>NC_059428.1:46221568-46828387 GCF_021028975.2 Sphaerodactylus townsendi | reverse complement strand
ATCATCCCATTTTATTTCTGGGAACAACAGGAAATGAGGCATCTTATTAAATAGATGATAGCAGCCCCAACATCTAAAGAAGGTTGTGAAACCTTGCAAATCTCTCTCTTGTAAACGTAGTTGTGGACATGGGCAAATGAATGGAAAAGGCTGCCCAGTCATGACGCTATAATGACAAGAAATACATCCCTTCACTTCATATTGAAGCCAGGATGCCTATTGCAGAAGAAAAAGAAGTGGTCCAGCATACCCCATGAGAACCAATACAACAAGATGTGCCATTGCCTTTAGCAGGGAAGGAGACAGGGAAGTTGAAAGAGTTTCTATTGTTTCTACATGCATACCGGGAAGGTTGGTGGATGAAGGGGAAGCTGTAAATACAGAAGTCCTAAATAAATAATTTACAAACCCTAGGACATACTCTATAGGGCACTGCTGAAAGGGGGTCACCAGGAGAATAAAAGTCCAGGAATTCTGGTCACTCTGGGGGACCATGAAGCTGAGTCCGCTATATGTACATGTAGGAGACAGGTAGATTGGCCTCTTTGGCTCAAATTTCAAAATGTAGAAACTAGATATTTTAGGTATGCTAATGGTCTGCCCTAGACCTGCCAATAACTTTTCTTCTGAATATCTGTATGTATGTGCTAGGATCCTGCCTCTTCCTTTTCCATCACAGTTGGCAGTAAAGCACACATGAGCAACGGAAATTAATCAAGAGGAGCTCTCAGAATCAACAATGCTTTTACATATGTATTACTTTCATTTATTGCATTCATTTATTACTTTCTGTAGTCTACATTTTCATCTATTAGATTTCTCCATTAACTTATTTTTATGTGCACAAAATAAAACCCATTTGTTTATTCTGAGAGCACCTCTTGATTATCAGCAATAAAGGGGCGTCAAAAAGGTTCTAGTTAATTTTCCAATGTAAAATAAACTCTGCTATTTTTCCTTATTTGAATTCCTCAGCCCAACATTATAGGCATTCAGGACTATGATTAACTATAGAGATAATGTAACCGCACAAGCAATATCTGAGCAACAAATGCAAGATCATGATCCACAGGGCAAGATACCCAATATAGCCTCATTCATCCAGTTTTCCGCAGAGTTGCAAAGCCCTTGCTGCTGTGCTGACATCATGACACTCACATTTTGTGTAATCAAAGAAAAAGCAATCATCATTAACCCTGACATCGCAGAACAAAATAACATTAATTTCAGTATTCTTGCTGTTGTACTTTTGTGTCATACATATTTACAATGGCACACTACTTCCTAAGTGATATTAAATAATCAGACTAATATTTCAGTTCAAACCCAGTTTCCCACAATAGCTGTTTTCATCAAAGAATTGTTATATTGCTACAAAAAATGTATACATTTGGTATAGGAAGAAAATGCTATAGTGCTATATAGTATATAGTATAGCTATAGGAAGAAAAAGAACAGGGACCATGTGTACACCTTGTATGGAAATGACCAATTGGCTAGCCAAGAATCCACAGGGTGTTTTTGAGTGGAACAGCTATTTATTTCACAATGACTTTCATTGAGGATAATTTGTGAAGGGTATTTGCTCATTATTTCTGGACAATCAGGTTTCTGATTGAATTTGTGTCACAAGTATGGGATCTAATTCCACAGAGGGTGGTGGCCTAATTAACCTCGTCTGCAAATCATTTGCAACAAAGAACCCTGGTGTGATATCAGTCCCTAGAACTTGGATTTTTTTTTGCCTCCTGAACCAAAGTACACACGTTCAGTAATTACTATTAACATCTAGTACAACTGTTGTTAGTTAAAATGGGATTAAAGGCTTAACATCTGAGGAGAAAAAGAAGTTTGAGCAGTGCATTTAAAATGGGCAGACTTTCTTAGAAAAAGCAAAAAAATATTACATGTATCTTGATTTAGAATTAAAAAGGGGACATAAAGCAATCAGAACATAGAATAAAATTTAATCCTACTTACAAATAATTAAACTGCTTTTGTAAGGAGAAATCACTGCCCCCCCTGCCCCCACATAACTCAACATCAGTTTGATCATTCCACTGTTCTTTCTATTAATCTCCAGAAATAGCATTGTCATGATTAGGTGGAAGTAAATTTTTGTAAATTAATTGAACACAAGTCATTAAGTGTAGATTTTGCATAGAGCAAAAAACCCCACAACAACAGATGCAAATGCAGAATCAAATGTGAACTACCACACTTTCAGCACCAATTAAACATCCTGATGTCATACCCTAATATACTGTTTTCAGTTTTTATTAGATTCAAACATAAAATGCTTTTGTTTTAAGTTCTAAATTATATTTTGTAAGATATCTGGCTTTCAGGTTGACTTCTGCTAATTCCTACTTCTGGTAAACTTTCCTGTGCAGCTCATGTTGTTTAATACAAAAGGGACTGAATGAGAGAATTGCTTTGCAGTTATGCCTTTAAATGCCTTCTGAGTAGTATTGCAGCCATGTTAAAAAGCAGACCCTAGAAACAATTGTCTTGCATGGTTCAACTGTTCTAAGGGAGACACACAACACTAGTAAAGGCATGGGAAAAAAATATCCCTCTACGGTGGTGTGGGCGAACAGCCTCTCCTTGCGTGATCAGAACAAAAAGAAAAAGCAGGACAGATAATCCCTGAATACCTAGGCTTTAAATATGCAGAAGCCTTCCACACAGAGAAGCAAGTGAGGTAACTGCATATATTATGCCAATTGAAAATGTCAGAGTGTCAGCCAAGAGAGCCAACTTCCTTAAAAACACGTCATATCCTCCTCCTCCTCCTTCAAAAGCAGCTGTAGTTTGCATACTTAGGTAGAATGATGGAATTTTTCACCTTTTGGACATAAACGGCATATGGGAAGAATGGATCCTGTAGAGGAAGAAATTGTTAAATAAACTGAAGGTCAAATTAGGCATGATGATGAGAGTCTATCCAAACTATTCAAGCAGAACCTGACAAGCCAACAAGGAAACCAAAAGGCAGGCAGCATCGACATCATCAACTTCCAAATGCCTTTACATAGTTTTCAAAAGATGTGAAGGTATTAATGCCAAAGGCTTGAGTCAAAGATGGAAAAACTCTGCTTCAGCATCCTTTCTTAAACTTTTAAGCAGAACTTTCCACCTGTAATTACAGAGTATAATTTTTCATACACAGAGAAATTGCCTCCTGATCTGGAAAATCACACAATTCTCTCACTAAATCCAACTCCCATTCTATGTTCACAGTTCCAGTGGCTCTAGGTGCTAGTGAATAGCACTTTGAATTTGCTCCTGAAACATTTTCAAATACAGCCACATTAGCAGGAGCCTACTAAGAACATTGGGGCGACCATCACACGTAGTACACATACCTGTTAGTGGGTTTCTGGTAGATGTGGCTGTAACATCTGGAAAACAATAGTTGTGGTGAGTGTCTGTATTTGTTTCTGTTTGTTTGTTTAATAAACCCAGTAGTTGCTTTTCAACTAAAGATGGCTTAAAGAAAAAGTGCAGTGTATAATAGTTAACATCAGTACTCTTTAGATCTCTGGTAGAATGCTGGTATATTAAGCAAGCAGGGAAGCTCGAACCTCTTGGCTGCTGTAGAGGATGGCAGCCCCTGAATATTATATTTGAGCACCTGAATATTATATTCCATAAAGCCAGTTCATAACAGATCTTTCATATTATTCACTATTAAGTTGTAGAAGCAGGAAAAAATGGCACAATAAGAATCACCAGAATAGCATATAGTTGTGGCAACTTGGATAGACAATAATTACTCATTTCCTGTACAGTGCAGCAAATGCCTAGCTTAGAACTGATTCCACCGAGAAGGCCGGGGGGGGGGGGGGGGTGTCACAGATCACAGATAATAGTTTAGAAGTTCCCTAATCTTCTGTTTAGATTCAAATAGGTGTGTTGGACACTGTAAAGGCTTTGTGAAATTGTTGTACCACAGCCCAAGATAGACATTCAATTGTAATTGGATGCATGTATTGGAGAATGGGATCATTAGTACTGGCCTCACTCATGGATTTCTGTGTGTTCCATGATGTCTCTGCATGGACATTGCTCTCCCCCACATAAGTTTATGTGTACAGTCTTTTCAGCACAATTGAATTTCCTGGGGGTAGGCAGAAACAGGCTCATATTTGTACATACTGTTAGATTTCGTTTAGAGTCATGGATATGCCCAGTAGTGTGTGTGACTGCAGTTTGTAGAAACTTCTTCAGAGACATAAATGTAAAAGGTAAAACTTACATTTATTCAATCATCTTCAGTTCACAACTTTGTTTCAAGAAAAGGTAGATAGAAAGAACCCTATCTAAAGAGATTACTTTCCCTATGACAAGTGGGCACAACTAACGCACCATCACGTATGTGGATGTGAGAGGATGCTGCAGTGGGAAAGGCCCCACTGAGCAGGCTGCCATTGACCATGCGCTCGGTTCAAAGGCTAGAGCAGAAGTGAAGCTAGCATGGGGAAGAAAGGAAGTTAGTGGGCGGTCTCCTGGCCCAGACAAGGAGGGGAAACAAGAGAGGCAACATCACAGTTAGAGTGAGATACACAGCACCCCCCAGTGTCCAGGCATGCAGAAGTCGCTTATTCCAACACTCCCTCTCGACACTGCATGCTTTCCAGGTATACAATGTTCAGTTTGTCACGCAGGCTTTGGAACTTGTCTCTTGGCAGTGGTTTGGTCAAGATGTCTGCTGTCATCATATCAGTAGGACAGTAGCGAAGTTTCACAGTTCCTTCTGCCTGTAAGAGTCTTACATATTGATCCTTAATTCCAATGTGTTTGAAATGCGTGTGCACTGTTCTTATCTGAAAGAGAAAGAGCTATACCAACTCTGGTTATCTTCTAGCATTTGTACGGAGTAAAGGAGTTCATCAATACCCAAAATCTTCCTAACAACATTAAAAGCCATTTGTAATTTCTCCTACATGCCTCAGAAACTGATACTAATTCCTATTCAGTAGATGATTGAGCAACAACACGTTATTTACTGGGCTCGCCCAACTTACAAGCACTTCCTCCAGAGGAAAAAACACATAGCCACTGGTAGATCTTAGATCTGTTCTTTTCTCCAGCCCAATCTGCATCAGCATATCCCAATAGTGTGGGATCTTTTAGTTGCTGGCAGTTTCAGTTTAAAGTCTAAAGAAATTACCTCTTAAGTACCTCACCACTCGTTTGTAACAGCAGTCCAGTCCTCTTGTGGTGGGTGTGCTAACTTCCTTCTGGACAATATACTCCACGGCTGCTAGCAATGTCAGGTCTGGTTGTCATTGCCTAAGTACAAAAGCTTCTGCCTATTGCAGTCCTGTAATCATTGTTGTCAAGGTAGCAAGTCATCAGGTAGTACTTGTCTGTAGGAAATCTGAACTCATTGGGGGTAGGTGGCATTGGATTGACTTACACCTTCCAGGTTCAGGAGCTCTGTAGCAGTTCCAATATTTTCTGCTTCTGGCTAAGAAGATAGCAGCTTCCATCTGGTTCACGTTCGATTTGGGATCCCCAAGTAGAAGCTGGCATCTGCCAGGTGCTTGACTTCTACTTCCTTGTTGAGTTGGGATATAATCTCAGCACAGTCAGTTTCCATGTTCATGGCAAATAATCAAGTCATCAAGCATATGTCAGGGATAAATGTCCATCTCCCATTTCCTGTGCCTGCTATAAAGACAGAGGGTCTGCATTGCCTTGTTTGAAGTCTTGACTTAGTAGCATCTTGGCTGGATTTATCTGACCAAGCTTTTAGCTGCTTGTTTCAATCCATAAAGTCCTTTCCTGAAGTTTACAGGACTCAAATGTTTATTCTTTTCATCTATAGAACCCTGGTGGTTTAGCTTCATATAAAGCTCCTTGTTCAATTCTCGCCATGCAAAAGCCAGCGGTTTCTAACGATCCTAAATGCTCTCCAGTTTTCATGTTTCTAGATGCAGCAATGCTTAAGAGCATTCTAATTGTAGAATATTTTTACAACAGGTGCAAAAAGTCTGATCATAATCCTGTTCCATAGATCTTCGAGAAGAGAATCCTTTAGCAACAGGAGTCTGGCCTTATATCTCTCAATCCTGACCTTCCAGATCTTGTTTTAGCTTTAAAACCCATTTTACAACCCGGATAGCGCTTCTTACTCCTGAGGTAGTTCTGTGAGGGGAGTCCATGTTTGGTTTTTTTATGTAGTGCAGCGATTTCTTCTTGATGCTGCCTCTTTTCCACTTCTTTGCTTCTGGTTCAGGCATTGGCTGTAACTCAGCCCATGAAGCTGGTTCATGCAGTGGCAATGGCCCTTGCAAGGTAAGGTAAGTTTCTCGGCTGGAACTCCCTTGTTGAGGCCACGGCCTTGGCGCCCTCGAGGGCCAAAGGTCTGTCTGCCTCCACAGTAGTCTGTGAGCTCCCTCTGCCTCACCTGTCAGGGTCTGGGATTTCCCACCGCTGCTCGCCTCTTCCAGGTTGAGCATTTTTGCTGGCATCTGCATCGGTGATGATGTCATCCTTGGGACTCTGGGCGCATGTAAGGATCAGCTGAGTGCGCTATCGCTTTATCTCCCTCTGAATGGTGCATCCATCACAGCAGGCTTGCCATCTCTGGGTCGCTTTCGTCAAACTGCACAACTCTGCATATAGTAATTTGGTTAGTTTCTGGATCAAAAAATCCTGTATCCGCTTTACTTTCCTGGAGAATAGCCCAAAAAAATATACCTGCTTAGCGTAGTAAGGGTCTTAGCTTGGATCTCTTTTCTTTTTTGGTATGTGAGCATAAGCTTTACATCCAAAGACTCTGATGTGTGTTCTACATTTGGTTTCCTGCCATGCCATAACTCATATGGAGTTAGCTTCACGCTAGGCTTTGGTTGGCAATCTATTTTTGTAGGTAAACTGCAGTCATTGCTGCCTCTCCCCAGTGCTTGCGGGGAAGGCCTGAATCAATGAGAGCATGCCCGAATCATGTCCATTATATAATGATTTCTTCTTTCAGAAATTCCATTTGTTGTGCTGGCGAATGGGCTACAGTAGAGTCTCTGTGTTGGATCCCATGTTCCCTCAAGAAATTGTTTATAGATATGGAATTGTATTCACCTCCCATGTCCTGCTTTGAAAACACTTGGGTTTCCTATTAAACTTATTAGATACCATAGCAACATAGTCTCTTAATTTCTGTTCAGTCTGAGACTTTTCTTTTTAGCAAATAACACACAGTGTATCTCGAGTAGTCATCAATAAAAGACAACAGATAGCTGTTATTACCAGTTGGTGCTGGTTTGATTGGTCCACATAGATCCAAAGGAGTGAATTAAGTCAAGAGGCTGCTTAGAGGCATCTTTGAAGCTTTGCTTTGGGAATGAAGGTCTAGTTCCCTTTCCTCTTAAACAACAATCACACAATTGGTTATCATTGGGACAGTCTTTTGTATGCGAAATACCTGTTACCAAGTCCTTGCTTTTCAGCTTCAGGATGGCCTCTTTTATCACGGATTGGGCAAACCTCCTATGCCAGAGCTCCAAAAAGACTGCTGGGTAGAAGTTACTCCTTTGGCTGTGCAGGCTTGTGGTTCCTCACAGTCCAGTTCAAAGACTCCTATTTCTTAGGGTACCTGTGGAATATAGCTCACCATCGGTGGTGAGATAGTGCACACAGTATTCTCAAAGGGAACAGCAAATCCTTTTTTTCTGGATAGTGTGGGGGCGCTGATCAGATTAGCTGCAAAGGTCTGCAATGTGCAGGGACATTTTCTCGCCACAATCTCCAGTTCCATTACCATCCAGTTGGCAATGTAAAGTAACTTTGCCCTTTCCATTCACTGGAATCTGTTTTTTCCATTGGCTAAATACACATTGCATCCAGCATCTCTGTCTAATTCATTGAACAAAGCAACATCTGAAGCCATGTGCCTAGAAGCACCGCTTATCAATAATCCAAAGCTTATATTTTTCATTAGTTTTGTATCATGTGGGTTGCGCAAAAGTTGAACGAATTTTTTAGGAGTAAAATCCCTTTGTCTGTGTGAATAAGCAGTGTGAGAATGTGGCTTGCTGCCAGTCTCCAGCATTCTTATTGCGTCGACACTCCCTCTGGAGGTGACCAGGTTTATTACACTTGAAACAGATGGGTGGGCTCCTCCTTTCCCCTGTGGGATTGTATTTTCTGTATTCAAATGATTTAGTTCCCGCCCCTTGCCTCTCCTGGCTTCTTGGGCAATGTAACTTGAGCCATTCTTCCCTCTGCTCTCAGAGAGATACTCTTGCTGCTACTGAAGGAATTCAGACCCTAGTTAGTCCTAGAATTTCCTCAAATGTGCAGATCTTTGCCATTCACAGTAGAGACAAAAGCTGGAAAGATATTTCTCAGGCAATGAGCTTAAAAAGCAGTCCAATTTTCAGTTCTTCCTCCCAGAACTGTGCCAGTGGTTACCTTTAACTTATCAATCAGATTCAGCAATTTCTCTATATGGCAATCAGCATCTCCATTTTTCTTGTAATTTGATTGAAAATAGTTGTTTTGAATAAACTCACTTTGCTATTTCTGTCTTGCTCTCCAAAGACCCTTTTAAGTAAGCTTCTAGCATGTCTTTGGCAAGAATCTTGTCCTTTAACATACACTAGATTGTGAGTTAATGTGAGGGTACCTAACAATTACATTCATGGCCTTTTCATCTGCTTTCTTTTGCCATCTAGTCTCTTTATTTCCCACTTTCTGTTTTGGTTTTGAGTTGTAGTTAAAAACAAAACCAATGCCCTCTTCCTTTATTTGGGATTGAATTCTGTAGAGCCATGAAGGTTAAAGTTCAGGGCTTGTCAAGCTTCTCCAAGAAAATTGCCTTCACATTGCTGAGCCATTTTGCAATGCAAAAGTCTTTCTCTGCCAATCTCAATTTTAGTCATACACACACAAGAAAGGGGAAGCAAGCTTTCAGGCTATGCAACCTTATTTTTTGTTACTAAGCTGGCCTGTTAAGGAGGCCAGGTGAGCAAGAAAACACAAGAACCAAGGCAATGGCTGCTAAGCCATGCAAAGGGAGAAAAAAAAATCTGCTCCAACTTTACAATATCTGGGCTTCAGCAATAACCGTCCTCTGCTACCATGTTAGATTTCGTTTAGAGTCATGGATGTACTTGCTTGGCCAGTGAAGTGTGTGTCGAATGCAGTTTGTAGAAACTTCTTCATGAGACATAGAAATGTAAAAGGTAAAACTTACATTTAATTCCAAAGCATCTTCCAGTTCACAACTTTGTTTCAAGAAAAGGTAGATAGAAAGAACCCTATCTAAAGAGATTACTTTCCCTATGACAGAGAGTGGGCACAACTTGTAGCTTGGCCATCAAGTGTGTGGATGGCGAAGGGAGGAGGATGCTGCAGTGGGAGAAGGCCCACTGAGCAGAGCTGCCATTGACCATGTCTTTGCTTTCGGTTCAAAGGCTAGAGCAGAAGTGAAGCTAGCATCGGGAAGAAAGGAAGTTAGTGGGCGGTCTCCTGGCCCAGACAAGGAGGGGAAACAAGAGAGGCAACATCACAGTTAGAGTGAGATACACAGCACCCCCCAGTGTCCAGGCATGCAGAAGTCGCTTATTCCAACACATACTTGGTTCACACGCCCACTGACTTTGCAGAGGTGATAGAGATGTGGGTACATCCACTCCCCTCTACCCACAGGGAGACACTGAAACTAGCGGGATCATGTCAAACTCATGGTTAATAACATGCAGTTGAAAAGCACCTTCATGTTGGGAGAACTGGTATTGTCTATGAAGGAGGAAACTCAAGTCCTCAAGAACAAATGGAAATAGCACATTTACTGAAATCATTTGTATTTATTTAATAAATTATGCTCCATATCCCTGTACTGTTTCCAAGGAGGCTTCCATAAAGAAAATTCTCATTAATAACAATAAAAACAGTAAAAATCAAGCAATAACCAATATTAAAGCCAATAGACAAAATTAAGAGACACCCCCATTCCTCAAATATAAAATAATTATTTAAACCAGCAGTATCCAATATTGTTTCATCAGCAACAATGCAACAAGAAAATCAGAAGAATTCCTGGGTAAGTTTTAAAAAAATTCACTTGGCTTCTAAAGTTCCTAAAGCTTGGCACCAAGTAAATTCTAAGGACTTCTGCAATCAAGAAAGTATAACACTTATGAGACCACCTCTTCCAATATGTTCCCCAAAAAGTGCTGCACTAATCTAGACCCAATCAGCTGGCAATCACTGGTTCGAGACATATCCTGCTGTCCTCAACAAGATCCAAGGCTTTTCTAGTCTTGACACTGACTTGTTGAACTCTCTGTTGAGTGATACCCAGGCCCTGCAGGATTTAATTCAGTTCCACAGGGCCTGTGAGACAGAGATGCTTCACTGGCCCTATGGTTAAGGGCAGTGATGGTTATACATCAATTAGCCTCCTTGCTGGACTCATTCAGGAAATGATTTTCTTTTGGTGATTTCTGTGCTGACCTATATGACTATTTCTTAAGAACATAAGAACATAAGAACAAGCCAGCTGGATCAGACCAAAGTCCATCTAGTCCAGCTCTCTGCTACTCGCAGTGGCCCACCAGGTGCCTTTGGGAGCTCTTCTTCTGCTTGCAGACCATCATTAAGGGAGTACCGACTGCCTGTGTCAAAAGCATCTAGTAATTCCCACCCGCTTTTTCACCATCTTAGAATACCTACATTTTTATTATTTTCCACTACTGTCAAGTTATGTAGCTTCTCTATCATCATGTTATCTGATTTTCATATATTTCAGTTTGCAGAATAATCTGATAATCAGACACAAATGGGGGTGGGGTTGAGATCCCTGGTGCTGGTTATGTACCCCACCAAACATTCAAACAATGCTACCATATTGGCTCAAGTAAATTTGCTTGAGGAGTTGCTCTTGTAAAAGCTTTCCTATACTGTATTTATGGAAGGCGTGCTGCTATGTACTAGAAATTTGTATCAACTGGAAGACAGGATGACACTCTGACAGATTTTTTTAAGGACACAGCTCTACAGCAGAATTAATGAAGATCACTAATATAAAAATCAATGAGGTGAAATGGCCTATAATTTCAGCTACTTGTGTACATCTTTCATTGACATAACCTTAATGTCAGTTATTTAGATTAGTGTTAGGTCAGGTTCAAAGGGCTAAGAGAGAGGGCAGCACACATTCTTAGCCTTCTGAACTGAAACCCACAGCTGGAAAATGTCAGGTGTCACAACACTGACCACACAGAAGCTTGTGCACAGATTCAAAATTTCACATTGTTCAGTTTGCATTTAATGAGTATTGTGGTAGATATAAACTACTTATACTTGTGTTGCATATTCAATGGACTGTGAAGATATAAACCTTTGAAGAGCAGTGTCCCTTTCCTCTGGATTTTTTCAACGAAATGTGTTGGATAGTGGGTGTTTGGAGTAATAACGGGCAGGCGCACCCATGCGTGAGCCATCTAGCTGAACACTTGAAAACGGGTCATGGGCCTCTGAAACTGCAAATGAGACACTTTTATTTTATAGTGTATAGTGTATTTTCTAAAATATTTGCATCCCACCTTTCCTTCTGGGTCAAGGTGGCTTACAAGTGTTAGGCCCCTTCCGCACATGCAAAATAATGCGTTTTCAAACCACTTTCACAACTGTTTGCAAGTGGATTTTGCCATTCCGCACAGCTTCAAAGAGCATTGAAAGCAGTTTGAAAGTGCATTATTCTGCATGTGCGGAATGAGCCAGAGTTAAAACATTACCATTTGTAATTCTATAGAATAAAATCCATTGCAAAATGCATTTGGGCACATACATACAGACAGAGAGAGATACAGGTGTCTTCATCATATCTGCTTTGCTCTCCACTGTTCTACTCCTCAAACTACAAACATCATCTTTCCAAAGGGAGATGCAATAACCACCCCCCCCCCTTCTTAACTTCTTCAGGCAGGGAAACCACTCACTGACTCAACTTGTCAGATTTTTCCCATCTTATCCTTTCAGGGATTGAAGTGCTTCAGATATTAGTCGTGTAAGGTGAAACAGAAGCACTTTCCCTTAGTCCTGTAACTATCCCAGAAAGTGAAGGATATCCATTATTATAAACCTTTCTAGGCAAACCCTTTAATTAGGCACACAAAATAATGATACAGAGGCATATTTTTTTAAAAAAACAGAATAAAAGGTTTATTAGCAGAGACGAGATGGGAAAGGGAGATAAATAACTTTAATGACTAGGGCAGAAGATACACACACAGAGCTTTGGCACAGAGTTTCAGTATTTAGTTTTCAGGCACAGGTTTAATGAGTTTGTTCAGTTCCACAGTTATGTTAGATGTTATTCAGTTTCATAGATGGTACAATTACTTATTTGCTTAACACACAGCACACCGTTAACAGTAAGTCAGCTTTCCACACTCTGAGCTATTCTCCTCAGAAATGATTGAGCACAGTTAAGGCAGTTAACTCAACAGATTCCAGGTTCAAAAGCCCCTTAGACTGTTTTTCCCGTCAGATTCTCCTCCCTGTGTGCATCATCAGGTTTTTAGTCAATTGGAGAATAGGATGCCACAACCAATCAGGTGGCTTCTTCAGTTCCTAAGGCCTACTTTGAATGTAAACAATGCTCTGTTTTAGACTGATCTGCACTTATTAAACTCACATTTCCTGTGATTTAAGGATTTAACTTGCCATAGTGGATGACTCTAAACAAAGCATAGAGTGCAACCTGTATTTTTCTTCCCTACAAACTAGTTCTCCCAACATTTCCAAGCATCTCTCCCTCCAAAATTTGATGAGAGCAATAGTTTTTGCATCCTCCTGAAATGAAACAGAAGGTCAAGAAAACTTGCTGTTGTAAGGATTGCAATAAGATATGGCAAGTACCTGCACCATGTGATATTTATTATCAAGCAGTAACTGTTCACTTCAGAGGAAATTAACACACAATTGAAGCTGAACTGAAACAGTTTTTGCTGTACAAAACAGCTTTTTCAAGGAGGCAGTAGAGGAAACCCACACAAGTGAAGGGGTTTTAGTTTAGTTCTGATCCAAGTTTTAATGTTTTGATAAATTCCTCTTGTAAATGGCATAAGAAAAATCAGATGGGCTGCTGGGTTTAGAAGAACACACGCACACCATGTTATCTTTTAACATGAGGTAGGCATGACTGTATTTAACAGATAATTAAACACAGAAACGACGACTCCCTAACATAAGTTGCCATTACAATAAATCTGCTGTTTGTTTTGGCATTAGATAAAAGCCATCAGGACTATAAATGTCTTTACTACCATACTACCTTTTTATAGAACTACTACTTTATAGAGGCAGGCACTTCATGTGTTTTACAGAAAGACCATTCCATGTCCAGAATGAGGTTAAGTCAAGTGTTCACGGCACATAAATTTTGACCCTAGAAGACTATTGATAGGCATATTACTCTCCACTGGGCAGAACAGCCAGCTTTCAGCAAATTGGATACACTTGAAGAGTACTTGGCACCTTTGCAGACTCTTGGGCATCCTTCAGTTACAGGTACTGAATCACTATTTTAAAAAGTTGTCTAGATGGATCTTTTTTAAAAATGTAACACTTCTCATCAATTAGCACAAGGAATAGACCATATTTAAAGCCAAACCAGCACTGCAGCAATATATTTTAGGAGGAAAACAGAAGACACATGTTTCCTTTCTGTTATTAAAAATCAACCAACAACAACAAAAACTCTGAATGTCTGAAACTTTTGTGGTAAATGGAACCTCCATAATTTCCATCAGTTACTATTAATAATATTCTTTGGTTGCCATTTCATTAAAAGAAAAAACAACAACAATAAAACAGGAAGGTATCCTACAGTTACATATTGCAAGATCCCATGGAAATTAATATACAGAAACCAATTCAATTCTTAGATTAAGAATTATTTGAAATTTCTGCTTACTATTTTGACCCCAAAATCCTCATACTGATTTAACTTCTTGCTTGTATGAATCAAAAGTTTGATTTTTAATTTCATGACTTTTCTGGTTTCCTTGCATTCAAGTTCAATCCAGATCTGAGATGCACAGGAATGGCACTGTTTTGGCACTGCTCCACCAACTCCACAGGGCTTTCCCGCGGTGTGAGATGTCTGGAAAAGTTTTAAAAAGCAACAACCTCCAATTCCCCCATAGGGAGAATAGACATATGCCCTGAAAATTGCAGTATATCTCCATGAGCAGCTGCACCAGTGTATGGTGGCTGAGAGAGATCTAGAAGCTGACTAAGGTTGACCCAGTTCCCAAAAATGCTGGCGTAGCTGGGGGTGGCATGCAAGTGTTAGTACAAGGTCAGGTGTCACAGCTGGGCACTTCAGGAGCCAGGAGTTGCCAGATTTGCCCCTCTGCCAGTGTCAGTGCCCTAGAGAGCGCATTTATGCTAGCAGAAGCCCAAGCTGCATCCAGAGGAGAATCCCCCGCCCCCGTCAGGGATAGCACGTAGTTGACTGAGATGCATTCCTGACAGTGTAACTGCTTCTAAATATATGTACTTACCCTGCTATATGTTACCACTGCTGTAATGGAACATTCTTTCCTTGATCTTTCTTTTATGGTTTCACATTCTTGGTAGATAACTAGGCTTATCCCTGACACTTTGTACTCCCATGGGAAATGGGATGTTTCAGTTGCTCTGTGGGGTAGGAGATCAGGTGGCCTTATTTCTATCTGTCACTAATGTTGGGACACTTAGGCTCCGAAGTAACTGTTTCTCACATTCTTTGAGAAAAAGGAAGGAGGGGTTGTTTCTGAATAAAGGGGATAGCAAAAGCCAGGTTTGCCAGAACTGGTTTCTTGCAAGCTGGGTGCTTCAATGCCTTTGAAATAAATGCTGGTGAGCAACAATCCAGAGTCTGTTTATTGATTCAAGGATCGAGACCTAACACCCCTCACCCCTGGATTGTGCTGCTCATCTGTTAAAACTATGGCCATTTCTGCACGGCCGTAAGGGTGCCTCCACGCCAGCAAGAATTCCGCCGGCGTGGAGGCGGAGGCCGTTCGCATGCAAGCATGCGGGCGGCCTCCAGAGAGCCGCCTCTTCCCCCTTCCCCGTTCCACTCACCGTGTCCCCGTCGTCAGCCTGCTGGCCGTCGCAGCCCCGCCCACGCTGCCCTCCGACCTCCAGGGGTCAGAGGACAGTGTGGCGGGGAACTCGCGACTGCTTTGAAGCAACGATTTCAAGGACACCGGTGATGAAACGAACGGAAATCAGCGTGTTCCCGGCGGTGCTGTTCGCACCGCGCCACCGGGAACACACTGTGGAAGGAAAAACAACCCTTTAAAGGGTTGTTTTTCAGGGCGGCTTGACGCCGCCCTGGGGGAGAGGGAGCGGAATCAGGTCCGCGCTGCTTCGTTGCAGCAGCGCCGCCTGTGCGAATGGCTCCCTGGGGACAGCGTTTATCCCGTCCCCAGGGCGCCATAAATGGGCCGTGCGGAAACGGCCCATGTATTTTTATGGTTATGCGTGTGTCAACAGATCAGCATATTATGTGCATGCACACATGTGTTTTTATGGTTATGCGTATGTCAACAGATCAGCATATTATGTGCATGCACACATGTGTTTGCAAGCACACACACACACACACACAAAGAAATGAAGTGTTTATTTAATCTGTGCAAATCCTGTATAATGGAAAATAATGAAAGAAAATTTAATCATACTATTTGGCCATTGGTTTTTTTTCATTTAGTTTATTGTGAAGGTATAATTTCATATTTACAGAATTATGAGAGAGAAAAATGGAAGTGTGGATGGGAGAAAATTCAGTTTGAAAACTTGAGCATGTACCAGAACAGTAATATAGCTGCAGAAACCTTCAAGATTCCACAGGAATTCCCAGTTGCTAAACTGGGCAAATACAGTTTATTTTTAGAAGAAAATAACTGATAGTAAACCAGTGATAGACATTTCTCTATTGGAGAAGAGCCTGTAATTTCCAGATTCCAAATATTGAAGTTTCAGGGCAGTCTTGCCATCTTTGTTAAAATCAATGCTTCCATCTTGTGAGCTGGTAAGATGGAGGAACTCAACAGTTTTCTTCCCTTAATTAACCTTTCCCTCTGACAAAAGAATATTGACTGAAGTGCCTGAATATTATTGATAAAGCTTTATTTGTTTTCTGAACTCACTCGTTTGAACAACAAAAGTAATTACAAGAAATGGCTAAGTCCCTTGACAACAACTTGGTAGGGCTGAAGAACAACTCCAGTAATTTAAGTCTAACCAAGGAAGAGGAACACATTTGCATAATGTGAAACAATATGGCCTGGATTTTGAAGTTTAGAGTGAAAGACCTGCATTTCATTTCTACACTGTCAAGAGAAACACATTACTTTTTTACAGTGGAAGAGTTTCCCTGGACATGATTTCGAGATATGAAATAGCAAGAGCAATGAATGGCTCTTTATTTTATTCACTCTGACCAATAAACCATGGCATTCTTTGTGTAGCTTATAACTATTTTTTAAACTATCAGGGGACAATGGCATCATTTCACCTGATTAGTGGATGCTTCAGGTGTGTGGGGGTGGGGTGGCGGGGAGAAAGGTATTGACAGAGTACCTTGCCATCTGAGCAGGCTTTACAAGGCTTGGGGGAGGGGTACTGGCTACAGGTGGTCTTGCTTGAGCCATTACCAATTGCTGATAATGAGGGAAAGCCAGGGCCAGATATAGAGGAGTCAGAGGGCCAGCTTCCACTAGTGTGGGAAGAGAGAGAGTATAGCGGCAAAGAGGGATAGTGTGGCATCAGTCACTGGTCAGAGGCTGTGGTTACCCTCCTTGCTGCTGCATGTGCCACCTTACCTGAGCACATGATGTGGGATGATGCCCTCCTTTGGCCCATGCAAATTGCTGCTGGGAAGCAGCATGACTAGTGGACAATTTCACACATGCTCATGCCATACCCACAGCAGCTGGACAGCCTGGACAGTCTTGCAGCCCACTTTTATTTTCTTCTGTACAGAAGTGAAAAAGAGAAAGAGGAGTGCAGATAACACAAAATGTGTATTTTTCTCATTTTGACAGAATCACTCCTTTTTCAGAAAAAGGTTGGCTACCACATCTTTCTATGGTTTTCATTGCTGTTGTTTGAACATATCCCAATGTTCCCTAGCTTAGATTATTATGAACACAGTAGCATGCTGAGCACCTTTGCGACTGCATGTAACTGCTTTCCCACACTATGCATCTATTGAATTAGCAACACATTTAAATTATACTGTGTTGATTCTAGAAGAGATCATAAGAACCAGTCACAATGATATGTAGTTTCAAGGAGAGATATCAAAAACACACCAGCATAAGAAGCAGTGTCAGTGAAAATTCCTAAACTGTTATTAATTTATACTGTGCTGTGTTTTACATTGTACTGAAAATAATTTGCATAGTAAACAATCTTGCATTGCAGTTTGGAAACTATGGTTTGTGTACAGACCAAAGAAACAGCCCACAAGAAAGGCCCCAACTCAGAGAAAACTGTGGTTTAGGTGAATAAAAAAGGCATTGTATTGGCTAGGCAACCATTGCACATTTTGTCCAACAGTCACTTACTTCCTGCCTAGTATGATGATGTGTGCTATCAGCAACACAAGTGCAAGGAGGAGGCTGTCCCTGGTTAGGGTGAAGTGGCGGGGGAGGGGTATGGCCACGTAGGGGCACTGTGTTGGCACCTGCAGCTGTCCAGCCCTCACACACCAGGCTTCTAAGGCCTCCCTAACCTCCCCCCCCCTTCATGTCCTGTGTCGCTGTCACTTCTGTTGCAGAGAATGCTAGCCATGAGACAGGAGTCTTTTGGCGTGGCTGGCATGGCGCAGGGCCAGGCAGCTGTTGGGGCCCAGCCTCTGTCAGTGGTTGCTTGCATGGGCCCTGGCCAAGCCTCACCCTTCCCAGGCCCTTCATGGCTATTACTAGGATTATAGGCATCCAAGGCTCCAATGGTCTGAGGACTGCACGTGGCTGGGAGCCAGTGGTAGGATTCAGCAGGTTTGCACCACTTCAGCAGAACCAGTTGTTAAATTATTTGAATCCCACCACTGCTGGCATCCCCTGGGAATGTTGCTCTGTCTGGCTCTGTCCTAGGCCAGGGGGGGTACAGGGTGATAGGGGGCCTCTCCCCCCTTACCTGAACCCAGGGGTCTGAGAGGGCCTGTGGTGGCCTAGTGGATGATGTGCCAGGCTGGGGGGTGGGCGCCTGCTCCAGTGGGGCCAGTGCTTGGTTGGACAGATCTGGCTTGGGCTCAGCTAGTCCTTTGAGGACATTTCCTTGCTTAAGTGCCTGCTTTATTCTTTGATATTTTAAAATAGTATGGTAACACCTTACAGATTTTATTTCAATCTTTTGCAGTTGATTATTTTAGAGAAATTATCTGATTCTTTGCAGTTGTCTTGTACGCCAGCTGGAAAAATGTGAGAAAAGTAGATAACATCAATTTTAAAAGCTGGACTTTTTCTGGGAGGAAAATACTATATGCAAGACCTTAAAGTAGCCATGTTTTCCTTTCTGCTTGTGTTTCAGTTTTTAAGTTTGTTTTTGTGCATAAAAAGTGTGTGCATTCTAAGATATAAAGCCCAGAAGTCTATAGACACAATGTGGCCCTCATAGATTTTTTGTACTTCACTTTCTCTCTCATCTGTCTGTCTGTGCATGTTTCCATTATGCACTCAAAAAATAGAACCAAGTAACCCCCAATGCCCTTTTCCATTTAACGACCATTATTCATCTCTGTTCCTTTTCCTCTGTTGTTTAGTTCATCTCTAAGCTGTAACTTTGTGGTGAGTGAAGGGTGGGATGAAGGCAAAGAGTTTGTGGTATATATTGTTAAGTTTCTCAAACTGCTTTGAACTGTTCCAGTCACAAATTATTTGGAATTTGTATCAGATTCACGAAGCAATAGCAGCTGGGAGAAACCTGTACATACACACTCATACCCATGTGAAATGAACAAAGCCACAGTGAATGATACAACACAAAATACATATGTAACACCAAAAGTATGACCAAACATTTTATTCCATTAGGAGCTTTAAAAATACTCTTCTCCATCATTGACGCCAACATTTTAGAGATCTGTCTATAAGTTATCTGTAAACAGAAATCACTGTAAGAGTAGAATCCTTATGCACTTAACCACAGCAGAGTCAGAGCCTTAAGGAGATGAAATGTAATTAATACTTTGTGGCTGGTTTAAGCCCACCCCCAGTTTGTGTATTATGGAGCATTAATAGTTTGCACTTTTTAAAATTATTCTTTCATCTGCTAAGGAAACAAGCTGGTGTGTTTCCTCCTGCCAGCATCATATTTGTCAAACCCACCAGGCAAGTAGCATGTGATCCCTGCATCCAACGGCTGTGATTTTCATGAACTGAGCACCCTGGAAGCAGAGCCAATAAGCCATTTCACTTATGTCACGGGTGCAGGAGTGCATGTAGGGAGGTTAAACTTAATACCTATTTGTTGAGAGGGTACTGTTTGCAAAGAAAAGAAATTGTTTTATATAAAAGGCATTGAATAATTTATGCGATATTTAATAATGCAGTAAACCAGGGAGAGTTCAGCAAGGCAGGCATGGCACTCTAAATTATTTGCCTGCCTAGCTTTTCCAAATAAAATCCTGACACTTAAATGCTATTAGACCATGCAATAAACCTGACAAGAAATACTATCTAATTTGAAAATGAAACAAAAAGCACAACAGGTAAATCTAGGTTGTAGCACGAAAGCAACATCATTTGTGATCATATATATTTTAATCAGAATAAAATAAAAGCACAGAGAATAAAATTTGCATTAACAGAAAAAAGATTTATTTCTTCAGCACAGATCCAGAGTTTTACAGATGATCTTTGAAGCCTTTCCAACTGCACAGTAGCAAAAATGTTGGTGTGATCAATAGCTCAAAATGTAGTCTGCAAAGCGTCTTGGGAGCAACTATGTTTTAGAACAATAAATTGCATTACAACCCATGCAATGCTTTCCCGGCATACTGTCTTATGACTTTTCATTTTTCAAAGTGTCCTTAATATGCACATTAAAAATGTTGTTTAATGGTAATTTACAGAAGCCTGATGTGTTCCATTTTACTTTGTCTGGTGTTTTTCCTCCATCGGCATTCTCTGCTCTTTATTCTTCCAAAACAGCTCTTCTAGTATGTGTGCTCTTTGCAGGAAGGTAAAAAAATGTATTTCTATATTGTGTATTCAAGTGGTTAGCAGTGCAATTCTATGCAGAGTTACTTCAGTCTGAGTCCACTGAAAGGAACTGGAGTAACCCTGAATCAGACTGCACTATTATTCACCAAAGTATAATATGTGAGCTTAGCTGTAATACAGACAAAAGAAATAATTCTAGCAAGTCAGATTGTGAATGGCCTCATTTGAAAGCTCTAATTATGTGTTTCAAAGGGTATTGTGAGATTTTTAAAAAAGCCGGAGCGCTTCATTTTCTGCAACATAATCTTGTGTTTTTTTTAAAAAAAAATTATAGGTAAACATGACCAAATGCTGTAACTGCTGTAGTGCACCCAAGGACAAGTATGCTGCGTGCTGGGTTTTTACTTACCGTATGTGCAACCAACACATGCAAGTGGGATGGTATTTATTATGTTTATGCACTGACTTCATTTATATTTCATCTTTTTCCCCAATGAAGACTTGAGTGGCTTACACCATTCTCCTCTCCTCCTATTTAATCCTCACAACAACCCTGTGAGATAGGTTGGACTTGCTCAAGGTTACCAGCAAGCTTTCAAGGCAAAGTGCGGATTCAGACTGGGGTCTCCCAGATCTCAGTCTGACATTCTAACCAATCTTTCAGTGCTGGTTGCCCTTTTGGCCATATAACATCAAGTTATAGACTGATCAGAAACTCTGGCTCTAGCAGATTATAGGTTTTTTTTCTTTTTAGAGACTTAGGCCCCTTCTGCACATTCAGAATAATGCACTTTCAATCCACTTTGCAGCTAGATTTTACTACTGTGCAGAATGGCAAAATCCACTTGCAAACAATTGTAAAAGTAGATTGAAAGTGCATTGTTCTGCATGTGCAGGCCTTAGAGCAGTGGTGCAGTGGCTAAGAGAAGCAGTGGCGCAGTGGCTAAGAGCAGTGGCTAAGAGCAGGTGCACTCTGATCTGGAGGAACCGGGTTTGATTCCCAGCTCTGCCACTTGAGTTGTGGAGGCTTATCTGGGGAATTCAGATTAGCCTGTACACTCACACACATCTCAGCTGGGTGACCTTGGGCTAGTCACAGCTCTACAGAGCTCTCTCAGCCCCACCCACCTCACAGGGTGTTTGTTGTGAGGGGGGAAGGGAAAGGAGATTGTAAGCCCCTTTGAGTCTCCTACGGGAGAGAAAGGGGGGATATAAATCCAAACTCTTCTTCTTCTTAGAGATAATATAATGTAGGCATCACTACACAAGTAATACATCTGTATCGCACTATCATCTCCTTTTACTGATTTTGCAGGATTTTGTCTCAAATACCTGAAAAACCTACTTGACCAGAGATAATTGGCTGGAGTGGGTACCATCTTTTCCAGTATCAGTTGCCTATGCATATTGGTGATCTTAACCATCTACCTCTGACACTACCAACAGCTCATTCATGGGTGTAATGTACAAATAGAACATACAGGCACAAAATCTAAGAGAAGGGGCCCCAAATAGGATGGTCAGATCCTGGGTTTTGTCTATTCATACAGAATAGACCTGTGTATGCTGGATTTTATGCATGTAGTCCCTTCCTAATGCT
Source organism: Sphaerodactylus townsendi (assembly GCF_021028975.2). Taxonomy (NCBI): domain Eukaryota; kingdom Metazoa; phylum Chordata; class Lepidosauria; order Squamata; family Sphaerodactylidae; genus Sphaerodactylus; species Sphaerodactylus townsendi. The sequence goes on along the minus strand of NC_059428.1, from coordinate 46,806,607 downwards.
ATACCCATGTGGAGATTGATAGAGGCATCAGAGTTGTAGCATGAATGCTGGATCAAGGCAGAAAATGCACACAATTTCATTGTCACATATGCCCAGAGAATACAAGGAAATTTATCATCTGAACCAAGGCAACAGCGGTACAAAATAAATTCCTATGTACACTCTGGAAAATAATGTCTCATATACATTCTTTGACTTACATCAAAAGTTGTTACTATATATCTCCTGCCTGTGTCTAAGAGGTGCATTTTCCTGCAATGGTGTATTTTGCTGCAGTGCTAACAAGCCAAGGGAGATGCAGGCACACCCTGTTCTTTTTTCCCCTGGTAGTCAGCCACATTTTAAAAAATCGTACTTGCTCATTCATCTTAACCTCTTGTGACAAATTCTGTGAAAGTTTTTGAAGTCCAGGCACCATCTCAAAATTTAGTGATTTGACTTGGCACATGGTTAGTTAACATCTTGAAAAAATTTGTCCCTGAAATGCATTTATTGATCTACTTCATTTTTAGGATTGTGTTTTCATTATCTCAGTGGGTTGGAGATCCTCCTATGCTAACGAAGCAGAATCTTGGTACAGTGAGTAATCACTGTACCAGCAGTGGCGCTGTGGCTAAGAGCAGGTGCATTCTGATCTGGAGGGACCGGGTTTGATTCCCAGCTCTGCCGCTTGAGTTGTGGAGGCTTATCTGGGGAATTCAGATTAGCCTGTGCACTCCCACACACGCCAGCTGGGTGACCTTGGGCTAGTCACAGCTTTCCGGAGCTCTCTCAGCCCCACCTACCTCGCAGACTGCTGCTGCTGCTGCTGCTGCTTCTTCTTCTTCTTCTTCTTCTTCTTCTTCTTCTTCTTCTTCTTCTTCTTCTTCTTCTTCTTCTTCTTCTTCTAATCCTAAGGGAGATGTCACCACAAATTACAGTGTAAATGTATTTATTTGAACAGCCTCCTGATTTTATCAGTTCCCAGTACAATAAATGATCATTTAAATATTTACCAATATATTTATGAACATTGTTGGTAACACACATAACAGTTAGTTCATAGTTAGTTGCTGACTATAAGAAGGCTTGATATATCTTAGTGGATTAATACAGAGAAATATTTCAAAAAATGTACAAGTGCTTTTTAGGTTATTAAATGTATTTCTTCTTTAGAGTTACACATGTTTTAAACTTTCCAAACCAGACACACTTTTAGGTTATCAAACCATTATGTATTTTGTTAAAACTCTCATACAAATTTTTTTCCTCAGTTTGTTTTGTCAAAAATCAGCCTGCAGAGCTTGAGTGGGATGCCATGCACAGATCAGGAATTGTAATTTAGATACACCTAGATTAATAGATGAATACTTCAGCATGCTGGTAATGTCTCATGAAGACAATGATTTTTTTAACTCAATCACAAATTTCTATGGTGGATGAACTGTCTGTTTCAAGCATTATTTAGCATTTGAAGAAATACATTAGACCAGATAAAACCAGGTTCTTGTGGCGCAATCCATATTCCAATAGATTGGACACTCTGTCAGTCCCCGCTCAGACAATAAAACATTTGTAGGTTTTCAAGGATTTTATTGAAGACAGAAGAGAGACAGAAGAAGTGAAAAGGCACCAATCAGTTGATAATATGCATAGCATAATCCCCACCCCCACATGGGAACAGAGACAGGCAGAAGTGTCCAGCCTGGAGGCCCCTCCCAGCCGTAGAACTCCAAGGCCAGAGCCAGCAGATAGTGATGCACCTGCAAAAGCAAAAGCACTCCCAGACATTTCCACCCTCTCAACAAGAACATCCTGACACACTCCCAGCTCTACCTGGGATTGGTCTGCATCATGACTCTCCTTTTCACTGTGCACTCCTAAGCATGGAATTCCCTCACTAAACATTTATATGTGGTACCACCTTTTTCACTCCTTCAATCGCTTCTCAGAATCCTCACTGCTATATATTACCGAGTTTTAAGTACATGTACATACTTACAACATTCATCCCAACATTTACTATCCTTTTTTCTCCCTCCACACCCATAGTTGTTTTCCATATTACCACTTTAGAACTGTAAGCTTCTTGAGGGCAAAACCTACCTATTTGTTGCTCAGTGCAAAGTGCCATGTGCACAGATGGTATAATATGAACCCATTAACAGTGCTGGGGATGGTGATAATGAAGAAAAGATGAGGGAGAGAGAGGCAGGAAAGCAGAAACAGGAAAGGAGAAAAACAAAGCACAAGAGAAGAATTCTTTTAGACATTTATGAGTTTAAAAGGAGGAGGAAAAAATAAGCCAATCATTCTAAACATTCTCCCTTGTCTGTCTAGTCTCTCCCTGAAAAATCATGTCCAGCCCTTAAGGAAATGGCATATATTACGTGCAGCCAGTCATGGGAACAGCCATATGATTTGCAAGCTTAAAAAGAGCAAGTCAAAGCCTGCAGATGGCCTCTTCCATTTTCAGTAATGGCAAAGGGAGGAGGGATAAGTGGAGCAGTGAGGGAAGTGAAGCAGAGCTAATCTGAGAGGACAGTTCAGGCTTGTTATAGACCCATTGCTGATAATAAAATCTGAATCAAACTGCCGACTGGAATCCACTGGAGACTCTTGGTTTCTTTAATATTTAAAGTTATGGAAGCACTTGACACAGAGGTGGATCAAATATCACTCGTTTGCGTGCAAATACTTACTTAGGCAACCTGCCACATCCCAATCTGGGCAGAGGCACCCATGTAATGGCAACTCATTATGATGTACCGTTACTCCTTCCTGATGGTCACTGTTGGATGTGAGTGGTCATGGCTGATTTGCTTCAATTAGTCTGCATAGGCTGCAAGTTATGACAAATTTATGTTTGCATTGCAGGAAAGTGGAAGCAATCACAAAACCGCCAAAACATCAAAACAGAAGGGAGCACACCCTGTTAACACGCAGGCTGCTTAATTCCCAAGGCAGGCAGCATCGGCTTAATTCAGCTCAGTGACTGCGTGGAGGCCACTTACAGCTCTTCAGCTGGCACTCGAATCAAAATAAGTGAAGGCAAAGGGTGGCCTGTGTTTTCGTAGCCGTTTCCATGCGCTATGCAATAGAACGTGTCTTCTCTGAGTGGCAGGAGAGAAACAGTCTGCTTTAATGAAGGAATGTGAAGTCAGGGATGCCTTTAAGGGATTGATGTAGACTCACATAAATCATCCTTTTATTATATGGAGCCCCACATGCAATAAAGCCATGAGAAAAAAATAGTCAATATTCATGCTGAAGAATATATCGCTGCATGGAAAATGTATTATTATGAATTTGGGGGGAAAAGAGCTAGGACATTTAGAAGTATTTCAACTGTCAAAGCCACATTCAGCAAAGCGTTTGTAATATTACAGTCTTACACTCACTGACTAGGAATAATATATGTGTAGGAAGAGTTCTGGGGATGCACATTTTTCACACACACTTCATGTAAAATGTGATGTGTAAATAAAACATTTATCTAGTCCTGATTTTTTATGTCTCCTCTGCTCAGAAGACAGTATTGCACTATGCTCCCTCCCCCATCTTTCCAGTGATATACCACTGGGTCTCCAACATGGTAACAGGAGAAAATGCTAGAGGGAACTCTCCTGTGACATCATAATGCTCTCTGAGACAGTCTCCCATTTCTTGTGAGAGGGGTGTGTGGGTAGAGTACCTCAAGAGGCTCTGTATACTTCATGGGCAACTCCTGGAGATGTCAAAGTGCTCAGTATACTTTTTTCCTTTTTATTTATTTTTAATTCAGGGGTATTTCTTCCCAAGTAAGGACTTCCATATTGTTTATTTATTTATAGTCCTCCTTTCTCACTCACGGCAGAGTATATAGTACAAGCCAATATAATCAATATGATGAAACATCTAATAAGCAATGTAATGGGAATACAATTACAGAAATCTGAAATAAAGAAAAAAGCATATGTCATGATATGTTAAACAAAGCAGAAAATGGAATTCCATAAAAAGAAATAATGCAGGGAGAGCAGGATAATACATGCAGCAAAGAGATAATATAGTCCACAGTCCCATTCCCTTGATAAAATTATCTTTCTAAACCATGCCATTATTATATAGAACTGCTACCTTTATGTAAACAACATTCTATCTTTATGGAAACAACATTCAATTCTGCTTTACATAGTAAAATTATACTGTTGGGATCAACAGTTGACTACAACAAAAGACAAATAGCTTGTCAGGTCTCCAAAGCAACCTGAAACTTTCAAAACCCCACCAGTAATTGGTGCAGGTCTGAGTCTAGATAACAGTGGGACTCCAGAAAAAAGTACCATCCAAAATTGTTTGCTATTTTCTCTGACAAATAGGATTGTCCCAACAAGAACTTCTGTACAAACTGATTCTATTTTGGCTTTTGTGGATTTTCCAGGCTGTGTGGCAATTGTCTGGTAGTTCCTAATATTTAGCCATCATCTATGGCTGGCATCTTCAGAGGCAAGTCATGATAAGATGTGTTTCTCTCTATGGCACACTACGGAGTGTTCTGTGTAGTACTCCCAGGTGGGAGGGGGAGAAGGCACATTTGCATTTGTCCAGGTGAAATACATTTGCAGTTGCATTTGTAAGTGTCATACTGGTTTGAATGTGTCGGATTAATCTCAGAAACGTGAGTGAGGTTTCCGTGACATGCCTCTGAAGATGCCAGCCATGGATGCAGTGAAATGTTGGGAGCTAAAACTACCATACCACAGCCACACAGCCTGTAAAACCCACAACAGCCAGCTGTGGAAGCCTTTGAGAATATGTATTGTTGAAGGCTTTGAGAATACATTGATTGTATTTTCCTGCAGGGGTGGGGAGAGTGAAGCTTCTAACCAGTAGAATGCAAATAATTTTATTGTAACCATCTGGATTTCTGATTCTATATAACAGTTTGTGTGTGCTATTTCATTCTCTGAGGTATCTCTCTTTTGTGCAGAAAGGGTCCACTCTCCTTCAAATTGCCCAATAGAAGTTGCAGTTAGTTTGTTCCCTGTATTATAGTGGCCAAATAGGAATGATCTTTTCTAACGTTAACTTCTTTGAATTTATGTCTTGATTACCATTGATCAATAGCTAATTTTACAAAAGCACTTTTATATTTTAGAAATATAATGCTGTACTTCAGAGGCTGATACTAATAATTAATCATTAATCATTAATACGCACTAGATGGATTACTCAAATAACTTACGCTGGCTAAACACATTACAAAAGAAAAGTGTGTCCATAACCAACTTTCTCGAAAATAGCTGTCCACTGAGGAGTTATTCAAGCACTGTTTTCTCATCTTATTAAGGTATTCAAAGCCATTCTTCTGTTTGTGATCAAATTACTGAGCTTTTCAATACGGATTCTGCACTGTTCATTACTTTAGCTGCCAGCCTGCCATAATAAATAAGAACGATGGCACTGCAGTGAAAGTTCAGCTGAGAGTATTTAACAAATAAGTGGGAAATTCATTGGCTCACTCTTCTAGAAGTCGTTATTTGGGTGTGCAACTCTGGTGATCCGAATCTGACAATTTAATGTCCAATGCTAGATGGGAAGGACTCATCTACATGGCTTGCATCCTCTGTGTCAGTATGTCTAGCATGACTGAATACAGCTAATAAGCTATTCCCCAGAACCACATTCACCTATGATAAGACAAAAGCCACACACCATTCATTTTAGCCAGTGATAAAACAGATGTATGTCACCACTGTCACTGGTTGAATATAGCTCATGCTAGAGGGTAAAAGAATGCTTGTGATTGAGATGAACGTCTGTCACTCTATGTCCATCTGTTGTTTGTTTTGAAAAATTCTTGCCTTTTGTAACTGTTTCTGTCATCACAATTTTACTTCACACTGACTGCAAGAAGTTCTGCAAACTTGGTGGAGTCCCCAGGTTTGCAGAAAAATATGAAAAGGTTTTTAAAATACATGAGGTGGGGGGGTTAAATCCCTCCTAAAATAAAATCATCATCTTTGCATGTACAGACAACATTCCTCTCTTCTGTTGGATGGTGTTGCAGGAGCAGGAAGCCATGACAGCCTGGTAGCAGAGACACTCAGGAGCCGCGACAGCAGGAAGGGAGCTTTGGTGGGCCTGACAGAGCAGGAAAAATCTCAGCAGGCCAGATGATCGGAACCTGCACAGGGCTCACTGCCACTGTTTTCATTGACAGTAGGGGGAGCCTAGACAGGCCTGGCACTGGAGGCTGAAACCTGAACAGGCCTCATTAGCGTCAGTGGGGAGAGGAGAAGCCTTGGTGGACCCATGGCAAGAAACCACACAGGGTTCACTGCCATCATAGTGGGGACAAGCCTCAACAGCATCAGTGGGGGACAGAAGACTTGGTTGGCTCAGCAGCAGCGGTAATGAGCTGTGTCAGATCCAGCAGCAGCAGTTTGAGGGGAGTAAAAGTAAGAGTTGAAGGTATCACTCTATGAGTATTGCCTGTCCCCAGTTGCCATTAGCTATTAAATATCACATCTGAATGAAACCTCCGTGTATAGGGGCAGTATATTGAAAGCAAGTATGGTGTAGTGGCTGAGTTTCAGATTAAAATCTGGGAGGTCCAGGTTAAAATCCTCACACTGCCCTGAAAGTTTGCTGGGTAATAATGAACAGTCACACAGTCTCAGCCTAACCTACTTCACATGATTGTTCTGAGGATGAAATGGAGAAGAAGAGAACAATGCACACTGTTTTGGATCTCCAGTGAGGAGAAGGGCAGAGTATAAATTAAAGTAAATAAATAAACATCTTTGAATTCCAGACAGTGGATAAAAACAATGGGTGATTAGATATTAACATTCAGCAAGATGTTAGGTCTTTGCCTTCTCCTGGTCATGGATATTTTCTGAAAAAGCCCCAAGGATTTTTATCTCCATAATATTCTATATATATATATATATTATTCTATCATAATCATTCTCAGATCACTTGTATAAAGGAGTGATCTTGTTTTTGGCATTTTCTTTGGGCTAGCATGGCTATTTGCAATCACAGCCCATAAAGAGAATGTTCCATAGATTTGGCCCTAAATTACGCATTTCATTTATGGCTGTGACATAATCATTATGGGAATATGAAACAAATATAAACAAATGCTCAACATTTAAAGAGCAAATTTCAGTTTTTTGGAATATAATGGAATAGAAGCACGTTTAAAACTTGGAACTTAATGGAACAGAAACACAAAAAGCTTCCCAGAATAGGGATGAATGAAGTACTTGTTTCAGGGGAATGGACCTTTTGGACATTGATGTACAAATGCACAGACAGAAATTTCACAGAACTAAAAGGCAGCCCTATGAAGAAGTGGGGAGGTAAAGAAAATTTGGTCTCTGTGTCAGCAGAAAGTCATAAGATTAAATGCATGTTTATTTGTTTATTCTATTTTTAAAATTTCAATACTGCCTTTCTACCCAATCCAGAGTTTCCAAGCACTGAACAGGAAAACAGTTCAGACATGATCAATGGTATCAATTCAAAAGCCAGCAAGAAATTCAGGAGAATTAGCAGGGCGAGACTCCTCCTGTCCATCTCCCAAACAGGTCAACCACCCGACAACCAAGGCTGTTTCAGTCCTCTAACCATTCCTGAAAGCAGACTTGAATGGATCCAAACAATGTTCCCACTCACCTCACTGCACACTGCACAACAAACCAGGTCCACAGTGGAGCTTTCAAACAACCTCTGTACGAGTCAGCTGGTTGCATGTTTCTTAGGCTTCGGTTGCATCAAGGATGCATAAAAACACAAACAGATGCTATTGTATGTCAGGAGGTATTATGTCATTTTGGAAAAGAGTCCTCTGCTCTGTATGTGCACACAAGGCAGCCAAACCATGTTTCAAGTGAAACTGAGATGAATTAGATTTAATTCAAATCCTCTGGCTTAACTGAGTTGTGTGTTCCCTTTTTCTGCCCAGTTTGGGCAACTGGAAGCTTTTATAGCATTATAGCTTTTATAGCCTTAAATAATAGTTAGTTGTTCACTATCATTGGAAATAATATGCAGTGCTAAAACCTTTAATGGCTGTAGACCTGTTGTTTTTTTAAGCCAGAATTTGGCTCTATATTTTAAAAAATGAACAGCAGAAAGGACTGATTTAATATAAAAATAACAACTCAGGCAGGGAAATGGAGCTAGAGTCCTCCCAGAATTACAATTGAGATCCAGACTACAGGCATCAGTTCCCTTAGAGGAAAGAAAAGCTTGAAAGAACGGAAGGTATGGCATCACTTCCTTGATGAGCTCTGTTTTCTTCCCATATTGTCTGTCTGGGAATACCCAGGAGCAAAATGGAGGCAGAGACAAAAAATACTAGTCTCACACAATGCTCTAGGAATTTACTAAATATCTGACATAAAGAATTAGGAAATTCCTAGAGCATCATGCCTCAGAAATACTAATTCTTACCTCCTTTTTAGTATGGACTTTCAGGGTGAGCAACCAAGCAACCCAATCTCTTTATTCTCTGCTCTCTTCATACACTGTTTCCCCTCCAAATCATCAGAAATTTCCCAAGTCAGAGACAGCAAACTTAAACTTCATCTTTCCATTGGTTACTTCCTCACAAACCTTTAACAGAGCTCCTTTTTTCTTCCTGAGGCTGAAATACAGAAAGGAGAAAATGAACTTGGGAGATTCAGAGAGGTAAGATGTGAGAGATGAGCATAATATTATGTATAGTTTGAGCCAGATGCATGCTTGCTCCAATGATTTCAATCATTAATTTTAATAAAGAATACTTCTATATGGCGTTACTAGCAATATTCAAGTGCCAAGTTTATTTATGGCAAAAAAGAAATCCCACTGAAAACTCCAAAACTTCAGTTCAATGTACCGATATGCCCATGCAAGCAGGAAGTTTGTATGGACAACCCCAAATAGTTGTTAAATGGTAGTTAGCATGTACTCCTAAGCAGAGTCACACCATTCTAAACTCACTAACTTCAATGGTATTAAAGGTTTAACTTTGTTTAGGATTGCATTGCAAATCCTGTTTTATTATTTTTAATAGCTTTGAAATAAAGATATTTCTTTGCAATATAAATGATATTTTATATTTCATGCAGATCTGATATATTACCATTGCACCACAAATACGGTAATAAAAAGCCATAAAAATACCAATGTGCCAATTGAAACCATCACACAATAAGAAAGGACAGCTCACACACCCCACAGAAGACATAGCTCAGGGGGAAGCCTTCAGAAATGTGGTGGAAATAATTAAAGAAGTCTGAAGTTCCTCCTCTCTGCCTTCTTTTAACTGACTGAGCTAGCATACAGGCCTTTGTATTTTTCAATGAGTATTAATTTTCAGAACTGTGAGAAGGGGAAGGCCTTGAGGGCAAACTCGAAAAAGATTAGTCTAATGCAAACCCCACATACAGAAGAGATAGTTTTATCTGTCGGGTTGAAAGAGAACTTAAAAGACGCTGTGATACGAAGTGGAATTATCGTCGCTATTAATTGCACAGGCATATTAAAGAGACCCTGGAAAGTGACCTCCTCTAATATGGAGAATGCATGTTGAAAAATATGTCTTAATCTTCCTTTCTGCGTTTAGATAAATGTCAAGTATATCTATCACCTCAATTAACTATTTAAAAAATGCTGTCAAAATCTAATTTTTTTTTGACAAGGCGTTTATTCTGAAACCAGCAGAGAGAGAAACAGGCAGTTGCATTAGAAAGAAATGAGTGTCAAAGGTTTCCAAGACACGTGGTGAGTTTTCCATGTGCAAAATGCTGATTAGAACCATGGTAAATCAGTGCTAGCATGCTCTGGGTTGGTTGCCTAAGCTACAGTAAGACGGAGGGCTTTTTGGTATGGTTTACTTAAGTGTTGAGGTTAGGCTAAGGGAAGAATGTTTTTCAACTACAGGACTACACAAAATGCAAAAAAGCTGATGAAATTAAAGAAGATTGAGATTAAAGGCTATTTTGGAGAATTTTGTAGGACGTATATTGCAGATATTTATTTATACTTTGAATTCTGGGAACTGGAATGAAATCGTTTTATTTGTTCTTTTCAGGGTTCTATCACTGAGCCAATTAAACATAACAAAGGTGTAAAACAAGGTTGCATTCTGGCCCCCTTACTATTCAACTATTACATCAGTGATTTAGTAGAAGCCATGAATAAGTTGACACACCATCCACCTAAGTTGGCTGACCAACATCTATCACTTCTGCTATATGCAGATGATACAGCAATCTTATCTAGAACCCCAGTTGGACTGAGAAGAGCGCTCACCACTTTTGCAAGCGATTGCCAGGCGAATCATCTATCAATTAATTATGAAAAGTCTAAAATAATGGCATGCTCTAAAAGCAACAAGATCCACTCTTTGGCTCATTCCGCACATGCAGAATAATGCACTTTCAAACTGCTTTCAGTGCTCTTTGAAACTGTGCGGAATAGCAAAATCCACTTGCAAACAGTTGTGAAAGTGGTTTGAAAACGCATTATTTTGCGTGTGCGGAAGGGGCCTTGGTTTTTACCAATTCTACGCAGGCAAAACAAGTTAAAATATATTTAGGGGTAATGTTCAATGCTAAAGGCCACAAGAAAGATCATGTGACACATGTTGCAGTTAAGGCCCTTAAAAACACCGATGCCATTTAAAAGTTCCTCTGGTCTAAAGGTGGCCAAAATATTGAAGCTGCTCTTAAAATGTTCATAGCCTTGCACAAATTTTATATGGAGGTATGCTTTGTATCAACACTAGCTTACAGAAGGTCGAGAGGGTTCAATCCAAATTCTTAAGATCAATTATGAGAATGCCATCAAAAGTTTCAAATGATTCTGTTAGATTAAAGACAGGAATGCTTTCCATAGAGGCAAAATTTGGACTGAGAGCACCCTTTATAGGAGAAGAATACTCAATTCGAGAAAAGCCTAGATTCACTTATTGGCAAGTAATTCATTTGAATCTCAGTGGGAAAAAAAAAACAGTAGAAATTAAAACAGGACAGTATGGCCTGTCCAGCCAGGCTCTGTTAAATCGAGACTTCTGTCAGATGAAACAAATAATTACCCAACGAATACACGATATCAAAAGACAGAACAACACTAATAGAGTCAAATGGGGCATGTTCGATTTAGATTCATTATCCAAAACAGACCTTGCACCATAAATTAGGCTCGTGGTGGTGAACCTTTGGCACTCCAGATCTTATGGACTACAATTCCCATCAGCCCCTGCCAGCATGGCCAATTGGGAATTGTAGTCCATAACATCTGGAATGCCAAAGGTTCGCCACCACTGTATTAGGCAAATAATTAATCCTGAATACCAGAGATGGTTTACTTTTCTAAGATACAATGCCCTGACTAAAACAACTCTTCAGAATAAATATAATGGCTCTTCAATAACAACTTGCATTTGTCCATGCAAGACAGGAACCTTAGAGACACAGGATCATATCCTATACGAATGTGAAAAATATGATTGCACTAGGAAGACATTAATTTATCCCATGATAGATAGATATCCAGGCAGAGACAGAAAGGCTCGAAAATCTATTTTTACTTTCAGGCAAGAATTTTTATATTACTGTAAAGGTAGCTAGGTTCATCTGGACAATTTTCAAAATTAGAAATAAATCACTTTAAGGAACAATATATATATATGTATAAAAAGCTAACCGTGTGTTTGTTCCTCACACTCTAACACGGAAACGGCTGGACAGATCACCCCCAAATTTTCACATGATGTCCCTTCCCATTGCAAGCAGGTTTTGTGCCCTCCACCAGGCTCGCCGGTCACACTGGCACCTAATAAAACACACATTTCCCCAAACCCCGGCAGACCAATGAGGGCCACCAAGCTGTGGAGGGGGCGTGGTTTGCCTGCGATCGGCATGGCATGCGCTTGGCGGCGGCGCCGACTCCTGCAGCAGCAACACCAACACCAGCAGCACCCCAGAGCGGCGCTCCTCCCTCCCTCATGTTCTCCATTGACAACAGCAGAGCCAGAGAGGAGCGATGGCTTCCTTTCAGGCCGGCGAGGCTGGAAGGATAGCTAGGGAGGAGAGTGGGACAGGAGGGAATGGAGCCGAGACCAGGCCCAGCGGAAGACCCAGCCACAGTCAGTGCCCTCTCCCTCCCTCTCTCGGCGCGGCACACGGTAAGCCACAGCGAAGCGTGGCCGGGTCCGCTAGTATTTAAATAAGTAATGTTATAGTACCCCAAAGGCTGGCTGTATCTTAAGTATGTTTCAGAAGATCTTTGCCTAGGCTTCCCATCCCTTACTTTTTAGGAAAAGCTCCACAAAAGCTATAGTACCACCTAGAGTCTGCAGAAAAACAACTGCTGAATACTTGTAAAATCTCCTTTTAAAAACATTCATTACAATTAATGAGCAGATTAACTAGCAGCCATTAATTATTGTGGTCAAGAGATGCTCCCATAAAGATATATAGGATATCTGTAAGGATCCAGACACTTGGATACAGTCATCCATTCCAGTCGTATGCATGGGCACTGGATCACCATGCTGGATCTGCTTGCATGAACACATTTGGATTCTCAATAGAAGCACCCAAAGGACACGTTCTAGCTTCCCAGTCCTGTTGCAGCAAGGTTGCTTCGCACAGGGGCAAAGACAGTCAGCCTCTTCTGTGTAACACCAGAAAGTGGTTGAAGGTGCCCCCACAAGGCATCCCCATCCCGTTCATTAATAGTACTACTGCCCCACCCCACCACATTCCTACTCATCGTGTCAGCACAGAAGGACTGACCTAATGACAATCTTGCCACTTCTCCACCCCCATCCCTGTAGCTCTGCTCCCTCCAGCAACTAAGATGTGGCTCAGATCTTTACTGAGTTTTAAGATTTAATAGAGGGCTAAAGTGGGAAGGGAAATGCTAGGCAGAGGCGTAGATAGGGAAAATGGAGCCCAGTGCAAAATCTGATTTTTGCACACACGCACCCCCCGGGCAGCTGGTGTGATGCTGGAATCCACCCCCAAACAGTATCACTTTCAATGGTGTTTAAGCTAGGGAGCCCACATCCACCTTAGAGGGAGAATCTGGGGTCCCCAGTTAAAACAACATTGAAAGTGATGCTGTTTTGGGGTGGATTCTCCCCCACCCTGAAACAGCATCACTTTCAATGTTTAAACCATGCTGAAGGGGGTGGATTTAAAAGGAGAATCTGGGGAAATTTGGAGGGTGCCTGCTGTCAGACATGCAATTGTTAAGCTAGCAGCACCAAAATTTCACGGTATCTTTAGGAGACTCTCCTGATGATACCACCCAGGTTTGGTGAAGTTTGGTTCAGAGGGTCCAAAGTTATGGACCCTCCTATTAGCTCCCATTGGAAACAATGGGTGATGGGGCACCCCCTTTGGGAGTCCATAACTTTGGACTCCTTGAACCAAACCTTACCTAACTTGGGTGGTATCATCAGAAGAGTCTCCCAAAAAATCTCTGAAATTTTTGTGCTGCTAGCCTAAAATTTGCGCCCCCTGCAGGCCAAAAACTGAAAAAACACTAAAAATGCCAAAAAACACAAATGAACCTGCAATTTTTGTGCTTTCCACAAGGGGGCGCCCGGTGCAATGCACACCCTCCAGTCCCCTGGTAGCTTTGCCTCTGATGCTAGGATTCAGTATTGCCATTTTGAAGATGGTACTAAGCTCAGTTCCCAGTCCAGCTTGGCTCCAGGCAGAACATCTTTCCTTTAAACTGGTGTGAATTCGGTTTATGATCTGAATCACCAAAGTATGACATGTATAAGTGTGTAAAAGTATGGCCATGATTCTTATTTCAGATGCAGCAGGGCTTGGGTTCTAATCTTTGTCAAGCCTATATGGGGGATGTAAAGAGAAATGTACTTTTCAAGAAAAAGGTTGGTCATAGTTCAGTTCTCACAGAAACCAATGATATATGGGGCAGGGCATATAATTTGCCGGAAACTTTACATGCAGAAGTTTCCAGGTTCAATCTCTGTCCATTCTAGTTCAAGCAGCTGGGATACAAGGTACCAAGAAAGACTTCTATCTATCTAAATCCTCCTTGAGTGCTGCTGCCAATCCAACTAGATAACATCAGCTGGATGGATCAATGATCTGATTCAGTGCTAGGCCTATGGGAATCACCCCAAGATCCCATATAAAAATTCCTTCTTGACCTTCAAGCCACCTATGAGCTCACTGCATGTTCAAAAGAACACAAACAAGATGATTGACTAGAACGGTATACTACTACTGTCCCACATAGGCACTTTACCCAAATTCCCAGTGCCATCAGGGCCCCAAGAACTGTGTTCCACTAGTACTCTCCTGCTCATTATTTTCATTTCTATGCCTGTTTTTTTTACTACCCAATCCCATAATTAAATATAAATTCTGGTTTTAGAATGATTGCATGTTAACACTAAAAATAAGTTTTTATTACTCACTCTTTAACAACCTAGGTAAACTTGAATCTTTAGAGCTACTACTAATAAAAGTAATACTTTTCTCTACTAGATCTTATTTTAACAATTCCTAACCTTCAAAACCACTAATCATCAATTTATTTTTATTATCAAAGTAATCTTTCAAGGGTTTCCAATTGTCTAAAAACTTAACTAAATTCTTTCCTTTTAAAAAAAATGTTAATACTCAGTGCAGATAAAACTGGACATCCTTATGGAAACTGTAGTTTTCTGTGATTTGTTTTGTATCCTTTGTGTTGTAAAGCTGTTCAAATACTAATACAAATTTTAAGCACACGTACACAAAATGAATGATTGCATGTTACAGACAAACTGTTAGAAGGAAAAGTTCAAAATATACCCAAGTATAGAAAGAAACACAGACATTTCTTATTTAATGGACATCAAAACATTTTGATGCTCCTGTCTTGTTGTTATAGTATCTGACATTGATTTTATACAAAGGGAAGTTCCAGTTCAATGTGAAGCACAATTTGCCACAGAGACTAACACTAATGAAACCTGTTTACAGAATCCATGACAGTATCTTCACATTCCAGCTGTTTCCATATAATGTTGGTTTCCATGAAGTAGCTAGTTCTGAATCTCCTTATTTAACATCCTTGCTCACTTTTACTTTCACCATACAGCGTTTTTAAAAAAATATTTTTTGCTACCTTTTCCTCTTTAGCAGTCATTTTATCATAGAGTTTTTGCCCAAATACCACAGTGCCTCTTCATTGCCATTGATGTGTTAATGTCACATCTGGAAGTGATATTGCCAGAAGTGACATTGCCACAATTGCTGAAAATGCAGGTCTCCTTTTGTTGCTGGTAAGTACTCTCATGGCCACTGATTGGTGCTGGTGGAGGGGATCGGGGGGGGGGGGTTCCCAACGCCAGTGGGGGCCTAGCAATTCTAGTTAGGTTTCCAATGTTGCCATCTTTTGGAATTGGTTTATTGATTGAATAGTTTTATTTTACTTGCAATCCACCTTGAATATTAGTGAGAAAGGCAGACTATAAATGAAAATCAATAAATAAGCTGAGAAGCTTTCCCATTGTGACTCTATTTAATAAAATAATTTTCTAACCAACAGAGTTTACAATAAATCAAATGTTGCCTTTTAACACCCAATGGTTTTGTCTACCACTGTTTGTGACTACCTTTATTTCTTGCACATTTTTCCCTTAGCCAGAGTATATTTCCAACCTCAGACATAGATATTTCTATATAATATTACAGTTCAGGCTTAAACATAGGCAAAACCATAATAATCTCTCCTCCCCAACATGCTGTTTGTCTCTTTGTTTACATGCTTGAATCCAAAGATGGAAAATCTTAGACCAAAGAAGATGCTATCAGGATTAGCAAAGCAGTCAAATCTTCCAGTAGACAGGGAATCATTAAAATGTGTATAAATATTTGCAGGCTTTGGTGAGAGCAGATGTGCAGTCAGTAATCCAGGCATTGTGTACTTGCTTTTAGAAGAAACCAGCAGTGTCTGAAGCCAAAGTACAATTAATCAAGGGGAAAGCTTTAATCAGGGTATAGCTCCCAAACTGTTCCACATTCCAAGAATGAATACAAAAATATGATCAAGGGGAAGATGCTTATTTCTTAGCACAGGCTCTTGTCTTCAAATAAAACATACAGGGGTGAACCTTCTGCACACAAACAACAGCATTTAAGTGGGATGCAAAAATTTTGCCACAGACAGGACAAAGCTAGAAGCAGAAGACTCCAACTGGCTTGGCACTGTGATGCCCACTTAAGATTCAGATCAGCCTCATTATACGTCTGGACTCAATTTCAAGGAAATATCCTCAGTTCTTGTCTTCCTTCATAAATATTCAAAATGTTGTACCTTCCCACTGTTGTGTAATTTTCCAGTAAGTTGTCCCAGCATTTCCAGTAACTTACAGAGAAGCCTGTGGGTTTTAATTTTTTTAAAAAAAAATGCAAATCAAGTGGGCTGTGTGAATTATTTGGTTAATTTTGTAAAACATATGCATTGGGCTAAGTTACATAAACCAAAATTGGAGAACAGGACTCCTTGAAACGTAACCATCTGAAGCCTGGGTAAGACTCGAGTTGGTACTGGAACCACAAAACACAACAGGAACTGAATTAACCCAAGCCCTCCTCCCTCAAGCATTATGTTTTTAAAAATCCAATAAAACAATTGGAAGTGAAAAATAGAAGGGTTAGTAGTAAGTGGAGCAGCATGCATTCAGGCCAATGGGTCAAAGCAGGCTATTTGAAGAAAGCCAATGATTAGGCAGGGATACAAACCTCAGGAAGATTTTCTAGGTTCCCAAGAGAACTGATCCCATCTCTTCACGAAGGAACTCAACGGGTTTATTTACATATTCTGCAACTTAGAGGCCCTAACTGAAAAAAATTCTGGGCTATAATAAAAATAAACAGAAAGCTGGAGTCAGACAGATGTGCCAGGATAATGGAGTTAGGAATGCTCAAATACCCACCAGTTTGGTTCATGTCCTGTTTTTCAATTAAAAACAGGGAGTCAGTTTTTCATTCTTTAGTCTGACTGATCATCAATTCATTCATGGCATGGCAGGTTACTTCATTATAGTTTTTCCAAACACTGTATGTCAGGACAATCAGCTTTTCTTGCAGACATAACAGTCATTTTTCCTTCCATGTCGCTGAAGGAATGTTTGATATTTTCCTTATTACTCAACAAGAACAACCTTTATTAGGCATTTAAAATAGGCTCTAGAGCATTACCAGACACTTATGAAGTACAAATCAAGAGTACATTCAAAATGCAGACAGAAAGACTGAATATAGCAATATACATTACTTAGAAAGTTCTGTCACTTGCAAAAGAATTTTTGCTACTTTTTCCAAGAGCATGACATCTGTATTGTTTAACAGAAGCTCCACAACAGAACTGTCAGAGTCTCTTTCAGATTTGTCTAGGGCCAGCCTGGGAGAGAAATTCCTAATGCCCACATATCTTGGACAGTCAAGAATAATGTGAGCAAGAGTCTCCACTTGGTTTTACAGTGTGGGCAAACCCGATCCTGGAGAGGGATGGATAAGTAACGACCCTTTGTAATGGCCGATGGGAAAGTATTGGATCTGGCCCTTGTGATAATCCATCTCTGTTGGGGTTCAGTTAATAATATTTGGCTATGTGCCCCTGTTCTGGTATTATTCCGACAGAGAGGGGTGAACATGATTTATTTGCTTGCCCCAACAGGATATAGTATTTCTGTTCTAAAAGTCGGCTTTTTAAGGTTTGGAAAATCTCTCTGGATACAGAGATCTTCAAGTAATAAACCTATTGAGTAAATTTTTGATTTGAGAAGTTGATACCATTCGGAGGCAAATAGATCTGGGCGACCTTATTACTCTATAAGGAAAGCGGCTAGTGACTTAAAAAAAAGAAACAAAGCAGGGAATACATAAATACAGAGATTGTGACAATATATTGTTAGAACATCAGTTCACACTTTCAAAATAGGATTTTTTTAAGGTGCAGTAGGGGGAAGTGCATGTTGGTTCACTTTTTGGAATACAGCCACAATTGGCCAATTGTCTTTAGAAGTATAATGTTGCCATTGTGGTTGGATTGGCAGTATATGGGGCATAATGTCAGAGTGCCCATTTTCTCCTGGTGAATGAGAGAAATTACAAATCTATGTAACAGTAGCATCGTCTAGCCTACATTTTACTAGTTTGATTGCAAGAATGTCATGGGGGACCTTGTCAAAGGACTTACTGAAGTCAAGGTATGCTACATCCATAGCTTTTCCTTCATCTACCAAAACTTGTCATTCTACCCCCAAAAAAGAAATAAGATTAGTCTGACGATTTGTTTTTTGAGAAAGCTATGTTGACTTTTACAGTGTTCCCTTCTAGGTGCTTACAGACTGTCTAATGATTTGCTGTTAGAGTCTTTCCTGATATTGATGTCAAGCTGACTGAGCAGTAATTGTTTAAGTCCCCTTTTTTCCCCTTTTTGAAGATGGGGACAACATTAGCCCTCTTGCAGTTTGCTGGGATGTCTCCTGTTCTCTAGGAATTCTCAAAGATTATAGAAAGTGGTTCCTAGGATTACTTCTGCCAGTTCTTTTAATACCCTGTGATATAGTTCATCAGGCTCTAGACACTTGACTTCATTTAAAGTAGCCAGGAATTCCTGTACTAACTCTTTATTTATTCTGTGCTGAATTCCCCCTACGTTATCTTCTGCTCCGTTTGCTCCTGGTTGAGCACTATTTTCCTTTTAGGTAAAGACTGAGACAAAGAAGGTGTTGAGTTGTTCTTCCTTTTCTCCATCCCCTGTTAGCATTTTGCCATTTTCTTCACATAGTGACCCTATCATATCCTTTTTCTTCATTTTGATAAGGACGTAACCCCATAAATAGCATTCATATTGTTTTTAACATCTTTGACAAGCCAGAGTTCATTATGAGCTTTAGCTTTTCTGACTTTCTCCCTACACATCCTGGCTATTTGTTTGAATTCCTCTTTGATGATTTCCCCCTTTTTCCATTTCTTGTGCATCTCAGCTCAGTTGAAAGTTCTTCAGACATCCATCCTGGTTTACTTAGACATTTCCCATTTTTCCTCCTCACTGAAATGGTTTTAAATTGTGCCTTTAAGATCTCACTTCCAAGAAACTTCCATCCACCATGCACCCCCTTCTCTTTTACTAATCTTAACCATAGATCACACCCAGTAGTTTACTGAAATCAGCTTTCTTAAAGTCTAGAATGCTTGTCTATGCTTGCATCACCTTTCCACCTTATAACAAACTCCAGGAGAGCGTAGTCATTCCCACCTAAGGATCCCACCATTTCCACTCTGTTAACCAGGTCATCACTGTTGGTTAGGAACAGATCTAAAACAGTTGATCTCCTTGTTGCCTCTCCCGCCTTCTGGACCATGAAATTGTGTGCAAGGCAATTAAGGAATTTGTTGGTCCCTATAAATTGGCAGAGGTTGACTCCCAAATATCAAGATAACTGAAATCTCCCATTACTATTACTTCTCTCCTTTCTGAAAGTTTGGTCACAAAACTCCCAAAATGAGATCATGATTGTTTCTCCCTTAACCTTTACCCAGATGCTCTCAACCTGGCTTGTAGGATTTAAGTCATGCACCTGCTCACAACTGTAATCATCCCTGTTGTATAATGCTATTCCTCCTCCTTTACTAGTTTGTCTATTTCTCTGAAACAAGTTACACTCCACAATTATTACATTCCAATCATGAGACTCATTCCACCAGGTTTCAGTGACACCTATTATATCAAAAAAATTTTTTGTCATGTTAAGAGTTCAAGTTGGTCTTGTTTATTTCCCATGCTCTGTGCATTAGTGTAGGGAGGTCATAATCCACTCCCCCAGCTGCTTATTTAAGTTTTTTCCCCTCCCACTGTTGAATTATTGAACTATTCACTCAGTTCACTCTATAACCTTCAGACTATTATCTCTAGCATTTGATGATCTCCTGCCTGGTTGAATACTGTCTCCTTCCCCAACATAACTCAGTTTAAAGCCCTCCTGATCATGTTTGTGAGCTTCATAGCAAAAATGTTCTTACCTATCACCATGAGGTGCAACCCATCTTTTGCCAGTAGTCCATCTTCATGAAACTGCAGACCATGGTCCAAGAAGCCAAAATGTTAGTGGTGGCACCACCTGTGAAGCCAGTTGTTCACCTCCACTATTCTCCTTTCCCTCCCTAGGCCATGTCCTTCAACTAGGATTAGGGATGACATGACAATATGTGAATCCAGGTCCTTCACCTTTCTTCTCAGATCCTCACAATCCCTTGTGATGTCCTAAAAGCGACATCTTGCAGTGCCATTTGTTCCCATGTGGATCAAAAGGAAGGGATAAGGGTCAATGGGCTTGACAAATGGGCTTGATGCGCCATGGTTTCTCACAGATTTCTCAAAAAGGCTGGAGAGCAGTTATACAGAACTGGTGGCTTACCAGCTGCCCCACCTCTCAGAAGCCTGATGCATGTATATGCCCAGAAAACAAGGAAAAAAACCCACACAAACAAAAGCCATCCCAGGCCCTCAAAAAACAAACACACAGGCCCTGAAAAACACACAAAGTTAAAGATATGGTTTCAAGCTTAAGCACCCCAAAAACAGAACTCACTTTTTGCTCTCTGTTCAACTCCCTTCTGCTGCTTCTCGGAGGGTACAGTGTGTGCTGCAGCCTCTCAGAGATTTCTCAGAATTTTACTAATTTGCTGTAATCATTATGTGATTGGGATGTTGCCTTTAACAGGGGAGGGCTGGTTTCTATTCCTACTGCTTCTCCCCTCCAACATGATTTTTTTTTTCCATCAGGGATGCAAAGACAGTTTTTTTTGCCTGGGCCAGCTACATTTATATCCCTTCGGGGTTGAATTCAAACTCACGTTCCTTGATTTCCACTGAATTGCCCTTTTCTCTCCAGGTTGTTCATGAATCCCTTATTTTACTAGTTTGCTGATCCTTACCATCTGGTATCCCAACCCTCTTCTTGGAAAAAAATCTTTGGTCCCCCCACAACCCCTCATCAACCATGTTTTTCGGAAAGTTGTAATAATTGTCTTCCTATATTGAGGTTCCCACCCTTCTCTGGCTGGGATGCCTGGGTTCTGAAAGAGGATGTCCTGCCTAGTGGTGGTGGTGCGGCAGCAGTCAGAACACTGAACTGATAAGAAAGTAAATAAATCTTTATTTAGGAAGTAACATATTGCATAGGAAAATAAATAAATAAACTTAGCTGCCTTGCTAGCTGAGAGAGGGTCCTGGGTTGTTCTAAAAGAAAAACCTGAGAATAACTTTCTGAAGTCAGACAAAAATTCCCTTGGAAAGCAGGTACTCCCCCTATAGTCATTAGAGCTTGTGGCCCCTCTGCAGGCTCTTCTTTCTTCTTCTTTGTACACTAGCCATATTCCACTACTACCTGCAGCTCCATGTGCAGGAGCAGGCACCAAGGTCTTTTTCTGATTGCCTGGTCAAATGGACTGGTGTTATGATTTTGATGATGTTATGGAGCTGTTTGTCCATCTACATTGATGCCTTCCATGCATACCTAATATGGAGCTTTAGCAAGTAACATCATGACTGGAAGTAGTGTGGTTTTCAAAAATGCTGTGGAAATATCTATCAGTGATATCATACTAGCTGTTGTTCTGTTACTTCTGTTCTGTAGATGTATACAGTCAGAACTACATTATCCCTATGTTTGCCTTGCCATAACAGGACTATAGGCTTCAGAAACCAAATCTGTGTTCATTACTGAATCACTACCCAGTGAATCATACTTCCTGAAGTTGGGCAAATGCATAAGACTCTGGTTTATTGGCACAAAAACTGGTGGCCTGTTCGACTAAAATGTAGTGATGAACAGTATTCCCATTTTAGGAACATGGAATGACTTAAGTGCTTATGTAGCTCCTGACTCCTATATTCTCTCAACAGCTGCTTGACAAACTGGACATATAATAATTTAGCACTTGCTCCTGCATTTGATATCAGCCCAGAGATATAAAATAGATTAAGCAGGGAGAAAATGTTAAGAATTCTTGGTCGCTCAGAAGTAAAAGTATTGCCCTCCTGACTCCAGCTCCTTTCCATATTTAATTATGTACGTGCTGTGATATATCATGGGGATGTGACAGCATCTAGACACAGATTAATGATTGCTGAGGAGCCCTTGTATATCGAGGATAGTGAAACTTGTGTGGGCCTAGACAAGAAGTTCCGCCTCCTTCCACCAGCCACTCTAAGGTATGTTCAATTAGCTTTCTCTGCCAATACAAAGCAAGTATGATGTATGGATAAGGGTGGGATTCTGTAATGATATCAATATCCTCAAGGAAATAAGCATAAGCTAATCTGCTCCTTCAAGATCAATGCCAATGTCTAGATTGTGTTGACCTTTTATCCATCTTTGCCTTCAATTCCGAATGGAAGAAGATGTTATTATTGTTGTTGTTGTTGTTGTCCATTAATGTGCCTGACATTTCACAGAATACAGTTTTTATAGGGCACATTGTTAAAAACACTTAAGAAAAACAGGAGGGCTCTTGAGACTCAACTGCATCTCAGTAAAGATGCAAAAATACATTGAGTTGAATGCAAAGCAGCAGAGTTAATGGTTACCAACTTCCAGGAGAGACCTAGCAATGTCCCAGAATTACATTTAATCAGCAGAGAACTGTTACCTAGCTTAACAGTTATTAATATATTTTTCAAAGTAGCAATGGGGAAAATAACTCAGCTTGGCAGTGCAAAAGGCAGGCTAGGTGGGATCTTTTAGACAGCTATACCAGAATTGGCTTTTGAAACGTTCTACAGAGAATGCAAAAGAGACCAAATTGTAGTTCAAATATTTTAATATACATTTTGGTTGCAAGCAATCATACAGTGAGACGTTAAGGCTCATACACATAGTTCCTAAATATATAAACAGGGAGGAAAAGATAGGTTTTGGATGATAGAATAGGAGGTGAAGCAGGGGACTTCAGAGAAGTAGAGAAGTACCAGAAGAAGGCAAGGATCTCTATGCCAGCATAGGGACCCAAGCGAAGGACGATATATTGCATCTCAAACCAACATGACCAAGAGAGGTTCAGGCTAGTATTAAGCACTAAGGTTCGTTTGTGCAGTATACCCGCTTGCGCAGGTAAGGCGGGAAATTTTTATACCCCCTTGCGCAGGTAAGGCAGGAAATTTGAACTTAGGTTTCGTTTCTTTGCAACTGCTTGAGGTTTCCTTGCTGGACTTGTGGGGTTGAGCTAATTAGCAGCTCTATCTATTGTTTCTACTTCCCGGGACAATGGGGCCAATTGGTCCTTGAGTACATCAGTGAAAACCTTGAATGGTTTATGCAGAGGTTCTTCCTAAAGTCTCTGCCCAGAGTATTTAAATTTGGCTGAGGCGTTTGTTATCAGGAAGGGATCGTTTTTTTAGGGAGAAAATACAAAGAGATAATACAATCTCAAAGCAGGATGTTCCTGTGCTATTTGCATAGCTGCAACCATGGCAAGGTGTGGTATCCAGGAGTTCTACAGATTCCATTATGTTAATGGAGTGCTCTGGCAGGGTGTGATAATCAAGATGCAAGTCCTTGTGTCATGAGATGTCCAGATTGTATCACTGGAGTAACTCATAGATCTAATCTTTGCAAACAGACTGTTTTGCCTTAGGCTTGCTTTCAGCTTGGACACTCTGCTATCCACCCATACAAACATGAAAAGTGGCATTTTATAGCACACAGTGTAAGAAATAATAGGAAAATCCAACATTTCATAAGGCAGGGGATGAAGGGCAGGGTTACAGAACAGAGATCAGTTCTCCTGGAGAAAATGACTATTTTGGAGAATAAACTTGGCATTATACTCACAGAGGTCCCTCTCTTCCGCAAACCCCACCCTCCCCATAAGGTTTCCCATTGTTAGAAAGATATTTCTTCTTCAAATTTTTTTATCCAACCATACATGTTTTAATTGTTTTGTTTCTGTGTCAAATTGAAAAAAATGGCTTATAAATTCGTCCTAGTAAATGGTCTTTTTGCTGCATTATCAAATTCAGAGCCCTCTTATTATGGCTCTTGCAATGTTTAAATGTCCTTTTTTGCACTTTTGTACTTTTTGCCTTTAACCTTCATCTTTTGCCAGGAGCTGATTTCTCCTTGAGAATTTATCATATTTTTATGTTATAAAATCAATGGGGTTTTTTTCCTCAAACACTTATCATAGTATGCCCCTATAGGGAACATTAATGGGGATATTCGAGGACTAACTCTTCTTCAGGTAGATTCCTGAATTCTGAGTAGTCCACCTCTAATTACATGGCTTCTATTTTGCATTGTATTTTTGATTGATTTTTTAGTCCATAGGTAATTATGTAAACCTTCTTCCAAATTGGTTGTTTCTAATTTTATTACTCTGTGATCAGGGTTTTTAATCCAATCTACATTCCAAACCAGGTCAGTTGATAAATCTTACTTCCAACCTTTCTGACAAGTTTAAAGTTATGTAGAACTTTTATGCACACATGATTTAATTGCCCTTTTCCAGGATCCAACCACTAATTGCTTTTCACAGTCTTAGCAGTAGCCACAGCTTAAAAAGTGATGAACACCTTACCTCACAGCTAGTCTCAAACAACAGCCCCACCACTGGCAGCAAAGAAGGGTGTTTGTTTCAGATCGCAGAAGCTACTGATCCTGGCAATTTGGATTGGAGACCTCCAGGAATATCAGAGTTGTGACAGGGAGGCAGGCAATGGCAAGCTACCACTGAACATCCCTTGCCTTAAAAACCCCACAGGGGTTGCCATACATCAGCTGTGACTTGATGGCAAATAAAATTAATCAAGGAGTCTCTGAATCAAGGTGCATAATTAATAATATAATAAACAAAAAATGAGTGGAAATATGCACATAGACCAAATAGCTGGGTAATCATTTGATGTTAAAAGCAATATTCTATTTCATCTCAGAACCAACAATTTTCTATCCTACTGTCATGTAAACTGGTACGGGGGGGAATGCTAACACTTCAAAGCATTTAAGAAACCGATTTTCAGTGGGCAGGTGCATTATGTAAACTTTAAATGGATCAATACAGAGTTATTTTATTAGTATATACTTTAAAGAGCAATGACCTAGAGAGAAGTCTGTCTCAAAATCTTACTGAGCTTGAGGGCCCATATGCAAAGATCATATATCACTGAATAACATTGCTATAAGTGCATTAACTTAAAATAGCAGAGCGACTGGGTGGCAGGACTTGGCAAACTGGAATTATTTGTACCAATTAGAAAAGTTCAAGTAGTTACCTAAATACCTGAGGCTGTTTTCTTGCCTTCAAAGATCTACTTCATCTCTGAAGACTAATTACATTTAGCCTGGTGATTGGCAGTTCAGTTTACAGAAAGGTTATAAAAGCCCTATAGGTCAGTCTAGCAAAACACAAAGGTTACAATGCCAAGATTCTTTAACAATAAAACTGTACATGAGGAACAGACATGTCAATGTTTAGGCTTTCTACACAATTGTTAACTGGAAAGGAGAACATTTGATGCTTGATGGCCAAACAGCATTAGCCAACCAATGTCAATTCTAATTTCAACTAGGATAGAGATGAAATTTAGATTACTTTCAGATGATAGATAGATAGATAGATAGATAGATAGATAGATAGATAGATAGATAGATAGAGAGAGAGAGAGAGAGAGAGAGAGAGAGAGAGAGAGAGAGAGAGATGGACAGATGGACAGATGGACAGATGGATGGATAGATAGATAGATGTCCATCATGATTGTTCTAGGTTTTGAATATGGAAATCTTATATGAGCTCAGACTTGATCATAGTAAGTGGTACTATTTTTACCAGTTTACCTTTTGGATAATTTCTGAACAAGTATTATAAAAATATTATTTAAAAAATAAAATAAAAAGCACCACAATTGGAGGAAGAAGGAAAGGGGCAATTTCCCCCATTCATCTCCTCACTGCCACCCTGCTGACCCATGTGGTTTCCCCCTAACGTGGGTCCCGTGACTCTGGATGTCCTATTTCTGGGGGTTAAAGGAATAAGGAAAGTGGAAAGCAGGAAAAACCTATGCATGCTTTTCTAGTGACTAGTAGAATACAGTCCTAGGACTTGTCATAATGACTTCTTAGCCACCCAGATACATAATAATCAAATGCAAAAGACTTTGGGGAAATTGTGGAAAGACAGTATCTCCATTTTTAATGAAGGGTTGCATCCTAAAGGGCCTGGTCAACTAGCAATGACATTTTCGCAGAAGGCTTCTTGTGCTAGAAGACTTTACCACTATTAGTGGAGGAGATCCACAGAATCCAATATTCTTTTTTAAAGTAATTCAGCCATAATTTTCAGCCCATTGATTGATCTTCATCTGTTTAAGGAAATGGAATAACTTGAAAAAATGTAAGTCTTTCTATGTAGCTTTTTAAGGAATGCTGATGCTGAGATGTATAGAGGTAGAATATATACCGTATGTAATATGGTGTCATTAAAATACGTTTTAAAAAACCTAGGCTAATATAATTAAGAGGCATTGGTTTCAGTCTGTCAAAATACTCAGCACCAGTAAATAAATCTAGGTAGGAATACATTTACGTTCCCTATCCCTTTTGAAACCATACTGCAAAAATCTCTAGACAACCTGATATAATTGCTCTACAATATAGAGCTGTCAAACTGCGCACCTTTCTCAAGAATGAGAGTTTATAATAAGGTTTTAAATACCCTGTTGAAGTATGCACAGAAGCTATACACTGAAAAGCCAGGCAAATTCAGCCATATTACAAAGAAAACTAAATAAGTCTTGACAGCGCAAAGTGAATTTTATTCTTTAGGCCATCTCATCCATGAATTCAAGTTTCTAATAATAATCTACGAATAGAGTTCATTGTCAACTGCATTTACATGCTGAGGAGCACTACTATAGGATGCTAAAGGTTGCTTTCATTGTTAACCAGTCTGCACTGGGGGTGAGGGGGTAGGATTGTGTATTGTGTACCTCGTCGTGTCGGCACCCCCGCAGCCAATAGGGGCGGGGCATAACAACTGCGCAGAAGCCTGTTGGAAGAGACCGCCTAGTCGTGGGTCTCTGGGATGACTTCGGTGCTTTGGAGGTTATATTAATATATGCTTTGGTCTCTTGCTTTGGTCTCCGGCTGTTGCCGTCTCTGGTCGGCCTGACGTCTTCCATCTGCCTGCGCATCCGCTGCAGGCTGTGAAGGGGATGTTGTAGGGGTGTGTGTTCAGACAGTGGGGGAGGTAAGTGGCAGACCCCCCCCCCCCGCGCCCCTGCGTTTTCCTGAGACCTCCCCCTTCTGACGTCAGGACGATAGACGCTTGCCTGACCACTGTGACGTCACTGGAGGAGACTGGTGATAAGGGAGCTGCGATACTGTGACGAGGAGGACTTGCGATACTTTCAGAAGAGGTCGGTGGCAGGGGACCTCCTGTAGTGTTGTGGAGTGTGGAGTGTGGTGTGAGAGACCACTAACCCAACGCATCTATCAGGAGGAGACTGGTGGCAGCAGCCTCCTGGCCTCCACTTGCCTGCGAATCACAGGGAGAGGCCGGGGACAGGGGACAGGGGATTCCTTTTTGCTCTGCGGCCCACCATCTAACCACCCTGTCCAGTGATCCATCACCTAGCCATTTGACGCCAGCTGGCCATTGAGTGCAGATGCGGAACATCAAGAGCCATACCTACCAGGATTTTTATGGACCTGGAAATGGACCTGGATATCTTTGTCCATTAGCGACCTTGTGGCCCTGGAGACACTTTGACAACTTTGGACTTGAAGGTCATCGCAATCAGCGAGTGATCCGGCCTTCATCCATCTCTTCATTTTATTACCTGAAGCACCAGCACTTTCCTAGCTTTTTAGCTTTTAGTCTAGTTTTTAGTCCATTTATTAGTTAACTTAGCTATAGTTGCTTAAACTAGTGGTTGCCTAGAAGCAGAAAACAAAGGTGTTGAATGCTCCAGGCAACCAATATATATCTGTGTATAGACTAGACTATTAGAGTAGGTGTTATTGCAAGGCTATTGTCAGTATATACTAGGCCTAACTATGGGAGGTGGCAGCGAGGGGGCAGAACATGGGAACCAGGGGATCCCAGTGGTCTGGGGACGGGGTAGATATGTCGGTAGGAGGGGGCCACATGAGAGAAGGGGGGGGAGATGTATTTATGCTGCGACCCCTTCGGCCTCCGGCCTATCCCGAGGCATGTGGGCAGTGGGGCTCAGGTATACCCTACTTCGAGCCTGGTGTTGATTAATGCCAGGTCCATTAATAATAAAACAACGACACTCCGAGATTTCCTCGGGGTGCAGTCAGTGGACCTGGCCTGCATCACTGAGACCTGGGTGCGAGAAGGCGAAACGGTCGCCTTGAACGAGCAGTCTAAGCCCCAGGTTTTGCTTGTGTCCACCAGCCTCTAACACAGGGCCGGGGGGGGAGGTGTGGCGATGTTCATCCGGGAGTCTATCGCCTTCAGGGCAGTCCCTGCCCCTCAAATTCCTGGGTTCGAGTGTGCCGGACTGGAGTGGCTGTCTGGGGAGAGGTTGGCCGTTCTCCTGGTGTACCAGTCGCCTAGTGCACCCAGTGACGGCCTGCCACGGCTGCTGGAGGCGGTGGCCGAGTGGAATCGTTACGATTCCCCGACTTATTGTCTTGGGGGATTTCAACGTCCATGTGGACACTGCCTCATGCTCAGCGGCAGCGGACCTGGTGTCATCCAGGGCGACAGCTTGGGACTCTCCCTATTACACACACTGACGCCACTCATGAGGCCGGTCACACTTTAGACCTGGTTTTTGGGGGGCAGGAGTGAATATGAGTGCATTATTCCTCTGTTAGCAGAGTGCCGTGGTCCGACCCATTTCCTGCCCTGAGGGGTCCAGGTGGATTTGCCCAGCGCCAATCCCGCTCCCCAAGCGTAACGGACTTATTTATGTCCGCCTGCGGAGACTTCTATGGAACCAGATAGGTTCCTGAATGCTCTACGGGACCCCTGAGCCCCCTGGCGCCCTCGATGAGCAGGTGACAGACTGGAATTCCAGGCTCTCTGATGCCATCGAGGAGATTGCTCCCAAGCGCTGCCTCTGTGTCCCAGCTTACGGCAGGCTCCTTGGTATACCGAGGAGCTGTACATGTCAAATGAAGCCCGGAAACTCAGACGGACTAGAGCGTAGTGTGGAGGGGAAGCTCCGTGACTCTAAGGGACCGCGAACAAACTTAGTAGGGACGTTTATGAGAGGCCTATAATGGAGTTGGCGTACCACCGGGAGGCCCGAAGAATGCCCATTTCGTCCCTCCCTCAAGCATCTGCTAGCTCCACGCCCAGCCACAACTTCTTTTTTTTCGGATCGATTCGATCCCTCACCTCTTTGGTGGAGAGGGGTCACCACGCAAATTCTCAATTGGCAAATTGGCTGTAGAGGCATTTCCCAGAGCTTTTGTAGCCAGATAAAGTCACATCCCTCCGCACCGGGACCTTCCGGCCACGCTTGATCACAGTAACAGAACTTCTGAGGCTCCCTACCGGGCCGGGTTTCTAGGGTCCTAGTCTGGACCGGTTTTCCCTACTCTGTGAGAGTCCGATGTTGGACAGGGCTCCTAGCTGCTGTTAGACCTACTACCTGTCCTTCTGGATCCGTGCCCCTCCTGGCTGATTAAAGCTTGCCGGGAGGAGTTACGACCCCACCTGTTGAATATAGTTAACTGCTCCCTTGAGCAAAGTGAGTATTTCCGGGTGGAGTTAAGAAGGAGGCAGTGGTCCGCCCACTCTTAAAAGACCATCCTTAGATCCTGGAGATCTAGCCAATTACCGTCCACGTTTGAACTTAGTCGTTCCTCGAGGAAGGTAAATTGAGAGAGAGTGGGTGTTAAGGAGCAGCTTCAAGGGCTTTCTGGAGGACACATCGGCACTTTTCGATCCCCTTCCAGTCCGGCTTCCGTGCGCACTGGGCATGGAGGCCGGAGAACCGCTTCTCACTCGCGCCATCACAGATATATGCTCCGCATGCAGCTAGAACCCGAGGCCCGGATCGGCGCTGCTGGTATTACCTTCGATCTTACAGCAGCGCTTTGATGATGGTCGATCCGACCTTTTGATCCATCACCGCCTACAAAGCTGCCTTCTGGAGTGCGGCAGGCACAGTCCTTCAAATGGATTTACCTCGTTTTCTCCAGGGTCCGGGGGCACAGCAGGAGTAGTATGGTAGCGGGGATGAGGCTCTCCCACAGGAGCCCCACTTAATTGTGGGGTTCCTCAGGGGAGCCTTGCTTTCCCCGCTCTTATTTAACATCTACATCGCGGCCCCTCGCTCAGCTGGAAAGCGAGGAGTTTTGGGGCTGGTCTGTCACGCAATATGCGGATGACACCCAGCTCATGGCCTCTGATGATGGAGGGGGGAGCTGACCTCGCCCCTGCAGCTCTACAGCACTTGTCTGGAGTCGGTTGCTGGTTGGATTTGAGACAGAGAGTAGGTTAAAAGCTTAACTCCAACGTAAGACGGCCCAGGTCCGCTTTGGCTGGAGCTGGGGGGGGGAGACAGAGGAATTTCAGCAGTCAGCCAAATCTGGAGGGGAATGTTGGCCCCCCAACATCTCTGGCTCGCACTTGGCCTGGGGTAGTCCGCTTCTGGACTCTTCATTATCTATGGAGAACCAGGTGGCCCATGTTACACTAGGCCATTCGCGTTCTTCCACCTTCGCCAGGCACGGGCGGCTGGCTCCCTATCTCTCCCAGTCCGACCTGGCCACTCGCTTGATCCCATCGCGGCGGGTGATCACCTCGAGGCTTGATTATTGTAACTTCGCTCACAGCGGGCCTTCCCTTGCGACTGATCCGGAAGGCTGGAGAGCTGGTCCAGAAATGCAAGCGGCTGGCGTTTCTAACAGGTGCGTGGTCTATTCAGATCGATATCCCACCCCTAAAAGGTGCTGCCCGTCTGCACTGGCTTCCGGTGGGAGTTCCGGATGTTTCGTTTTCAAGGTGCTGGTTTTAACCTTGCTAAGGCCTTACAAGGCATGTGGGGGGCCACAGTTATACCTCAAGTGGGACCACATCACCCCTATATGTCCCATTATAGGTTCGGCTGCGCTCGGCAAGCGTGACAGATCTACTGAGTGACCCCTGGTCCTGCAATGATCTGGCTGGCCTCAACCTGGGCATACAGGGAGCCTTTTACGGCTCTTGGCCCCACCGCCCTGGTGGAATGCTGCCTTACCTCTCCGGCTGTCGCGGGCCCTCGCGGGACCTTAATGAAGTTCCGCTTGGGGCCTGCAAGACGGAGCTTTTCCTACTGGGCTTTGGGGGAGGCCGGCCCGTGGATCTACTGCCCCCTATCGTAATAACTGGAATTGAAATCAAAACTGAGACTGCAGTTTCCATTCTATTGTAGAAGCTGGGCCTGTCTTACTTATAGCAATTCGCATCCCAGGCCCTACTTACTCCCTCCCCTTTTTCTTCTTTTAATGGCCTTCGGCGGGGCGCCTGTCTTAATTAATTTATGAACTGGGTTGCTTAACCTATAGTTCTGTAGTAAACTGCTGCTTAGTTCTTAGGTTTTAATGATTTTAGTATTTTATGTTGTTGATTGCTGTCTATGTAACAGCCATGTTGGAAGCCGCCTTGAGCCCTTCGGGGATAGGCGGCCTATAAGTTTAATAAAATAAAATAAAAATAAAAAATATATATCAAGACAAACGTAGACCACCAATTTATCTCTTAGACCAGTGATGGCGGAGCCCTCTCTATGGGCACGTGCACATCGAGTTCATCATGTGGGGGAGGAAAATCACCCACACACACACATATATAGGCTGGCCTGGGCCACTGAGCACGATGTGCGCACACAGTGGTGAGCAGGGAGGATTCAAGGCTTATGCTTAGGCCTGGTGACACCTGTGCTCTGGGATAGCTTGCTGCCCGAGGAGCTGGAGAGGAGAGCAAGAGATGTGCTAGGAAGCTGGCACAGAGCAGTATGCGTGGGACTTGCTGGAGGCTTGAGCAGGCTGGCCCCTGCTCAAGCGGGTGGAGCTGAGGAAGAGGGAGCCAACCATTTTTTTCTAAACAAAAACCTCATCATTCAGGTTAAATTGCCGGGTTGGCACTTTGTGATAAATAAGTGGGGTTTGAGTTGCAATTTGGGCACTCAATCTCAAAAAGGTTTGCCATCACTGTCTTAGACCACCAATTTATCTCTTTCAGTAAGCAAAGGGATTGAAAGGACGACTGACCTAAAATATGTTATTGAATAAAAGGATAGTTTGAAAAATCATTAGTTTTTAGATTTCTTATAACTGACAGTTTGAGTGCTGAACACACTCATCTCCGCAGTATGAACTGAAGAGTAGGACCAAAGTTCCCCATTCCTGATCTCAAACAAAAAGAAATATCACATGGCATCAGAAGTAATCCTGTTATTTCTTTG
The DNA here is from genome assembly GCF_021028975.2 of Sphaerodactylus townsendi. Classification (NCBI taxonomy): domain Eukaryota; kingdom Metazoa; phylum Chordata; class Lepidosauria; order Squamata; family Sphaerodactylidae; genus Sphaerodactylus; species Sphaerodactylus townsendi. Next base: position 46,774,177 of record NC_059428.1, on the reverse strand, counting down.
GGTTTCCTGTAGTATATAAGAAGACTCCAGATTATACCCCTTATTTAACATTGAAGCACTTCAAGCATCCATCAGATTTATCCATTATAGGGAATTTAGGGAAGAACTGAAGACCATGGAAACAGAAATTAAAAGAAAAAAGGCTGAAGAAGGGCTGGAAAATGTAACATTACTTCATTGCTTAGGAGGAAAAGTCCTAGATATTTTGTAATAATATGCAAGAGGTGTTTGCAGACCCTAATAATAAAACTTTGGCAAAGATTTTTAACAGCCTTCAAATCTTAATGTGAACTCAAAAAAAATCTTGCATTTGAGAGAAACCAATTACAGCAATTACAATATAATGAAGCTGCTGGAATAGATGATTGAATCACTGAGCTAAGATTAAAAGCCAAGTATTGTGAGTCTGGCCCAACACAGAACCTTATACTGATGGAAAAGTCCATGCTCATTATTTTAAAAAAATCTTTACTTACCCTTGAATATGATATGAATACTAGCAGAATAAATACTCTTATAATTTCCCAACTAAAGCTTTCTTTGCAGAAGCAATATTAAATATAATTTAGCAAAAGCAAAACTCTGCTCCCACCCTGCCCTTACTCCCAGCAAAATTTCCACAGCAAACACCTGCCCTGCAAGCACAACCAGGGTGTGAAACAAATGGGAAACTGCACAAAACCCTAGGCATTGTTCAAACTAGGGTTAAAAGTTCCCACTGGCAACCAGCAGGGGACTTACCTTCCTGGGAAAGCCTCACTGGTGACACATTGATGTCATTAATGATGCATCACCAAAGATGGTTTAACACTTGGACAAAATTCGATGGTTTAACTACAGAGTGTTACCTAAATACCAGAGTATCCATGTCATTCCACAGCAATGTCATGATACCAGTTCCAAGTATGCAAGGAGTGATGTCAGGATGCTGCCAACATTGTCCCGTTTCCTGCCAATTTTTTCTCTTCTAGCTAGCAGAGCAATGCCAGGAAGTCCCTGGTGGCAGCAGGGGATCCCCCACCATCAGCACGACCTTGTTAAGCCTGATCCAGCCTCTGGAGCAGTTTGTTATAAATGCTCCAAGGAAAACATTATGCAAAAGAATGCAGTCTGAAGGAAACAATGCCAAGCTAGATAAGGCATAAACATGCTGTTTATCAGCTCTACGGCCAATCAACAGCTTTCCCTAATGCCTAGTTCAGCACAATGGAGGAGAAGTCAGTACCACCCCAGGTCCACTAGCCAAAATTCTGAAAGCTCGTTTGCCACATTCAGACACAGGTTACGCTGATTGCCTTTTGAGGAGTCTTAATCAAAGCAAAAAGCAGAAATTCTGGCACACTGAATAGCAGGCCCTAACAAAGCTTGAATTAACCTTATACAGAATTAAAAAAAATGATCCTCCATTTCTCTGAAAAGATGCATACATTACTCCAGATTTACGTGAATTCATTCAGTGCCATACATAGGACTCTCACCAAGAGATGCAGATGTTTTTGAAAGATTGGATCAGTTTCCTAGTACTTACTATATATCTGAGTGCAGAAATGTTCCCTTTTGTCCACGGCTGTAGATAAATCCCCTTCACTGTACTGGAAATAATTCGCAATTCAACAACTGGAAGCTCAGAATGTCATCATGGAAGTGACTAAGCCCACTCATTGGGTTAGCTTTCTAGTGATCACAATAAAAACTAAAAAAAGTCTCTAAAAATTTGCCTTGATCTTTATAAAGCCATGATGAGACAAAAATTCTCTATCCCCAGTATTGAGGATAAAAGGAAGAGTTCGGCATAGAAATTGTTTACCATTCTTGATGAAAAAGATGGCTATTTACTGTTAAAACTGCATAAAGAATCAGCACAAGTGTGCACCTTTAACACTCCATAGGGCAGGTATCATGTTTAAAAGATTTCCTATTAGCATCCAGTCAGCCAGTGAAGAAACTCAGCAAAAACACTGTGAATGCTTTGGTGATACCATAGGTGACTACATTCTTGCAGATGGCATCATTATAATCACAGCAGCAACCAAAGAAGAACACAATGTACATTGGTCATGGGTTGAATTTTTTTTTAACCAAAGATGGTGTCAAGCCAGATGAAGACAAAGTAGAAGTTTTCAGATGACCCTAGCAGCTCTTCCACTACAATACTTTTCTATTTTCCTCCAATATTTTGATCCAAGATAACATGTGGATATACAAGCAGACACTACCAAAGATGGCATATGAGAACACCTATTTCAGCATAAATAACATACTGCCTTTTCTGCTAGAGGACTGATACAGACTGAGCAAAACTATGCACAGATTGAAAAGGAACTGGTGATAATTATGTTTATGATGTCACATCACATTTACAAGGCAGACTATGTAAACAGGGTAGTGTACATTTGCCTTCCCCAGCCATCTGAACCTTACTCCAGCAAACAGAATGGGTACTCATGTTGCCAACCTCAGAGGGATCGAAAGCTGAGTCAGCCTTCAGTCAGCTACTTGAAACTGACTTCTATTGAGATCAAACAGGTTGTGAGCAGAGCTTTGACTGCAGTACTGCGGCTTACCACTCTACACCACAGAGCTCTTAAGGATGCTCTTACAATTTCAAAATAAGATTTCTAGATGTTTACACTAAGGTTAAGGACATGCTAGTGGCAGACACAATTTCCACAGCTACTACAAATCCTCTGCTCCAGATCCTGTCCATGAGGAGAAAATAATTTATTGCATGAGTTCCCTTGCCCTGAAACCAGTTGTTCTCATCTTTGTGTCTTCTTGGTAATAAACGAATGTTGTTTTGAATACACCTGTCATTGTTCCAGAAAGCAGGAACCTGAACAGGTACCTTATTCCTGATTTGCAAGCAAAAGGTAACATCACATTGAAACAGCATGGATATTGAGTATTCCTCCTCTCTATGAGAAGAGTGTACTTCCAGTGCATGTGGTTGTTGTGCAAGTGGCACAAAAATAAGGTTGCAGGTTGCAAGGAGTTATGATGTGCTCTGTATGCCATACAGCCTGCACTATACACCATGCATTCCAGTGTGCCATCTGCTTTCAAACTCCAGTCATGCATCTTTATCTGTTCCTACTCTATGATTCACCCTTTATAAAGCTTTTTGTACTCATGTCTAAAGTGAATGGTTACATGCACAGGCAGATGCTATTTTTCACAATGCAACATACAGAGGCAGCGATCAGGAAAGTATTAGGCTCCTACTTCAGGTACTTACAATACTTTTGCTTTGTAAAGCACCTCTTACAAACCCAACTCATTTTGGCAAAATGGACACATGGTTTCAAAGTAGTACTTTATCCTGTTAATCTAAACAGGCAGTCTACTTTATCCCAACCAATTTACATCAGCAATCTCTGAGGTGTGACTGCTCAGATTCACTTCTTGGGGGAAAAAAGCATAGAGGAAATGACACCACTTAAAAACTCCTTTTTGTATGCCATCCTGGGTGTTCTGATAGGAAGTTCACAATTTCATGACATTTTGGAATAGCAAATGTGTTTTGAAGATAATGTGGTCTGGTGTAAGGATTTAAGTATAGTTATTTAGAAAGGCTTTTATGCTTTAGGATGGAAAAGTACCGCACCACACATGAGCAGGCATTTTATCTGTTCTCAGACTGGGTGCTGTTATTTCTGTCTATATGATTTATCTTTGGACTAAAAACTTATTAAAAAACAGCTTTGAAAATGCATCATTTCCACCAGTTTATCTCCATGAATCTTATGAGGGCCTTATTGTAGATTTAGTTGCCCCTACACTATTCACATGGTAACCTTTAAAAGAGATGTGGAATGGGTAGCCTAATCTCATCGGATCTCAGAAGCTAAGCAAGGTCAGTACTTGAATGCGAAACTACCAAGGAAGACCTCACAGAGAAAGGCAATGGCAAACCACCCGTTTCTCACCTGTCTTGGTGACACCTTTTGGGGTTACCAAAAGTCAGCTGTGACTTAAGGGCACCTTACACAATCAATTTAAAAAAAAACACTAGACCTTCTTCATGGGTGTGGGGAAAAATTGAACATATTGTTATCCAAATTGATCTCTGTATTGGGTGTGCACATGAAGTGCCTTTAGATATGTAAAACTAGACACTAATTCCAAGAAAACTTTGAAACAGTTTCAGGATTAGTTTACCAAATCTCCCAAGGAAGAGGAGGGAACGGACAGAAGCGAAACCAGAAAATGACTTTATTGACCTAACAAAAACCTGAACAGAAAAGAGGAAGCATAATGTTAGCAGTACAAAATGAGATTGAGGTATTAGGTAGTAACAATATAGTAGGTGTGGCAGCTTCATGAAAACCATTAACTTTCACACATTCTTTGTATTCCACTATATTACTTTAAGCTAATATTCAATTAAAGTTACTTTGAACCCAAATTATGATTTTCCCATGTGGTTAGTCCATAGAAGCCAACACAAAGGGAAGAGACAGGAGTTGCCTCAAAAGGGATGGGGAGATGCAGAGGGATGAGCAGGAAGGGTTCTAAGGATGGAAGCAGAAGCATTTCTGAACCAGATGGGGATGCAACGGGAGAAAACCAGCAGGCAAAAGGGTGTGTTGACCAAGATTAATGAGGCTAGAAAATAATAAGTGGGAGCAGGTAGAAAGATGTGGAGGGTCATTTTCAAGAAGGGGAGCAAAATGGAATAAAGAAAACTCATACTCATGACAAGGAAGTCCAGGGATTTTGTGTCAATAGAAGAAAACTCAAGAGTTGAACTAACTATAAGAATTGGGGGTTTAACAAGCTCTTTTTATTTACTTGGGTTCAGGATCCAGGTGTGTTTGGTGAAATTAGGATTGGCTTCTTCTCCTCTTTGGCCGTGGCTGGTGGACTCAGGGCGGGGGGAGATGGAGGAATGAGTCGGAAGGCGGAGAAAAGGGGGCTGCGGGTTCGCGAGCTAAATGGCCATGGCACCTCAGAACAGCTAAGTAACTGTCCCTCAGGCGTCTGGGCGGGAAAGAAGAGAGGGAGGCAGGGCCAGTCACATGGCCTCAGCCCAGCCAAATTAGGGTTGTATTGTGATTTGTGGAACTTTAAGGTCTGAGACAACATTGGGGGGAAAGTCAGAATTCAAGACATCATAAGATAACTCAAACCTTTTGTTACATAGGGAGATGTACCAAGAGATGAACCTACACATTGTAACAGGAAAGACATGCCCAGCTGCAAATTACTGAGTTGGCCAGAATGGTAGGCATGACTCAGACTTGATGATAATGATCAGATGATGGGTATCTGGCCCTTTCTGAGGGCTTGAGTAGTTTTCCAGGGAAAAAAACATCATGAGGGGAAATTATGACCTGCAGACCTGGGCCATTAGTCTTTGCCAGGGAGGAAATCACCTACATTTTGTTACCTGTACCTGCCACTTCTCAAATGAGCAGTGAGAGCAAAAAAGAAAGGGAGAATATGTTCACCCAGGGTTTATTTGCTTGTTTGACTGCAACTTAAAAATTCCCTTGGCCTTGTTCTGACATATTATCTCACATGGACAGTCTCTGGCCTCCCAATCTTTGTTTAGTTTCTTTTTCCTGTCATTTCTTCCCAAAATACAAATTTGTGTATATATTGTGTTATTTAATATATTTTACTTGTGCTTGTATAACCTCAGCTTGTGGGTTCTGTGGGGCAGTACTTGGAAGGAGTTGCAAAGAACCAAATTTAAACAAAACAGTTTACTTCTCTTTACAAATAACATTAGACATCAACATTTAACATTACAATTCAAGGTCCTGTTCAGGTTGCATTTCAAGTCCTTCTAGTTACAGTCTACTGATACTGCCAAGTCCAATTCTTCTTTGCAAGTGGGTTGGCTCCTGAAGACTCCAAGGGCTTGATGAACAGGATGCAACATGATAAAGGTTTCCAGGAGAACTCTCACCCATTATAACCACAAAAAGAAACCCTTAACAAGGTGTCAAGGGCTTATACAACCAAGGTCCGAGTCTGGTAGCCTTGTCTTCTCCAAAGAGCTCTGCAGCCTTTCTGCTGCTCTGAGTCTCCACCCCCTTACTGGTTCAACCCATTCTGGGCATGGGGGTTACATTCTCCCCCACTAAAATTCTGTCGTCTCGACAGTAATTACTATGCAACTCTTGAAATCATTAAACAATTATTTCCCCAGAGATTCCTGTACTTGGAGGAACCACATTTGGTGAATCTGAAAACACAACATTGTCTTTCTGCACTGGCAGTTTGCAAAACTTTTTACAGCAAAAGTTGCAATTCAGCCAAGTAGTTTGCAGAAGGGATGGGGGGTTGCAACTGGAATCCCTTTCTTCATATAACTCCAAACAGTGTTTCAAATTCACACAGCAACATCTCTTGAACTTACATAACAAAACAGTTTTATGGGGATCAAACCCCCAACTTGCTGCACACTTCCATTGCAAGCAATTTATATTTGCAATCTCACTTCCAAGCCCCACATTGGGCGCCAATTTGTAACCTCAGCTTGTGGGTTCTGTGGGGCAGTACTTGGAAGGAGTTGCAAAGAACCAAATTTAAACAAAACAGTTTACTTCTCTATACAAATAACATTAGACATCAACATTTAACATTACAATTCAAGGTCCTGTTCAGGTTGCATTTCAAGTCCTTCTAGTTACAGTCTACTGATACTGCCAAGTCCAATTCTTCTTTGCAAGTGGGTTGGCTCCTGAAGACTCCAAGGGCTTGATGAACAGGATGCAACATGATAAAGGTTTCCAGGAGAACTCTCACCCATTATAACCACAAAAAGAAACCCTTAACAAGGTGTCAAGGGCTTATGCAACCAAGGTCCGAGTTTGGTAGCCTTGTCTTCTCCAAAGAGCTCTGCAGCCTTTCTGCTGCTCTGAGTCTCCACCCCCTTACTGGTTCAACCCATTCTGGGCATGGGGGTTACACTTGGCTACCATTCACTGCAATCCTACACTCTTCCCTGAGGTAGCATGTGCCCAAGGAAACTTCTTTGGGGATGAAAATATATGTGTGAAACAAAAAAACCTATTGGATGCTGTGTGTTCTGGCATCACAACAAGAAATCAAAGCCTCTAATATAACTATATATGCATGTATTAAATAATAATTTTGTAGATAAATGGAGATTCAGAATGGTGCTGAGGTTAAGAGCAACTCTAATCTGGAAAACTGGGTTCAGCCCCACAGGGTGTTTGTTGTGTCTGTGGGGAAGGGGGAGGAGATTGTCAGCACCTTTATGTTTCCTTACAGGAGAGAAAGGGGCAGGGGGATATATATCCAACTCTTCTTCTTCTTCAGTTCCCCACTCTTCCACATGAAGTCTGTTAGGTCATCTTGGCCTAGTTATAGTTCTCTTTGAACTCTCTCAGCCCACATGGAAGCAGGCAATGGCAAACCAATTCCAAGCATCTCTTGCCTTGAAAATCCTACGGGATCTCCACAGGTCAGATGTGACTTGACAGCACTTTCTACAACCAGGCAACAAAATGAGAGGAGCAAAAATGGTTCAGACAATGTATTATGCTAATAAGTGAACAGAACAAATTCAAAGCATAATTTATTGCTAGAAAATTTCATGAGCACCTCTACTGGACAATTCCCAACTCTTAACCATTATGTTAAACTTGCTCTTTAACAATTTACTCTCCTGCAATTTAAGGCTAAAATAATATTGTCTTAAGCCAAAACCCCATCTTATAGATTCAACAGATAGAAGCAATTAGTTCAGGTTTACCTCCCAACACAATTTTACTGACCATAATAAAGTAGATTTAGTACTTGGTGCCAAGACTGTGGTCATTAGTCACAAATATATACACATTAAAGACTTCTTCTAAAATGCCAATTCTACCTGCCAGTCCTAGGGAGACGAAATATGTTGTGTCTTTCAAGGAGCTTGTAAAGCGAACATTTATTAAAGGTGCAATGTAAGCCCTTAATATTTTAAATATTAATAATCATGTTGAATGAGTACACATAGCTGGAGCAGTTCCAAAACCAAATGGCAAACCATTTGCTAAAATTTCCAACCACCATTCATTTTCTGCTGCAGTATTCAATAGTCAGAGAGGAAAAGGGCCCAGCTAGAGCATTCACTATTATGGTTCCACTTAGATTTATTCCTGTGTTTACAGCACTCTGGTCTCATACTAGGAAATGCTAATTAGTTTTATAACATTAAAAGATCGCAAGAGCAACATTAATTTAACAAACTTTTATGAACCATTTACTCATACTATCTCTGTTGTGCAATGTTTCCTACAGATCAGGGGCATATCTACACAAAATGGCATCCAGGATAAGCTGTCATATTGTGGCCCCCACCTTCTGGATTTCCCTCTCCCCATCCCAACTTTTGGATCTCACTATCTTTTCAAATTCTTCAGAATAAACAAACTCACCTCTCCCCCCCAACTATTCTCAAGTTGCCCACTGCCTGGTCACTTGCCAGCTCACCTTGCTCTCTTGCCTGTGCGCTTGCACTACTCTTGAAGTCTTTGCCTGCTCATCCACCCACTCTCTCGCATGCTCACCTACTCATGAGAGACCACCCATCTGCTCATTCTCTTGCTCACCTATCTCGTGCTACTTTTGAGGGGCCCACCTGCTCATCAACCCACTGTCTTGTGCACTCACCTACTCACAAGTCATCTGCCCTGCCTGTTTGCTCTCTCACCCTAATTTAGAACCAATTTCTGGATGTGTATGAAATACAGTTAAGTTCTTCTTGTACACAGCATCACATCTAAACTGGACCTACGTTTCTCACTCTGGAATGTATTTATTAGTCAACATGACCAGTAAATGCATGCACATAAACTCCATCCCCATGATTGCTGCTTTTTAAACGTTCCCAATCACACGGAGGGTACTTGCATATGATAATTCCTAGGCATGTCGCTTATGTGCTCACGAGAGTCTACAGAGGTGGTAGTAATTAATGGAAGTTGCTTAACCTTTTTTCCATTAGTGGAAGTGTCCTTTGGACAAGGCATCTGGATGTGCACTGCTAGTCCTCACCATTATAGAGCAAAGTAAAGGGCTTTTGTGTACTTACTGCTTGCCGTGAGGTTGTTTGCATTGCAGTGGGGTTTTCCCTCGGTATTGGGTCAGAGGACTCACTCGGTTCTCAGGTCCATTCAGCAGAGACAAGGAGAGAGAGAGAGAGAGAGAGACTTAAAATATAAGACAATTTAAGCATGAATAAAGATACCATTCTGGCTGCCAGACTTGTCATTTTTACGATTCTACAACAGAGCCAAACAAAAAGTTGGCTAGATACAAAGGAAATAAAAAGAGTGAGATTTTCATAAATGACTTTGGGTTGATGTTGTGGTAGGTTTGCTTGGGTTTTTTAAGTGCACAAAGAGGAGATTATTTCCCACATTAAAGCGTTAGGAGGTTGTACTTGTGTTAATGAGAAACATTATCTTACCAAAGAGGGCTTACTATTCTCATTTCCATTTATATAGATTAATACTTAGCTAATTGGCACATGCAAATAGGGATTAAATGAATTTGCTTTTCTTCTCAACTCAACAAGTATAATTTAGATCCTTACTGAGATTTCAGCCTTATTATTTTGAAGGTAATCATCTTCCTGTTGTAAGAAATAAAATATCAAAGTTTCACACTAATTGTATCTTATTTATTTCTGACAAATTATCTAATTAACATTACCATAAAGGTAATGGTCAGCAAGTGCATCTTAAATGTCTGGGGTTATGCTTCTACATTTGGGAGTGCAAAAAGGCCAAATGCAATTAGGGATGTATATGGATGGTTACATTTCATATTGTTTGGTATTAGCAAATTTTCTTACAAGTGTTCTATAGCACTACTTCTGGACAGTTTTGTTATAACCTATTTCTGAAATCCTGAGCTAACTGTAAACTTGTCTTGGATCCGAAAGAGCATTTCTGCATGTGGGAAGATTTATCATTTACCATAATAAATAAATATACAGATTTTTAAACAATTAAAACAAACTGAAAATGAGCCAAATAAATTTGTGTACATTAGTACACAACCATACACTACTAGATTGTCTGGGAAGCAGAGTGGACCTAAATTCATTTACCCTTGTGGCTGAGGAAGGAGAAGTACAAGTAAAAGTCAGACACTAGTCCCCCAAACCCCCAATCAAATACCATTTTAAAGGGAGTAATTTGGTTTGGAAAAACCTGCATGATAGACAACCTAACCCTTATACTACTTTCCATATCAAAGTAGTAGCCCACACTTGTGGATTTATTTAATTTTTTTTTAGAAAGTCATTGCATACTAGAAAGTCAGTACAGTGGTTTGTCAGAGGCCAGTATGAGTTCCCTTTGTACCACAAAACTTACTGGGTGACAATGGGTCACACTGTCTCTCAGCCAAATCTGTTACTCAGATTTATTTATGAGAATAAAATGAAGCAATACAAAAGTGTAACTTGAGCACCTTGGAGGAAATATGGGGTAAATCTGAGATAGGTCTTCCAAGCCCCAACACAGTAAAATAAGCAACTTAGTCCTATACATTTACTCATGGCTTAGCAGTACCGTTTGAACCTTCCTATATCAGTCCTTGTCACTTGGAGATAACACTGGGTTGTTCAATGAACACTGCATCACAGGCACAATTCCTGAATGGTGTAAGACAGTCATCAGGTTTCCAAAAAGATCTGAGAAGACTGTCTGATAAGCCATGCTCATTTAAACTGGCCCACAATTTATGTCTATTTTTCTAGGACTGTGAATCCCATAGCTCTGTTTTAGCCCTCATTAACTGCATAATAAATTAGAATGAATAAGTGGTTAGTTAAATAACTTACTAGAAGCCAGTGAGGTCATTAACCAGATGGCAAGGTTCCTAACCTTTTCCCTTGCCACTGAGAGCACATTAAATATAATATTTTTATTATCTTATGCTGGAGAGATATTTAAAAACCTGAAGATTCTGACAAGCAAGCCAAAGGGTGAATATTTGACACATTTACATACTAGAACATTATTGCATCCCATTCTGATTTAGATTATCATAAATTCAACTGACTTTTCTCCCATTTTATTACTTCCCAAGTCTACCTGCTAATTACCCATTTAACACTTATTTATTAACAGAAAATATGGTATGAATGAGACCAAGAGGAGAAGAGGAAAAAGAAATTTGGATTTATATCCCCCCTTTCTCTCCTGTAAGGAGACTCAAAAGGGCTTACAATTTCCTTTCTCTCCCCCCCCCCCACAACAAACACCCTGTGAGGTGGGTGGGGCTGAGAGAGCTCTGAAAAGCTGTGACTAGCCCAAGGTCACCCAGGTGGAATGTGTTGGAGTGCACAATCTAATCTGGTTCTCCAGATAAGTCTCCACAGCTCAAATGGCAGAGCAGGATATCAAACCCTGTTCTCCAGATTAGAGTGCACCTACTCTTAACCACTACACCACACTGGCTCTGGAAAAGATACTGCTAATTGTGTTTCCATACTATTAAAAAGCTAGAGGAAAAAGACAATAAAAGTTAACCTTTCATATCAAGGAAAACATACATTGAAAACAAATATGTCAACTGTAGGCATGATTCAACCAAAATAAATCTTATAAAATCACTGGCTTAATTGGGAATATTATAAGCAAAAGGATAACAGTTTTTTTTTTTAAAAAAAAGATTTTAAACAAGAAATTAAGCTAAATCATTTATAGAAAAACATAAAAACAAAAAGGAGATAATGCCAGGTGGAACAAAAAATTCTCCACCTAGTGACATAAGATGACAGTGGAAGGGAACAGGTAATGTTACCTGAGGAACAAATTCCAGAATTTTTTTGCAAGGATCAAGAAGGCCCTCTTCCAGGTTGTCACTGATCTAATCTCAGGAGGCAGAGAGAGACAAAGCAGGGTTTCAGAAAATGACACTAGTAGTTAGGTTAGTTTTATAAGGGAGTAGACAGTCTTTTAAGTATGCTGGTCACAAGTCATACAAAACTTTAAAGGTCAAGCACCTTGAATTGTTCCTGGAGACAAAATGGAACCAGTATGGATGGGTCAAGACTGGAGTGATATGATCACCCAAAACCCATTCCAGTCAACAACCTGGCTGAAGCATTCTGTACCATGTGAAGTTTTAGAACACTTTTTGAGGACAGTCCCACACAGAGTGCACTGCAGTAATCTAACCTAGATGTAATAAGTATATGTGCCACAATGTATCCACCTCTTCTGATGATACTTCTGAAATCACCTCTGTTAGCTCAAGCAAGAAGGTTAGGTAGCAGGACGGGCTGTACATTTATAGAATCCTAATCCTGCCTTTCAATCCCAACATTAAATAGGCAGCCTCAAAACCAGAAGAATCATAGATGGGGTACTGTGATAGGGGGGTAGAATTCTCACAGACCACAACAACATCACCTTCATGCGCACAGGACCTATGCTAATATATTAACAAGTATCTTGGAAACACAGGTGGCAGAGGTTAACCATCCCCAGCCAAGTCTCAATGAGACATACCAGGTCAGACCAGGATTTAATCCTGTATGGATGCTGACCTAGCATTTAGCAGCAGAATTTTATAGTATGGCAGGTTTTTGGTATAACTAACCTGCTGTAAGAGCCAGAAAGGACAACAGCATGCAGATATCTGTTGTCCCTTGCCCTTACCTGTCCAGCTCTTCCCTTACCACTATATCTGTCTATTGGTCCCATAGGCCTGGGGTCTGTTTTGCCTGAAGTCCAATAACCACTTAGAAGAGGTGGAAAACCAAGTTTTATTTTAGTCTCTATAGAGAGCAATTAAGAGCAATCATGAGATAGGCCCAAGGGAATAGGCTGCAAAGCTTGTGCAATTAATACAAGTTTATATCTTATATACTTTTCTTCAGGGGCTGGCTGCCTGCATCTTTTGACCCATGAGATTCTCCTGACCCATACTCCCAAATCTCCTTCCAGAAATCCAGAGTTTATAGTTTAAAACAGTGAGCATAATGGAGGATATTAAATGTGGGCATCCCCAGAATTCTAGAATTGACCTTATCTGCCACTAATTTTCTGTGGAAGTCCTCCTGTACCAAAAGAAAGACATATCTATTTTTTCATAACTAGTTTATTCTGTGAAGAAGTCAAGTTACATAATAAAGAGACAGTGAATGTATTTTTCCACTCCACTTAGCAAAGATGGAAGCCTTCTTCCCCAAGAAGCCTTTGTTCCACTTCGGTGGCTCTTTTTCCAGTGGAAGAGACACTTACATTGACAGGAAGTCCCATCACATTGCAGGAGACTGGAATTTTTGTTGAACAGAGTGATATGATACATGCTGCTATTTTCATGCTCCAGGGCAACTCAACTGGTTTTGTTGGAAAACCTTTCTGCAGTGGTGTAGCACCAAGGGGCCAGGGACGCACGCGATGCACAGGGCGTGTGCCGGTGCGGGGGGCATGGCGTGGTGTGAGTGTTTCGAGGTGGGGGTGTGTGTGGCAGGAACGCAGGAAGCAAGTGTGCCCCGGGCACAGTTCCCCCTCGCTCCGGTCCTGCCTTTCTGAGAAGAGAAGTGATTGAATATTGGTCTCAGTCTTTCCACAACCATTACCTCATTACTGTTAGTGGAAATTATATCCATCAGGAGACAAAATTTGCTTCAAGAACCTTTCAATGTTGATCTGGATATACATCTTGTATACAAAGCTGTATCTCCTCCCTGTGGACATAACAACCCTACTTTTCCATGTGTGTCCTTTATCAAAAAGCTGAATCAGGAAAGTTAATTTTTCCATGCAAAAGGCACATCTATATTCAGGGAGATTTTTTTTGCATATTCCGGACTTTGAATTGGCCTGCATAAATCTTACAATTTATATAATTTAAATTAATGTGCATGTTGCATTTCTTATCTAGAACCCTTTTCACTTCTCAGTGGAAAGAATCATATATGTTTATAGATTGTTCTTTGATTAATCAGTCAGCTTAAAATATATTGCCCAAGACATCTATTTAAGATAAATAATCACCATTCAAATTTATTTAATCTTCTCTATTTAACTTGTTTTTTATTTTTCCATATTCTAAGCTAAGCATTTTTTTCACATTGTTAATGTTTTTAGCATATTTTACAGAGGCACAGAAAAGATCATATAAAGTATATGGAGGATAAACTGTGGTCAGGACTTCCTGCCACTGAAATCTACTAAACTATGGAGTATTCTTTCAGGCAAAGTTAAGTTTTATCCTTGGAGACATGTATTCAAAAATGTAGTAGCATAGAAGTATCTACACAGGAAATTCTTTGGAATTTCAGCTTTGCTTATATTTACTCCAAAAGTGGGGGTAGTTGAACAAAAACTAATAAGTAAACCACAAAAGCACATCAGTTTATTTTCCTGGTTTTCATGCCTTTTAATGGGTTTTTGTAATACATGAAACAGATGTAAAACAGTTTTTTTAAAAATAGTTTCTACAAACATTTGCTAGTGCTCGACACATCTATAGGAGGCCTGGGGCGCAGAGTGGTGAGCTACAGTACTGCAATAAAAGCTCTGCTAACGAGTTTGATCCTAACAGAATATAGCCAGCACAAGATTCACTCAACCTTTCATCCTGTTACCCAGTCTTTCAATATAGAGGGGAATATTAGCTTAGAGCAGACTGCTTATTAATGTTGGAAGAGGCTGGATAAGGAATCTTTAATATTAGTGTATATGAAGATCAGCTCTCGGAAGAAAATCCACAGAGAAGAACATAATGCAAATTTAATCTTTATTGCAGGGATAAGGGGATCACAATCACTTAGTTCAATGCAGCAAACATGCACACACAGAGTTCCTAAGATATAGATTGGTTGGAAAATAGATTTAGAACAGAAAGCAGTTTGGGATATATGGGTAATATGACCTGATCACAACGTGAAGAAGATCCAGGGTTCAGAACCAAACGGCTAGGGTTTGGTTCCAGGGGGCAATGCATTGGACTACAGCGACAAATACAGAAAGGTTTCAATGGCACTGAGCAATTGGTCCTTTGATGAGGTAGGATATTTATAGGGTGAAAGACCCAGTGGTGTACTGGGGCTAAATAGCACTCGACCGCCTCCCCCTGTCCAGTTCCCTGTGCCTCCTGTGCCCCATTTAGAAGAGCCAGGGAGCAAGCAGGAAGGCTGGAGGGAGGCCAGGGCTCAAAGAGGCCCTGTGGCAGCAGGCCAGCTCCTGGGCTGCCTGCCTGCCACCGAGCCCCAACCCGCTCCAACCTCCCTGCAAGGCCTGCAGATTGGCTGGGGGCACGGGGCTCAGCAGCAGGCAGCTTGGGCGGGCACCTGGGCTGCCCACCACTGAGCTTTGCCCCCAACTCCCCTGCAGACCAACTTTTGCCCTCTCCAGGCCCTGGGAGGCTGGAAGGCAGGGAGGCTGGAGAGGCAGGAGCCAGCCTGGGGCCGCAGCAAACAACTCAATCAGTGAGTGGGGCCTCAGCATGGGGGAGCCACCAGTTGCCTGCTGGGTCACTATGCAGCAAGGGAGGCTGAGTGTGGTGACCCGGCCGCGCCCAGTCCCATACCCTGCAAGTGACAGAATGGTATGTGCCCAGGGGCATGGGATACCCCATGTCCACATTAGCAATACGCCACTGGAAGAACCACCTCTGGGGGTGTTAGCACAACCTCTGGGAGGTGTCCAGATTGATTATTTGAGGAACAAGTGTATTAGGTATAAGGTAGTCAAAAGAAGTTAGTTACAGAAGAAAGTATCTGGGTTAAGATAATCAGGGGAGGCAATGACATCAGGAATTTTCTTGTGGGCTGGAAATGAGTATCCATTCAGTAGGGCTACTGTATTGTGTTGAGGACATATTCTTCCTTGTGTGTGGAGCTGGAAATGTGCTGATATGGCAAGCAAGCTGAGAGCATGAGAACAGGTAGACCTGGCTATTGCCAGAAAATGGGCTCTCCATCTCCGTAATGCCAGTATTACCCTTAAGGCTGGCATATGAGGAGGGATACTTGTGAATAAGCACCCTCCATCCACCCCCATTATGCCTGGGTGGTATGGTAACAATCCTCACAAGATTCTAAAATGAGTTTCCAGCTTGTTGGGATAAAGTGTAGATCACTGGGGAAGGCAAATACAAAGCACCCCATAAACATAACCTGCCTAGAAAACACAGTGATGTGACATCAGTTCATAGATCAATAATGACCCAGTGCTTCACAGATCCATCATCCTGGTTTTTTGTGCATCACTGCTTGTGCCTCTGTGTCTGTAACAATGCAGTGATGGTCAGCTTGCTATTTTATATTTGGGGCTTGTAATTTTATCTTTGGCTTTAGCTGGGAACATGTTTTAATAAATAACAGTAATTTACCAGTAGCCAGGAGTGACCTGGCAACCCTAATGCACAGCTAGGACGTTTAATGCTATTTGAGTAGACCCATCTGTCTGTGACCAAAATATGTGGTCTGCCATATCCTTTGAGATACACCTTTCCTTCCCGTTCTTTTTAAAATTATAGATATTTTGTGTTGGTGTGTTGCAGTGTTTGCTGACCCCTTTTTAAATGCCTTGTGATGTCCAAACTGTTTTCTTTAGGGACTGCTTAGATCTAGAGTGGTAGTTATGAACTAATATTCATCTTTTGGCATGCCTTGTGGTACTGTTGCACTGGAGAAAGGAGAACTCGGTCCTTGAGGAAAAGGACTGGTTGCTGACTAACTTTGCCATTCTATATCACCCACCACACTTACCCTTCCCTATCTCTGCCCCATGATTATGGTATAGTTGAGCAACGTCAAGACGTTGTGACAATATTAAGTGTACTATTTCACATTTGTAAAGAACTGGAACAAATTCTTGTGGAATAAAGTTTTTTGAATCCCTGATTGCATTGTTTTTTCAGTGCATAAATTGTAGGAGAAGCGCACATAAAAAGAATTGCTGTAGATGGTGAGACTCCCTCGCTCAATAAGTACACCACAACGACAGGCTGGAAAGGAATGGGCCGCAGCCCGTTTATTAAACAACAAACATATAAACAAGAACTATATACATCAGAGCTGCGCGGCAAACGGGTCGCACATCACATCCCAATGAATGGGAAACTGGCGGGAAGGGAAGCAGATCATACTCCTGAATGGCTTCCACGCTTCCGCCCTGCTGAGAAGGCGGGCACCGGCTGGAGCTAAGGCCACCCCAGGCGATCTTCCTCCCGTGCCGGCTGGGGGTTAGCCGGGGCACCGGCCTAAGCCCATGGCAGCCTAGCAGTAGCCCAGCCTCCCTGGGGTGTAGGACGGCGGCCCGACCTGCCCGACCGCCAGCCTGCCCACCCCGGCCCTCATAGGCGCAAGCCGCAAGGAGCCCCAGCGGAAGGCTGCGTTCTCTCCCAGATGTGTGACACCGTTGCAAAACCCGCCAGGACTGCAACAGTAAGGACCCCAAAAATCCTGCCAACCCTAGAATTACAGGGGAGGTGGGTGGGCCGCGCTTGCTGGTTCACCGCGCCCGCCAGGAAGAGGCGGACGAGGGGAAAATCTAGATGAGCTCCCTCCGCTTCCTTTTCAGGGGAGCCAATCATTGCACCGGTTCTGCAGCTTGCCACCAGGCCATGCATGCCCCTTATCTTATGCGCGTTGCTCACCACGGCAGCAATGAAAACGCCCTGGTTATTCAGGTGCATCTTATTTGCTGTAGATGGTGAGACTCCTCGCTCAATAGAAAGTACACCACAGCGACAGGCTGGAAAGAGTAAGGCGCAACCCGTTTATTAAACAACAAACATATAAACAAGAACTATATACATCAGGCTGCGGCAAGCGGTGCAGCACATCACATCCCAATGAATGGGAAACTGGCGGAAGAAGCCCAGAGATCATACTCCTGAATGCTTCCCACTTCCGCCCTGCTGAGAGCGAACTGCGGCTGAGCCCCAAAGGCGCCCCCAGCCCGTCTTCCTCCCGTGCTTCGCTGGGGTGTCGGGCACGGCTAAGCCCATAGCCTTCGCGGTAGCCAACCCACTCTCCCTGGGGTGTCGGGCAGCGGCCCGGCCTGCCAGCCGCCAGCCTGCCCACCCACCCCGACCCTCATAGGGCGCAAGCCTGGGAGCCCCAGCCGGAAGGCTCGTTCTCTCCCCAGATGTGCGACACCGTTGCAAACCCACCACGAGCTGCCCACCCTTGCAGCTCACCGCCCAAGCTCCTCAAGCCTGAGCCTGTCACAAATCTAACCACCGACGAAGGGTAAACTGAACTGACTGAAGCCACAAGTCCATGCCCCATTGGGACAGGCGGACGCCATCCTGCTGGAAAAGGTCCATGGCGTCCCGGGTGATTTGGTGTTCTGCCACCGCTCCCCCGAGGGAAAGCACCACCTTGGCGGCCGCCTTATTAACTTTTCTGCAGGCCCTATCCACGGCCGAGGGATCCACCGCTCCGCTCCAATGAGCCCGCTGAACCATCTCGGACCAAACCAAGGTCATATTAGGCCGGTGCCTGGCAAAGCTCCTGAGCGTGGCGGCCACCGCAAAACGCAGGTCAAGGCCCGATCTGGCAGGGAGATCTTCCTCCCCAAGGTGGATGACCAGGAGGTCCGGTGTAGCCAACTGAAAAATGTATACAATGACCTTGGGCTCTAGCTCATGCCAAAGCATGTGCCCCTGCCCCAACCAGGAAATTCTTACGTGCGCCCCGAGTCCGAGATGCTGGCCCCATTCGGACTTGCAGGCGTAGTCCCCGACTCTGTTGCCGAGGCTGTGCCCCACGACCCACACCTGCCGATAGACAGACTGCGGCGTCCCTGGAGGCACTGAGGAGGGAAATCAGCAAGTCAGGTGTGGGCGAATGTACGCCTGAAAGGCCCCCGACTGCCACCTGCCCAAACAGCGGATATCCTCCGGGGTCCTGCCTTCTGCTGCCGCGGCCGTGGCGGCCCCTATTCTGAACGAGTGCAGGCCGAACTCCGCGGCCGGTAGCCCGGCATGAGCCAAGCATGCCCTGAACACCGCCAGCATTTGGAACCTGGTGAGGGGGGACCCATCCTCGTGCACCAAGAGCATGCCACCCACCCGAGGCCTGTGCCGTAGCCACTCAATAAGGGGAGGGAGGGGGCAGGTGGCATCGCCCGGTAGGACCGGCATGGAGACCCAGGCCCCACGGCCCTCTTGGTCAGTTTTTGAATGAGCCAGCCAAGCGTGGACCATGTCCCCCGACAGGACGAGGTGTTCCCATTGCAGCGCGGTGCTGGAAGGTCGAACCCTGGTAGGGGCGACCAGTTCCCCAGGCCTGAAAGCCCCGTGGTGAGCCAGGTGGAAGGCGGCGGCGAAAAGCAAGTGCTCATAGCGCGAAGCGCACACCTGCCCTAGAGCCCCAGTGACCGCCCTCAACACTTCCTTGGTGACCGGGCGCCTGAGGCCCCCCTGTCTGGTGCCCACCGCGCCGCCATCCAGCCACTAGGCGGCGAACTACAAACGCCTTGGTGACGTCAGGAAAACGAAACCTTTGCAGTAGAAAGCGATGCCCGCCAGGTGCACCCCCATAGTGCGCGGGTGCATCCCCTGCCCATGGAGCCAGACCAAATACTCGAGGAGGAGGCCAGTGTCCACCCCACCGCAAACCGGGCGCCCGGAGGACGCAGCGAAGCTCAGGAAATCGCGCACGGCTCCGTCGTATTGCCTGCGTGGCCGGTGCCAACGAAGTTCAAAACACCTGTGATGACGTCTCGTTGCCAAGGCTCCAGAGGAACGCCGGCACTGTCGCCCGGGGAACGGCTCCGCCTCGGGGGCCAGGCGCCGGAAACGATCCACCTGCTGGCGCAGATAAAGCATCAGCAATCTCATTCTGCAAACCTGGAACAAAAGCAGCTTTGAAAGAGATGTTATGAGTGAGGCAGGTAAGAACCAAATTGCGAACCAGGCGATGACCCGTGCGATTTGCTCGACTGTCTGTTTACCACACGCACCACTGCCTGGTTGTCGCACCAGAAAAGCACCCGTTTGTTTAGCCAGAGGTCGTGCCAAATGTGCACCGCCACCAGGATGGGGAACAGCTCCAGAAAAGTAAGATCCCTGGTGATGCCCTGCGCGTGCCACTCTGGGGGCCAAAGGCCCTGCGCCCACTGACCCCTGAAGAACACGCCGAAACCAAAAGCCCCAGAGGCATCAGAGTGCACCTGCAGCTCCAGGCCAGGTTCCAAAGCAGATTGCCACAGGGAGATGCCGTTGAAGTTTTGGATGAAGGACAACCAGACCTGTAGGTCTTCTTTCATGCCCCGGGAGACCCTGATGTGATGGTCAGGGGACTTGCAGCCCGACAAGGACCTCGCCAGCCGGGAGCAGAAAGCCCTACCCGAGGCCACCACCCTGCAAGCAAAATTAAGGTGGCCGAGTAAGGACTGGACCAGGCGCACCCTGCATTTTTGGAGGAGAAGAACGGACTGAAGCAGGGCTGAAAGGGCTGTAAGCTTGTCAGCCGGGAGTGAGGACGTGCCTAGAACCGTGTCCAGGTGAATGCCCAGGTAGCTGAGGGCAGTGGCGGGCCCCTCCGTCTTGTTGGGAGCCAAGGGAACCCCCAGCTCGGTGGCCAGGACCTGGAAAGCCTGAAGGGCCAGCTCACACTCCCAGGTGCCCTGCCTGCCGATAAACAAGAAATCATCAAGGTAATGAGTCACCAAACCGGAGGGCACCCGCTGCCTGAAAGCCCATTCGAGGAAGGTGCTGAAAGTCTCAAAGGCGGCATAGGCAAAGGAGCAGCCCATGGGCATGGCCTTGTCCACATACCAATTTCCTTGGAAGTGGATGCCCAGCAGCTCGAAGTCCAGGGGGGAAAATGGGCAGGAGCCGGAAGGCGGACTGAATATCACACTTTGCCAGGGATGCCCCCGGACCCGCCTGCCTGATGCAGAGGATGGCTTCGTCCAAGGTGGCGTAACGGACCGAACAAACCTCTGGGTCAATGAAAAAATTCACGGAGTCGCCCCGGGGGTAGGAGAGGTGTTGAATTAAGCGAAACTCCCCCGGGGCTTTCTTAGGCACGACGCCAATAGGGGAGACCCTGAGGTTGGGGAGGGGAGGGTGACAGAAAGGGCCAGCAATGCGGCCGGCCTGGATTTCCTTGCTGAGCTTATCAGCCACCGCTCCAGGGAGATCGCGGACAGATTTTAGATTGCTGGCATGGTAAGCCCTCCGTGGGCCTTGGTATGGAATGCGGAAGCCAGAAGAGAAACCCTCCCCCAGCAGGCGCGCAGCCCCCCTGTCTGGGTAGAGCTGCAACCACTCCAACAGCACCCCCACTTGAACGGGGGAGGGGCCAGAGACTGCAGCTGAAGCGAGCACCTCAGTGTTTTGAGCTTGGGCGGGAGCACCGCCCTGGCCACCGGCATCTTTGTGGGAGGGCCCGGCGCCGGGCGACCGGGCCTGCCGAAAGGGAGGGCGTCCCGCCAGCTTGGGACAGCTGATCCTGCTGTGGCTGCCGGAACAAAGGGAGCAAGAGTGCTCATATCTACATTTTTGCCGCTGGCAAGCACCTTTGTTAAATTCCCAACACAACCCCTTGGCCCCCACCCGCCCCGGGTAGGCTCTGCCGGGTTTTGTGGGAACGGGAGGATCCGCCGCCCCTCCCATGGCGGGCTGGACCACGACCATCCAGGTTTGGTCGTGGATGAGGTCCCAACGAAAAGGCACTTGTACGAAGCGTTCTTGCGGATTTTGTCGGCCTTCCCGCCCGACAAACCCAACTCCCCCTCCCGCTGCAGGAACTTAAAGATATCCACATAATACCCATCCAGCGCCCGCTCCCGGAGCTTCCTGGGGAGGTGGGACCCGGGCGGGTTGCCGCGGTCGTCCTGAGCCGGGCCGGGGGATGGCGCTTTGCCGCCCCCGAAACGCCTGCGCTTTGCAAGCCACGGTGGAAGAGCAGGCACCCTCTCCCCCCGCACCCAAAATTCCCCAGTAACCTGCGCGTCATCATCCTCAGTAGACTCACCCGACGACGAAGAGCTGGGGGATCGCCTGGAGGAACGGGAACGCCCCGACGACCGCTTCCTCCTCCTGCCCTCGCGCCCCGAGGGGCCGACGGACGCATCCACCGATGTGGACGCGCTAACCGGAGGCGAAAGTTGCAGCACATCCGTTGCTCCGCTCGAGGCCCCCTCCGGCGCCGCACCGGCCTCCGCCGGCGCGGTGGGCTCAGGGCCCCCGACCCCCGAGGTGGGGCCCGACTCGCCGGCCGCTCCGCCGAGGACTTGAGAAAGATGCAACAGGGTGTCCGCCAGGTTGCGGACCAAGGCAGGATCGGTGCCCATATGGCCGACGTGTTCGGGGCGGGAAGATGCCGGGCCGGCACCCCCCGGGACCGCGGGGAGGGCCCCTCCCAATGGAGACTGTCCCGCCATGCCGACCGGCCGCCCCCTGCCGATGGGAGACAAGCCCGAGCCCGCGGCCGCCTTCGCCTCTGCTCCGATACGCCCAACGACCGGGCCGTCGTCCGACGTCCCCGGGCCAGTCTGGGCCCGGACCCTGTTCAGCAGAGCACGCCCCTGCCCGATGGCGCCGCCGCCTCTGCAGCAGGCTGCCTGCTCTTGTCCCTTTTCAGCCCCATGGCGGCTGCGAGACCGGCCCAGAAAAGTGAAAAGGAAGAAAAGGTTGAAACGAGAGAAACAAGGATAGCCAGAGGAAGAAGGAAAATCAGCTAAAAAAGGAAAGATAAGAAAAGGCCAGTCTCCTTCCAGGCCTTACGCGAGACGCCAACGCGACCACGCCTTGCTGGTTCTCGCCGCCGGGAAGGGCGCGGACCGGGGAAGGCGTCTAGATATACCCAGGCTCCTCCCGCCTTTTTCAGGGGGAGCCAATCATTGCACCCGGTTCTGCAGCTTGCCACCAGGCCATGCATGCCCCTTATCTTGCTGCGTTGCTCACCACGGCAGCAATGGCTGCCCCTGGTTATTCAGGTGCATCTTATTTCTCATATTGTTGGGAGGAAAGCAAATCTGACCACAGAACTAAAAAAAGGTAGGGCACAATTTACTTCTCATTAATCAAATAAAATGTGTCAATATTGACTTGGGTTTGCTACTTTTATTACTCTAAAATGGCCTGTAGGGGAAAGGTATTGCATTTGTATAACCTGCCTGACTTCCAATATCCATCCACATATTAACCAGCACAAAAAAACTAAACAACAGCCTGATTCGTCACCATTCTCAGTCAATTCCATGTAACGCCAATAAACCTTATCAAGAAAAGCTAATCATTAAATACTTTATAGAGGCCTTCCAGCTAGCTCTCATAGATCATAAAATACTGGAAGCTTTTAATCCAAGTGCTTCATTATCATATTACCATGTATCACTTTTTTTTACACAGAATGACATTTATATAGCTGTAACCTTAAACTTTTCAGTCACATATCTTACCATGTTAAAATAATATTACAGCAACTGATACTGTAGGAAGGTAAGCTAGTTCTTCAGTAAAGGTTCTAAAGCACTTTAAATCATAATAATGGATAGTGGGAGATAATTCTTTAGTATCCCTAGAGGTTTTGTAAAGGGGTTACTTATTTTAACCTCTCTTTCCTCTTTCTTTTTCTTGCTGTTCCAGAAAAACTCCTTGATTACTCCCTCAGCAAGGAAACAAAATTGTTTGCTGCCTGGCACATGTATTTTAGGCCATATTAACAAGATTATGCTTTTTAACTCCAGGTCGCTCTATTAAGGATAACACCAACTCCCAGGTTTTGTGCCAGAATTCACTCATGCAGGCACTGTTTGCCAACTTTTGTTGTTTAGTAACAGGGATACATATTCATTTATTAGCTAAAGACAATGTTATAATAAACACTAATGGGAAATTAGTTAATAATAGTTAACACATTATACTGGCAGGTGGTTGTCTCATTTAGAGTTGAATTCTGGCTTATAAAATAGGGAGACAGATAATGAAACTGAAAGGGAAAATTTCTGAACATATCTTGCAGCTAAAAAGTTTTTCCTGATATGATTTTCTATTCCACTACTGGAATAGGGAGAGCAATCTCAATTCTAAACTTTGTCCATGGTGATACTATTCTCATGGAGACCATGGATTACAAATTGCAGTATCTGTAAACTGCATAGCTATTATGCGACTAGGGATGCCATGAATTTTGCTTCAAACTTAGTATATTTGACTTTGAGCTGACTACTGGACCTGTTTCATTCAAAAGAGCCAAAACCTGCCAAGCAGACTTGCATAAGTCTACCAAATACAAGCGTGGAACATAGCAATGTGCATGTGATAAGTGATAGTGACTACAAAGGGTTAGAGGGCAAAGCACATAAATCCCAGGTTAGCGACAGAGACAGGATATACAGGTGTCTCTATGCTAATAGTAGAAGCCTTCGACCTAAAATGGAGGAGCTAGAGTACAGAGTTTTGAAGGAGGACATTGATATAGTGGGCATCACAGAGACATGGTGGAATGAGAAGAACTAGTGGGATGCTGTTATCCCAGGTTACAGGCTCTACAGGAAGGATAGGACAGGGCATATCAGGGGTGATGTTGCCCTCTATGTCAAAGACAGTATAATGTCACATAAAACAGACAATACAAGAGGAGCTGATTCCCCTACAGAAGCACTGTGGATATCAATACCAGGTGCAAAGGATAGTCTAATATTAGGAATATATTATCATCCCCCTGACCAAAGTGCACAGGATGATTCTGAGATGGAAAAAGAAATTAGAGAGGCCAACAAAAGCAAAAACGCAGTGGTAATGCGGGATTTCAGCTATCCCCAAATCAACTGGAAAAATGCATGTTCAGGTCATAGTAAGGAGAGAGCATTCCTGGATATGCTAAATGACTGTGGCTTAGAGCAGATGGTTGTGGAACCAACCAGGGGAGAGGTGATCCTAGATCTAATTTTATGTGGGACTCAGGACCTGGTACGGGAAGTCAGTGTTTTTGAGCTGATAAGGAACAGCAACCACAATGCTATCAGATTCAGTATATTTGCATGCAAGCAAGTGGCGTTTTCCCCACAGCCAATATATCCTGGGATGCACATAGGGGTTTTTTTCAGTCACAGACCAGGAAAGGGATTTGGGCGTCTTAGTTGATAGTTCCATGGGAATGTCAACTCAATGCATGGTAGCTATGGAAAAAGGCAAACTCTATGCTGGGGATGATTAGGAAAGGAATTGATAATAAAACTGCAAAGATTGTCATGCTCTTATATAAAGTACTGTGTTCAGTTCTGGTCGCCACATCTCAAAAAGGATATCGAAGAGATAGAAAAAGTGCAGAGAAGAGCAATGAAGATAATTGAAAGACTGGAGCAACTTCTTTATGAGGAGAGGCTGCAGCGTTTGGAACTCTTTAGTTTGGAGAAGAGACGTCTGAGGGGGGATATGATTGAAGTCTATAAAATTACGCGTGGGGTAGAAAATGTTGACAGAGAGAAATTTTTCTCTCTTTTTCACAATACTAAAACCAGGTGGCATACATTGAAAATGCTGGGGGAAAGAATTAGGACTAATAAAAGGAAACATTTCTTCACGAAACGCGTGATTGGTGTTTGGAATATGCTGCCACAGGAGGTGGTGATGGCCACTAACCTGGATAGCTTTAAAAGGGGCTTGGACAGATTTATGGAGGAGAAGTCGAAGTATGGCTACCAATCTTGATCCTCTTTGATCTGAGATTGCAAATGCCTTAGCAGACCAGGTGCTCGGGAGCAGCAGCAGCAGAAGGTCATTGATTTCACATCTTGCATGTGAGCTCCCAAAGGCATCTGATGGGCCACTGCAAGTAGCAGAGTGGTGGACTAGATGGACTTTAGTCTAATCCAGCAGGCTCTTTCTTATGTTCTTATAAAGGTCCCCCTCTCTCTGGCCCCCAAAACTGTGCTTGCATGAAAATGCTGCCGAGCTAAATAGATCAGCAGTCACTAGTGTAGCTAAGGACTACTTGGTTGGAAGTCATCTCAAGCAGGTCTGGAAGGAGAACATGCACAGCTTATAAATAAATTATACATAGGCAAACTCTAAGTGGTTTACCCTAAGTTATTTTACCCTGCCTTTATTTATGACTGATTTATATGATATATGACAGATTACTGTCTCTTTGAACAATTGCCCGCTGAGTAGGATTGCAATGCAGCAAGGGGACAGGAAGTAGAACTGCAACGGGCTGTGTGAGAATGCTCATAGGTGAAAAACCCATTGAATAGCACTGCATAGTTAGGAAAGAATATGGTCAAACAACCTGCCTAACAGCCATGAATGGATCAACCATGCGTCAATCAATCAGTGAATCAATCAATCAATCAGCTCTGGTGAACAAGATGGGAACTGAATGGAGAGGTGTTCAGGCATCTCTGTGTGACCAATGAATGTGATTGATTTGCTGTTTTCTACTATGTAAGAGACAGTTATTTCAATACTGTGAGGTTTTCCTCATTCTCTTTAACTATATTGTAAACACAAGTAGATCCATTGATTCTGTAATCTCCCTGAAAGTGTATTACTGTTGTATAGCCCCAGCTGAGGGGGGGGGGGTGAAAGGGCTTGGGGCGTAGTACAGCCTTTTGCTGCCATGTTTGCCCTCCCCCGGGCATTTACCCCAGCAGAGGAAGCAGTTGCACCAGCGGCTGCCTGCACGTAAGCTCTACCATTGCAAAATGCGGAAGTCTGGACCATGGCAGGGGTGCACTGGCTTCCTGATGGGATATCAGTGTGGGAGGGAGGAGCTGGGGCATTCCCTAAGGTGCAGTTGAAATTAATCAGCTCCCACCCAGGACTTAGGGCCAGAAGCACGGTACCCTAGCCCTCGGAGTTGGCCACCCTTTGGGTGGCACAAGTCCTGTAAGTTCTATGGAGGGCTTTCCAGTGGCAGGAGGGTTTATTTGCATTTTTTGTTCCCTGTACTGCATAGTTAGGAAAAAAAGCCCTCTTGGTGGTGGTGGGGCAGTGCTACAGCAGCTACCCATCTTAAAAGGTACTGTGATTGTCTCTAGGATATACAAATGTTCAGTTCTTCTATCCTGTTCGTGCCGGATGGCTTCAGTACTAGAAAGTTTGTCTGTTTGTCAGCCACTGCAATGCATGCCCAAACAAACACATGCAAAAATGTGAAGTGATTTCTACCAAGAACTATTATTCCAGTATGATTTCCATAAAGCTCTAATGCACACTGTCTGAACAGTAAGCAAGACATAGGGAAGTGAGATGAAGACCAAAGCACTTTACCTCCCTTCTTAGGGTATCCAGCCTGGAATGTTCCTGCCATCTTAAGATGTCAATTTTTGCCTTGGTTTATTCTGCAATTGAAAATGTTAACTGTCTGTAAAACTGGCATTCCTATCCACCTGAAGACCCAAATCAAGATAGATTAAAAAAAAACCCGGCAGGAGGTTAATTACCTAAAAATGTATTCACATATATAAATCTCTTGAATATGGTAGACTCCTGGAGAATTACACACTCCAAGATATGAGAGATTACACTTTTTATTTGGATAGACATCAATCTTATTCCAGAATTGATATGTGTTGGATATCAAAGTCTTTATTAGCAACAAGGGGAAAAAGTGCCCGGTGCACTGGTGCATCCTCCGCCCCCGTTCCTCCCCAGAATGCCCCTGTCCCGCCCTGGAATGCCCCCACCATGCCCTTGCCACACCTCCACAGGGGCACACGCCCGGTGCATAGCGCAACTCCCCCCCCCCTGTTCCCTTGGAGCTACACCTCTGATTAGCAAACTTGCAAGCAAAGATGAATAAAATTTTGGAAGCCAAGGGAAAAGCAGGAATGCACTCATCTATTATTTAAGTTGCTGCTGGTTTCTATGTTGATTTTTGTTCTAACATGGCTACCACTCTGAATGTGGATTAAAATGTCCACTATACCTCTAAATATGCAAGGAACAAATAAACTATTTTCTTTCTGCCTTGGTTTATTGTCTTAGATAAGAAATAATAATGGCTTTGGCAAAAAAGTAGAAATATGCCTCTACATGACAGAAGTCAGTTGATATCCTTCTTTCAAGCCCTTTGTGGTCCTACTGTCAGAGGCACAGCCAATGGTGACCAGTCACAGAGCTTTACAATGGCTGGCATCTTGCCTTTGAGGCTAGCCTGAGGCCCACTGTCATTTCCTTTGGGTGCCAGTCAAAACCATTCCTGCTAACCCAGGCTTTTAAGTAAGGGGTGGGGTCCATCTTTTAGCTGTTCCCTGGTATCCTCCTAGCCTGAGAAGTGCTTTATTAATAAAATTTTAGACCACTCAGTTGTTTTATGTGCTTTTACACCATGACTTGCTTTTAATGGTAATTTTTAACTGTTTATTATTGACTGGATTATTTTACTTGCTTATATTACTACAATTTTCTGTAATTGTTTTTGCTATGGGCTTTGATCAGTTTTATTGTGAACTGCCTCACACAATTGCCTGAGATTGGCTGTGTCCCATATGAAGTCAGATAAAATAACTTTCTCAAAAAGTAATTTTTAGTGGAAGCAAAGTATTCACATGTTTATTTTAGAAAAATACCACAATGGATAAACAGAATAGTCAAAGTAGTCATTAGGCTTCTAATATAGGTCTTGATACAAGTGGCTTTTCCTCATGTGTACAACTAATCTTGTATTACTTTTAACTAAAATAAGGGGAGGAATTTGGTGGCCCAGGATTCCCAGGGGGGAACCTCCTAGTCAGTCACCCCTGTGGGATGGGGCTCCTTCTATGCAACAAATGTCATAAATTTCTTCCAAAAAGCCTAAATAATGAATTTATTGTGGAAAAAAATTAATATGGTGCTAACTATCTCTAGTATCTTCCCTAAACTCAGAAAATATTCATTAACAGATCTGGATTACATGAACTATCTGCATGCTACACTGTACTCAGATTCCTCACTGGCAGAGTTAGCACTACATAACAGAAATAGTAGATGAAAGGTCAGCTTGCCAATTATGCTGTGCACTTATTTTGCATTTAATGTTGCTTTGCATTTCCATTATTCATATCTGCTCATTTCCCATCTTCTGATTGCCATGTATATAACTATTAATAACTCTGTGCAGCATATACCCAATTATCAAATTATTGAAAGGTTTGATTGTAAAATCCAGGTCAGCAGGCACTGCACTGAAAAAATTCATATTATTTTGCTTAATAATTGAAGCATTTGCCTTCCTGGTGTATTCTTCTTTAATGGCTCTCTGCATGGAATGATATTAAAATAGTCAAAGATCTTCTTTAGGTGCATCCAGGAGTTCTGCCACACCATTGAACAGTATCTTCAGCCAATGTCATGTCACAAACTGAAATCCTATATGGAGTTACTCCAGCATAAATCGTTTGGCTTCACTGGGCTTAGAACACAGTGATTCTAGAAAGGAATGCACTGAAATGGGTTTTGAAAATCCCCTTGGTTTCAGACCCAGTATTAATGGAACAGAGGATGGATGAAGCAACCCATCCACCAGCAAAGTAAGTGACACATCATTGGATGGAAATCACCACAATTTTTATTGATAACAGCTGACAGAGCCATGGCACAGCAGAGGGACTAGGGATCCAGGACATTGGCCAATCGACCTGGGGATGGATAAAGCCACTTATTTCCCAGCCTCTCTGCTGGGGCATAACCTGGGATGGTGGTATGTTGGATTCTACCTGGGTGTAAGCCACTGCATGATTTCTTGTGCCACCTGAGCGAGAGCACCATGACAGCCACTGAGCTGGGCATGCCTCCTTTGCAATTCCTTACCCCAAAATCCCTTAAGGGAATCCCCACTGGATGGGAATGGCACACAAGCCAAATTGCTCCTGAAAATGGATCCAGCTCCGTGCCAACAAGTTATGACAAAGAACAAAGAAACAACAATGAGACCCACAACAAAGGGAAAGTGGAAAAGTTTATTGAAAACCTATTATTAACTAACACACTTTGTTGAATTTTAAAGCAATGCAGTGCAATGTTGACTTTTAAAGCAATGAGAGCCAGCATGGTGTAGTGGTTAAGAGCAGGTGCACTCTAATCTGGGGAACCGGTTTTGATTCCCATCTCTGCAACTTGAGCTGTGGAAGCTTATCTGGGGAACTAGATGAGCCTATGCACTCCAGCACATACCAGCTGGGTGACCTTGGGGTAGTCACAGTTCTTTAGAGCTCTCTCAGCCCCACCTACCAATGATGTGTCACTTACTTTGATCCAATGTTCATCCAATGATGTGTCACTTACTTTGATCCAATGTCCATCCAATGATGTGTCACTTACTTTGATTCCTGGTGGAAGGGTCGCCACCAGTGTTTGTTGTGAGGGGGGAAGGGAAAGGAGATGGTAAGTCCCTTTAAGTCTTCTTACAGGAAAGAAAGGGGGATATAAATCCAAACTCCTCCTCCTCCCCCTTCTTCTTCCAAATATCTAAAATTAATAATTTATAACATTTTTATACCTTGAGGTATATGTTTCATTAAGTTTGCTGACTGTTTCATTAAGTCAACTGACTGGCAGTAGATTGAGGATGGACAGAAGACAGTGCTTTTTCATACAAACCATAATTAACATGTTAAATCTCAGAAGGTGGGAATGGCCGCTAATTCAGGAAAATTCATGCATTATAGATTCATCAACATCCATTTGTCATTGGCCTGTTACAGCTAGATGAAGCCTCCATGTTCAGAGATACTATAACTCCATCTTCCAGCTGCTGATAATTTGTAACTATGTAGTCTTGCCCTATTTTTGAGTATCCAGTGGTATCTGATTAGTCCCTGCAGGGGAAACATTGTTAGACTGGATCAAGTTTGGTTTGCCATGTAAAGCTTCTATATTCTTCAGGAAATTACACCCACACCTAATTATTTTAGCAGTTCCCCAAGACCACTGATTCATTCTGTAATAGTCTAGAGTACATGTTCAATGTATTAAACTCATTTTTTAAAAGCATATCATTCTGTGGTAAACTGTTGCGGCTTCAGATGTCGAATACAGAAACTATGTACTAGGCTGTATAAGGAGGAAATGACCCTCTTTATTAAAGTGATGTATTGTTCAAAGAGGTTGACTTCCTTCAGGAGGAAGAAAACTGCATCAAAGACCAAAGGCTGCCTATTGGTACTTTTAAAGTGATGGGAAATGTGACAAGCTTTGCAATCAGAAGAAATAAGTGCAAATGTGTCGGTGGCATCAATGCTGTTCC
The DNA here is from genome assembly GCF_021028975.2 of Sphaerodactylus townsendi. Classification (NCBI taxonomy): domain Eukaryota; kingdom Metazoa; phylum Chordata; class Lepidosauria; order Squamata; family Sphaerodactylidae; genus Sphaerodactylus; species Sphaerodactylus townsendi. The sequence goes on along the minus strand of NC_059428.1, from coordinate 46,743,045 downwards.
CCATAAAGGTTAATATAGTTATGCCAAGCCCATTACTTTTGAGGATCGTAATGGAGAACGTCCTATTTAACGAAGTGAGCATCAACATCCTGAAGAGGTTCCACAGCTATCTGTCTTCTCTTTTTAATTTTAATTAACAAAACAAATGGACAGTAAACTCAAAGCAAAGAATCAACATTAATCTCTAAATCAAAAGGATTTACGTTGAGATTACAATTAATCACATGCATGAAATATCTTATTTAATAGGGTGATGCCCTCAGTTACTTTGTTTAATCAGTAAAACAATTCAATTTCCAAAATTAGAATTTGGATCCTTTCCAAACATATCCCATTAAGATGATCAATTCAGTAAGAACAGTGACGGAAATGCTTTGAAAAGAAACTACTGAACTCCCCCCACCAGACATGCTTAAGGCATATAGTACTCACAGAAGTAAAGAGATAGTAACTTGTAGTGGTTTTGGTGTCAGACTAGAATCTAGGAAGTAAAAAAAGGTAGAGAGTTCCTGAGCAAGTACCGGGACATTACTGACCTATGTGGTGATGTCACATCATGTCTTTTACCAGCCAGATTTTGTTTATGAAGTGGGTTTGAAAAAGAAATTAGGTGTCAATTCATTGAAAATGAAGGCATGGGAAAGACAGCACATGTTTCAGAAGTACCTTTTCATCCTGCTCTGCTCCAAAGAGCTCCCTTGTTTCAGTCTCACAACAAGTGATTTTAATCATGGTGGCTTTTTAAATTTATTTGCATGCAGTTGAACAAACACATCTGCACTTTGAAGCTACACACTCACATTGGGTTCCAGCACATGCGCATGAGATGAGCCAAGTAATGCCTCTCCTTCCTGGGCAAAGGGGAAGGGCATCATGGGAGGGGGAAAGAGGGAAGGAAGGAGTAAAACAAACCCAAGGCAGGAATGGTGTAATTGTGCAGGTTCAAATTCCCGGGAAATTGAAAGAAAAGGTCACAGTTTGCCCAAATCGGGAAGATCAGTGTTTTCGCCCATCAAAAGTGCCACAGCATTAGGAACACTGCATAAGTGAAAAATCACACCCTGATAGTGTAGCAAACATGTTGCTCAACTGAAATAATGCCTTGATGAGAAGGTAGGCTTACTGCTTGGAGAATCTTTTTGCATAAATGGATATAGTGTCTGTGTAGGTCTCAGAAGCAATGACAGCCATAGCCATGCCTGTTGCCTTCTCCAATATCTCTGCCCCCAGCCTGCATGTTAGTAGCTTGCCTCAAGATCTGGATGCCCCTATCAGCACATGTCCTGGGGGCTGCCTACACCTATTCAAATGTGAAAAATGGGCATTAAGTTATCTCTGCCCTGCCCTTCCTCCTATTGCAGTTCACTTCTTTAATTAAAAAAAAAACAGGATCATGAGCTTTAAATGCATGGAGGATCAGTGATGGGATTCAGAAGGTTTGCACCACTTCGGCAGAAACAGTTGTTAAAATGGTGCTTGTAAACAACCGATTGTTAAATTATTTGAATTTCACCACTGTGTAGGATCAATTGTGCCAGCTTGTTTTCTCATCACAACTCCTATGATATATCATGGCTTGAGCCTCTAGGTTTTACTGTGTTCCCCTCTCCCTTCCTATCTGACCCGATTTAGTCTGCCAGGCTATTCATATTTGCACAACCTGGAAAGACAACCCCACCCCCACCGCCAAATTCATCTTTGCCCCAGTGGAGTTTTGCAGATGACTACCATCCTATTTATATTAATTGAATGTACCATATTCTGCATACACCGCTGATTGGCCTAATTTATTTCAGCTCCTCAAAGGTCTGGGATTTTCCTATTTGCCCTTGCTGCATTGTTTTTACTCATTTGGCTCCAATTAGCCTCAGCTAACAAAAATACATTATCCCAAGCCTCTTCTTAGTCCTGCTGTTTCTAATGACATAATTTGTGAGGGTCTAAAATAAAGACATTAGGAATTAAGTTACATTTTCTTTAGTGCAGATGAGAAATATTAATTGCACACACCTGGGCTGTTTCCCTTAAAGAAGACTAGAGATTTTTAACTTAGCTAATAAACATTGACATAATCAGTGAGTGGTCGACACCATATGTCGGCCCTTTGTGAAGGAAAGTGCATCCTCATTCCTAGTTAGGTAAGGAAAAGCTTGAATATTATCACCAAGGCTTTGCAATGATCACCCATCATCAGCCTGTTAAAAAAGGGGAAAGAAATAAACCGCTTCTCCCAGGCAGCTGGGTTGCTTCCTTAGCTATCCAAATGAAAATAAATTAAATGATAAAGATGATTGTCAAGGCCATTTCAGGTACAACAAAATTAACCCATCCGTTGTTCTTGATGTATCATTGTTCGCTCAGGTGAGCTGCAAAGTACATTTGAGTTATGTTTGTGCGATAGCCATGCTAATTTTATTAATGTAGCACACAGTGTAGAAAAAAATTAATGTATTTTCTAACCAGTGGTGAACAAATCAGTGCATGATAGATTCATGAATATCTGTAAGCCATCACAATTAGATGGGACACCATATACAGATTTCACAACCACCTCCACCTCTTAAAAGAATCCAGAGATGCTAAAGATCTGCCTGCTGATGAGGTGTTAAAATCATATAAACACACCCCTCTCCAACATGGGCTCCTCTGGGTAAGACTCAAAACTGCTAGTGAAGTAAGTACTGGTTGCCAGCTGCTTATTCAACAAAGAGCTATAATAAGTATCCTAAAACAGAAGTGAATTTTTACTCAGCTCTGTACTTCCCCAAAAATATGCTTTAAGCTATCTCAAAGTATACATCCTAGACACCAGGAGTCTGGTACCTGTGAAATGAATGTGTATGTACAATTGTACGCCCAAAGCTTTTACTCTGGTTATTTCCACATGGAAGTTTTATTTCTCACTCCTCTTCTCCAGGGCAGCGGTCACTTGGCAGGGGGCTTCCATATGCATAAATAACCAGTGTGGTGTAGTGGTTAAGATTGGTGGACTGTAATCTGGTGAACCAGGTTTGTTTCTCACTCCTCCAGAAGATGCCTGTGGGGTAACCTTGGACCAGTCACTGTTCTCTCAGCCCCATCCATCTCACAAGGTATTTGGGGAGGGGGAGTTTGTAAATTGCTTTGAGGTTTGTTAAAGGTACAGAAAAGCTGGGTATAAAAAGCAATTCTTCTTCAATGAACATAATGTTCCAAACATCATCTATGATAACTGACATTTTGCAACTCAAAATAAGTTGGGTCTCCGTTGAGCTTTACAGGCATCTGCCATGATTTCCACTTGGCAGCAGCCAATGCTTCAAACAGCCACCTGCAGACATTCTGGGGGGTGGGTGATCGGTCCCCACTCCCCACCCCCTTTGCTCCCGCTTTTCATCATGTCAACTTAATTATTACAGTAACTACTCCACTCAATTGATTTTGCAATTGAAGCTTTCAGGGCCTTTCTGAGGTATGAAGAAACAACCTTGTCTCCTACTTCAATCTTACCTTCATTATATGATCAAGGGTGCTGTGATGACTTTCCCCTTCATAATCTCCCCTTTTTCAAAGATATAAATGGCATTTGTGCCTTCACTGAATATGCTGCAATGTACATGAGTTCTGTGTTTCCCTAAAGCAAAATTACTGGTAACATTAGCTATCAGGATGCAGGTATCACTTTTTTGTGTATTTTACATAGTGTAGCACAGGATTATATGCCTTAGTCTCCTTCTACAAGACAAAGGCCTTAACAGCACAATTAAAATGCCTTCAAGATCCCTGTTTTCTCTGGATAGTAGTGATAGCTTCCTGTGCTGGCTGTTTACTATTAGCTGTAGGTATCTGATCTGCGACCTCTTTAATAGGCATCTGTCCAGAATAGTTGAAAGTTTACACCATGTGTCATCTTATTTATTTATTTATTTATTTTTATTTATTGTTTCGATTTATAAACTGCCCCATCCCCTGGGGGCTCTGGGCGGTGATGATGATACTTGATGATACTTGATGATACTGCACTAAAAATCTTGATGATCTTGATGATACTGCACTAAAAATCAGGAGATTCACACAAGTGCTACTAAGAAAGCCTTTTAGCCTGAAATGTGCAGAATAGGAAATTAAAGGCAGAACAAGTTCTAAAGAATCTATAGTTGAATATTAGAAAATGCAAAGCCAATTTATAAACTGATTGTGAAAATGGTCTTTGAATATGTTAAATCACAGTGTACAGGGAACTCTGAGAATGAGACACACCAGGCTGCATGTTCTCAAGCACATAACACATCAGATAACGAAGCAAAACAAAACCTAAACCAATCCTCAACCTGATATCACATGCTGTTCCATTTCTCCAACATAAAATAAACTCTTAAAAATAAACGGTTTGAACACTAAAATAAACACTAACTATTCTGCAGCTCTAATGCAGAGTACAATCATTAAATTAATTCTTCAAAAATGCTATGACTAGAGTTGAAAAAAGCAGCAGTCCCCATATAGGACTGCATTTGTGCAGGCCAGCCATGGAGTTTTTTCAGCAGCAATTTAGAGTTATGTCATTTATTGGGTGCTCCCCTCCAAAAGTCACAGACTGGGGTAGCCCAGTCCCCACACAATCATGTGACTGGGGAGGAGGGGCACACTCTTCCCTCCAGATCTTTCTTTGCTGCTGCAAGGAGTGTATATGTTTCTGATTGCTTGGTAGCAGAAGGTCCAAGCCTACTTCAGTAGTCTTCGTAACTGTGGTGTGGGTCTAGGTGTTTGTAATGTTTATTTCCATGGAGTGATAAATAGTTACAGTAGTTTGTTTTTCATTTTCCTTTCACTGCTCCTCCCACCCAGGATCATGTGATTAGGGGGGAGGGATGCACTCACCCCCTCCAGATCTCCTTTTGCCACTGCAAAGAGCCACCACTTTCACTAGATGACAGCCCACAGGAGGGATGGAAAGGAGGACATGTGCCTGTACAGAGCACCACTAGCTATACCTCCACTCTAATGCAGTGTACAATCATCAAATTAATTCTCCAAAAATGCTATGACTAAGTTTGAAAAGCAGCATTTAATGCATGTGAATTTTAAAAAGTTGTATGAATCAAACACATGAGGTGTTGGCAATAAATAGTCTATTCAAATGAAAGGTGCCTGTGGCGATGCTGGGATCTCTGTTATTATGGTTCATCTATTATGACCCCATGCTAACACACTGGCTAATTGGAATTTTCTTCCTTTTGAATATAAAGGTGCCTACTTGCCACTTTGGTGGGCTTGATGGGGCAAAAAGAAAGGAAATAAATATTCTAAATAATTAATGAATAATTATATAATACCTGTCTTTTTTCTCTTAAGAAGCTTGCCTTCCATGAGGCCGGCTGAATCAACAATCTTACAGAGAATGACTGGAGCTTAGTAAGAATTATGTGGTTCAAATTTTTAAGCATACGAAAACAATTTCTAATTGCTCGTCGGTTCCTCTGTTGCCTCAGCACCATGATATATTATTGCTTTCTTTCAGCCATGTTCAAAATGTCTTTACAGCTGTATTGTGATAGGTACTAAGAAAACAATTACCTTGAGCTGCCATCTGGGCTCTCATGGGCACCCTTAGAAGACTGGCAACACTGGATGAGAGTCCTGAAAGTGGTGGGAACGTTAGTATATGTCAGTCATATGTGCTCTGATGCTGCCTCTTTAAAACATGCAATATTAACTCTGACATTTTATTTAGCAGCAGCAGAGTGATCATTAAAGCAAATACACAGAGACCAAATGGCAGAGGATCGGATCCTCAGTTTGAAAAAGCCATTCAAGTGATTTGGAGCCCTGGTCAAGGATTATTTTTAACTTTATGCTGTTCTGAGGTTCCGTTCTTCATTCATCAACAGGACCAGAAGATAAAAGGCATATCAAAATTAATTCTTCCCTCTCCATCCCCGACTCCCATATAATGCTATAATGTATCTCACGGTATATCAAAATGCATAAATGTTAACTTTGTATGAGAGACCCAGATAAATTTGCAAATTGGTACCAAAACTATATCTCCAAGTACAGCTCAATCTCTCCCCAGCCCCAAATACTCATTTGTGCTCCTAGCCCAAGTAATACCCACTCCAAAATGTCAGGCAGTCAGAGGAAATCATTTGCCATCCTACTTCAAAATGTAAGATTATGCCCAATCTCTGTCTGTTGAGGATTCTGAAAGTTAGAGGAGAAGGTATAGAAATTATACATATAGTGGAGAAACCATCAACTGCCACCCCTCCACCTATTTATTCTCCATCATCTCTAACCTTAACTGCTAATGTTTCCCAAATAGATGGGAAAGAAAGAGAAAAAGAAAATAATCTGCCAAATCAAGATGAACAATTGGCCATGTAATGCAGCTAGTGGATCTTACTTTACTGTGTGTGGCATTTCTACTGCTTCCTGGCAGTTGGTGGAGGAGATGTGGCAAGCAAGAGCTCTCATGTAATGGAGTTTGCTCTCATACTAACAGTGTAACTTGCAGTCACACTTTTGGTTATTGTAATCTTCATCTAAAAGACCAGCAAGATGTAATGTTTGTCATTCACATGTAAACATGGGGATGGAGAGACCGAACAGAAAATGGATTGTGTGAGTGGATGGAGTGAAATCTTAGCCCCGTCTTTGCCTTATTTCACTGTGTTCCATTGGAAGCATTTTTCTTTCAGACTATTTTATTTATTGGGATAATTCATTGCTCCTCTTCAGAGTCTTGCTCAAGACAACTTACAATTAAAATCAACACCACAGTCCTTAATTTGCGAGACCTGAGCAAGGTTATTAACTATAGAACATTTTGGAAGCCATTAAATTATAGGGTCAGCAAAAGTCGGAAGCAATTTGATGGCTTTTCATGCACACGCACACACCCGCGCACACACATTCCTTTTCAAGGTGCAAAATCACTTTTCCAGTGTTATTTTCCTAACTGCAAAATGGCAACCTATCATATGAGATTGCTGCATAGTCAAATGGTATAAAACTATAGAACAGTCTACAGATTAAGAGGTGATCAACAAAGAGAGCTTTCCTATTCACAGCATGCTTCTTGTAAGATGTATCATCTCATTCTTTCTTATGGCTTTATATTCTCCGTTCCACTTGCATCACCAAGTGACTAGACATTATACTAATTTTCTCCTGAATAATGATGCCAGCAAAGTCTTCTTTTTTAAAAAAAAACATACTCAACTAGAACTGAGCAACATTTTGTAGAATCAATGAAGGAGAAAGGAAAAAAGTTGACATGATCAAACAGTGCTTTGAAGTACAGAGCAGCATATGGTAGTATGAAAAATGTACTGCTTTCAGAGAAAAGTAGATATAATCTTTTTATTTGCCACGCCCACTCCCCAATTATAGCAAATTAATGTGTGTTAAGCGCCATCAAATCACCTCTGACTCATGGTGACCCCATGAATCAATGTCCTCCAAAACGTTTTATCATTGTTCAGGTATTACAAATTGAGAGCCATGGCTTCCTTTATTGAGTCAATCTTTCCTAGCATTATTGTCTTTTCCAGTGACTCTTTTCTTCTCATTATGTGACCAAAGTACAACAATGTTAGTTTAATCATTTTAGCTTCTAGGGACATTTCAGTAGTGATGTACTGCCACAAAACGGTGTCCAGGGCTTGCACGTTGCCCAGCCCCAAGGCCAACTCCCCCCACTGCTGTCACCATTGTGCTGCTGCCCTCACAAAAAAACCCCAACAACCCCCAACCCCCTTTTCCTCCTCTGAATGACACCGACCAGCAACATACTGGGGACAGGGACAAGGCCAGGGAGGGTGTGCTCCTTAACTCTGCCCTTAGAGTGTTACCAGCCAACATTGGTTGGGGGGTTTTTTTGCAGGGGCGGCAGCAGCAGGGTGAGTTCAGCGATGGAGGGAGTTCAGCTGATTGCTGGGTAAGGGGCGGAGAGGGGACAGGGGCCCAAAATGTGCCCCCCACATGACCCAGGTAAATGGCACATGGGTCGACTGCCCCTTTTGCCCCCCCTAGATATGCCAGTTTCAGATGTTTCAGGCTTGATTTGATCTAGAACCCCCTTACTTGTTTTTGTTTTGCTGTTCACAGTGTCCATAACACTCTCTTCCAACATCACATTTCAAAGGAACCTACTTTCTTCCTGTCAGTTTTCCTCACTGTCCAATTTTCATAGTCATTCACGACAAACAATACCAACACGATTTCTGTAATCCTAGACCTATGGCATTGTTACTGGATGTCTTGTGCTATCTGATTGATTTGTTTTCTATATGCTGCAGTCTACCTTGTGTCTCAGGGAGAAAAGCAGTCTGTAAATGAAATATATAAATAAATAATAAATAAATAAATAATAAATTAAAGTGCTATTCTACATAGAGCTACTAATTTTGGGTCAGCCATTCTCTGCAAACCTAACCTATCTCAGAGGACTGTTGTCTAGGTAAAATGGATGAAGGGAGACCCATATATGCCTCCCTGACTCTTTGAAGGAAGGGGAGGGTAAAAATTAACCAGCTAACTAAATTTTAAAAATTTAAACCAGCTAACTAAATTTAAAAAAAACCTACTTAAAACTAATTTTAAGAAATCTAATTGTCCAAGGGAAGGACCTCAGTGGAGTATAATGCCATTGAGACTGCCCCTTGAAAGCAGCTGTTTTCTCCAAGGAAACTGATTTCTGTAATCTGGAAATACATTGTAATTCCAGAGACTCTCAAGACCCCACCTGGAGACTGGCAAATCTAATTGTTAGGAAGAAATACAATGAAGCATCAGACCAAACAAATAGGTTTGCAAATAGTCAAACTGATCATGAAAAATCAGTACACTGCTCACAACAGGTCACACCAGCATGAGTGGAATAATGTATGTTCATAAAAATAAGCTAGTTATCATCTCAAGTAGAATGTGTTGGAAATCTAATGCATTATTGGGATAATTCTACCCCCTTCCCCCATACACAGCTTTGCAAATGATAAAATTACAGGGTGACATTCTATATGACCCAAAATTGTTTGTTGGGGCATCTGTCCAACATAGCACTGACATGAAACATATCTTCATCTTTATATTAGGTCTTGCATATTAGAAATCACCAGAGTCATTTGACTGGCATTTCAGAACTTGAAATGTTAGACTAATACTAAAATTAATACAATTTGTTCCTTCATTCAAGACAGGCAGGCAAAAATAGATTGAAAACTGGGTATTTGTAGACATGTGAAACAAACACCATAATAATCATATTGTATCCAGTCTTTTTGTTCTCACTGTTACCAGCTTGATGTTTGCTTTGTTTTATTTGGTGTTACAATGACTAATTTTATTTCTGCTATTGCATTATCCCTTATTGACTGTACTTCAGTTACCCACACTCATGATGATCTGGATTCAGTTTGTTACCATAAGTCAATGTCATAGTAAAACCTAGGCAAATAATATTCTAGTATATCAGAAATCTGCATCTTTTCCTTTCACCCATCCTCTGAACTATTCAGATAACTCAAAATATACACTCAACTATTCCAAAATTATTGATGTGCATAATACAAATTCTATTTTGTTGTTCTTTCAGAAAGCATAGAAAGGCAAAAACAATCTTAAATGTCCATCTGGATGGAAAGGTTGGGTTAAGAAGAAGAAGAAGAAGAGTTTGGTTTATGCCCCACCTTTTTCTCCTGTAAGGTGACTCAAGGTGGCTTACAAACTCCTTTCCCTTTTTCTCCCCATAACAGACTCCTTGTGAGGTAGGGGGGGCTGAGAGAGTTCCAAAGAACTATGACTAGTCCAAGGTCACCCAGCAGGAATGTCGGGGTGCAGAACACATCTGGTATACCAGATAAAGCCTCTGCCACTCAGGTGGAGGAGTGGGGAATCAAACCTAGTTATTCAGATTAGAATCCACCTTCTTTTAACCGTTACACCACACTGGCTCTTCATAATAAATATATTCAGTAATTAAGGTAGTTTCAGTGATATAAAATTCTTCTTCAAATTAATAGGCTCTGGTTTCCAAAGATGAAAACATATGAAATGCCCAGAAAGTCTGACACTCTCTTCCTCCAGAAGTTACTTTAGGCTACATGCAAGAAATTCAGTCTTACCCAAATATATCGGTTCAACAGGAAGGCATAGGCATAGGTTTTTGTAATACAACGTGATAGAATTGACAGGAACTGACACTTTGGACAATGACAATTTATCTCATCTGTGACTACATTACAATTAACTTTGCTTGGAAGGGATTATGTTGCAACATCTCCACACAGTGGCTGCAATGGGAATTCTATAAAGAACAATTTATATCCCAAAATAGCACAGGTTTTGTCTTTAGAGCATGAAAGCATGCTTGTTATGTTTCCTTTGAAATAATATATAAGTAGGGTTATTGGTTTTTGAGCAGCCCCTCATATTGTCTCAATAGCTGTTTGAGTTGCAGCAGTTAGCTGGTGATAATATTCAGTTTTACCCCATGAAGAGTTTCACCTGCTGCTTTATGCATTTTAAAATGTTGGTAAACGTGAACAGTTACTTTTCTGGCCATGTTCTCTCAGATTTATATGAATAAAGGCACATTAGTTATCTGAAACAAATCAAGTTATCCTAAAAAATTAAAATAAAATTTCTCATTATTTCCTTTATTACCTTCTAATTATTATCTTTCCTGATATAGCATTACATTCAGAACATAACATAACAAGCATGCTTTCATGCTCTAAAGACAAAACCTGTGGTATTTTGTTTTATTGCTATTGAACTGTTTAATTGTCAGACATTAAGTGTGTGGTAGACTCGGAGTTCCTGTTGTTTTCTGTGCCAGCTATAAAATGTGGATGCAGTTGGAACCTTCTACACATGAAAGCAACTGCAGAAAGAAAAACTGGGATTTTTAAAAAAATCACATTGTGAACAACTACAGAGTTTTACGCTATGATGTCTATATTTATTCCATAGGTACACTTGTATTTTAAATGGGTTACCATAACTTGGGATGAAAATTACATCACAGTATATATGCTAAAGTACATTATGGATCACAGCCCCCCACCCCAATTTAATCAGCTTATAATAATTGACACACATAACAATTCTTATTGAAATAGGCTTTTCAGCTAGATTTTGAACATCCATTGGATTACAAGTAGCTCACCAGCTGAATTATAGCTGTATTTAAGCTGAAGGTGAAAGGTTACGCTGTAAACCCTAGAATCTGTTTGTAACACCAGCATTAATGCCTGAAACTTGTGAATTAATGACCTTGGGTAGGGTTGTCAAATCTAGATTGCAAAATTCTTGGAGATTTGGGGATAGACCTTGGAGAGAGTGGCACCTGGAGAGAGAAGGGACTTCAGTGGGGCATCATGAATTAGAGTCCAGTCACCAAAGGAGAGTCAAGTCTCCAAGAAATTGACTTTGTAGTCTGGAGATCAGACTGTAATTTTGGGAGATCTCCAGGCCCCAGCTGTAGGTTAGCCATCCTAACCTTGAGGCACTTGAAAGGTGTCTCGCTTTAAGCAATCCTGAACATAAAGACTTAGATTCTATGGCATGGTTTCCCGTGTGCTTTTCGCTGACTGCTGTGGAAACTGTCTTCCACTGCAGGACCTGCTTCTGCTGCCATTAGCACGGCACTGCTCTTTTTCAGGAGTTCCGTGACAGTCAGAAGGCTGTCTTGCCCCTGAAGGGAGATTAGCCACTTAGCTGAATCCATAGCCACTTAGCTGACTCAAACATTCAGTCACCTTTAAGAAGGGGAAAGGGACTCAAGAAGAGAGGGAGTTCAGTTGTGCCTCAAACTGAGAGAGAGAGAGAGAGAGCGCTGACAACTCAGGTCTGGCTCAGCAAAAGAGCAGAGTGAAGTATATCTCTGCCTGGTAGTGTGACAGGATGGTATAGCTCTACCTCTGAGAGACAACAAAGTACCTAGTTTTTAAGCCTGTCTCTGGAGATGAACAGATCTACAATTTAGTCTGACTCTTATCCCACCCAGAGGAGAGCCTTGGCTATTGCACTATGTAATGTGTTGCCATCAGCTCTTTTGGATGGGAGGTATAAAAATATGGAACATTTTAAAAGGGTTTGCTCTTGTGATTTGGTTACTGTCAAAACACTTGACCATTCTTTGTTTGTATGCCCCAAATATGATAAAATACGGATGAAATATATGAATTCCATTTTTTCAGTCCTCTCAATAGCAAGAGTGTCATAAAATTCCATATCTCCTGAACAGTTCTGATGCACTCTTTTGTGAAAATGTTGCAAATTTCATTCTTGAGATTAGTAACTTTTAATTGTGTTTTTTTCACCTGTTATCTTTTTCCTATTATTATATATGTCTGTTTTGTAATTATTTTTGCTTTTGTATGCCAGTAAAGGCCATTGTTGTAGTCTGGCTTATGGGAACAAGCAGGCAGGTGTGGGTATAATCCTGAGTATGTGTGAATGGATCCAACCTAATGGCTACAATCAGCAAAAGCCTGTTGTAACATCAATATTGCCTATATTCTTCAAAACTGGGAGGGCTACAAAATGTTGAAATAAATAAGGCACTTTGTGGATTTGCAAACAGCACTTCTTGGTCAGACGGGATGATTTCCAGCCAAGCTTGTGTTTGGCATTATCCTCCATATAAATCAGGCTGCAGATAACTACCACTTTCAGACACACAAGGGTAAAAGTGTAAGGCCTGCCTAAGGCTGAAAAATGCAACTGCTCCCAAATGAACCCATTCAAATATTCCAGATTATCAGAGAGTACAGTATATGAGGACTAAAAGTTAACTGATCCTGGGTATTAAGCATCTTCTATACAAATTCACACTACATAGCTTTTACACATATTAACTGATAGTATGAGAGACTGTTGCAAGTTAAGGAAAGATATTTGCATGGGGATGTGTGGAGACTCATTTCGTCAAAAGAACACTAACACAACTTGTTGGAATAGAAATCGGCCGCAGCCCAAAATTTATTTTAACACATAACAAGAAACCTTGAAGCTGGGCGAGCATAACAGAGCACATCCTGGCCCCCAGGTAGCAAACCGCTGAACCTGGTTATAGGGCAGCCCAAGCTGACCCCTTAGGCCCTTCGGACAGAACCCTGTCCCAAGTACCCCCCCCGGCGGAACGGAACAGGAGAAGTTGCATTAGGTGCCACATGGACAAAACCCACTTAGACACCCTCTGGCAGCGAAATTGCAGCCCCCAGGCTTGGCTTTCGAGAGCTCTATCGCCACCACGGACCTCATATGGAGGCCCCCGAGGTGGGAAGGTCCGGCATGCAAGCTTCTGCCTTCCCCAAATAGGATGTGCTCTTATGCCCTACCGCCCAGTGAACTGCGACAAACATAACAAACGGCCTTGAAAGAGGCCCGGCCGGCACCCGGCCATGTGACCGCCTCATTCGGCTGGCGGGAGGAAGAAGCCTCCAATCGTCCCTCCCCCCTTGCAACGGCGCCTCCAGGCTGAAGCCTGGGGCGCGATTTCTTTTCAGTTAAAAAACATTCCAGATTTTAAAAGTTTGCAATCATACAGCATTGAAATATGCGAATCCACTATCTTCCTAAATGATACCAGGTAGGTCAGTAAAATCCTTCTGGATCCGACCAGTGGTTCATAGTTCAGCGCTCTGTTTCACCCAGTGATCAACCACTTGCCCTGGAGGCCAATAAAAGGGCATGGAAAGGTTATTAATGACTCCAGAGCTTATGTAGACTTTTCCAGGAAAAAACCTTACTTAGCTGAATGTAGAATGTCTATCTTTGGAACAGAGTAGAGGCAATTTATTTTAAAATCCTGATTCTTATACACACTTTTCTAGGCTGTCCCCCACCTGCTTTCTGTAATGATCTTTCAGGCTTAGCAACTTGTGTAAGTATGGATCGATGCAGAATCCCAGGTCAATGATGGAACAATGATCTGTTTACATGTAATCCACAATCAGTCTGAAGTAGGCTGGTAGACTCTACAGATTGACCTTGTTCATTCTAAGAACATAAGAAAGAACCTGGTAGATCAGACCAGAGTCCATCTAGTCCACCACTTTGCTACTTGCAGTGGCCCACCAGCTGCCTTTGAGAGCTCACATACAGGATGTGAAAGCAATGGCCTTCTGCTGCTGCTGCTCCCGAGCACCTGGACTGCTAAGGCATTTGCAATCTCAGATCAAGGAGGATCAAGATTGGTAGCCATAGATCGACTTTTCCTCCATAAATCTGTGCAAGCCCCTTTTAAAGCTATCCAGGTTAGTGGCCATCACCACAACTGTTTTATATTTGAATATATTTGAATTAGAGAAGTACAACCACAATTCATCTTTAGAATTAAAACATCTTGGACAATTGTCTAGATGTCAGATAAATGCCAGGCATCGTGCCTTTCCTTAAACATAAGATAGAAAGCCCATCTCAGCATTGAAGTGTTATTATGAAAACATGAGGAAAATCAAGTGTGTTACAGAAGATCCTAAAGTTCCAGGCCAAGAATAAAACTATCAATAAACCTTTCAGGACACAATCTTTCTCATCATGTATTTTCTTGGAAACATGTGGCATCCAGTAAATATTAAAAAGTTAATTTTGTAACTATTACAAATGATGCTACAAAGGGCAAAATTATTTCAATAAATAACACAAATTATTAGAGAATGAATTAATACTGGAAATCCATACCAGTAATAAATAATTTTGATGAACTGGGAGGGGGGAACTGCATGAAAAAAATCCTGATATTAATGACTTGCATCTTTCTCTGAGAGTTGACAAATATGTTGCTTCAAATAAATATTTTAGGAGAAACGATTTGGGGAAATGAGAGCAATTTTTTGAACATACACTATGTGTTCAAAATGGATAGAGAGGAAAGATATGGAAAGCCAGTTAATTAAACAGATGACCCAAGACTTAGGGACATGACATAACCATAACTTCCTAAGTAACACATACTTATTTATGGAAATTATTGTACTCAGTCTGTCCCCACCAGAGAGCGCCCAGGAGGAATTTATAGAAACAACTACAAAAAACAAACAACCCTAAATCAGATTAAAATACCCAATTCATGCTGTCAACAGGAAAAATCATTACAAAACTAACTTTGGCCACCATTAACCAGAAGATAAAAAATAAGACCAAGGATGATGGTTCAAAATAGGTAAACATATATTTAATTATTCAATCAAAATTCCCCAATCATTTCACCCCAAAGGCTTTTTCGGGTGGAATCTGCTAGTCTTGCATTGGCTTTTCACAGTAAAAGATCAGTAGCCATATCGTCCACAATCAGAAACCCCTGTGAGCACAACACCCACCAACCCTGCCCTGGCCACTTTCAAGAAATACTTGGGGAGTACCAGGAAAGGTGACAGTAGGCACCATGGCACACACAGCCACCATGTTGGGGACCCTTACTATAAGGCACATAGGGTTGCCAGTTTCTAAATGGTCGCTTGGAGATTTTTCAGAATTACAACAGATCTCCAGATAAAAGAGATCAGTTCCCTCAGAGAATGGGGCTGCTTTAGAAGGTAGACTGTATACCATTATACCCCACTGATGTCTTTCCCCTCCCTAAACCCCATCCTGCCCAGGCTCTATCCAAAATCTCCAGAAATTTCACAACTCAGAACTGTCAACCCTATCTAAACCTTAGCTCTAGCCCCATAGCTCTACTGATGTCTGAGCCCCCTGTCTGAGGAATTTTTCTGTTATTGTGTGTCCCCCCCCCCCTTGCTTTCGTTTGTTCATTCCTTCCCTCTGACAAATTCACAGCTTCCCACTGATTGGTAACTCTATTTGCATACACAGCAAACCAGAGATTGGCTGCAATGCACTGAGTGTGGAACTAAAAGCAGTTTGTTACAATCATTTGCTAAGAACCTGTGATTGAAGGATGGATAGTTAATAGAGCTATTCACCATATTTTTGCTCCTCCTCCTCTTAGTATATTGAACAAAACATAGCAGCAATGAGAGATCCCCAGACCTAACTCAAACAAAGATGTGGAGAGGGTTTGGGTTAGTAGCGGTGGTTACAGCTAAGGCTGAGGAAGAAAAACACTCATTTGGAAGCTCAACAGGTCCCATTGTAAGGCAAACGTTGGGCAGGCCAACTAGAAATCACTGTAAGTAAAGCAGACAGAAGGGACTTGTGAAGACAAGACAGAAGAGATTCTAAAGATTAATTCAGCAATTTGTAAGGTGAAAGAACCTCTATAAACTGGCCTCCATGTTGATTGTGAATTTTGAAAGAACCTCCATAACAATATTTCTTCACCCAATGCATAATTTGGTCTATGGACTTCATAGATGTAATGTGGCTTTAAAAAGACATTAGATAAATTAATAGATAAATAAGGTTTGAATACGAGTGGCTGGAGGGCCACATTAAGAGGAATGCTGCCTTCATGCCTCACTTTGGGGCTTTCTGTTTGGCTCCTTGAGGGGAGATAGTATTTCACACTATGATGACCTTTTGGTCCGACAAACCAAAGATGTTCTGTGTCGTTAGGAGTTTCAATTTAGAGTTGGTTAGGCAAGGTTATTGCTGTTTTTCTGTTCACTCAGTATGACAGATCATGAAAATTATAGAGGTGGGACTGTGGCTCAGGGACAGAACCTCTACTGTGCATGCAGAAGGTCCTAGGTTCAATCCCCAGGATCTGGAGTTAAACAGGATCAAGCTGTAAGTCATGTGAAACCCTGGAGAGCTGCTGTCAGAGTAGACAACACTGGCCTTGATGAACTACTAGTCTGATTCAGTGTGTTCTTAACATCATATCCTTTTATAGTTCTTCATGACAGTGATTTTTGATTTTAGTGTATAAAAGGGTTTTTTTCACAGAATGATTTCCTCACAAATATTAAGCATCACTTTTGTCTTACAAATGGTCATACAAATTTGTCCTAAAGAGAAGAACAGGGCTTGTAATGAGAAGACGGGAGGAAAGTAGGTAGGTAGGTGAGTGGAGACTATCTTTGGAGCACCCAGTATATCTGATTTAGAAGAAAAAGAAGAGGTTTTTACATCCTACTTTATCTTTAAGGAGTCTCAAAGTGACTTATAATCAATAGTCTCTTCATCTCCCCACAACAGGAACCTTGTGAGGAAGGTGGAGCTGAAAGAGCTGCTTCTTCTGATATATTCTTGATCATACATAGCTGATTTCAGTACAGGACAGGACAGGTCTGCCATGTGCTGTTTTGTGAACAAAGTTACTTGGTGAATAGAAACCTGTAAGAGTCATAATATAAACCATATATATGTATGGGAACACTATTTGCTGTTATTTTGTCTCCCTAGTTGTGTTCTGTTAAAAAGTTACCTGGTGGATTGAAACCTGTAAGATTCACCATATAAATCATAGGGAACACCATTTAATGTTTCTTTTGCCTTTTTAAAACATAATGGTCTGTAAATGTTGATTGTGAATAGTTCTATGTATGTGTGTGTTGTTTTCCAATTCAATAAAATTTTATTCAACTTTTTTTAAAAAAAGACAACATACAATATACATGGGCTAGTATGTAACATCCTGCACATAAACACATAAACAAACAGATAGGTGTATGTACAAGACATACTAATTATAACCTAACATATAATACAATCAACATAACATACCATCGATTGCGACTTCCTTAATTGCCTCAAGAGGTTTGGTTTTTCTCCTCTTTAAATTCTATTACTTAATATGTTTCAACATATGGTTCTGTTTACAATTTTCCTCCTTAGGTGGTAGAGTGTTAAATTAGGGACACATTGTGAAGTCTGCAAGCACGTTAATATCTTAAAACGTATTCAACTTGTTTATCATCCATCCATTTATCAATCATCTATCAATCAATCAATCTATCTAGTATATGTGTATGTATATTTAATCAACTACTTGTTGATTTTAACTATACATTTCATTCTCAAGTCTATCTAACTCACGTAAGAACTAAAATTTCTACATCATAAAGGAAATAAGGTAAAGCAAAACAGTGATATTAATACTACAGGAACTGGCAAGTTATATACTATCTATACAGTATGTGTGTGTTGTTTTAATGACCTCTGACTATCCAATAAGATCAAAACACATCAGGTTTTTAAAAATCTTTTATGTGTTACATCCTGAAATATTGTGCATTTCATTATTAAAATTGAGGCTTTGTGATTATAATAAGAACATAAGAACAAGCCAGCTGGATCAGACCAGAGTCCATCTAGTCCAGCTCTCTGCTACTCGCAGTGGCCCACCAGGTGCCTTTGGGAGCTCACATGCAGGATGTGAAAGCAATGGCCTTCTGCGGCTGTTGCTCCCGAGCACCTGGACTGTTAAGGCATTTGCAATCTCAGATCAAAGAGGATCAAGATTGGTAGCCATAAATCAACTTCTCCTCCATAAATCTATCCAAGCCCCTTTTAAAGCTAATATATTTTACGATACTGTGGTATTGTATGTGTTTTCAGATATGAATGTATATTTTCTGTTGAGATTTATATCATAGTGTTTTATTATTTAGAATGTAGCACGATGCAGTAAAATATATTTTTTATACATATTAAGGGAGAATTCTTAGACTTCCTCACCTTTTTGGTTCCTGGTTCAGAGTTGAGAGAGTTCCAAGAGAAC
This sequence comes from Sphaerodactylus townsendi, assembly GCF_021028975.2. Taxonomy (NCBI): domain Eukaryota; kingdom Metazoa; phylum Chordata; class Lepidosauria; order Squamata; family Sphaerodactylidae; genus Sphaerodactylus; species Sphaerodactylus townsendi. The sequence continues at coordinate 46,724,426 of NC_059428.1, read as the reverse complement.
TGGGGCTGGCCCAAAGTCACACAGCACACTTCATGTGAAGGAGTAGGGAATCAAACCAGGTTCTCAAGATTAAAGTCTACCACTCTTAACCACTATAGCACTCTGGCTCTCCTTTAAAAAATAGGTGTGAAAATAAGGGGTGCATTATTGTGAGAAAATGTTCACTCCTACAAAGTACTCCTAGTTTAGTAAATCACATGCAAATTGTCAGTGATGAAGTCTCAAAATAGCAAATGAGGCTTTTAAACTACATAGTGATAATTTATTATGCTGAAGGACATTTCACACATATATGTTCAGCTCATGACATCAAATAATGAGTTACAAGTAAGATAAATCACAACAAACAATACTTTCATTATGCCCATCCCCAACTTTTAGTGGAAACAAGTCATGTATTGGGCCAGCAAACGATGTACAAATGTGAATTAGCCCCCAGACTCTGCGTGAGCCAAAATAAGCCACCTTTCACACAGGTTATTTAAGTTACTGAAATGGTTTTATGAGGCTGTTATCATTTGGTAACCAACAAAATAAATCTCTCACTTGCACACAATGGAAAGGTAAAAAAAAGAAAGGCTTTCCAAGAAGGCAATTCTTCTTTCAGTCTCACTGTAAAGGTGATTGTTAAGCTTCACAGAGAGCAAGTGAGGTGAAAGGATTGCTATTCTTTTACCAGTACAATACTTTATATTCTGTCCTGAGATCCTAAGCCTACGGGGATTCTGACTCTCAGAAATGTGTTTGTTAACAAGTCAGTTGAAATTCTGTTGCCAGCCAGCTTTCTCTCTGACAGCTGTCATGAATAACATTTCCCTGCATGACCTCCACAACAATACTGCTTTCCTTTTTTCACTTCTTCTTTTTTTATCACAGTGTGACATTATTGACCAGCTTGGAAGAGGGGCAGATTTTGGGGAAAAAAAAAACCCCCCAGCAAGGTCGCATTAAGATTTTTATCAACGGCAGGTGAATTGTCTCCGACTGTTCCATCTGATAGAAGTAATTGAGCCAGAGGAAATAGCTGGAACTTGCATTATTGATGAATAGAGGCTACAACAGCACTCTTTGGCTTCCAATAGAAAGCTAAGTGCTTTGCGCCTGCTCGTATATATTTCCTGTTGTTAGTTTTCATTTCTTTCACTTCAGCATGGCAATTTGACAGTTTATTTTGAAACAGAGTTACACCTTTCTAAGTCTATTAAAGCCAATGGGCTTTTGAAGGGAGTAATTCTGTTTAGGACTGCACTGTTAATGCACAAAGTGAATAAATTAGCAATAGAGAATGGATAAGCCACAAGATATCTGCCTGTCTCTGTCTGCAGGAGACAAACTCTGCAGGTGTCATCAAGTCGCAACTGACTTATGGTGATCCAGTAGTTTTTTCAAGAAACAGAGGTGGTTTGCCATTGCTTGCCTCTGTGTAGCAACCCTGGAATTTCTTCTGTTACTTTGCAATGTAGTGGTATGGACCTGGTATTGCACAACATCAGTGTCGGAGAATGGTTGCAAATTCTAACCCCATCGCCATCGTAACTCGGAATGGAACAGTGATTGGAAGGAGACCGAACATAACCATGTCTCTGTCTCTTCCCTTACAACCTCTCCTCCCACCACCATATCTCCCACACACCCCAACCATGGATATCCCAAACCTTATGCTAACCCCCCCAGAAGAATACTGGCTCATCTCCATCCACGATGTGCCAGCTGGTGTCCCACTGCAACAGTCAGTGTAAAAGATTTTTAGTATTGCATCATCCCAGAAGAAGGTCTGTTGTCTGCTACTTTCCCGTGGGTGTCAAGCAGGGGAAGGCAGCTCCCAGTTGCAAAGATCACTTTGCTCCCCAGCCAGAATTGCTGGTATGGGGTTGCTAGGCCTGGCAAGTAGGCTCTCCCCCATACCTGCATCTGGGTTTCCAACTATCCGTTGATGTGGAGGCATAATTGCACCAAGGCTTTGGGGAGTGAGGTGGTCTACCCATGCCAACTCAGCTAGGATCCCATCTAGCAATCCTTCTAACTATTGGTCCTTCAGAGCTGCTTCAGTCCAATAAAGATCTTGGGCCAGCAGCTGGAACTCTTAGGTTGTAAACAGACACAGCACCCTTGTCCTGTTTCAGGTGCCAAACCCGCCGACTGGCTTTCTTTACTTCTGAGAGTTCATGAAGACATTCTTGATATGCGTCAGGAACCCCAAGAAGTCACTCAGCAGTGGGAACTGGCTGAGCAGCAATGATGTAACCTATTTAGCTGCCTAACCCTTAAAATAAAACAGACTTTGGTTTTATCATCTGAAAAGCCTCAGGCCCAGAGCGCAATATACAGCTGGCATTCAGCAAGGAAAGTCTTTTGATGCAAACGCATAAAGATTATATCTCTAAAGACCTTCTTTGTGTTCTCATCATCTACCTTGTGACTATGCAGTAAGATGGCAGATGGCAAAATGAGAAGTCAAAAAAGGGGAGGGAAAGATGCAAGGTTTCTGGCGACAGCTTTATCGTCATATAAAAGAACAAGCAACAGTCATATTCCAAAAGAATGTTCCACATGTGCAAGGCCTGCAACCAATCAGTCTTAAAAACCTGGTGCTTGAATTAAGAACACATACATGATGAATAAATAGATGCTTCTCAGGAAGACAAGCCTTTTACTGTAAAGTACCTGAACATTATCTCTGTAGACTGTCTTTCTCTTCAACAGTTCTTCCACACACAGAGTAAGATAGCACATGACAAAACATCAATTGTTGACCTTTACCATCATATTAGAATTTTCACATTTTAACCCTGTGTCACAATCCTGCACGTGTTCACACCAATAAACCAAAAAAAAAAAAAGGGGGGGGGAGATTCAGATGGTGAAAGCTTTATTGTATTGTACAGCCCTTACACATTTCACTGTTTAAGCTTTATCAGGGGGATCAGAGCTCTTTTTGCTGAACCTTTCCACAGCAATTGAGCAATTATAGGAGGGGACAGGGTCCTCACAGAATGTCCCCCATGAGGGAGAAGCAATACAGCCTTAACAGAGACTAACTGTGCCTTCTTCTCAAGTGGGTGCTCATTTTGGTGGCTAAGGCAACTGGTGAGAGCAGGTGTCAGCCCAGAAAGACGACAGTCAAAATTCAACTGTTATGCAGCTAGTAAAAAGAGAACAGAGAAAACCCAACCATAAAAAGAAACCGAAACAGGGACTAAAAATGGAAAAACTATAGCAAAAATTGGGTAGCAAAATCAAGCAAATTTTCTGGACCTTGGGGAAATATACATTCCTCCTATTCTAAAACGTAAGACCAAGAGGGGAAACTTTACTGTAAATGCATACTTTAATTAATGAAGGGACAAAATACAAAGAAATTACCCAAGACTTATCAAATAAATGATTAAAACTCAATAAAGGTACATAGGGATCAAATAATCTAATGGAGGAGGAGGAGAGTGTGCATGTATACCCTTTTCTCAACCATAAGGAGTCTCAAAGCAGCTTACAAACTCCTTTCCTCCCTGTCCCCACAACAGACACCTCGTGAGGTAGGTGGAGCTGAGAGAGTTCTGAGAGAACTGTGACTGGCCCAAAGTTCCCAGCAGAGAAGGAAAACAAACCCAGTTCACCAGACTAGAGTCCACCCCTCTTAATCAGTGCAGCACCCTAAGCAACTAAAACATACAAGGATCCAGTGATCTTAGCTATATACATGAATTCACATCCTTAGGCAAGCCATAATTCTAGCAAGAAAATTAAAGGCTGAGATGGTTAAAAAAACCTTTCAAAACAATTAAACAAAAAGAAATAAGGGGGAAAAGCAAAATATAATGTAACTGGCGTGAACGCACACACACACACAAAAAATCAAATAAGCTGCAAAAGCTTTCAGCATGTTCAGTACTTTCAAATGCTGCCACTTACAACAGTCAGTTTAAAGACATGATAAGCTGAATAATGTATTGTTAATATAAAAGTCAGCATGCAATCCTGAAAATGCTTGCTCCATAATATTCCAGATAAGGCTCCAGAATGTTAGTTTAAAGACTGTGATTTGTGTTGGCTTAAACATTACTTGGTTAGCTTTTAAGTGTTGTTGCATAATGTTTTTTTTTTAAAACATTGTTGTGTAATAGCTGCCCCAAATCAGATTTATGTTCTCCCAGTTTCACAACCATATGGTATCCTTTATAACATTGTTAGGTAAATAGCCACGCAACCAAAAAATTGTTACATATGAACACACACTCAAACAACCCAACCTGTAAAACTGGAAAGGTACCCAATTTAAAGCAGTTCACATAAAGACTAACTTTTTATTGGCTGTTATTAACTTTTTATTTACCCTTTCTAAACAATGAACTGTAGTTACAATTTTGAGGAAACGAAATAGTTACACTACCTAAAAAGAAATTTTGTACAAAGTTCCAGTTGGATAATCTCACAATAATACAGCATTTCAATATTCTAAAATTAAACAAAATACTTTGTTATGTACAACCCTGAGATTTAGGATTTGGGAAGTTTTAAATAAAGGTTTTTACATTATACATCCTTAAATATACTGGGTAAATATTTTCCTTATGAAGATAAAAAGTTTTAAAGAAAATTATTAACAAGTGCAAACTGAAGACCAGCAACAGATATAAAGCGAAGGAACTACTCTAGAGATTCTTACATAATATTCCTTATAGATCTCTTTCCTCAACTAGGAAGCATACGCAGCCAACAGTAGCCTCACATTCCTATCACTCCATCTTCTCTTCGTCCCTCTCCTATTCTCAGATGAGACAACTTTAATCAGGGAAGGGCCTGTCCAAATTTTACATCCATTCTTTTGTTTGCAAATTCTTTGATTTATTTAGTTCCACAGTGTTGTTCAGTGCATAGGGATGGGGGGAAGGATAGGAAAAGGAAGACTTATGGGAAGGAGAGAAAATGAGTGTTTTCTCATCTTCTATTCTTTTTTTACTTCTGGGTGGGCAAATAAAGTGCCATTTTGTAGCCTCCAGGATACTAAGGTCTACCCAACAACTGCCAATTCAAGATAATATTTTGGCTTGTCATCCAATCAAAAAGTCTGACTCAAGAAACAGAAGCACACAATACATTTGAATGCTCAAGTATTATCGTGTACTGTACTTTCCGTGGCCAACAAACCTTTGTCCTTCATTCTCCTCACAATCTGTGGGGTTCAATCAAGGCAAGCTCCTGGAGTTCTTCTTTCTCATATTTTATGCACGGTCTTTCCACAGGAGTCCCAGATTTCAAGACACTCTGACCAACAATTTTTAGATGCACAGACTTAATTTTCCAAGTGTTCTCCTTAAATGGGCAGCGGATGAGGCCAAAGATTTGCTCAAAGATGCCCAAGCAACAAGTACTTCGATGAATTGTGCCAGCTATTGCCACCACAACTAACCCATGCCGTGAAGATACACACTTCAGGCCATCAGAATTCAAATTGGGGTTCAGGTAGAGATATTCTTCTTTCACCAACGACAGTAAACGGAGGCTCACCAATTCTGCACCTAAATACTCTTCTACATTTTGTTCTGAGGTGTTGTAACAAAACTTTAGTATTACATCATCACAGAAGTGCTGTGGTCCCCATTCTTCAGGTGGTTCTCCACACAGTGGATTTTGAGAATTCAGAATAGCAAAGAACCACTGACAAAATTCTTGTCCCAGGCTGTGACACTCTTTGTTGCCTTCTTCTTGCTCCACTCCTTGTTTTTCTCCTCGTTTCCCTTCCTGTTCAGGTATCTGCAAAACAAAGCAACACTTTTTTTTTAGGAGTAACAGAAGGTGTGCTGGATTCTTTTCATACTGAACTGCATAGTCAAGGGTCAAAAAGGTCACAGAAATTCAACAGTGTCTGAATAGTACAGAAAACAAAAGGAGACTATGGCTACACAAGACCAATTCCCTCAGCCCTTTCATACCACCCCACTGAATAGATTACCTTCACAAAACTCTTGAAGACAGCAGAAATAATGGAAAAGTTCAATGTGATCATGGGTTTGAGACAAGATAACTTTTTTTCTTTGGATAGGGATTTTGTGGCTCTGGAAAAAACAGAAGGTTAGCCAGGCTTTTATTTGGCTTTCAGTTAATATTAGGAGGTCAGTTTATGGAGAAAAGCTTATTTTAATTTGACAAATAAGTATCCCGTTAAGGACTTGTCAATCTTAACTGGTGTGTATAGGTTATGTGGAAAAGTTCTCTATGTGGGACAGCAACCTAGAACTTGAAGAGGTAACCTGTTTATAGCAACCTTGGAGGGTTATCAAGGCAAGAGACATTCAGAAGTGGTTTGCCATTTCCTGCATCTGCTTCATATCGTCCAGTTTTGAATCCGGTTCTCCAGATTGGAGTCTGCCGCTGCACCATGCTGGCTCCCTATTAAACACTTTACTTGCTGTTAAATAAATATTTGCTATACATCTCCATCTGTGTATTGCCTATCAATCCAAATGTCAAGGAAATGTGAGTTCTGTTTACCACACATATAAGTACAGCCTTGGGCTAGCACAGTGGTTCTCAACCTTCCTAATGCCGCGACCCTTTAATACAGTTCCTCATGTTGTGGTGACCCCCAACCCTAAAATTTATCCATTTTACAGATGGAGAACACTGATACAGAGAGTCCTAGGCGACCCCTGTGAAAGGGTTGTTCGACCCCCAAAGGGGTCCTGACCCCCAGGTTGAGAACCACTGGTCTAGCAGGTTTCCAAGTTTCTGGCAGGGATTGTTAGGGAATACACAGATTCCATTTTTTTTTGCCACAAGTCATACCTGACCTACAGCAACACCTAGTCAAGGCAAGACATTCAGAGGTGGTTTGCCAATGCCTGCCTCCACATCACACCTTGGTACTCCTTGGAGGTCTCCCATCCAAATTCTTGCTGGGGTCAACCCTGCCTAGTTTCTGAGATCTGTGAAATCAGGCTAGCCTGGGCTATCCAGGTCAGGGCAGCTTACAAGCTACAAATCCTTTATTCAAAGTTATGTGTCCCCCTTTTTATTTGAGTGTGGGCAGCTGCAGTTTAAGAAACTTACAGATGATGCTAAAGTGGGGGACAGAACATTCTTTAGTCCAGAAGGCAGTTGCCTCAGAGCCTTCCCCCCCTCTGTCTCACACATTCCATAGCAGAGTAGTCAGGGGAAGAGTGGGTCTTATGATACTTCTTGAAGTCTTCTGCCCTGACTCTATGACCTGGAACCTGCTGAGACCATAGAAAAAGTGGGTGTGTCTGGAGGGCTTTTTGTTTGCATGAGTTTTTCCATGTCTTTTTTGTTTACACTGTCATACCGCTTCCTCTTTGTGTTTTTTTGTCTTGTGTTTTTTCATCTTCCAATTTGGCAACTTAAGTGTCATTAGAACAGTTGGAGGGAGCCAGCTGAGAAGCTGGGAGAAGGTCAGAGGCATTCTCTCCATCTGATAAGAACGGCTCTTCTGCAGAACATGGCAACTGCTGCAGAACATGGCAACTGTGTAGGCACAGGCTGGGGTTGTTCTTCTACAATACATAGCTGCACATCTAAATCAGACATTTCTATGTAGGGAACCAACTTTCTGCACTACCTCAGTGACTGAACATTCCAATGTCTAATACAACCATTTTACAACCTGAACAGCATCAACAATACTAGAAATTGGAGATATCTTATTGTCAGCAGCAGTGCCACACAAAAGTGACATTACATTACATAGCTGTCAAGATACTATGCAAAAACAGAATAAGGAAGCAACAGTTGTTTTCAAAAAGTATCTTGCAGATGTGTGGGGCCTAAAAAACAATCAGCCTTACCTCTATATTAGGATTGTCATGTTTTAATCCCGTGTCGCAACCCTGCAACTGTTCACACCAGTAGTGTTTTGCATGATGTATAAGTTGATGCTTCTCAGAAGAAGGAGGCACTATAATGCCTTTTGATGCCAAGTACTTAAAGATCATATCTCTAAAGACTTTTTTTCTCTTCAGTAGTTCTTCCACACTTTGACTGTACACTAAGATGGCACGTATGGCTTCTGGAAAAAGAAAAATTCAAGTCAGACACAATTTCCCCAGGAAAGCAGTTTGATGAAACAAGCTCCTTAGATGACAAAATGTCTGTAACCGAGGAGCCACATTCTCAGATTGTAGCAAAGGAAAGAGTTTAGGATGCTACACAAGCAACACATGGAAATATTTAATTTAAATACCTGGCACTTGAATTAAGAATTACTCAGTCATATTTTAGGCTTCATTCCCCAAAAGAGTTTATATTTTTATAGTCAGGATAAACAAAAAACATTTCCTTAGGTAAACAACTGCTGTAATAGCAGAATGCATTTGCCCATCTTGATTAGAAACACATACTTAAAAACAGGCAGCTCATACTAATCTCTCACACTAAAGAACACTGACAATTTAAATGTGCAATCTTAAAAACATTTTACTGTGAGTAAGCTCATTTGAGTAGACTTGGGTGGAGTTCTGTGAAGAACTGCTAATGTTTGCTATCTAAATTTACTGCGGTAGGGAAAGAAAACAGATGGATAGAGCCGTAAGTGGTAAGGCATAATGGGAGAAAATAGTTGCATATACTTTTTATTAATGCCTTTCAGACTGAGGTAAATGACAAAATTGTAAAAAATCAACTCAATCAGACAGCAAGGACCTCCAATAAGCAATACAATAGGACTAGCATTGTGTGTGCTGTAAAGTCACTTCCATCCTGTGCTGACCCTATAAATTAATTACCTCTAAAACAGGGGTGTTAAACATGCAGCCCAGGGATCAGATCCAGCCCATTGAGAGGGCTTATGAGGCCTGAGAGCCAGCTGAAGCACTCTCCTTCCCCGCTCCCAGTCTGACCTGATAAACCTGATGCAGACTCGCCAGTCCAGGCACCTATTCTCCACAACCAATCTGGCCTGGCAAGCCCGCTGTAAGTTCTTCAGCTGCAGCAGCCATTCTGCCTGTGCAACCACTTTCTCCAGTCCCATCTGGGCTGGCTCGCCATTTCAGACTCGCCAGCCAAGGCAGCCCCCGCCCCCCAAGTGCCGATCTGGGCTGGGAAGGCTGCTGGGGACTCACCAGCCAAGGCAACCATCTCCCCCTCCCCGCCCTGCCACTGGGCCCAACCAAGTCACATCTATGTCATATCCATTCCTTGTAACAAATGAGTTTGACACCTCTGCTTTGAAATATCCTAATGTTAACAGGTCTTGCAAATTGAGGGCCTACATAATTGGAAAACAGTCCAAACAACAACAAAAACAAAACATATCGGAGGCATGATAATGCCATCATGCAGAAAGTGGATTACAAAGGTAGAAGACAACAGAAGAAAGGTGATACACTGAACACTGCAATTACACTTTGATCTTTTTCCAAGCTCCTGGCATGTTTCATTAAACCACAATTCTATGCCCTTTATAAAAATACCCTTTTGATAGTAAAGCTTCCTTTTAGTTGAGACTGAGTTGTTAGAACTGCTGCCATTGCCCGAGTAGTCAGCAGAACTGAGAGAAAAATCATGAGCAGAGTCAGATGTCCCTCTCTAGGGGGAAGAGAGCAGGAGAACTACCACTTCAGCAATGTTATTATGGACTCCATAATATTATGGACTCCCCATGATTATGCTGTGCTGGAATAAAAACCCATATGTGGGACTATATAGAGACCTCAAGGAAGTTCCTCAATGTCTGTCTATCTACAATAAGAACATTACTTTAGCAAAAACATTACCAATGTAACTGTATGGAGTCATTACCTGAGTTTCAGATATAGACAGCACAAGGAGAGGTTGTATCAATCACAATTGCTAAATGAACCCATTAAAGTACTGCTGCCATCAAAGGTGTGATATACTTATTAAAATGGATACAACCTAAAGAAGTGGTGGCAAACCTATGGCACTCCAGATGTTCATGGACTACAATTCCCATCAGCCCGTCAGCATGGCCAATTGGCCATGCTGGCAGAAGCTGATGGGAATTGTAGTTCATGAACATCTGGAGTGCCATAGGTTCACCACCACAGGCCTAAAGGTTTCATACTCAAGCAACCAGTTATACGTCAAAATCAGATGCAGCTGGCAAATATTATGGTTCACAGGGTGAACACAAGCCTAATGTTATTAGAAGATTCTCAGTATCTGTCAATAATAAAACAAGAAAAAGCACAGAAACTTCAAAACTAACTTGGTGGGGGGAGAGTCCAGAGAATTTTAAAAGAAAGTGAAATTTATATTTGCAGAAATGTAAGACAAGACACAGGAGGCTGGGATCCAAAGCAAAGACATGCATGTGCTGTTGAACCTCTGTCTACTTTTTCAGTGGTAGCCATTCTCAGTGGCAAAGGGACAAGCCCTTCCATAAAGCAAACTGCAACTTCTCTCTTCAGAATTGGTAAGAGGAACAAAAAGTAAATACGGTTGTTTCATTTTAAAAGAAAGAAATCACTTTTTTTTCTCTACTGGCTTTTATTTTATTGGGGGATGATGCTAATACTGTACAAATAAAGTTTCAGCAGGCAGCTGTGATGGTCTGCAGCAAAACAGCTACTGGTATATTTGAGTCCAGTAGAACTTTAGATTTTCGAGATATGATGTTTCAAGATCTTTCAAGTCAAAGTTGCCCCTGTTAAAAGGGAACTGTTAAAACAGCAAATGAAACTACAGCAAGTCACATGCATACTTGTCTAACCATCTAATGGGCTACCCGCTCAACAAGCCTTCTTTCCTTGTCAGAGAATAATCCATATGAGCAGGTCTCCTTACAAATTCCAAGTTGTTTCAAAGGCAGTTTCTCATGTCAGAAGAGGACTGGGTTTTCAAATGGAAAAGCTAACTGGTTGAAAGAATACTTAAAGAATGCTAGATCATGAAGGCACCTTGCATTTATCTCTGGTTTGAACCCATAGCAGTCTGGAGACAGTTTTCAAAACAGAGAGACTATTGCAAGAAGATTTCTCTTTTGAAAGAAAAAACCCAGCAACAGAGTATGATTCCGCATTCTAATAGGAGAAACAAAACTGAAATCTGGTGACACCCTGAAGACTAAAAATCTTTATCCGGGCTTGGTCAGTCAGAGCTCATTAGCTTCTTTGGTTACTATTTTAGACGACACTGGGCTTGTTTTATTTTGCTGCTACAAACTAATACAGTTTACCCGCTCCGGAATTGTAGTTACAGTAAGAATCTTCTCCCTATGAATATTCAGAAGAATGAGAGGAAACAAGCCACTCCGCCTTGTACACTCCATTTTACTATCCCGGGGGAGTCACATCTATACCCTTTCATACGGGCAAACTGGGAGGTCCCAAACCCATTTTGCAGAACCAAGGGAGAACACAGGTGTTGATGCGCCTCCCAACCCTCTCCCCAAATGTGAGAGAGACCAGTCGGGGTCCTTTGCTCCGCACCCCCCAGTCCCCGCGCCCCCACCTTGGCGACTCTCTGGCTGCACAAGGCGATTGGTCACTGTGTCCGTTAAGGCCATCAGGTCGTCGTTATCAAGCAGCTCCAACAGCTCCTGGCAGCCGCTCTGTTCGCGCTCGCTCATGCCCGCACCGCCAGAAGCCATGGCGATGGAGGCGGGGGCGTCGGCTTTTTAGGCGCGAGCCAGAGAGCCCCGGCACCCCACGCGCCCGCCTCGGGGGCACCCCCGCCGCAACCTTGGCAACCAAGCGCCCGCGGCGCGACACAACCCTACTGTTGCGGTTCAGGTGCTGCTATGAATAGGCTCCCCCGTCCGACATTGCAGCTTCCTAATTGGCTGAAGAAGGGCGGTCCGGTCAAAAATGGTTCGGCTAGGAACAAGAGACCACTTATATTGTTCCTTCGGCTTTCTGGACGCTGCTCTTTTCCAGAGATCTACATCTGCGGTCCCACCTCAGGAAAGTCGTAGCATTATTCCACCTCGGGGTGGGGGCAGGGGGAAGTGGAAGAGACGGTTCGCGACAACTAACAGATTGGAAAGCAGAGTGTGGTGGAGAAAAGACTGGGTTTTGGAACAAACTATATATTGAATAGGGCTGCCCCTGGCCCTCATTCACTAAAACAATAGGTACACCGGTTGTCTTTTCTTAAGGGTAGAGTAATTTATTTTGGAGTACCTAACTCCATGGGGTTTACTTAAGAGTAAGCGTGCACCCAAATGGTGTTGCTTGTGTTTATAGTTGGGTTAGTCTTAAACGCTAGGATGGGCGCCCCCACCTGGGTGCTTTTTCGGTTATGGAATTAATCTCTCCAAAACAGACCTGTCCACATGATCACACGTGAACTGTCCATTCACTTACCTGCCAAACTAGGTTCTGGCTCACAAAATCACACTGCAATAAGTTTACTAAGGGGCCACAAGACTCTGGCCATCCATGATATATTTAAAATTACAGCTTAAAGACAAAAGATCATGCACAAGTTTCCATATGTACCTGAGAGCTTCCTTTAAAGAGACATGTTTGCTGCAGTGGTGATCACTAGTACTCAAAACAAATAGCACTCATTTTAGGGGTTTTAATCATATTCAGTTTCAGAATGCTATTTAGTTTTAAATGCACATCACCCTTTCAGAAGGTGATATGGCTATTTAATTATTACTTTATCCTAGGGGCAAGCTATGAAATTGGCAATCAGTACTTAAAAGTTCTTCAGAAGAATATTCCATGTTATGGAATGGGAACCCTCCTGGTTCAGTCATATAGTTTCACTTTTTTATTAGACAATCATAGTGATAGGGTTCTAAGTGTATTTACCTCAAATGGCAGACCTATTTGAACATCTAATAGAATAAACTGGAGCTTTCAAAGAGTGATATGTAATGATGGCCTTATGTTTAAAAGGCCCAGATTCAAATGTTAAAATGTCAATGGAATAAAAGAAATAAATTCAACTTGATGAAAGTATGTGATCTAATTATACAGGTATCAATTTTTGATAGGAGCAGAACATATCCAGAAATGGCTCCCAAGATTTCCTTAAAGCTAATGAAGCTCCTTCAAGGAAACAAACCTGTCCTATTTTCTCAATCACAAAATAAAAAACCCAACCTAGATTCCTTTTGCTGCCTTTCAAAGTCAAGTCGCACTGATAATTGGCATATTGGACACTATCCCAGAGGTACCCACTCATCATAAAAGACATAAAATCTCTTCTTTAAGCTTCCAATTGTCATTTATAATATCACCCAAAGGAGGCATGAATCAGCTGAGCACTACCCCATTGTATCTAGAGTCTTTTTAGCCAAAAATCAACTCCCAATGCAATATTGAAAAGGAAGCAGGCAGGTAAGTTTCGGGAAGAACATATGTGCAAGCTCTGTAATCTGCTGAGGATTGGCTTTTCGCTTTCTCTTCAATGTACTTTATACAGTTTGAGTGTAGTCAGATGGGCCTTTAGGCCTGAGCCGTATTCTTAGCCCGTGGCTTGCAGACTGAATCTTCAAGTAAGCCAGATAAGATGTAATTGTAGTTTATTTAAATAAATAGGTTTTTTTTGTTCCTGTTTGGGACCCTTGTGCTGAAAGTGAACCTTAAAAAAAACAGTTCTGCACTTAATATGTTAATTTTCCCACTTCCTGGGAGCCAGTTGATGGTGGTGGAAAGTGCTATCAAGTCACAACTGATGTATGTCAATCCCATAGGGCTTTCAAGGCCAGAGATATCTAGAAAGGGCCATTGCCTGCCTCCATGTGGGCTGAGAAAGTTCTTAAAGAACTGTGACTGGCCAAAGGCCACCCAGGCTTCATGTTGAGGTTGGGGGGAATAGAACATTATTATCCAAACTATAGGTTCTAGCATTCTTAACCATTATACCACGATGGCTCTAACAAAATATCTTTTTTATCCAAGTGACAACTGACCTATAGTGACCTCATAGAATTTTCAAGGCAAGAGCCATTCAGAAGCCATTGCCCATCTTTGTGTTACAACTCTAGTATTCACTGGAGATCTTCTTTCCAAATACTTGCCAGGGTGAGGCTGAGAGTGTGTGACAGGCCCAAGGTCGCCCAGCAAGTTTCCATGGCAGAGCAAGGATTCAAATCTGGTTTTCCTAAATCCTAATTCAACACCTTATCCACTATATCACACTGTAAAAAGTAAATATATTTTACCTGTGTCCTATTCATTTCCTTTCTTTTAAAAGCTTCTTGATTCATAAATCTTGAGCAGCATAACTTTAAATCTATTGTTTAAGGGATATAGGGCCTGAGGTAAATGTTGCTACTGCCAATGTAACCTTAGGATCTCTATCAATTAGAATATTAACTGAAACAGTGAGTACTAGTCCAGTCTCTTAGAAGAGAGATAATGTAACTTGATCTTAGATACTCATAAAAAACAAAATTCCAGGAGCATGTGTGCTGGAGAATCTAAAACCAGAAAACACAGGCAAGTGTTTTCCAAATATAGTACGTTCATGTATCTACCTTGCATAACCATATTATTTATTTATTTATTTATTTATTTATATTTTGAATTTTTAAACCGCCCTCCCCCAAAGGGCTCAGGGTGGTGAACAACCAAAGTACAATAATTTAAACATATAATCACATTAAAACCTACCATAGTTAAAACAGTAAAAACAATAAAACAGAATTTTACTATAAGATGGGAACTATATATTAGCAGATGGCGACAAAAACCCAACCCCTTATCGTGCCCACAAGAGGCCTAGATGTCACTGGGTTAAACGGTCAACCCAGCTGGCCAAACGCCTGACAGAACAGGTCTGTTTTGCAGGCTCTGCAGAAATTTTGTAAGTCCCGTAGGGCTCTGATCTCCCTTGGGAACTTGTTCCACCAGGTAGGGGCCAGCCGGATGACTTTTGGGGCAGGGACCTCCAATAGGTTCTCTATGGAGCGGAGGGACCTAGTGGGGTAATACGGGGAGACACGGTCCATCAGATATGCAGGCCCGAGGCCCCTTATAGCCTTAAAGGTTAAAACCAACACCTTGAACATGATCCGGAACTCGATGGGCAGCCAGAAGAGGTGGTACAGGACTGGTGTAATCTGGTCCCAGCTAGATGCCCCTGTAAGGAGCCTGGCTGCCGCATGTTGAATCAGTTTAAATTAGCATTTAGTCTAGCATGTCAGGAGTGCTTTTATTGTGTGTTCCTGCATGGCAGGGGATTGGACTTGATGAACTTTGTGGTCTCTTTCAACTCTATGATTCTATGTGAAGTTTAACAAAAAAAGAATCCCAGTGAAAAAGTGTCATTAATATTAAAAAGAGTTCTGATCTTATCCCTCTCCCAGCTGACAAGCTGCCTAAGTAAAGCCCGGAAAAGAAGCAATTTGTCAGTAATCAGAAAATGGAGAAGAGCAAAGAGATGGGCTGTTGTATAAAAACTTGGAGGATTTAAGTTAACTGTGACAGCAGTGACATCTGGTGGGTGAAAATGACAACTACATGTACATCTTTGATTGTAGGAGCCACTGAGATGGCAAACTGCCTAAAAATGATAACCATCAATCTGCAGAATCTAAAGGTAGAATAAGAAAATACCCACAATGATGTCAGACCTTATGAAGGAAATCAAAGAAATGAAAAATGCATTTCAAAAGATCACAAATTTGGAAGGAATTTTATAAGGAAGATGTTACAAGTGTTTAGAAATGGTGGACTCTGTACAAGCTGAAGCTAAACTGTAGGATCAAGACATTCTTCACTTAGAATATTTCATCAAAGGCTTTAAGACTGAGAAAGGTTCCAGAGGATAAGAACCCAGTATAAAAAGATTTGATAAAAAATATCCCCTCATCCTTAACTGACTGTTTACAGGTAACAGAACAACTGGCATCAAAGATTGAGAAAATTTGCAGAGTCTCATCAAAAAATTCAAAGACAAGGATTGAGCAGAGATACTGTCATTGATTTTTCTTCCAAGGAAATAATAGATCAAATTCTTGAAAAACACAGAAAACCAGCAATAAAGGTTTGAGACAAAGACCTTGTCATGATGAGAGATATCTTTAAGAGTGCTACAGAGAAGAAAAGAATATTTTTGGTAGATATTTTAAAGAAAAATCAGATATTCTCTTGGTTCAAATGGGAAGGAATATTCTTTATCTATTTAAGGGACAACATCAGAGAATTATCTCTGTAGCAAATGCCACAGAAATATATAAGAAGATAAAAGAGCTAATAAAAAGGGGGCAGTCATCCTAATCAAATGTTGTCTTTGAATAGTTTTTTTTAAAAAAACAAGCAGATAACTAAAGGAGGGACTGTAATATGTGATATATAGATTTTGAAAAGAGGGATAAGGATGAAGAGTGAAGTTAATGAGTTATAACTGTAATTTTGTATGCTGGGATAATAAAGCCTGTTTTTTATTTAGCTTAGATTTAGCTTAACGTTTAAAGCTGTTAGATTTCAGCTTAGTTTATGCGTTAAAAAAGAATTAGATAAAATGAAGAATTGATGTTGGCCTGCTGGTTATCATTTTTGTAACCATGCAGATACATTTGACAGCAATGCTTGGGCAGGAAGTCACACAGGATAGTAAAGTAGGGTATTTTTATTTCTTTCTATTACACTGAGGTAGATTAGCATGGCTGGTACAACATTGTTCTGTTTGGTTCTTTTTATATTATCTTTGTAGTTCTAGATGTAAAAGTTAATTAAAATTATACCAAAAAATTCAATCAAGTAATTTCCTTAGCAACTATGAAGAGCGGAGTTTCCTTAAAGAAGTTAATATTGGCTTATGGGCCAATAGCAACTTGAGCCAGAATACTGGCCCTTTTTAAATGAGTGGAATTATTATGGTGTATCTCTGTTTGGAATGACTACTGAAGCACTGATCTATATGAAAACAGGAGCAAGAATATCAGCCCACCAACAAGGACTAAAGTAGTTAATTTGGGATTAAATCAGAACCTGAAGCTTTCCCCCAACATAGGAAACTGATAAGGAATGTAACTTCAGCAGGGGACACACGTGGCCATGTATGCAAAATGGTAGTGGTTACTAGTCCTGGAACCTTGACTGTCTGCATAAGAAAAATAGTTCTTAAAATAAGTTACTGAAACAGAGAACAGAATACAGGCAAGGACTTTCACATGACCATTATTGGCACAACTGACAACAGATCAAAAGGCTGAGTTATCATTGTTATTTATAGCTGTAAATCAGACTTCTCCGGTTCTTATATACATCCTCACTTTTCTTCCTGTTAATCAAGCTCCAGTTAATCAATTCCTCTTGAGCGCTAACAGCAGCTTAAGAACACAAATAGTACTTTTGCTTTTGAAGTATGTCCCATTTGTATACACAGTTTTGCATGAAGGCTATATAAAATGGTGTACAAAAATTGTGAAGTTGCTAATGTTTCCTAGGCTGATGCCCAGACACCATAAAATCATATTTTAATAACAGTATTTTATTGAACAATTCTATTTACAATACAAAAAGTTTAAAATGAAATACTACTGTTGATTTATTGCAGTTTGATGGCTCAGTTTTAATTTGTATTCATATAAAATGCAAAATAAAATAATTTAACATTCAAGAAGGAAGCACAAATTTCCTTTCTTGCTGAACTTAAAACAATGTTTACAAATTAAATTTAAGAGTCCCAAAATGCACACATTGCATTTATTTAATGTGTTATACAGTACAAAATAAATTAAAAACACCACCCCTTGAAGAGTTTCATCCTACCCCTTCTTGTTAAACAAGGAGAACTGTTGAACCTTCTTGTTAAACATGATCCAAACTATACAATTGCTAGATGTTTAGTGAATATGGCTAAAGGACCAAAGTACCAGTGACCTTCTCCACAGATAAATTTTAAACTTGCTCAGCAAATCTGGTTGTAGAGACAGGTTACCTAAGGAGCCACCCTGGATTATATTTTACATGACCTTTAGTGTGAACAAAATTAGTGTAGTAATAGAAGCGTGTGAATATCTTTTTCAAAAGTGGTTTCAAATCTTATGCAGATTTGGAAAACACTGTTAAAATTTGGGGAAGTGCAGTAGACATTTTAGGCACAAAGGGTCATCCTAAAAAAAGGAAAGCTTTGATCATCAGAAAAAAAGCTGGGGAGGCAGGATAAACAGAGATTTTGGAATCGGTTTCATTTTTCTAGATCACACATTTAAACAATGTAAAATATTGTTAGCCACCTAATATTCATCTATCCATTTGGTGCTATCAGAATTTGCTCAACCTGACCTGATGTTGCCTTCATAAGTTTTCTTCTTGAGGAAACAGTACAAAGTATGGTAACGGCACTCCCTCTGGCATCTAGCTTACGTTTAAGACTGTAAAGTTGCAGAGAAAGCCATATGCTTGGCAGCAGCAATACAGTGGCTTTGTAGGCCATCATCATGGTACATTTTCTTGACTAGGGCCCCTTCCGCACACGCAAAATAATGTGTTTTCAAACCACTTTCACAACTGTTTGCAAGTGGATTTTGCCATTGCGCACAGCTTCAAAGAGCACTGAAAGCAGTTTGAAAGTGCATTATTCTGCGTGTGCGGAATGAGCCTAGGTCACTAAACACAGCATACCGGCAGCTGCTGAGTTGTGTACTCTCTTGGCCAGGCAGGGACACAGCTAGACAAACATACCACCATGTTATAGCATGAACCGACTGAAAAGGTCAGAGGGAACCACACCTCAAAACTTTGAAATGATCTTTTAATTAAGCTTTAAAAACGGATATTAGTCTGAACTGTACCCATGTAGTTTTAACCAAACAAGTCTTTTTAATATCTGTATAGTAAATGTTTTGTGGTGATAAGAGTTCACATCTCACTTACAGCATCAGAGAATTAAAAGATATGAATGTGAAAACAGTTGCTACCACTGATCCAAGGAAGTATCTAACCTCAACCATTAACAGAAACTTCCTAACGTATTCCACATGGCCTCAGCTGCTCCTGCCTCAAAGTTTTTTCTATACCACCATAAGGTCTGATGCACTTGCTGTCTCAGAAATTAGGAGGGACTAATAATGGGTGGTGAAATGGAAATTGTCCCCAAGGTCTTATTACAATCTCTGCAGGAAACACAAACAGCTAGGCAAAAATAGACACCTATTGTATCTACTGATAGACTGAACAAGTGTTTCTGTAGTGTGGATCCCTGCACTGACCAGGATAGTTAAGGCACAGCCTATTTGCCCTAATACTTGGCTTACTAGCTTACTGTTTCTGCCTACTTTTAGGATTTAAAACTTCAAAACAACCTTAAGTCTTAGACTGAGAATGCTTGAAATTCATTTTCAGATGTTACTATGACATTAGGAACATGTGTACCTGAGTGCCAGCAAAGCAATCCTATCATCCTCAAAGAAAATTTCTGTTTTAAGATAATTATCAGTGTTTCCAGTAACATAACCCACTGTAAGCACTTATGTGCTAGCACAGTGTGTCAGAAAAAAGACTGCAAGAGGTTTTCCTATATGCAGCCTAATATCAAATTCATTTTAGATGTCTACCCTTAATGCAAAAGGCTAACAAAGCCAAAATGAAAATGGTGTGCATTTTTAAGAAGGGCAATTTGTTCCACTTTTCGGGCCCCTTCTGCACAGGCAAAGTACATTGGATTGCAGGCAGGGTAAAGCAACCCGCGTTGCCGTCGGGGCATTTGCATGCCTCCATGCAGGCAGCGAACGGAGCCCACAGAGGCAATGCGGGTTGCCATCATGCCTTCGCATGGAGGTGCATTTTTTTCACTCACCTCCCTCTGCTGCATAGCTATGAAGTCAGGCAGGCATGGACCTCGGCAGCCATGCTGCCGTCCCTGTGCACCTCTTTAGCTACGCAGCAGAGAGGCGGGGCCTGAAATAAAAAAGGGAAGTGTGGCCAAGTAATGCACTTCCTGAGGCAGCCGTTCGGCAGTAGCTGCAATCCATGTTAAAACTAAAGAATCGCTGATAGTGCGATTCTTGAAAAACCCGGGTGGGGGAAAACGTAGAGCGGACTCGCATTAGGAGCGGGATCTGTGCGAAGTCCCCCCCAACACGGGTTTTATACCATGGTTAGCCCACATTCATTGGCCCGTGCAGAAGGGGCCTCAGTTTTCCAATATGTTACCTACTGCTATTTTACAAAGAACTTTATAAACTTACTTTGGGAAATAATTAATTTAACTTCAGTGGAACTTATTTCTGAGTAAGGACTTATAATTACAGCTTAGGTTAATCATAAATTTGAAGCCCAACGGGGAGGTCAGAAAAATCAGAAGACAATTTCAAAACAATCAAATGACAGAGGTGTTGTAGTATGCAATCAGAAAACTAAAATCCAAATCTAGACCTGGTTAAAAAAGCATGGTCACAACCACTGCTGCTGTCTTCACACTGCAACAAGTGAACTAGACAGCCTACTTTAAAGCAACTTGCTTATATGGTGCTTAAGTAAAAGGGAAGCACATTAATACTCTTTAGGTATTCAAAATGCAATTTCACTTAAGCAGTCGTTCAGATTTTTTCACAGGCCTAATAGTTTTCCAATCGGTGTAATTAGAGCAATAGAACTTTTTAAAAATTACAGTAAGACAACATGTATGGGAAAACATGGACAACATGAATTCTAATTAAATTTTATTGATAAAAAATTAACTCTGATAGGAACCCAAGTGAAACAAACATGAAAAAATTTGTGTGAAACTTGTATTTTTAATCTTCTTATGCCTGAGGACAGTTTACTAAACTAGTATTAAAACCAATTTCAATGGAATCACAATTATTATTTTTTAAAAAACTGATAATTGGCAATTTATCCAATTAAATGTAAAAATAGGACATCTGTGAAGAAATGCTTATATTGGAGTTCAGCTTTATATAAGTTGTTCTATATCTGCAATGCACACAATTTGAAAAATAGAGCCGAGGCATCATGTTTGTTCAGGGATGTGCGAGTTTTCTATGTTTCACAAGATACACTACACAAGTGAGTTTAATTTGTGTAACTTATAGTTTTAAAATGCAGCTTTTCTTATTAATGAATTTTATTTAATTTTGATTTTTGCACAGAGTACACAGAACCTTGGTAACTGTATAGGGCAGTGAAAACCGGCTTTTGGTGTCATAGACATCAACTGCTAAAAGCAATTAAGAAATATGAATGTGTTACAAATATACCTGCGAGCATCTCTTTGTTGGTTTCCCATTAACTATATCAGTGATGGATTTGTTTTTAATAAAACACAATGTAGTATTTTGCTTGATTTTTAGGAATGAAAAGCAAGAGTAGCTTAATAATTTGATTTTAAAAGAATGAACCATAATTGAAATTCAAAATTATATACTCTGCTCACATAACGCAAAGTCGCGAAGGGGAGGTTGCAGATTTTCAGGCACCGGTGCTCGAGGGTATCACTCTTTCTGTGACCTCCTCAGTCCAAAGTCTGGGGGTCTACCTGGATTAATCTCTGTCTATGGAGACCCAGATAGCCTGCACTGCCCAGGTGGCATTTTTCCATCTATGCCAAGCTCAGTGCCTGCCTCCCTATCTTTTCCAGACTGACTTAGCCACAGTGATCCAAACAATGATCACCTCCAGGCTGGACTATTGCAACTTGCTCTACACGGGCCTTACCTTGTGGCTGATCCGGAAACTAAAATTGGTCCAGCATGCAGCAGCGTGCCTCCTCGCGGGGGTGTCCATGTGGGAACATATCTCCCCCGTTCTGCGCCGCTTGCACTGGCTCCCGATTGAATTCTGGGTCACCTTCAAGGTGTTGGTACTCACCTTTAAGGCACTCCGCAGCCTGGGGTCTCATATCTGAAGGACGGTCTCTCCCCTTACGTACCAGCTTTGCAGAGGTCAATTTCCTGTTGGTCCCTGCCCCCTCTATGATGCGGCTGGCTTCTACCCGAGCCAGGGCATTTAGTGCCTTGGCTCCAGCCTGGTGGAACACTCTACCTCCGAAAATCTGGGCCCTGCGAGATCATGAATAATTCCGCAGGGCCTGCAAAACAGAGTTGTTCCACCAGGCCTTTGGGGGAGCCAGTTGTCGATAGTGCCATCCCCTATGCTGTTTGTGGGGGCGAAAGATCTTTTTACTGCCCTGATTTGGTTATTGATCGTCATCTGACAGTTGATTTTAGGCTTTTATGCTGTATTTTAATTTTTGTGTTTTAGGATGTATTTTACTTGACGTTTTAGACTGTGCGCCGCCCAGAGCTCTCCGGGGGTGGGCGGTATAACAAATTTAAATAATAAATAAATAAAATAACAAAACCATTCAATGTTTTGCAACTGTAAGCTATTTCTAACATAAGTCTCATATGTATGCATCAGGAAAGTAAACTAATATTCAAGTGACTGTAGTTAGATATCCATTGCAAAAACACCCTATGCACCCTCTAAAATTACCCATAAGCTTTTTAATCCTCTTAATACTAAAGAGTCCCTCTCAGTGAACACACCTAAACTTTGATCCATTTGTATTTTTCAGAAGGTGAAAACTGTCATACAGAAATAATGCAAAACATGGTAACTAAGCCAAACACAATTACCTGATCATCCAAATCCAAACTGCCACACTATGGTTAGGACACCTTAAAGATCTTTACCAGTGCTATGTCTTACATGCAGATTCACTATCTTGACTTTATTCTGGTTTGTTTCTCACTGATGCTCCACACCCATTCCACCTACACTTATTAGGCAAGAACAGCTCAAAAAATAAACTACTCTTGTCTTCAACTGGCTCTGCTATGATCAAGCCTCTCTCCACGTTCAGCTCCAAGTCTGCTTGGCAACAGACTTCTCTAGCCAACTCTATTCCATTAAAAATCCAGCAATGCTACAAATGCTTTCCATGCATCTCTAAGAGGAAGAAAGTGAAGCCTTAGTTATCTTAACGGGCTGAGTACCATCTCAGCACATTAGCATTCATAGCTGTTACTGCTTGATACTTGCTTTCTTTGTTGATCAAACTGCATTTCATACTGCACCTGTGTTTACTGTGCCCCTGAAAGCAGATGATGGGTGTGCTTACCTTTCATGAGGCTGGGGATCTCATTACTGAACACTCTGGATATCTAGCAGGCAGAAAGTGTTTGCATGGACATGGAAACATGTGAGGACATTGAAGTAAGATTAAGGTGGGGTGCAGAGTGCGTTTCAAGTATCTTATGTGCTTGAAGCAAAGACACAGTTCTTGGCAGGGGCATCGAGCTTGTGTATAGGACAGCTTATGCATTGGGGGACTGCAGTGAAATCCAATAGCAGAAGATTATTTTCGGGGGCTTTTGGTAAGGGTTATGCCTTGCACCTTCCCAGCCTATATGCCAAGGATGGAAAAGGCGACATCAGTTAATAGTCCAATGCCCTTATATTCCCAGGACAAGTTTCTCTGCCCTTGTGTCGCTTGTGGCCAATGGTAAGCTAGTGATGGAATTACAATTTCCCATCAATAGAGTGTTGCAAGACAGACTATTTACCACCTAAGTCTCTGGTTAGGAGGCAGGGAAAACAACAATAGTGCTGAAACCAAATTTAGCAAATAACTTTATCAGGAATTATTATAAAATAATGATTTAGCCTGCAGACAAAGTAACCAGTTAAAATAAACCATGACTTCTGAACCAACCCAAGGAGATGAAAAGATCTGTATGATAAGAAAATGAATTCTCAATAGAATGACAATGACATTTTTATATATTTGTTTCTTCTCAAGAAAAGACCAACAGGTTTTGGGCATTTTCTGCCTTTACACTTTTTTTTTTTTGGGGGGGGGGGGGGTTGGGGGGTTAAAGCTTCACCTCTCAAGGCACAGTGTGAGTTATTCTTATAGGCATTCAGTTAGCTGAAGTAATTATTGTTTTAGAATTTGTTTTTGTCAGTTTTATGGACTGTTATATATATATAATGGGAATCCTTCAAGGAAAAAAAACAGAATGTGAAAATTAAGTGCTTGTCTTTTTATATTGATACAACACAGGTCCAAAGTTCTTCTGCTAGTAACTTTGCCTCCTAGTATCTGACAATTTATTTTGTGCCTTGTGGAACCACTTCTATTTTAACTCACATTTTGTAGAGAAACCTAGCCTTTAAAGGTGTCAGCCATACCCATTTCAGAATAATCATTATGCAAAATTTAGTGGTATATCCCAGCTCAAATTAGCTTGCTTCACATCATGGCTGCTGTGTTCACTTTTGTTATTACCCAAAATAGTACTTGTATGGATTTGATAGATCTCACAATGACTGCATCCTTCCTAGATGGTTCCTGAGTCAGATATTAGAAAAAAGAATTTTGGTGCATCTCAGTACAGTTTTACTACTCATGTTTGGATTAGACATGCTTCTGTTCTTATTGAATGCACTGACACCTTTATCAATCTTTATCTTGACCCTTTCTACTCTTTTGTTACACTCCATTGTTTGGAATCCAAACACCAAGCTGGTCCTTCCTAAAAATAATTACTCTCTACAAGCAGATCAACTTTTAACTGACCAATTTTTTATGCACACAGCAACATTCAATGTGATTACTCAAAACAATGTAGACAGTCTTCCTTTGACAAGGAAGATGCACAATCAGAAAGAGGCATGTACCACTTGCATCTCCTCGGGACAATGCCACAGTGCACGACATCCATACAGTAAGCCACTGCACAACGATGTTACATTGGGCTTCATATGGTACCTTGTGGCTTCTGGATAACTGGTACTTTGGGGATTTATAACAGTTTTCTGGACTCGAGTTCTGCACAGATCCTACTAAAATTTAGTTCTGACTCAAGTGTGCTTTGACTGAGCAAGATTATGGTTTTCTTTAGTGACTTCAGACTTCTTTATAATTAAGGCCAAGAAGGAAAAAGCAAACGGATGCAAAACATTGTAGTGTTCCATCACAGCACTCCTCAAACTGAGAAGACTTCTCACAAAATTAGATCAGGCACCTATAAAAAACAAATAACGTTTTGTTAGTTTTCTGGACTTCAATGCTAAGCTTAAACTTAGTTACTTCCATATGAAATGTGGCCTGAAAAAAATTTAACTACTGCCTGACTGTTCTATATTTCTAGGCTAATTTATGGCTTATTTATAATTGTTTCTTTCCTGAACACAACTAAAGCAGCCCTAAATGGAAGATCAAGTTACATACCAAAGCTCAAAAACACACCAAAATAATAAAACCAAAGTACTCAATTTATACCCACCAATAGAATATTTGTTCAAATATAATGTACCATAATTTCAGAAATATACAGAGGCAAGTTCACAATGTTTTAGAGTTGTGTAAGATTTATTTATAATCCCTCTCAGCTTCCTCAGTGAAGTGTAGTAGTTAAAAGAGTAGTTAAAAGCAGTTGACTCTAATCTGGAGAACCAGGTTTGATTCCACACTCCTATACAAGAAGCCTGCTGGGTGACCTTGGGCTAGTCAGTTCTCTCAAACTCTCTCAACCCCACCTACCTTACAAGGTATCTGTTGTAGGGAGAGGGAGAGAAGGAGTCAGTAAGCTGCTTTGAGATTCCTTATGGTTGAAAAAAGTGGGCTATAAATCCAAACTCTTCTTACACACGGTTAGGACACAAGCAATGCACCTCTTAAGGGAACCAAACAAAGATTTCACAATCACACACCCTCTTGGGTAAAGAAGGGTAAAGAAAATAAAGTAACCTTCTACAGGCTGAACTATATCACAACACCAACTAAATGGAAATCTAAGCCTAGGAAGCAACCTGTGTTTTTCATGTATAAAGGGCAATACAGACACCCCTTCCTCCCCTGAGGCTATTTCTGACTACAGAAAATGACAAAACAGGAAAGGTAATCTTGAACATAATCAAAAGCTAAGAACAGTTGAAAATTCTATAGATTGTAAAGCATTCTGAACTAAAGTAGCTTGAGTGCTATAGGAAACCAAAGCTGGCCCTTGAAACCTGATGTAATCTATTACCAGTCATCTCCTTGCCAGGAAAAGATTACCGCACACTGCACCAGCTGGAACTTCAAACAGCACTGATGCATAACCACACAAAGCCCATTACTTCAGTCACAAATTTCAAGCAATGAGGCCAGATCTGAAAAAAGCTGCAATCTTTTCGTAAGGTGAAGTTAGTGGAAAATAGTTCCAGCAGCTGCACATACCTGAACATATAGCAGTAGTACCGGATTGGATGCACAACTTGTATCCACAACCTTGAAGTACCAAAGTAACAGAATTCAGTAACCAAAAGAATTTACCTCCTAAGGCATAATGCCTGCCTGCCAGAATGACCTCAGTTTTACAATTTCAGTTTCAATCAACTTGGCCATACTGACCACAACTAGGACCAGGCACGGAAATAGAAGGACATGAAAAAAAGGCAACATTCCTGATCTTTACTCTTATTTCCCTCAACAGCCTTTAGACACTGAATAGAACCATGAGGACATCTTTTGCGATTTTACAAAGATGGTCGTAAAGCTCTCAACGATCAGTAACAACAACTCTACCATTCCAAGTATCAGAATGTTACAAGCAGGAGGCCATCGTATTTTCCCATGTCCGCTATTTCCTGTTCCTGTCCTGAAAGCCTGCACAGCCTCTCCCATGCTTTCTTCGCTCCTTCCTATCCACTATCCAACCTGTCTATCTGCTCCTGTCTTTAGCTTTCCCTCCTTCCCTCCACTGGTAATCTCTCTCCAGGAAAACCATTGCACAGTCCCCTGTGCCAGTCTGGGCCAGGCCCAAATGCCAGCCACTGGATTAGGCCCATGCATGCAGCGAAGAAGCCTCAAGGACTTGAAGGGGCCCCCCCTCATTTTTCCATATCCCCTTCCCCATACTATTTCCTCTTTCATAGCAGCCTCCATATCTGCACCTTTCCCTGCTTCCTTCCCTTCTTACCACTAACCAATTTTTTAACAACCATCTTCAGGTATACATATTTACTTCATACTCTCTCAGTATTTGGGATCCAAAGCTGCTTACATCATTCTGCTCTCCTCCCATTTTCTCCTCCCAAGGTGCCTGAGATTAAGGATGTGTAACTAGCCCAAGGTCACCCTGTGAGCTTTGACAGGAGAGCAATTATTTGATCCTGGGGATCCTAGACTCTAGCCTGAAAGTCTAACCATTATAGTACACTGGTTTTCATAGTGTAGCTACTGTTGAACAATAGGAAGCAGCCAGGCCTGGGGTGAGTCACAAGATAAGTGGTATCTAGTTGCCCAGTGGTTGCTGTTGGGGTCAACTCCATGAATCCTCCCCTTGAAGGCCAAAACAGCCTTAAAAAGGCTTGCTCTGCCTTTTATTCACAGAAAAGAATTGCTGACAACACTGTGATGGTTGCCTAGCTATGGCCACAGAAGGAATACATTTCTAAAAACTGAAAGCGCCACTTCCATTATTTCAGGGAGTTTTAATCCCTCCAAAGCCGCCCCCCTCCCCCCCAAAGATTCTCCTGCAAACCTGGGATTAATTTTGTCTGATCATGGCTTGATGCTTCAAATTTAAATCTCCACAGATAGGGCCATGTTGAAAATCAGATATATTGATTGCATTTTTTATCCTTTGAACATAATTTTTTCTTCCTATTGCATGCTGCACTTCTTATAAAAAACTTTCTGTCCAAAAGCGGACATTTTGAGGTCTACCTTTCTCAATGACTACAGCTATGCGCAAGAAAGACGTAGCATTCTAAGACTTACTTTCATCATCTGAATCGAATCCAAAAAGTGTCTGACACTTCTTTTGTGCAAGATGAAGCTGAAGTGCTTCTGAGTTACAGTAGGTGGTCAGGCATTTGCTGCATCTTAATTTCTCTGATTTGCTACAAGTTTTGTCTTGCTCTAAATGAGTATCAACTTTGTCCATCAAAGTTTTTCTACGTTTTGGCATGCTAATGTACCGTTCATCAAGGTAACTTGGAGGCAATGGTCTAACGTAAGGTTTTGTCAAAATGAAGCCATATGAAGTGTTTTTTGCTGCCTGATTTGGTTTGGAAGGTAACTGAGAGACTGTAGCAATACTGTTTGGTAGTATATCATTACAGTTGTGTAAAACTGGCAGAATAGACCCATTTTCTGTCCTTGTGTCGTCAGTCACTTTTTCCACAACACTATCTGAAGAAACCTGTTCCAGTTCACTGTGTCCATTGACTAACTGGTTGCTAACTTCACAGTTCTCAGAATTTGGCTCTATCGCAGGTATCTTTTGGTCTATCAAGTTCACAACCATAGCAGGATCATCACATGCATTTTCATTCCCATTCTGTATTAGACTGTTTATTTTTTTCTCAATCTGGATATAAGTCTTTGGTTCTATAGAATCTTTCTTTGCTTTCCAAGTTGGAACAGGCAAGTCTATTGCAGCCTCTTTTTCATGACTACTTTTTGCTGTCTCTTGAATGCTGCTCTGGGGTTCCAACACAACATCTGAAGAATTATTTTCATTGACCTCTTCCAATTGATCCGTTTTATTTGAATAATGTTGAGCTTCATGTTCAAACAGCGACGAAAGGTCCTCAAAAAGCTCACTGCACTCTCCAAAATTACACTGAGCTTTAAAGTCACTGTGACTTTTTGTATGCTCTGCAAGCTCAGCAGACAACTTAAATCTCTGATTACAATTAAAATGTAAACAAAAATATACATTTGGATATACATGTTGCTTTAGGTGGTCAATAAAATGTTGACAATCAAAAAATTTTCTCTGACAAAACCGACATTTTCCTTTGTTTGACTTCATTATATGCTCCTGCACATTCAGATCAGCAGGGTGAGCTTTCCGTGCATGCTTATTCAGAAACCTAATCTTTTTAAAGACTCTAATGCAGCCATTTGCAGGACACTTGAAGTTGCCTGCTTGGTCCATAATGTTCAGGTCATTTTGAGAGCATACTACACCATTTATTCTGTGAAGTATGGGGAACTCCTTATTCAAGCTGCCATCACTTTCTGGCAATCCTTCTGCAGTTTCTGGCTCAGGAGTGTTATTTGAACAGCTGTCGCAACTACCATTTTCAATACTGGTATCCAGGTTGCTAACATGATTTTCAGTCACTGTCAACGGGGATTCAGCATTCTGTGTCTCGTGATCAGTACCTGGAATGATAACCTCCATTTTGTTATCTTCAGGGTTCTCCAATTTCCCATTTTCAAGAGGAACATCTGTACCAGAGCAGGTTAGTTCATTTATGTTAGAGGATTTTTGATCATGACACGTAAAAGCAAGTTGATGCCTTGTCAACTTCTTGATATGATTCTTTAAGTGCTTAAGCATTACTCCTTTTTGCCTGAATTTTCTGCGGCACATTACACATGAAAAACTGCCCTTTTTCTGGTGAGCCTGTGCATGTCTCACAATATGACCTCCAAGAAATTCTCTGTTGCATAGCACACAGCGGTGCCTAGGTACATTGTGATCGGTTTTAGACGATCCAAGATCCATGTGGTTCTTTCTGAAATTACCATGACATATGGACTGTGCTCCAGAAGGCTCCTCATGGCCGAGTTCTCCATTGCTTACATCTGCTAGACAAGAATGATCACTACGCAAAGCCCGACGTGGCAACTTCTGTGTACGAGCAGACTGTTCCAGTGTACTTGCATTTTTGTCAGCTGATGCTTTGTCCCTTAGTAAGGCTAAACAGTTCTGCTTGATCATCAAGAAATTCCAGAATTCAGGATCAAAAAACAAACCCTTTTTCAAAATTGGAAGCAACTCAAAACGCACACGATTCTGAACAGAACTGATTTGTTCGTTGTATTCTTCATCAGCATGTTTATACAGATGTTCAACAGTAGAATAGGACTCCGAGGTGCACTCAAGGAAAAAGATGGAAAGTGCACATATTCTGACAATCTCCAGATCATTTGGCAAAAAGTAAGCAATAGTTTTATAGATTAAACACTTCACTTTTGGATCATCACGGAGATCCAGCTGGAGAGCACTGCCACATATCTCAATGCAAATCTGCAAACCAACCTTCCCAACCTAAGGGAGAGAATAAAAGTCCATTACTCTAAAAGTCATCTCACATCTACCACCTAATACATTTCGTTCTTTAAAACAAATCAAGAGTAAAATTTGACTGAATTCAATTGGAAACTTTAGCTATGGAGTAAACACAGATTGTGCATTGGAGTATACAGGGAGATGTGCATGATGATCCTAGGCCATAAACAGGACTTTGAAGTGAAACTAGTTCAGGGGTCTGCAACCTGCGGCTTTCCAGATGTTCATGAACTACAATTCCCATCAGCCTCTACCAGCATGGCCAACTGATGGGAATTGTAGTTCATGAACATCTGGAGAGCCGCAGGTTGCAGACCCCTGAATCAGAAGCAAATAGGTAACTAGTGCAGGTGATGGCTCAAGTGGCCGAGTCTTGCTATTGCATTTTGAAGCAACAGAATCTCTGAAATGCCTAAAAAGTCAGCCACATGTGGAGAATGTTACAGTATTCTGATCATTCTATGTATAAATCAGAAATCAGGTTCTAGACATATATCTGTGCCCAAATTCTCTTTATATACCCAAGCACTGCTTTGT
The DNA here is from genome assembly GCF_021028975.2 of Sphaerodactylus townsendi. NCBI lineage: Eukaryota > Metazoa > Chordata > Lepidosauria > Squamata > Sphaerodactylidae > Sphaerodactylus > Sphaerodactylus townsendi. The sequence continues at coordinate 46,693,984 of NC_059428.1, read as the reverse complement.
CAATAGTCACAGACACATCTAACCTCAAAATTAACAATTCTGCTAACTAGTTCCCCGGTGTGACTCACAGCCCCATCCAAGGGGCTAGGCACTTGACAGCGGCACTGCCAAGCCTGCCACCCCCAACAAGGCTTCTGGTGACATGGAGAGGCATGAAATGATGAAAAGATCCCCCACAGCAGAGAAGCTATTTTGGGCTAATAGGTGGCATAAGTCTGCAGTCCCGGCCACCAGCACAACAGGGCCAGTGTCCGTGAGGGAGCCGATAAATGTCATCTCCTTCCTTGGCCATGCCCCCAGCCCATCCCTGCTGTGCCAGGGGCACAGGGACACTGGTCCAGTATTCTGCACTGCGTCGAATCACTGGAAAAGGCTGCTGTGGTCACACACTGGGGGATTCGCCATTCACCAGGGCAAGCGTCCCAGAGAGAGACAATCTGCTGGCACAGCTGCACACCACCCCCACTGGATAGGGCTGGTAAGATACTTTTGCATTGGCATTCTCTCTCTCACTCATATTTTTCTCTAAAAAACTGGCATCTTCAACATAAGCCACTTAACTAAAACAGACAATGACTTGGATCAAAAGTGTCACCAGAAACGCTTTATTAATAGACATTTCCTGCCTCTCTCCCTGCTGTACCTCACTCAGTATCCCAAAATGCTGCTCTTCATGAACAGAGGACCTAGAGGAGTTACACGGTGGGAAGAGGGAAATCAAGAATAAGACCCGCTTCGGTGATTGGAAGTGTTTTACACTGATGGAAAGCAATCTTTTGATCTACATTCTTCACCAACAAGAAAGCATGTGAAAACTTCCCTTTTATACTTCTGCTAGCAGTAAAGCCCACTGTAGGAACAAATACAACAAGCTCTAGAAAACTGTTGATGGGTTAACGCAGAGGTGGGCAATTATTTTTTCCATGGAGCCGCATAAGAAACAGAAAATATTGTGGAGGGCCGGGTCAAAAGGCAGGGGGGCAAGGCGCTTTTGAAAGCCCCGCAGAAGCAGGCAGCCAAGGCAACCGGCTTCTGCGGGGCTTTCAAAGGCGCCTCACTCCCCAGCATGGCAAGGGGGCCAGTCAGGGTCATCCGGCGGGCCATATGTGGCCCGCGGGCCGTATAATGCCCAGGTCTGGGTTACCAGCACCCACAGAGGGGGCCAACCCCTCCTTCCGTTCCTGCTCGCTTGGCCCTGCAATTTACCACAAATAACGAAAACCTAGTCTAATTATTCAATGGAAAAAGCTTATATACAGTCCTTTCTGCCTACACAGACAGGTTTCCCTAACTGTACAGGCTGTTCTTTCTCAGATTTCTCTCCCCCTCGCCACACACACAAACATACACAGACAAGCTCCCCTAACTTTGCAAACAGGTTCTCCTGGCTCAGCTGCAGTTAGTTAGTTTGTCTTGTGATCCCAGGAAGTAAGTTCTTATAAGTTCACCACAGGGACCTAGTGTTGGTAGAGATGAGCACACCGGGGGGGGGGGGGGGGGGAGTATTGTTTCCTCCTGCACTTTCCTCCCCTATTCAAGGCTTGCCACTGCCAGGGAGAAGCACCCCATGGGCGGGGGGGGGGAGGCGGGGGGGGGGGGGGGATCATGGCGTTCTACAGCGAGGGCTGCTAAGAAGCATAGTTCTTGCCCCTCCAGGAGGAACTGGAATCTGGGTCTTCCCACATAGCTAAGAACTAAACTTCTCAGCAACCATCACATTTTCTGGTTTGTTGTTGGTAACACGCTGCTCAGTTATAAGATGGTGACATTCCACTAGGAGAGGGAGATATTGCCCACGGAGATACAAAGATGTAATCTAATCTTAGTATGAATTTTATTTAAAGCAAAATTTCATGGCAATGGCTATTAGCTGGCCACAACCCAGCATGTAAAACGATCATTTGTAACTGCTTTGAAAACCTAGGATGTATTAATTACGATTACAATTTATTTCCATGCTAGACAATCCATGCTTTAGGGAACTCCCCTGCCTCTTCAACCTCTGCTTGCACAAAGATCTCACCAGTGTCTCTTTATGCACATGCTCTGGTGATAGGCCATTAAGATAGCATTAAGATAACAAGATTATTGCTAGTCATAGTTAATATTATATCTGTACCACTCCTATGTCATATTTGCACAACTAAGTCTGATTTGTATAGATAAAATATATAGACCACTACCTGCACTGTATACATATATTTTACACCCTTTGTTCATGGACTTAATTTTATTCTATCAGGCTTCTACTTCTAAGAAAATACACTGATTCATAACAATAGTTTAAACAATTACACATCTTTATTCCTGTTACAATAACAAGTACTTGCAAACATTTAAAAGAACATGCCTAATACATGAAGAAAAAATGCACCATAACTTACTTCATCTTTAATAACTTTCATGAAAGGGAAAATAACTCTTATATTTGTAGCCATTCTTAGAAGATGGTAGCATTGATCTACAAATGCTTGTTTCGATGGATTAGATTTAAGCTGTAGTTTGCTCCAAATAAAAATCAGTTCCCTATAAATAGACCAAGCACGACCTGTTAGCATGCTTTAGACACATGATATTTCAAAACGCATGGTAATTGTACTTGTCAGGGCTAATAATGCAAGACGAAATGTATGTACGCTAATATACTTTTAACATACCATAAAACTAAATCTGATTAATGCTTATTTATTATTTATTTATTATTGGATTTATATACCACCCTCCCTCGAAGGGCTTATGTGACATAATTACACCAAAATTCTCATAAGAGGTTTGGAACAAGCCAATCAAGTCAGAGGTGTATTCTACATGAATGAACAGCAAATCCATACAGAAAAAATTCTGCTTAATTTTTGAGGTTTGCTTCTACAAAGGATATAAAACTTTCTGCTTAACAGTAAGCATGGTTTCGTGACGACGTCTACTGAAACCTCGGCAGTATATGTAGCAAAAAAGCATGGTTATAACTGAAAGGCAAGACTGGTCATACTTTTCCATGTTCTCCTCAGAAAACAGAACCTGCTTAATTTCAGTCATATATCAGGTTGTATCCTACCAACCACCACAGCAAACTGCTAGCGGATCTAGATACTTCCTGCATTCCTATTCTCTCATTAGCCCTTTCTGACCCTCAAATAACTGATACTGGAGGACCTACATAGACAACAGCACTGAGGAGATGGCAGTGAGGAAACAGAATTGGGCAAAATTGCCAGCTTTTCTCGTTTGCCAGAACAGACCTAAAAACAGTAGGAGCATTTGCAGGAAGCAGAGCAATTTCATTCAATTCTCCTCCTCAGTGCAGTCCACAGTCTTATGAGTTTGTCCAACTCCAGCATTAATTTCTTGGGGTTCAAAAGATGAACTTGGTGACATCTTCATCCACCACGTAGTCTATTAATTAGTTGTATTTATCCCATTCTATGTCTGATGGCTCAAGGGAAGTAACATTTAGTAACCAAAAACATTAAATTGTTTAAGAAAATATGTATTTTGATTAGTTGATCTTAATTGAACATTATAACATACTTCAGAGATTTCAATAAAAGATGCATATTATTTAAAACAACTGAAGTTTTTTTGGAGGTGGAGTCTTAGTGGAGCTAGTTTTAGATGTTTGATGGGTGCTTTATGGCAGCATTTTTGGGGACAGATGTCCTGAAAGAAAACTGGTGTGAAGATGAGGATATTGATTACCTGAGAAAAAACGAAGACCAAAGTATTTCCTTCCATACCTATACTAGATTAATTAAAACAGAAGCAAAGTGCAATCTATTAACCTATTTTTTGAGTTTCCGGAGCACAGTACAACATTCAGCTACTGAGCAGATAGAGACTGTGATTTACTAGCAATTTGAAATAATGTTTTAAATGGATTTTTAAAGGAAGAACATCTTTCAATCCCAGAAACTTTTAATTGTCTGGTATTGGATGGGAAAAACATGACCAAAATTTGGAGTAGTAACAACAAACACCGGATAAGATCTTGATTAGTCTGTAACAAAAACAGTTAACAGTATCTTACACACATGACACCAAAGATATGCAAACTGCACACTTTGTATGAAAAACTGAAATAGATCTTCTCTCTCTCTGGCAGATTTCGCATGGGCCAAAAACAGTGGTGTGAGAACAAGGTAAAATGGTTTAAAAAGCTTTCACACTGCTGGTTTAAACCATGGTTTAAAACATTTTCACACCGCTTTCATACAGCTGTTTTTGTCCCATGCAGAATCTGCCTCTCTCTCTGGGTACATTCAGATGCATGTTAGTTTTATTATTTTATAAATTGTTCATGAAATCACAGATTTTAATATACTTAAATAGAAACCATAAACTAGGAAATGTCTGGCTGCTTGAAGAGATTTGGAACGTTTATATCAATCAGAACAAATTCAGTTCCTAGAAGAAGAGCTATCGCTGCCAACTGAAAACTTTGAAGTATTTCCTAAAATCAGAGAAAAAGTAACATGCTGTTTAAGTTTTCTCAACACTACAATTTCTTTCAATACCAGGTTTTGGCTAATAGTATAAAGCAATGGTGGCAAACCTATGGCACTCCAGATGTTCATGGACTACAATTACCATCAACCCCTGCCAGCACGTCCAATTGGCCATGGTGGCAGGGCCTGATGGGAATTTTAGTCCATGAGCATCTGGAGTGCCATAGGTTCGCCACCAAGGGTATAAAGCCATGTATTCTGTAGTCAGTACACTGGGCTATTGTCAGCAGATAGCTGCACAGGAAAGAAAAATAAAGTACACCTGAATAGCAGAAATCACAAAGCATTATTTAATCATGGCAGGAAAAGATTAGAATTCTATCAATTCTTTGTCATAATATAAACCTGCAATCTGCACAAGAAGATATGTCACTAGAAAAAAGGCACTTACCAGATGCAATACATATCTCCTTTTTGCAGATGTGGAATAAGGAATGACTCACAAAGACACAAGGCTAAGGAGGTCTTCCCTTCTTTTGCAATGTTGCAGATGATTTCAACACCATTCATACAGTCAGTTTTTAGCAAGTGCTGTAAAACCAAAATGAGATGAACAATATGAAGAGCACCTTCCTGGGAGTCAGTCCCACTCAATAAAACAGGATTTGCTTCTTGGAACAAAACGATAAATAAGTGCAAACACATCTCCCTTAGAAATGAAGCCCAATTCAAACTTCCCCGGATTGAAACAGAAAAGATTTTGTGCTTTCACAAAAAGGGAAATGCCTTTCAATCCCCCTTCCTCAATGCCCCCCTTGATATTTTCAAGGGCTCCTGATCATCAGAAATAACTTTTAAAGGCGTGGGTGCACAGAGATTAAGTAAGAGAGGGCAGCGAAAAAAATGCTAACATTTTGGAGCACTGAGAATTAAAAAAAAAAAACTCAACCCAGAATATCATTGTTTTAAAATCTAATTAGCCTATAGTGAACATCTGATTTTATGGAATAGCAAGATAAAACATTTTAATACAGAAATGGAAATGATTTCACTGCTAAGCTGATGTTATAAGGAACATGCTTGTTAAAATGTAAAAGCCAAATGACTTCAGGGAGGATCGGAAGTACTAAACAGTAGTTTGAAATACGAGAGCTTCTAAATAAAGAATATTTGAACACTGTGTAATTTGTATGAGCAAGCGTGTGCCAAAACACACTCCATAACAAAAGAGAAACACATTAACCTTCATAATATTGCTACTTATATACAGATGCATAGCCAACAGAACCAAACAAGTTGAACATGACTCCAGGCTGAGATTAATTTTAAATCTATCTTTGCATTGTTCTACACAAAAACTAACTACTGTTACGTAATTTAATTTAATTAAGAATTTTACAGTCAACAAACCCATACAAAATAAGAAACACAACATGCAGAATACAAAAATACAAACCATACATCAGATTAGCCCACTTAACCAAATAAAACAATAATATTCAACACAAAAATATCTGAGCGTTAAAAACAATTAGTGTCCAAAAGTCCCTGATTCTTTCTCCTAAATACTTTGGGTAAAATTTTTGCTACCACTAAGTGATATGAGGACTCTTATCCTCTAATAAAAATTTAATGCTAAGCTGCATGGAATTTATGCTTAACTTTGTCAGTAATGGAAGAATCTACCTACGTTGATCATGTAGTTAGTGATTACAAGTTAAAATAGTGTGTGATGGGGTTTCAGGCTCCTGAAGGTTACAAGTGTTCAATTTGGACTGGTATGGAACCCTGGCATATCTGCCTTAGAGGACTTCAGATACAAAGACATTTAATTCGGCTTAAATAGATCAAATCAATTGATCTAACTTTACCTTCACCCAGTATTGTGATGTAGGTAAATACTGTTAACCAAGTACTTCATTTGCTATATGCCTGAGAAAGATCATGGCTTCCCATGTTATATAAGTATCCAAGGAAGTCAATATGTAGTCATACATATAGTCTATCTAAATGGTAACTCTTCAGAGAGCTCAGACACTGTTCGAGATATTGTTCTGCCTCAGTGTGATCTGTAGTCAAACTGGTTTTGAAGATTTCTATAGAGCTTCAAGGACAACCTGAACATGCATAGCAAGGCTACCATTGTTGCAACAGACATGGGTAAATTATCACTCGCCACATGAATCTTTGATGAGTAATACTGTTCAGTCTGCAGTTCCTCTTAAGTTTTAAACATTTATTGTAGTTGAATGTAAAAGATGAACTTTTACTCATGTAGACCGTCAAGAAGGAAAATTCATTCATTGCAAAGCTGTATTTTATTCAAAAAATATTTTCTTTCAAAAAGTTTTTCTTAAGAGCAACATTAATTTGACCAGAAACTGCTTACAATCTGGTCTCATAAGTATTGGCCCTGGTTCTCTTCCCGATACATCTAAAAGAATGTTCAATGCAAGATCATTGCTAGTTCCATGGCAGTTTTTAAAAACAGTTTCCACTGATCTTCAAACACTATATTCAGTAGACCACTGCAGCAACGTTTAATGGAGGAAAATATTTCACAAAAATATGGACTTAAATACTGACAATCACAAGCAAATATCTTTTTTTCCTACATTCTTCCTGCTGCAGCCCCCCCCCCCTCCCTGATTTTCATTGGTCAGGGGAGTTTAGAGTAGGGTTGTCAATCTGCAGGTGGGCCTGGAGGCTTCTCAGATAATTTACATCTGATCTCTAGATGACAGAGGTCAAATCCCCTGGAGAAAATGGCAGCTTTGGAGCGCAGACTCTATGACATTGTATCCCACTGAGGTTCCTTCCCTGCCCAAACCACATCCTCTTAGGCTTCACCCCCAAAAATATACTGTACTAATGTACTAATGAGGAGTTAAAACTTTACTTTAGAGTACGGCATAGGATGCAATGCAACACAGCAGACTGCAGCTGGGAAAGAGGGTGTAATCAGAGGAGGTTGCTCCCCTTTTGCATTAATAGTACTGCCTTTCACTTGTGATGGGGGTATTTGAACTCAACCCATTTGCCTACTCATTCTCCTATTTTGTTGTTGTGTGCAATTTTCCTTTAAGAACATAAAAAGGATAAGCAGCGTTACTAAACAAAACATTACTGAAGATTGTACCTCCTGGAATAGCTGATCTTCCAGTGATGACATGGAGAGACACATGAAAAATGCTTGATGAAAATATAGGTCTTTGCTAATTTCAGGATGATTCATGCAAGATTTGATGAGAGACATTGCCTCTGGGATGCGTTCGCAGGCTATAAGGTATCTGGCACGCAGTTCAAAGAAGAGTGGATTTTCAGAACTTAAGTATTTGTTAACTGGTAAAAAAATGGAAGATCTGAAGTTAAAAATTTATCTTTAATTTACACAAAAACATGAACAGTAATTATTAAGTTCAATGAATATTATGAAAATATGAAAAATATATCTATAGAAGGCCACTTTTCTAAGAAATTTAAACAATCAATAGTTTCAAGACAAAAAATAACATGCCAGCTGCTCCAGAAGCCAGTATGCAAATCCTAGTGGTAACATTAAAAGGAAGTAGTATTACAGTCTCACAATATCCACATTAACACCACCACTGCAACTGTCTTGTAAAAAGTCCTCTAAATAGAAACAGCATTATTTCTGTGTTCTCAGCTGTGCTTCATTCTGAGTTAAAATGCAAGCAAAGGCTTCCCAAATTCCCTTGAAAGCTCAGAGAAGATATGTCCACACAATGGGGATATGCACAGGCATAATTTTTTTATTATGCTGAGCAAAGTGAGAAGGAATGACTGAATAATTACTTCAATACATTCTTGCATCTAAGCCACCACTATGACTTAGGCTATGGCTTAGATATTAACCAAGCAGACAGCACTTCTACAAGGAAAGATAGGAGGAAAGTTTCATTGATTTTTTTCTTCCCTTCATCTCTGAAGACCCCTATTTTGCCACTCATACTGTTCCTGGGAGCCCTACGGCCCTGTTGTGTCTTGGTAAAGCAAGGGAGTTACCTCAACCATGACTCCCTTAACAAGCAAGAGACTGAGGAGCAACAGAATCAATAAATGGGTCACCACCCCTAAAGGTAACTTCTGTCTTCACAGACATTGTGGTTTCTCTGAATTGGATCTATCTAAAGGTATTTCTCCCTAGTAAAAACTAAATTGCAAAGGCCTTTGAAGCAAGGCAAATACACTTATACAATGTCAATGAAGCCCGATATTTAACTATGGTTCTCCTGAGGGGACCATGTCTATATGTAAAACAAAACAAGGGGCAGGATACCATCTTGGGGCTGATCACATTTGAAATTACCAATGATACAGCCATTCATCACCAGTGAACTTCATATGCAAGTTAGATTAAAACTGGCTGTTTCAGTGTGCAGCAATATCCCTTGGCTACCAAGAAGGCAGCCCATAGCCAATGATGCTGCAAGATACAATATAACCAGAATGGCCAGCTGCTTTGCATCTAAAATCAGCAGCAGGCCATTCTGGGACCTGTAAATCGATTAAGAAGTTAGGATACAAGACTAGTAACTGCAGTATTCTTTGCATGATTCATATCAAAAGTTTAATACCTAACTCCTGAGAAACTGGCTTTGCTTTAAGAATAGCCTGTAATACTGGATCTTCCCAAGGTCCTCCATCTCTGATAATTCGAGTCACCAACTCCAAGTTAACATTTTCATATCTATTTAAGAGGTTCTGACATTCCTACAATGAGAATAACATATTATTATTAACAGCTTTACAAAATATTATTAGTAAAAGCTTTTCAGCACTAACCAAGCAAGAAGATTACTCACAGGCTCCCAACTCTTAAAAAACAGTAATAATCAACTATACTTACCAGTCATAGTAATTAAAATTACCTGAATTGATCCCAGGATGTCTTTTAAAGGATCTTCATAGAACTCATCTTTTCCAAAGAATAGCAGCAACTCAAAAAAACTCCTAGAAATCAAAGAAATAAAAATGACTGTGCATTGCTTCACTTTTACCCCGTTTCAAAAGTATAGAATCCCTCAATGGTAGACTAGAATACCCCAAATCCTTTGTATAGCAACTGCATCCAAATTATACCAGAACACAGACATGATAGGTTTTCGCCAACCTACTCAATCAGGAGGTGGGCTGCCCCATTCCTCACCAGTTGAAACTTTCCATCTTTGAGGGCAGCTCTATAGAATATTAAGCAGTCTGACTTTTAAGTTACTGAGAATAAAGCTCCCACCATATGGAGAGCTGAAATGCATTCCTGGACCCTGCTGCACACTAAAATTTCAATTGCAGCAATAAATCCAGAAAAATCCCAAAGATATAAACCTCAGCAATTAGGTAAGGAGATATTAACCATGATTTCTGCAAGCAGACAGCACTTCTACAAGGAAAGATATGCATGTATATAAAATTAACTCCTTACTCACTGCTCTCTTCCAGATCACATGACTTTATACAGTATTAACTCAGTCTTACCCCGGTACGTTTTGGGTCTGTTCAGCTGCATACAATTTTTCATTTTGAACACAAATAGGAAAGAACCAAGACTGCAGGGCCTGCGGCAGACTGCTGACACTGAACTTTGGCTCCCTAGATAAATCACCCCAACTGCCACAGGTATAGCTGACACTAAAGGGAGTGGGAGCAAAATAATGTTTTTAAAGAAGTTCCCAAGGGAATGGCAATATCTCCCTTTTTTTTTTACTTCCCTGCCAAGAATGAGAAAAACTATTCGAACAGTTTTACATGTCTCCATTCAGTCACACAATGATGTCAACCACAACTACCTCATGAACAAAAGTATTAAAACTAATACTTTAAATCTCCATTTATCCCCAGGCAAAGTTAAATCAAAAATTAAAGTGCATCACGGTGTTATGACTCCATCTGGAAGCCAAGTCAAGAACATCCAAATTGAAACATCTTTCTCTCAATAACTCTCCCTTGAAAAGTTTGGGAAACAAGATGACGAACTAACCAAGCACATGAATTATTTACTCAAATGCAAGACTTGGGTGTTTTTTTTCTATATATGACATTTTAAAAAAAAAGAAGAAAGGGGACATCTAACATTCACATAGTATATCCAGTGATGATTTTTTTTCTTTATGTACAATATTTTTAAGGAATTATGTTATATTCAAGGTCATCCGAATGTAAGGTATTTGAGGGCTTTTTATTACTTCGACTATAGAGAACAGCCATAATTCCAGGAGCTTAATTGAATTTCCTCTGAGTGGCTCTCACCAGCTAGGTGATTCTTCCACATGAAATACTGACTAGAGATACTGGCCTAGAGATGTGAAGGCTCATGGAAAAATAAACAAACAAAATGCAGAAAAATCTGGAAAAAAACTGGTTTCCCTGAGGCTTAAAAAAATTAGATGGAAATATAGGAAATTTGGGGGACTACTGGGAAAAAACCTTGGATGAAATATTTCCTCTTTTAGAATGAAAAATTTCCTCTTTTAAAAACTTGGATGGAATATTTCCTCTTTAAGCCGCCTTGAGTCTTCTGGGAGACTTGGAGGAGTAAAAATAAATAAATAAATAAAATGGGTAAAATGCTTTTAAAGACAATGTGGACATGCTGTAGAGTAGGCACAACTCTTAAATCCATGACATATGGCTGCATCTATCAGAGGTCTTTTTGACTTGACTTGCAGTTGACCTTTCCACCTCTCTCTCAAACCACTAAGAAACATTTTGCCACATTTTGGGTAAAAAGTAGCTTATTGCCCTTACTTGCTGGAGGTAAAGAGATAAGAAGGTGGACCCAAACTGCACCAAAGTATCACACGCAAATTCTGGAAGTTACATTGAGAACAGAGTATTCTAACCAAATAGCAAAAATTAAGGTACATGTGCCAGTTGCATAGGATGTACTGTACCACCTTCCATTTTTGTCTCAGGTACTGAGTATATCTGCAATTTTGCTTGCGCAAAATAAAGATATTTACAAATATATAAACAACCTGTCTTCAGAGACAGAGACTTTCCAGATGGAGGGGGAAGGGAGGGGGAAGGAGACAGTGGCGAAACCACTCCTGAAGAAACCATCCTCAGATCCATCTGATTTGGCCAATTACCTCCTAGTCTCAGAGTGGTGGCGACCCAGCTATGGGTGTTCTTGAATGAGACTTTGGTATTGGACCCATTTCAGTCTGGTGTCCGATCTAGCTATGGGATGGAGACTGTCCTGGGATGGAGACTGTCCTGGAGTTCCGGCACCAGCTAGAAGCGGATCAGCATTGCTGTTGCTGTTAGACCTTACAGCAGCATTTGATACAGTTGTTCAGGACCTTCTGACTCACCACCTTGCCGTTTCCAGGGTCCAGCCTTGCAGTGGTTGACGTTGTTCTGCCTGGATCTGGGACAAAGGGTGCTGTGGGGGGTGGGGGGGTGGATTTCCTTAGTAGCCTGTAGATTGCGGGATGCCTTAAGGCAATCCGTTCCCCAATGTTATTTAACATCTACACACAACTGCTTGCCCAGATGGTCTGCAGTTTCGAGCTGGGATGCCATCACTAGACTTTATATGTTGGTGGGAGTATGTTTTAGTATTATGCTTCATTGGTTGATGGACACTGTCCCAGAAAATCTGACTAAAAATCTAAGGTTGTCAAGAAATGGTTGTGTCAGAGCAAGCTGAAATTAAATCCACTTAAGACAATGGTCCTATGGCAGGGTTTGACAGGGTTGGGGGGAGGTTGTTGACTGTCAGAATTGGACAGGGTGATATTGGCACCTTCACCTTCATTATTTTATTTATGTATTTGATTGATTGATTGATTGATTGATTAATTGATGATCGATCGATCGATCGATCTGCTCTCCCCCGGTTTATGCAGTTTGGGAGTGATTTTGGAAGTCTCCCTATCTATGACCCAAATTATACAGACATCCAAACTTGTGTTTTACCATCTCTGCCAGGAGAAGCAGCTGGCTCCCTATCTGCCCAACCCTCACCTAGCCACAGTGATCCATGCAATGGTCAGACTGGATTACACTCTATGTTGGACTTGAGGTTGATCTGGAAGAAGAGTAGAGTTTGAATTTATACCCCACCTTTCTCTCCTGTAAGGGGGTTACAAACTCCTTCTCCTCTCCCCCTCCTCCTCAACAAACAACCTGTGAGGTGGGTGGGGCTGAGAAAGCTCAGAAGAACTGTGACGAGCCCAAGGTCACCCAGATGGCATGTGTTGAGAGTGCAAAGGCTAATCTAGTTCCCCAGATAAGCTCCACAGCTCAAGTGGCAGAGTGGGAAATCAAACCCGGTTCTCCAGATTAGAGTGCACCTGCTCTTAACCACTATGCCGCTGCTGCAGCAACTGGTGGCAGCAAGGTCCTTACAGGGACTTCTGATAGATCATACATTTCTCCTGTGCTATGCTAGCTGCATTGATTACCAGTTGAATCCCAGATCAAGTTCAAGGTTCTAGGGTTAACCTTTAAAGCGCTAAGCAGTTTGGGGCCCTTATATCTATAGGACAACATCTCCCAATCTCAGAGAGTGCTACACTCCAGCAGAAGTAATCTCTTGGAAGTCCCTGGTCCAGAAGACATCCAGCTAACGAGGGCCAGGACATTTTCAACTGTGGCCCCAGCCTGGTAGAACTCTCAGCCACTTAATAGGAGGGATCTGCAGGATGTAGAGCAGTTCCGCAGAGCCTACAAGATGGATATGTTGTGCCATGCCTTTGGTTGAAGCAGCTATGGTTTTACCACCTGGACTGGCCTCCCCTTTCCTTTCCCCCCTTCCTCCTCACGTTTTTTTTTCACTCAAATAGGTAAAATGGGGATCATGCCCAACACATTGACTAATGCTGCTGTAGTCCCTGTTTTTAAAAAAGTCAGGGAGCTATCACCCAACTAGCCTACTTTCAATTGTGGGCAAACTCTCTGCAAGGCACCTGCTTAGTAAGTTCACTGCTTGGATATCTGATCAAAACCATTTTGATCTAGAACAGATTGGTATCCATCCTGGTAAATCCACTCTGGATCACTGTGTTACCCACACTCAGTTGACAGAGAAATACAGTGATGTGGGTAGAAAAAAAGAAGTACTCTCTGTTTTCTTCAGTCTTAAGATTGTTTTCAATTCTATACCTGTGAATATTAAGTGGAATGAGCTGAACACGATGAGATTGGATAAACACTCAGTTTTCCTTGTCCATAAATTACATTTTTTCACTAACTGTCAAGTTCCAAATAGTTGACTGGGTAATATGAGATTGAAGATTCCCTCTAATTAGGGAGTCAAAAAAGGATGTATTTTAGCTGCTCATTTATTCAATTTATTTATAAATGACCTAGTTCCTCCTTTGCTGGTGGTGGAGACTTTCATAAACTTCATTCAGTTCCCTTATTCGTATACATGAATAACACAGTAGTCCAATCTCATTCCCAGAAAAGCCTTAAGTGCCTCTTACTTACATTTGTATCCTTTTGTGAAGCCAACCTATTATTTAAAAATTCTGAGAAGTCAAAAAATCATAGTTTTCTGAATGTCTTGGAGACATTTTAACTAGCATGTTGACGGTAATGACACTGAACATATTATTTGGGAATTTATTTTCAGTAGAATAACAGTTGGATAGCACAACAGAAACAAGCAGTTAATTTGGCCAAGTGCAGTATATTTGCAGTTGCACATTTATTTTATGAGAAAGGAGCCAATAAGTATCTGTGTTTTAACACCAAATTGATATCCCAATTACTTTACAGGATTCCCACTGCAATTCCCAAGTTTAGCACTTCCAAGCAACTTTGTTGTGCTTTATTTGGGGGGAATCCCCTAGCTATTTTCTGTACATGCTGTCTGATTCTTCCCTAATAGGTCATACTTAATTTTGAAAAAAAATGCAGTCTATTAGTATCACTTTTAATTCCCTTCTTATGTTAGAAGAATCTCAAGCATTTTGAGAGTCTCAAGATCATTAAACAGAGACTTCTGGATATTGAAAAACAAACTCTCTGCAAACATGACATATTTCCCTCTGGAGTTAGGTATCACACCTGATCAAGGGATCCAAGCATCCTATTTTTCAGATTTAATGTCTCCTGAATTACATGAGCTTTTATGCTCACAAGATTTAATACGTTCCCTACAGTGATTCTTTTTGGGAGATTTGCAAAATGTTCCTCATCATGAAAGACTGTCCATGTAGCCTTAGAAATCTTGAATACGTATGCCATGTTTTGTTTAATTGTGACTTCTATGTTAAACTTCAAGTTTCTTTAATTAGTCCCTTTCAACACAATTTTCGTGGCAATTCCTATTGAGAGGCTAGTTTTATATCTTCTGTCTGATCAGTACTCTTACATTACCTGATTAGTTGCAAGGTAAACTTCAATTGTTATGAGGGTTTTGACACATGAGGTTAAATCCCGATAGTCCCCTGATTTGTGATGCTAAAATGGCATTTTTTTCCTTTCTTTTGTTCAGTTCATAATTTATACCAATAAAGATACTGAAAGATGAAAGGTTACATTCCATAACTATATCAATTTTATATAAGCACCCTCACCTGATTTCATAAGTTAAGCACCCTGATATCCCAACCCAGTCTGATCTTGTCAGGTCTCAGAAATTAAGCCAAGTTGGCTCCATTTACTTTTTGGATGGACAACCTCCAAGGAATACCAGGAGCACAAGCGGAGGCAGACAATAGCAAACCACCTCTGAACCTGTCTTGCCTTAAAAGCCCTACGAGGTCTCCATAAGTGCTTTGATTTGATAGAACAAAACAAATTCTGCTAAGTAAGTTATAAATGATGCACTTTATGTAACAGCACATCTTTATACAGGCCAACATGTATTTAAGGATCACATGACTGTGCTTCCAATATTTCAAAGCTATGTTTGTTCTGAATTTCTGACATTTGAGTTAAACTAAATGCAAATTATCTTTAATCTGCAGAGGAGCAATGCAAACCTAAGGGGATGGAGTATTTGCGCCGGGGATGGCCTAGCATGTCACTTTTGAAGAGGCTTGCTGCACCACAGCCAGCAAACTGACAGGGACGCTCCCCCAAACCCCCATGGAACTACCCTATACAGCTCCATGGGCTGCGCCTACCTTTTGCCAGCGTAAGTGTATACTGGCAAACAGGATTGTTCCCAGGCTGAAAGCTGACTAAAGCCAGCTCTGTCCCCCAAAATGTCCCCTTCAGCATCAGTGGGAGCTTCTGCAACAAAGGAGTGCTGGCACCACAGCAGAGCTATCATACAAGCATCGCACTACTTCCCCAGCACCAGCTAAGTGCCTCTGCACTGCTGTAAACACCCCTTAGGCTGGCACAAGGAGCATTTATGCCAGTGCTGCCTCCTAAGAGATTCAAATCTGTTCACCAGAATTCAAAATATATTTCAACTGCAATAGTCTGACATATCTATTGCCCAAATTAACATTTTCCAGAATATTTTCAATTCTGCCTAAGGATCACTGGAAAAATGTGATTGCATGAATCTACTGTTCAGCCAGACTACCAAATGAGTAGCATATTGTGTTTATTTTAACTTTCTCAGTGTCAGCAGCACATGATTAGTTATGAAATGCTACCTATAAAACTGTTGCTTTGGAAATAACATTTTCTTGCACTTGAGAAGCAATGGGCTTGTTTCTGGGTAATATAAAATACAGGGAGGAAAACAGTGTACAAGCATTTGAAGAAACCATTTATTTTTCATTCTGCTGGATGGTGGTCAAAACTGTCTGTGTTGAGAGTAAAATAATGTTGTACAGTGGAACCTCGGTTTTTGTTGGTAATCTGTCCAAAAAGAATAGATGAAAACAGAAACCGATGAAAACCGAGGCAAACTTTCCCAATGTAAATCCAATTAATCCGTTCTAGGCACTCCAAAAAACATACCAAAAACACATTTTTGGTGAATAAACATAGTGTTCAATGCTGAAAACAGTAACAAACAATAATACTAGTACGAGCTTCAGAGCCAGTGGACCAATGTCACACCAGAAAGCTGTCCAAAGAAGTCTGTTTCTGACGCCTCTTTAAGATTTGTCTGAAATGGGGCAAGACATTGTCATTAAACAAGTTGCAGACACGGCCTGCAACAGCTTTGTCTGGGAGATTTTTCTCCACAAACCCCTGCACCTTACTGCAAATCGATGAAAACTGAGGCAAATCGATGAAAACCGAGACAAATTTTTCACTGAAAAAATCAATGAAAACCAAAACCGATGAAAACCGAAGGCGATGAAAACCAAGGTTCCACTGTATTTCTAATTGTTGCATTCCTAATTCTAATTCTTTTGGTTCTGAGTCTGCCACCTCTGCAGAGTGAAAATGATTTGCTCAGTTTGACTCAAATGTCACAAAGTCATCTTGTCTGCAGCACATTAATATAGAAGGCTGTCTTTCAACTTATGTTCTTATGTTCTTAACTTGATTTTCTCCAATAACTATGAGAAAATTACTACAGAACTCTAAAGAAACAGGTTACTTACAAGGCTAGGCTACTCAACACGTACTGTACATGCTCACATTCAGCTGGGAATGATACACACGCAGATGTGAAACAACAGAGTGCTGTCTGAAGCACTTGAAGCTGCGGTAAAGGAACCTGCCATCTTCCTGCATAGTCTTCAACAACCTATGTAAAAAAAAGAAGTAAATTTAAAAGTCAGAAGTGGTTTGTAAACTGGATGAGAAAAATCCTAACAATTCTACAGCCAAGAAAGCCTACTTTATAAATTCACACATCAGTAGTCTATTTAGGGCAGCTAAACTATTATAGAAACCAACACAAGTGTAAGATCCCTAGCAATGGTCACAATATCAATGTGCGTAAATAATTATTTACTATTGATTACTTCACAGATACTCTACTTTCTGCCCAACGGGGACCCAAAGTTCTCTTATCCAATTTATCCTCACAACCCTGTGAGGTAGGTTAGGGTTGAATGTGTGTGACTGACCCAAAATTGCCCAGCAAACATTCATGGCAGAATGGGAAACTCAGACCTGGGTTTCCTGATTCTAATCTGGCACTCTGCCCACTACACCACACTGGAATTTGTCATTCTTACTCTTTGGACTTCTGTGAGGTCTTATGACCATTTAGGAGGGGATTATGACTACTTTAATTGCAAGTATTGTACTACAAATGTTTACAATATTTTTTTAAAAAAATTACACGGCTCCCAGTAGAAAATAATGAAAACTATATAAAAGGTAAAACATATTGCATTGATATGAAAAAGAAAATGGAAAGAAGGGTACCACATAAGAGATGGGCAAGCTCAGAACTAATGGAAGTATGTAAACATGATCAAGAGCATTAACAAAATGCTTCTTCGAAAACTGCATTGAAGTTCAGTTTTGCACAGCATCTTTTCATTTCAAATAAACATAAATCTGCAACTTCTAAAAAAGGATTACTTATGTAATCTGCTTCTATCAGCAATTAAACCGAAAAACATTCACTAATCAAGAACCTAACTAGTACCAAGGCTGACATTTTAAGCATCCATGAAAAACTACTTCTCACAGTGAAGTAAGTTTATACCGCTACAAAAAATGTTTGTCAGCTGTGTTTTCTCTGCAGGTTACTACTGTTTTCTAATTAACAATATCGAAGTTGACTTAAGTATGTACATTTGCTAATTTTATTAACGTAAATCATTAGTTCCTGTGAAATTGGTTTTGAAGATAAAAAAAATGCAACATTTTTAATACCGTAATAATTTAAGATAACTAAAATAATTTTGATTTAATACCTTAACAATATATTTCTTCCTTATATTCACTTACGGAATCTACATGAGGGGTTTAATGCATACACCAGCTTGACTCTAGTACATTTTCTATTTTAGCCTTTCTCTAGAGCCTCAAGGAAGACAAGGGCTCATTCCTGAACCTCAAAGAAATTTAGAAAACAATGGAACATTTTACTTATTTAAATATTCATATGCCTGCCCTTCTCCTAAGCAACATCAAGAGCAACGGTGACATAAAATACAACATAATATCACAGAGACCAAAAAATAAACATTAAAAGATAATATATTAAAAGAACATTTTAGCTCTTTCCAAATGTCAATAAAGTCACCACGAAGTCAGGGAAACACTGGCCTGTATTCTGTGCTTAGCCAAGTATAAAGCCGAAGGAACCTTTCTTCAACTTCGTCTGGCAGAAGAACTACCTAAACTGAAAGAAGTTTCCTTAAAATATGCTAAGGTGAGAGGTGGCATACAAACCGTCATACCAGTCCAGGTTTCAGAGAAATGCAGACACTTTCAATAATACCATGCTGAGCCTTCACTGCATTCTGAACATCTCCAAGGCTTAGTGAAAGAAGCCCCCATCCCTCCACAGTTACACAGATGTTCCAAGAACTTCAAAAGCTCAACATATTGCATACAGTAGCAGATTGCTGTCCCTTAGGGACAAATACAGTTTTTGGCTGCCTGCATATGTTCTAAGTGATTATGATGCATACCAGTATTTCATTGCTGATGTACATTCATGGTTTTCACCCCCATCTTCATGGAAGCCACTGGGATTGGAAAGGGCCAAATTGTGAGCTTTGGGGGTGGGGGCAGTGATTGTGGTCTGAGGGTAGAAACTTACTTCGGACTTTCACATTCTTTGTGTGGTAACTAAATAATGCACAAGAATCACTGAATGGAATCCATGTTCACGTAAAACTACCTTCTGGAAGCATCCTTGATTTTTCAAAATCAGAATGCTAAGGCTTGAAATCATGAAATGCACTTTTATTTAAGCCCTCTTTCATTTTTCTTTAAAGGTCACATTTGACTGAACAGCACTTATTTGGCCCAACTCTTAACTTTCATAGAAAACAGCCAGGAAAGTCTTTTTCCTCAGAAAAAGAACATTTCAGTAATTAATAATCATCTTGCTACAGAACAGGACCTATTAGCTGCCAGAGCCATGATCAACAGAAATGGCAGAATAATATTCCTAATAATCTCAATAAATGCCATGGTTAGGAAATGAATAAATAAGCAATGCCTCCAAGAGGACAGGTTAGTATATTACCATACATGACTTGGGTGATTTCACACAAGTCGTTTGAGTTGTAAGAGGGGTGTCTATTAATGCAAGTTGAAGGACAGCAGAACACCAAGAACAGCTTGTGCCCCTCAAACCAGCTTTCCCCCCCAAAAGCAATTACCACCAGGTTTGGCTTATCCAAAATAGCCCTTTAGGCATAGTTGTTTGGTTATTCACAAAAGGCTGACAGATATTCCTGTGGCATCTCTAACATGGGAGACCAAGGCTCATTCCGCACATGCAGAATAATGAACTTTCAAACTGCTTTCAGTGCTCTTTAAAGATGTGCGGAATAGCAAAATCCACTTGCAAACAGTTGTGAAAGTGGTTTGAAAACGCATTATTTTGTATGTGCGGAACAAACTCAAGTAAGCTTGGTGTTAGCTCCGTACCATTCAGCATTCCAAAGACCAGATATTATTAAGCCATTCACTGAAGTCTCACTTAAGTTATTCTTGTATTATAATATGTAATCTCTATTTACTCCAAAGGAAAAAAGCATAAGTAGACCGTGGTGACTTTGAGACACAGCTAAATACAAAGACTTAGCTATATTATGTCATCAGAAATTGGCAGCCAATTACAATGTAAGAGAAAGGTCACAGCATTTTATTTTCAGGCAAACTAGTGAATTACAAAATGTAAGTGGAATGATACACTATATTAGATAAACTGTATAAGGTTTAGGATTTAAGAACGGCAAATGCTTCCTTTGTAACAAGGTAAGAGAAGACATTGTACAGCAAGAGACAAGAAATACTGGAACATGATTAGCAGCTGAAGATGTTCTTCCTTTCAGGTTACTAATCAAACACTTCGACTTATCTTTCAAATTACGTACTGAGAACTACTCAGAAACCAGAAACAATTTTAAATATCCTGGTACCTGTTAAAATATTACTTTCAAGACAAAGGAAAACAAACTTCAACGAAGTAATAGTAGTTGATTTAAGTTATGGAATATTATTAAATGAAAGTATTAAAAGTTTCATTCTTCTGTCTAAGGCAATTTCAGAACTCAGGGAATATAAAGTTAATGAACATTTGTAGTATTTAATTGTAACCTGCAAATGGCCTGGAGAATATTAAAAAGATGGCGTGCACTGTTGGATCCCTAATCTATAAACGTAGCCCTTCGCCTACTGTGTTTTATCATGAATGATAGCCACCCACAAATACCAGTTCACATCCAGTTTCAAAATCAGAAAGTAGAGTTATGAGTGCACCATTTTCCAATCAAGTCAAAACTACTACAACTAAAGGGAGAAGGGAATTATAGCTATGAACACAGAATTACTTTATTCAGTTCTATTTCAATGCTGTTTTCTGATGCACTCATATGCCCTTCTGGAGTTTTCTTCCCCTCCCCCCTTTTCTTTTTACAATTTCTGCTTAAGGAGCTTTTTCCAGACTTCATACAACCACACACTTTTTCTATGCCAAACATTCATTTAGAAAAGTGCCACTTAACAGCAAATATATAAAACCATATGTTAAATATTTGTTGATGACTTAAAATATTATCATGCCTATTTCATGCTTGGGAGAATTTTATTTGTAAATGCTAGAAAGATATATATTAACAACGTGAACACTATAATAGCCCTAGATATGATCCTATTGTCATTTTATCACCAATGCTTACTATAAACCACAAGACTACTGTTTTTTAAAGACATACCCAACAAGCAGATCAGCAACAAACATTAATGAATTGTTGGTTTAAAAGTAAACCCCTTACTTTGACTTCCTTTGATTGAAAGAATATCTGAATAAGGAAAATAAAGAAACGCAATAGGACAGACAAAACATTAAAACTTAAAAGTTCCTCTTTGCACAGATTATTGATTAGTAATTAGTCAAATCAAAATAAATTACTACTAGGCAAACCATGTAATAACAATTATTTAGCACCTTTTGTGTGGCTTAAATACCTTGCATACTTTATCTCAGTAATCTAAGGTAGGTCAGTATTGCTATTTCTGTCATCTTCACCAAGTACACAAAAAAAAGCCCTGGTTTTGTTTCCACAGATTCACAGATTAGCAAATGTAAGTAAACCACATATGTCAAAATTAAGCAAACATCACTACTTATGAGTCAAAACATGGAGAATACCTAAATGACATGTTCCCTCCCTAATTTAAGTCAAATGCATTTCTAAGATGCACTTCACCTCCCCAAAACACACTGAGGCAGTAAACTTGGACATCCTAACCTAGAAGGAAGTGTCACCAAACAAAGACGTGCCTAGACTTGGCGCATGGGCTTCGCCTGGCACCCAGCATTCTTCAGCCAGAAGTAACACCAAGAAGCCACCACTTGTTAACAGAACCAGGCCCGCCAGCCAAGTGTCCTCCCCTCCAAACAACCCCCCCCCCCTTGTCAACTCACTTCTGACCACTCAGCCTCTCAGCGGGGAACTGTATAACCACAGAAGGGCGAGTTTTCGGCTTGAATGTGTTGCCACGGCTCTTTACTTCTTCGCCCCCCCTGCGTTTACATATATGTTCTCTACCTCGGGGCACGTCAGAAGGCCGTTACTGCTTTCCTTGAAAAATTCAGGCGAGGCTTCCC
Organism: Sphaerodactylus townsendi; assembly: GCF_021028975.2. Lineage (NCBI taxonomy): Eukaryota > Metazoa > Chordata > Lepidosauria > Squamata > Sphaerodactylidae > Sphaerodactylus > Sphaerodactylus townsendi. The sequence goes on along the minus strand of NC_059428.1, from coordinate 46,671,901 downwards.
CGGGAGGCCTGGCCTACCTCTCTTCCCAACCGCCTTTCCGACATGGCCAATCCAGCCGTAGCCTCCCCTCCACCAAAAGTCCGTATACGGCAGCTAAAGGAGAAAAGGGTGTTCGGAAAGCCCCCCTGTCGAGCAGCAGCCGACCCTGCCTGGAAGAAACTTCAGCCGAGGTAAATTTCGGGCAGATCCCAAAGCAACAGCGAGGAAGGGGGAGAAACTGGATCGAAGCCCCACAGCCGAGGGGAGGTTGGAGCGGCACTGGGTAGATCTTCGCCTTTCTCCACCGCCTCCTCGGTCGACCTCCACCCGCCCCCGGTCCGAGAGGAGACCCCACCCCCCACTTTCCACCTCTAGAAGATTCGCAGTCTGGTCTCCCCCCCCCACCCCCGCGAGGTGTCAACCAAGAGGGGCGGGGCCAGCCTCTCACCTGGCAGAAACGGTAGCAGTAATACTGGCTGCTCAGTGCGGGAGACAGGCCAGGGGGAAGGCGCGGCCCACCTATGGCCTCGAGTTCCTCGCCCAGCCTCTCCGACTCCTGATCGCTCTCGTCTTCCGCCATGCTGCTCTGGCCGCCCTGCGCGTACCGAGCTCCAGCTCTGTCCCCCCTCCGGTCCGACTCACCGGATAGCCCGCCTCCGAAGCCAAGTTCCTCAGTTCCGGCACCACCCCCACTGCACGTCATCACTGGCGGGCTGACTTGTCAATCAACTCGTGGACTCGCAACCCCGGATTTTCATCCCCTTCCTATCGGAGCTGCTCGGACTCTCCGATGTCGGATTGGGACAGGCGTGTTCTGATTGGTCGGCTGAACTTTCAGTCCCACTTTCTGCTTGGTTGGAGGTCCGGTCAGTCAAAGACTCCAAGCCTGGCCTTCGCTTTTTTGTGATTGGGTCCACATTTCATCCTTCAAAGTAAACATCTCCGCCTCCTTCTTGTGGGTGGCTTTCAACGTGCGGACGGCTTCCTCACTTTCTCCTCGCTGAGTGGTCAGGAACGTTGTCACTTTGCGCGGGAGAACCTATCGAGAGCGGCGTTCGCTCTTGGCTTCTCTTACTGGGCGTCTGATTCTCCTCTGCTTCTTGATTGGTGACAGTGTTGCTAAGGGGGCCAAGCCCGCCTTGCTTGCCTTGCCCGAGAGGGGGAAATAAACCCCTCCTGTCTGTGTGTCTGGCTGACAGGCGGCTCCGCCGAGTCTGCTCCGCGTTGTGGCGGAGGCCGGAGGGGAAGCGCGGCGGAGCAGAGCGAAGTCCGGCCCTGGCCTTTGTGGGGAGGTCGCGCTGCGCTGTCAGGAAGCTGTAAGAGGAGGGAGCGGGGATTGATCTCGTCTGAAGCCACTAGAAAACCCCCCCCCCCTCATCTTTGGGTGGGGATGCGAAGAATGGGACTGGGTCTGTGGAAAGGGGCGGGGGAGATTGTCCGGGGTGTGTGTGAATGTTTTGGGGGGGGGGAGGTATGGGAAAGGGTGCTGATGGAGAAAAGGCGCCTGAAAGGAAGACAGGGGTGATGGAAGGCCTTTCGTTCAGTGCTGGAAGGTTGTGGATGTGGGGCGTGATACTCATGTCATAATTAATACGGCAGCCTGTGGTACAGATTTAATATTTTGTAAATAAAAGTTGCATTAAAAGAGACTGAAAATATCCCAGCAAGAGAAATTCTAGTCTTTCAGAACGTACTTTAAGAAGTTGGTGGGGGGAAGGGAAGGGAAGTGGCCAATGCAGTTTATTAGCACAAACAAGGTTCACGTTTTCCAGTAGATATGAAGGATTTCTTTATTATGAAAAATCTATTATAGGATAATGATGGCACTCTCCAGGCATAAAGAATATAGTGACTTGGCCAAGGCCATCCATAGTTAATATTATCATATTCTCTAGAAACTTTGAGGGCTATTAAGGTTTATGCATGGTATAGGTGTGTCATCTGTTCACATTTTGTGCTTTGTGTTATTAAATATGTTATTAGTGCCTGTAATGGTAGGAATAAATTAAATACCATGCAAGTCATACATTTTTCAATGTTTAAAAGCTTGTTCCTTTTTCCTATTTTTTTCACTTTTTGACCAATGAAAGCAAAAGAAGAGAGTGGATTATCACAGACAAATGCCCCAAATATATCAGGTCATATCTTGGCTAAGAAAGAATAAATCAGTTTCAATTTATTGGACTTAGTAGGCTTCTCCTCCCCTTCCAGGCTTGGGGCAGCTTACGTCAGGTTAATACATTACGTACATAAAATACAAATCATTGCTCCTGCTCCTTGTGACACAAAAATGTAGATCTAAGGTGTGAATTCCCCCCCCCCCCGCCCAATCATCTAATACTCTTGTGCACAGTCTGGATTTTATCATATTTTATAATCTCTCTACTTTAAAAATGTAGATCCATGACAGTTTGTGGGTTTTTGTGGAAAGACCCCTTGAATATACTCTGTCCACATACTTCAGTGCAAAAAAAAAAATGCAACTCCAGCATTAGTGGAATCCCCTTGGTGTAAACTGGTCCCTTACGGGCTTTATGGGCAGATTATACAAAGGCTACTTTGTATATAAAGGCTACTTTGTATAAAAAGGCAACTTGTGATAGTGAGTAAAGAACAATTGTATATAGAGGCAATAAACTTTTGTATGCTAGTGCTAGGAGGCAGCACCTTGGCTTGGTTGTCCTGTTTGTTGACCCTCCAAACCAGCTGGTTGGTTTCTATGTGAAACAGTATGCTGGATTAGATGGAACTTTGGTCTGATCCAGCAGGGCTGCCCATATGTTCTTACAGAATGACAATCCAAATCCATTATGCTGTCACAAGACAAAACCAGCCCCACAAACTGCACTATAAAAAGTTGAACCCATGTTTGTGGTGCCACCAGCACACACAGGCTTACATTTGAGGCACAGTGCTGGCACAGGACATGCAAGAAGGTATGGTTTACAGGCAGGCATGAGAAACTGCTCCATTAATTCACTCAGACAGATGAGAAAAAGGAACGCCTCTGGCCAAGAAACAAAAACCATGCTTGACAAGGACAAAATAATGTTGAATGTATTGTCGAGGGCTTTCATGGCCGGATTCAACTCGTTGTTGTGGGTTTTCCAGGCTGTGTGGCTGTGGTCAGACCATGGCCACACAGCCTGAAAAACTCACAACAACCAAAATGGTGTTGGTTAGTATTCTTTCTTTGCTAGATTTCTGACCTGGCATCCTCACACTCCATCCAATGGTGGGATTCAAATAATTTAACAACCGGTTCCAGTGGTGGGATTCAAATAATTTAACAGCTGGTTGTTTACATGCACCATTTTAACAACTGGTTCTGCCGAAGTGGTGCGAACTTGCTGAATCTCCCCACTGACTCCATCCAACCATGTATTTCTGAGCTGTTATTTCAGATTGGCAATTCTACAAAAATTGCACCCTGTTGATTACTTTCCAATACAATACGATTTACTTTCCAATACAATACTAAGTAATGTTGCTTGTTTTACTTCTTTCAGTGTTCCTTTGTTGGTGAAGTGTAATGTATATTAGTCGTTATTCAGCGGTGATGTACATTTTAAGCAGTGAAATATCCTCTCCTATAGCTATTCTGGCTGGGTATGAAAACAAGATTAGTGTATTGAGAGGTAGTTAGTTTGTATTTAACAGTCTTGAGGAGTCACAAAGCTGGCAGAATGATGTGGTGATATGGACTGCATCTTGTTCCTACTCTATTTCTTATTAAAATAGAGAGAACTCACATATAGCTTCAAGGTTTCCTGTGGCTTATACTACATTGTCTAGAGTCTGGGTCAACTTCTTGTTCCAAGAGATTGAAAACGAAATAGCTCAGACAATGTGTTTCAAGCTGAGCCCAGTTTATACATTATCTGTAGTGCTGCTTGTCTTTGCATAGTGGAATAGTAGAACCCTCATATTTCCTAACATAATATTTCTGTAAGATCACAGGGGCACACAGTATACACTGGAGGAGGGAAATCATGTTAATTGGGACCTGTATGGCTGATTTGTTGTTGTTGATGATGTTGTTGTTATGGAATTGTTGTTTCATATATGAGATTTATCTCCTACTGTCGTAGGAGGTTGTAGTGATTTCCACCACCACCACCACCACCACCACCCCGCTCAAGTAAAAACTAGAAGTGGGGTATCAGTAATAACTAAACGGATATGGTGATAAAATTTTGAATGATTAGAGTGACAAAATATCATTGTTGCTTTGTTTTATTTTGTCATTTTATGATTCACACATTTGGCAAGATGGGTTGTGCTTAAGAAGGAAGTGAATGCAGCAGTAAAATAGTGAGGAGACACAAATATATAAACATATTTTAAAAGTCTGAGAAACAGGAAAAAGGGTAAGTTAAGTGCCTATTCAGCACAATCCTAAACTGAATGCAACTGTTGCAAAGAGAACTGTAACAAATTTAGGAAAGCCATGGGTCTTGAAGCCTTTCTTAAATTTGTGTTTATCCTTTATACACAAATTAAGATTCCCAAGTTAGTGTTGCTTGTCCCTTTGGCCATTTGGATGACTATGATTGCCTGTCTGTTCAATGAAATGCTTAGATGTTTAATGGTCAACATTCAGAACATCAAAAAGACAGTGCACACTGCACTTCTGGATGAGAGTTTATAAATGTTGGGAAAGTTTCCCTCATTAGTGACTTTTCTCATAAATAAAGAATCCTTCATTAATACAGTCCTCATGTTGCAGGTTATAAAATGAAGTAACGTGGTTGGAAGAGCAGGGGCTGGAATAGGTATTTCAATATCTGATAGCACTGTAGTTTCTTTTCCTTATAAATATGACAACATCATTTTGTTACGAAAGCAACACTTCAAAATCATATGTGCTGTATTCAAGTAGCAAGTAAGATCTAGACGTGTTCTAAGACTGCATTCAGGAACTTTGTCACTAGTGGTCACCCTGCAAAGAGACATAGTTTCTTGCTATATTCTTGATTCTTACTCATTCGGTTATTAAATTATTTGTAGCAAGTGTTATAAAGAACCACATTTCATATAATTTTCCCTATACAATGTATCTTAAATTCAGTAAAAGGCCTGGAAATTAACATATCTTTTTTTCCTGGATGATTCTCAGTTGCATAACATTGTTATTTTTGTTTTGGGGGTTTGGGGATGTGTGAGTGCTAAAATTGAGGGATTACTCAATTGTGTTGCTTGTGCTACCTGTGAATAAGGAACTGGATAAAACATTGAGACTTTACATCAAGTTCACTTTTTTGATCCACACTGGCTTTAATAGTTTAATGTCTTCTTGTAATGACAGTAGCAAGTGATCATAATTAATATCTTGTAGTGCTCAATTAGGAAATATGTATGTGTCCAGAAAAATAATTTCCTGACTGTGAGAAAAGTGCTAGGACTGGGGGATTGTGTAGGTTCCTCACTAGCCATGCATCTCTTCTGCTATTTGATCCACCCCTCCCGTACTTACACATGCTGTCTACCTATGGTGGGCATTTGTTAAAACTAAAACTAATCTCCCCCCACCCCGAAAAATGATTGTTAGTATTGGGGGGCGGGGGATCTCCAAAAAAAGTGGCAATAAAATGAAGCCAAGAAAGCTGATCCCAAAAAATGCTGATTTTTTTCAGCATTATGGGGGCCCATTTGACCCGCTGCATTTGTTGTTAAAAAACAAACACCTGTCCCTTCCTCAGTTACCTGCAGCCTGGCTAGGCCCATCATTGAACTATGCACGTGAAGATCAGAGGTGGCACAGTGGTGGGATTCAGCAGGTTCGCCCCACTTCGGCAGAACCGGTTGTTAAAATGGTGCTTGTAAACAACCAGTTGTTGAATTATTTGAATACCACCACTGGAGCCGGTTGTTAAATTATTTGACTCCCACCATGGAAGTGACGTGTGTAGTTCAACGTGGGGCTCAACCAGCATTCCACTGCAGCGGCTCCCTCCAGTCTTCCTGTGGAGATTGGAGGTGACGCCTGCAGTTCAACACTGGACTAGCAAAAAAAAAGAAGTCAATACAACATTTTTAAATGAAAATTTTGGTTTTTAACCACACTGGTAAAATATGTGTGGCTCCAGACTCTATGTGAGTCTGAGAGATGGTGTGTGCAGTTCAGCTGTCGGCTCAGCCTGCCCGAACCCAGCTTTCAACTGTATGCCTACCTTTGAATTCCATGTGGATCTTGAAGACCGCAGGCAGTACAGGTTCAACTCTGTGCTGCCTGCTGCCTCCCAGACCCACATGGAGTCCGGAGGCAGGCGTATTTTTCAGATTTGGATTTAGTAACTTTAATTTTTTTGAAAAAAACTAAATAAACCAATATGTAAAATTCACTGGGTTGTTTTTTTTTTTTTTTGGTGAAAATTTCTGGCCCTAATAAACCCAAACCTGAAAAATGCCTACCCCTAATTTCTACATGATTGGACAAATCTGGATTTAAATGCAAATGTCCACTGGTGCTATATCAAGTGTGATCCACAATTTTCTAAAATCAGAAGGCCTTATATTGTTGAATTTTCATATTGTCCAAGCCAGTTAACTGAAATTCTCGAACACATTTGCAACTTCCAGTCTGATGGTTTATTTTTAGGTTCTTAATTCTCATTTTGTTGAAATTAATTTAACCACAGCAGACAAAAAACAGAGTTTGTTAGGATTCTATACTCCAATTTGTGTCTAATCATGAAGGATAGAAATCAAAATTGCAATCCAGTAGGATAGAAATCAAAATTGCAATCCAGTACAGTTAAGTTACAGTGACTTCTTACAACATTACCTTGTTATTTACATGTTAGATCTCAGAGCCTCTTTTCAGCTTGAAATTTTCATTTTTAAAAAGAGCGCATAGTCTATGTGCCACTGTCTGCCCCATTAAGTAGCAAGCACCGTTCCAAATGGAATCTATAAAACTACCTTATTTTCAGTTAGTAATTTTTCTGTGCTTACAGAAGTTATGATAATAATCATCTGTGGAATATAAAGTTTTAGCACAATCACTGTGTATTTTGGTATGCATTATAGTTAGATTCCGTATCGAGAGCACTTTGTATGTCTTGGTGTGGAATGTTTGAGCATTTTAATATTAATCTGTACTTACTGATTTACTGGAGTCTACTCAGGAGCACATTGATAGGGCCCGAATTGATCGCTGATGTACTAAACTGAGTTGACACAGGAGGAATGTCCATTTAAGGCATGTCTTTTATTTGTCTTCCAGAATCAGTTTCAAGAAGACAGCAATGGAACGATTTGATGTGAAACCACCTCCCTCTCGCAGCCGTTCCAAGACTGCTTTGTACGTGACTCCTCAGGATCGTGTAACTGAATTTGGCAGTGAACTGTACGAAGATGGAGGGAAACTGTACTGCACTTTCTGCAATGTGGTGCTGAATCATGTTCGCAAGTCTGCCATCAATGACCATCTCAAATCCAAAACTCATACCAAGCGCAAGGGGGAGTTTGAAGAGCAAAGTGCCAGGAAGAAACCACGGACTCTGACTGCCTCTCTGCAGTGCAACAGTGCAGCCCAGACAGAGAAACCCAATGTCATCCAGGACTTTGTAAAAATGTTTCTGGAAGCTAACATTCCTCTTGAGAAGGCTGACCATCCAGCTGTGCGAGCCTTCCTCTCTCGCCATGTGAAGAATGGGAACTCCATACCCAAGTCAGACCAACTAAGGAAAGCTTACTTGCCTGATGGCTATACAAATCAACTTCTCAAGTCTGAAGACCACTGAAGGGAAGACTACTTGGTTGTGGATGTGGAGTATTAAAGTTGCCTAGCAGTGGTGTGGCTTATTTTTACATTCATGCACATGCAATGTTATGTCACGGATTTTGTATTGTAGAAATGACAATCTGTTACAAAATGCAATGATGTAAAAAGAAAACCAGCCCTAGTTTGTTTGGATCTAAAACGCCATTGAAATCCACGGAGTTTGGAATGGTAGTAAGGTGCAGGTTGCTGAGTAACAGAGCAGAGTTAGAGCCTTTTATGTCCATTGAAGTCAATGCAATGAACTTAGAAAAGTGTAATTCTGCACTGTAGGTCCCGTCCTACATTATATGATAACTGAAAAGGAACACACTATGGCCACTTTGATGTCCAGTGCAAATGCTAGTTCCATTAGTGAAAACAGTTGTGCAAAATTAATCTTCTGGCTGATTCTGTTTTATTCATTTATATCCAGGAAACAAAATTTATCAACGTTGAACACTTGTATGGCTAGTGAGACGTTCAGTAATAGGGATGTGAAGCTAGAGTATAGCATCCCCATTTGGATGGACATTTAGCCAGAATCCTGGTGAATATGTTTCAGGGAGTACCCAATTTATACCAATTGTTCCTAAAAGCAGTTAATACTATTTGTGCAGTGTCCATGGACATAAGCTAATGGAGCAGGAAAGTGGAAAATCAGAGCAACCAAGGGACAAAAGTGAAAGAACTTTCCAATGTTGTAAAATTAGAGGAGAGTTATGCAGTGCATTGCCAGTAGATGGCAGTGTTTTGCATATAATGCGACAGTATTTCAGTGTAAGCCTGAGTTTGGGTATCCAGAAGTTCCACTGAGGTTAATGAGATTTATTCCCTAGTGAATGTGTTAAGGATTACAGCCATGTCTTACACCGGTTATCTCCCCAAGTTCAACTTCACAATTGTCTCATATAACTGGATTATGTTATCCATTTGAATACCTACTTTTCTTGAACATTTCTTAGCTTGTAATATGATTTCTCAACATGGCAGATCTTTTTTCTAGTATAAAATTTGTTCCAGTTTTGCTGCTAGCTGTGAAAGCTATGAATATTATGAAAATATTTGTTGCTTTCTAAACAAAAAGGGTATGAGCCAACTAGTTGGTTCTTTTGAAGGTTCCCACTTATTTGAATAGAAAAGTTAATGCACTGGTAGAACCAGCAAGCTTTTTAAAGAATTTCTTAGTTTTGGCTAGATTGTGTTCCAGATATTTTTTTAAAAAAAACTCCAGAAAACTCAGTGGTATTACAAAGAAAACAGTGGTTTGTTCCTTTTCCTATTTCTCCCCTCTTTTTAGGGACTACGACATGGTATGGTAGCAAGAAAAGTTTAAGGAATATACAAGCTAGTGACAATTTTTTTTCCAAAGCTTTCAGTAGAACTTTGTATTGTAGGATAAAGCCCACAGTCAGGAGACAGTTTGTTTTCTAAATATATATGTATATTATTTGTTTTTAAAACAATTTTTAATGTTTTTGGTGAGAAATTTATATAAAAAGAATGAAAGCATTTGTTTCAGACTTCTGGTGGTTATTGGAAGAGCTTGTGTGTCTTCCTCAAGGCAGCCATTTTCTTTTTTTTCTTCCGTGAAGTTTTCCACCGCTGTCTCCCCCTCCCCCGCCACCACCAATTAGACCAAGTATTGCTAATTTTTCATAAACAGCTTGAAGAAAAATATGCCCCCCCCCCTTCCAGCCTTGACACAAACAAAATAATCTGCTGGCCCACAGTAATGTTTGGCTCAGGCTTAAGACAACCACACACAGGTTCTCATGCACTGAGAATCTGTTATACAACACTAGTGTAATATTTATAACAACATGATTCTCTTTAAGAGCTATTGCAGTGACATGGCAGCCTTGTATGTGGGCAAGACAATATGAGTGTTTAAGATTAGGTGAGATCATGTTATTTACAATCAAGAAAGTACATGGTAATAAACTAGTATTAGAAATTTCCTGCTTTCATTCATCGTGTGTACTTGTTCTTTTAGTTTTGCAACTATTTTATTTAGAAAAAGAATATGGCTCAGTCTTCTACCTTGGTAGATGTAGGAATGGATAGGACGGGTAAATGTCTCCTACCAATCTTTTGTTTGTTAATGTTTCCTTCTAATCTTTTTTTTTTGGCTAACACCATCTCTTGTGTGTTGGCTTGAACATAATGCATTGCCATCACAGCTGTACTTTGTATTTTCCTTGTCCTATATGATGTCTAATATCTGGAAACTGTCTGTGTATAAGGCAATGGTAAAACTAGTGCAATGAGAATGCATATATATCACTGGGAACATTTCTTTTGTATTTCTTTCCTGTTTTCATTCCTTAGGGGAGCCTCATATATGACCACTGAAATGTCAGTAGATGGCTGTGCATAAGAAAGAGGTGGTGGGGAGTGATGTTGCTCTGTAAGTTTGTGAAATCAATGTATTCCACATATATCTTCCTAAAAAGCTTCCATTTAGCAATGTTATGCCATAAATGTAAAAAGAAGATTAGATGGTATACAGTCTACAGGAATGGGTCCTTCAAGATATATATGCCATTGACCATGTGTGATTAGTATAAATCATGAAAAGAAAATACGGGCCATTTACACTTGGGACTTCTCATCGCACCAAGCTTACCTGGGAATATTTTCATTTATGTAGCAGTATTGGAACATTATCTGGGTTAGATTTTCATTTACGCAACTGTCTCCACACCACTATGCCATGGGTCAATGAAAGGTTTTCCAGTCCAGGCAAACAGCAATTTTTTCTCAGCTTTGCTAGGAATGTGAATCAGAAAGAGTGTGCCATGCCTGCCTCAGGTTATGTTTTCTTCTCCCATGCCATAAATGGGATCATTCCTCCATTTTGTCTGCCTTCTCTCCACCTACTTCACTCCCTCCTCCCCTTCAATTTTTGTACATAAGTAATCATTCGGTACACCTCCATTGTTTTCCCTCTAGACTCCTCAGTTGCATTTATTCCATACGCTACTGCTGAAAGCAATTCTTCTCATCAACCATTTCCCCCTATTCTGTTTTTTTAAAGGATTTCACCCGCTTTTTTCCTTAGTGGACTAACATTAGGGCAAAATAACAAGTCAGGCTCATTCAAGTTCACCTAATATTTGCAAGTGAAACTGAAGGCAAAAGATACATTGTTACTACAAATACAATGTATCTTTGCCGCAGAGTTTCACTTGCAAATACTACCTGAAATTGGAAAAAGAGCACACAATCAACCTGGGCTGCGTTATTTTGCCCTGAAGTTAGTTCACTAATGCAAAAGTGGAAAAAATCCTTTCAAAAATCAAGGGGAGGGGGGAATAACTGATGGGAAGAAGCTGCAGCAGATTCAGGGTTTTAAAAAAATGGGAATAGGACGTTTAAAATTCAAAGCTCATTCTGTGGGGGGAAATCCTTTGGATCAATTGGTGAGCTGTAAGTGCATAAATGGCTATGGTAAAGTTAAGGAAATTTGCTTGATGCCCATTGAAAAAGAAATTGCTATATCGGACATAAAGAGTCAAACAGTTGGGGAAGCCAGAACTTTTTAAACGTATGGACAATATAATGACACATTTAATATGTTCATGTCGTCTGTGTTTGTAAATTTTGCACTGGAACAAGTAAATGATTGTAACCTAACCAATGGAATATAATTTAATGTTTTATAGATTGGTCTTGATTAGCTGTTAAAACATAATGCCACTTTGTGACTAGACTAAACATGGACTTATTTGGGAATAAATTCTGTTGAATACAGTTGGAATTGCTTCCAGATCAACATAGCAAAGATTTAAAACAAGGACTTCTATTTGTTAATGCTAATTTATTTGTTAACATCTCAAACAAACTATCCAGAGTTTATTGGGAGTAATAGGAAGTATTTTTCAAAGAATTTTTTTGTAAATTTCTGTAGTTTAAATTTTTTGGGAGGGTTACAATTGATTGAAAAAGCTTTAGATCCAACCAAACGCAATGGTTTTCAGCAGATGGGGGGAAATGGATTATGTCAGATAGGGGACATTTTTGAGTAGTTGCACAATTCATAACCCAGTAACAATATGCCAAAAAAGTAGGGGGGAGAAATAGAGAAGAATTTAACATGATTTTGACTCTCAATGACAAATTTCAGAACTGAAATGAAGAATACAGTTCGAACATACTACCACTAACTATATATAATATATAGTTAGTAAAAATAGTATATATAACGTTGATAACCTTGCTATCCTTTTTTATTGGTACATTTTGAATTTACTTCTATGTTTCATTTGCTTTTGCATGTTAAATATTCACTGTCTATGTTTTTACAGTTTTGTGCTTATTTTACACAATACGTTTTTAAAATAAATTGTACTGGATTAATAAGGAAAAAATGTCAGTCATTGTAATAATCTATTAAGTAGAAAGGCAGCAATGGCTATTCTTTGTGTCCTCCCCAGTTTCTGCTATTTTGTGCAGAAATAAAAATTGGTGTCAATAGTGTATTGCATCCCTTCTTAATATTGGCCATTTGAAATTAAGCTCTGCATTATGTTTAAGACATGCAAAATGTACTTATTTCACACATAGGTCAGTTGGGTCATTTTATTTACAGTCTGCCATTTCTCACTGACACTGAAGGCAGATTACAACATGCAAAACAAGGCAATAGGGAAAATATAGGTTATGTAATGATGGAACAAAATTGATTACAAACTTTAAAAATGTAATAAAAACAAAAAAAGATATGATATGTAAAAACTAGACATTAGAAAGCTGTGCAGTCAAAACTTGATAATGTATGTGTACGTAAAGTGCATCAAGTCACAGCTGAATGATCCCAGCAAGGGGCATTAAAGACAACTGAGAAATGGGTGGTTTACCATTTCTTTCCTCTGCAAAGTCTCTGGAGGTCTCCCTTCCAAATACCAACCCCGCTTAGCTTTGGAGGTCTGATGAGATCAGGCGATACCACGCGGCCTTCCCTCTTTCTTGATAAGGTGTACAGTGCCATAAATGGTCTCCAGAACAATTCTATTTTAATATAGTTCTATTGTCTTCATAAAAAGCTCTCCTGAACAGTGCATTTTACACATGATTGAGTTTAATGAATGGGATGGATTTGACAAATGTCATTGAAGTAGCATAAGCTCTATCAGTTCCTATAGCTGTATGGAATAATGAACTTGCCAGTTTCCTGTGTAGCTATGCTGGTAAGAGGGTGCTTCAGTAGGGAAAAATACAGAAAATTATGCTTTAACTACCTGTAGCTGAATGTCACGTTTGTCTTTTAAAACAATGGCGAACAAATGGGGCTTCAATGAGTTTTCCCAATAAATAGGGAGGCTAACATCCCAGGCTTGTTCCCATTTCCTGGGATATCTAATACTCCCAGCCCAAAGGAAGGAAATGTAGGCATTGTTGTACATGAACCAGGCAGAGGCTCTTAACATTCCATGCCATTAAAAAAAAATCAGTGAGATTTGAGTTCACTAGTCTTAGGCCCTTTCCGCACGGGCCATAAACGACGGCTTGGGGACGGCAAAAACGCTGTCCCCAGGCCGCCGTTCGCACAGGGGGCGCAGCTGCATCGCCGCCGCGCCGCCCTCGCGCCGCCCGCCCGTCCCGATGCCGGCGTTTCCCCAGTGCCCTCGGAAGCCGTGCAAATGGCAGCGGCTTCCCGGTGCTTCCCCCCCCCCCTCGCTCCCTGTACTTATCTTGTCCCCGGGCCTCTGGCGCGTCGCCGAGGCCTGGGGAGACGCCCCCCTGCCCTGCGCCGCTGGAGCAGGCGCGCAGGGCCGGGGTGTGTGTCCCCAGGACTTGGCGGCGCGCCGAAGGCCCGGGGACACGCCGGGTCGGCCGGGCACCAGCGCTCCGCGGCGCCGGCTGCACGGCTCTTTCTAGGACCGTCTGTGCAGACGGTCCTAGCGTCGTCGGGTCGGCGTCAAGTACGCCGACCCGGCCGCTTCCGCATTCTTGCGGAAATGGCTTTAGTGATCAACAAGGGTTTCCTAAGGTGCTACTGGTTTTCTTTCTGTGCTTCTATGACAGTGGTGGCGAACCTATGGCATGGGTGCCAGAGGTGGCACTCAGAGCACTCTCTGTGGGCACACACACACAGAGTTTGTCATGTGGGGGGCGGAAAACCGCACTGATTTTCATGGGAAGAACTAAAGCATGAGAGCAAGCTCAGTTGCTGGCAATGGGGCTTGCGTCTGAGTAAACCCTCCTATGGTTGTGATTCATCCGTTCGAAGCGTTGCACGGTTGCTTCACCAAGTTTACTCCCAAGTAACGCACGCCTCAGAGCCAAGCGTTTTTTCTAAACTAAAACTTCAGTATTCAGGTTAAATTGCCGTATTGGCACTTTGCAATAAATAAGTGGGTTTTGGGTTGCCATTTGGGCACCCGGTCTCGAAAAGGTTCGCCATCATTGTTCTATGATATTCCTGGGTATGAAAATTCCTCCCCTCCCCCCTGCAAACATCAACCTAAGGTATTGCTGCAGTACTTTTGTAAAAACAGGCAAAATATTGTCTACATTTTAAATGACTTTTTCACACTGCAAAAGAGCCAGCATTACTCTGCTTTCGTTTCTTTGTTCGTTTCATTCAGCATTCCTCTCGCAGTTCCTCTTGAAGCAAACACAGGAAAGAGTGGCTGCAGTTCAGTCTTGATCACTCCAGAGTTTGAAAGTGAGCAGCAAACAAGTGACATCAGCCGCACCACTGTTGGCGAGATCTCTGATCTGCAACTCTGATTTGTGTCAGTTCCTTTCCATCCCTTTCTTTGCCTCCCCTCCTCTTCAACCCTTCGAGAGAGCTGAAAGCCTCCTCACAGACCTCACAAGCTCTCCATGCATCATTGAAGAGGCTGCTTGAATGGTCCCTACTCCATTCCAACAATATTTTTCCACCTTGAACATGAAGTGAAGACCCATCCAGGCCATGAACGCCAGGGACTTTGGACTGCTCTTTCTTTTTTTGATGCTGATGTTGGGCAAACCAGGAGCATGCGGTAAGATCCTCCTCCCCCCTCCCCCCTTTATGGCCTTTGCAATCAGAATTGCAGTGGAATTTGAATGTAGGACACACACACCCCAAAGAAAACTTGCCTTTGCTCAAACGTATTTCCAAGAATTAGCCCTTCAGTTATACATCTGTAATTTAGAATGAGACAGCATGATAGATGTACTGGTATTTGTACTGGCTGTAATGAGAATGAGAATGAGACAGCATGATAGATGTACTGGTATAAATGACATGGTGCAGTTTGAATGCCATTAGTTATTATACAGTAAGTGTGTGGATAGGAGTATAGAGTGGAGCAGGCAGCATATTTGGAAGATGGATCCACCAAATGGTGAGATTAGATTAGATCTTGTTTGTCCCAGTAAAGAGAGTAAGTAGCAAAATGTTTTCTACAAACTTATCTCCACTGAAAGTTGAAATTACACAATTTTTGAAAGACTGCAGATGCAAATATAGATGACACTAAAGGCCAAACCATTATGTGTTAAGTGCTACTGTCAAATTGCTTCTGACTCATGGCGACCCTATGAATGAATGACAATTCATAATTGGACTTTCAAGGCACCTTTACTGGTAAATAGCAGCTATAAAAGGCCCCATTCAGATTGTGTAGTGGTGGAAAGTGCTGTAAAATCACAGCAGACTTATACCTACTACCCCCTCAAGGGTTTTTCAAGTCCAGAGATGAACAGAGGTGGTTTGCCATTGCCTGCCTCTGAGTAACAACCCCAAACTTCCTTGGTGGCCTACAATGCAAGTTCAAACCAGGGCCAACCCTGCTTAGCTTCAGAGATCTGTCAAAATCAGGCTAGCTGTCAAAACCATCCATGTCAGGGCATTCAGGTTGGGCCACAGCCTATAATAAAATTTTCCCTACCTCAAATACCACAACTCTGAACTACTGCTTTGACCTACTGGAAGAAACATACAAGCTATTTTATGTAACCTAGTAGGATGAATAGCAGCTCGAGGGGTAATTAGAGAGGGCAGAATAAAGCTCCAACTACTGAATGTAAAAAGACCTATTTTAGGAGCAGTGGATTGAGGAAAGGACTTTGATTTGGAAACCAAACTGAATAAATTATTGGCTATTATATTATCTTAGATCAGATGTTTGAAAAGTACATTTCTCTTTCCAAGCACCCCACTACACATTTTAAGAAAATAATTCCTGTGTATCCACGGCTTGTACCCACAGCAGCAATCATACTATGCAGAGTGCAGATAGAGGTCTGAAAATGCAGTTAATGTGCATAGAAGCCAAGTTAGCTCTTGGATGCAAGCGTCACAGCCAGTACAAATCAGTAACGTGGAAGCCCCTTCCTGATCTCATCTCATATATTGTCTCATTAGTCAAAGAAAAGAAATCTGTTTTATTTCTGAAATGTCATAAGTTGATCATGGTAATGTACTTGCAGCCAAGGCCTGAATCCTAGTAACATGCTGGCCCCCTGCCCATTTCTTGGGCCTTGACTGGGCATGCATTTTAGATTTGTATTCCTGTGACCACTGTGGAAACATTCAGTAGAATTTTGGAAATCTGCAACAGTAAGGTTCAAATTCTCATGCTGCCACAGATCTTGCTGGGTGACCTTGGACCTGTCATGCTTTCTCAGTCTGACCTTCCTCACAGGGTTGTTTTGAGATTAAAATGGAGGAGCAGAGAATGATACAAGCCATTCTGAGGTTCTAAATAAGTGAGATCTCACATTTTATGTAATATGAAGTAACCCTCAGGTACTAGACACCGCTACAATTTAAGATTAACACTTAACATTTGCATTCAGGTCTGCATACTAGGAGGTGGAAGTACATGTTACACTTGCAAGCACATTTCCCTGAGTACCAAAGACATTCATGCTCTAATCTGCCATCTCCAGAATCACAGCCCTAAATATGCATATACCATGCATATATTTGGCAAAATAAAGTGCAAAGACTTTCAGAGGCATCAGAAAGATTTCCTTTTGAGTACGGAGAAGGTACTAGAGAGAAAACAGGAGAACTTCTGATAGTTTTTGTGGTGGGACCTCTGCAGAGATGGGATGCCTTAGAACCCCTCACCAAAGCAACCATTTTCTCCTGTGGAACTGATGTTTGGAGTCTGAAAGACAATCATAATTCCAGGAGATCCACAGACTCCACCTGAAAGTTGGCAGCCTTAATTAATATGTTCTCCATTGCACCAGATCAGTTGCATCATGAGCAGAAGCTTTCAAACTGTAAAGATGCTGTCCCCACAGCCATTACTGTCCTTTCACCTGATTTGCCTGTCCACAGATGTATGCCTGGTTTAACTGACATGGTATGTGCAATTAAAGAGAAAGACTGGTAGTGGGGAAAGTTGGGACATGTTTCTTCCCAAATACCAGAATGGGAAAGCTCTCCCCTATGAAAAAAATTGTCTATCCCTGACTGGTGCCCTTGTCCTGAAAACAATTCTGCTTTGACTCTTAGGCTGATTCCGCATGGGCCAAAAACAGTGGTGTGAAAATGGTGTGAAAACGGTGTGAAATCAGTATAAACCCTTTTACACCATTTTAAACCCTTTTACACCATTTTCACACCGTTTTCAAACTGCTGTTTTTGGCCCATGCGGAATCAGCCTTAGTGAAAAGGTTTTCAAGGATAGCCATGTTGGTCTGTAGTAGAATGCCTAGTCTAGTAGGACCTTAGAGATCAACATGATTTGGGAGGTATAAGCTTTTGAGAGCCAAAAATCCCTTCATCAAATAAGAGTTGGCAAAGACAGACCATAAATGAAAAAAAAATCCCCATAAATCTGATTACATGTGCTTGAAGCTTCTGTTGTCACAGAAAATCTGACAAGTTTGCTCAATGTCGGTGTTGTGGGGGAGGAGGTGACTTCCTCAAAAAGAATCCTACAATGTTAACTGTATCTGAAAAATCCAAACTTGAACTTGACCTTTCAAAACAGGGACTCTGTAAGTAAAAAAAGTTTCACTTATGTAACAGATCACCAACTTTACCTTGAGCAGACCCACATAATCAGAAATCATCCTCTGCTAGCTTCAACTTGTTTTTCCTAGTCACCTCAAATATCCACACAGTGCACATATAACGGACTGTGAGAAAAGTCCTGTTCTCAAATCTCCATTCACATCTTGGCTACCAGTTGTGTTTATTCATTTTTATCCTGTTTTTGCCTCAGGTAATTCATAGCAGTGCAGATAGTTTTCAATATTGTCCTCACAACAATTCTGTGTTGCTATGGAATGAATCCTCCTATACAGCCACTTCATTTGAAGCCTTCCTCCATGGGAAAACTACTTAAATTGCAGGAAGGCTTCTTAGGCTGGAGAAAGGCGCTCAAAGGAGAAGTAGGATACAGGTGGGATTAACTCCAGTAAGTTTACAGTAGACTTGAATTTAGATACTCCCAGTTCTCTTCTGACTTTCTAACCTCTACTCTAACTGGCTTTCAGTTCTGACTTTTGTGGCTGCAACTCCCTTGTAGCCATTTCCACTTTTTCAACATCTTCCTCTAAGCGGCATCCCACTTCTGTACCACAGGTGATAAACAAGGCTGCCTTGAGAGAAAGAACTGACCAAACGAAACATTCCTGTGTTATTTCTTATACATGTTAAGGCTCGTCATGAACAGTGGTCTATAACCCATGTGTCAGGACACTTACGTAGATTACTTACTGGGTCAAGTGTCCTTATACAGCCTCAGTAAAGATTGCTACTTCAGGCCTGAAAAGATTGCTACTTCAGGCCTGAATAGAGAGCATGATCACCATGCCTTTTATCTCTATTTGTCTGCATTAGGGGTGGGAAAAATGAATCACCCCCAAAAAGAATAGGCTTTTTGGGGGTTTTATCTTTTTTTTAAAAAAAAAACCCAGGCTTTTCCATTTTTAGAGCAGCCCCCTCCCTCACTGCAGTTTCCCAAGTCCACATGGCCTTGGGAAATAGCAGTGGGGTGGATGAACACTGAAACTGAATGCTGGACACCAGCATTCAGTTTGAGTGCTTCTTTCTCCATCCACTGCTTCTCAAGTCTTCATGGAACTGGGAAGTGGTAGGAGAGGGGTTATCAGAGGTCGAATCCCCACTACCGTCTTAGCCAGGTTTCAGAACACAAACTAACCAGGTTTGAGCGACGACCTCCCCGGTCGAATCCCCACTACCGTCTTAGCCAGGTTTCAGAACACAAACTAACCAGGTTTGAGCTGACTTGATGCTCCACGATTGAATCCTCACCTTCACCGTCTTAGCCAGGTTTCAGAACACAAACTAACCAGGTTTGAGGTCATTTGTGTTCTGAAACCTGGCTAAGACAGTAGTGGGGTTTCTACCGGGGAGGTCGTCCCTCAAATCTGGTTAGTTTGTGTTCTGAAACCTGGCTAAGACGGTAGTGGGGATTCGACCAGACTGAGCCCTGGTGGGTGGGGGCTCCCTCTGTTTTAAGACAGTGATTCCTCCACCCATTCTGCCAACCCTTGGCTTGCCTGTCAGTGCAGTGCCAAAATGGGGAGCCCATTCTCTGCATTTGCTCAGTGCAACCATTAGTAAAAACTTGTCTGAACTTGCCCTCACTCACATCTGCCATGCAAAACACCTATCTCACAATGACCCTACCATGGAGAGCATTCCCATCTCCAGCCCTGGACTATACAACCCTGCAAACACAAAGGACATATTAAAGTGTTTGCCTCAAGTGTTTCTGCCCAGTGTTGTATTATCCTAGTGCTTCTTCCTCTGACTAACCTCTATAATGGCCACTTTTTTTTTTTGCATTGACATTGTTCTATAGCTGTAATTTCATCAGCTACCTTTCCCCTCTCAAGCACTTCCAAGCTTGGAGTTAAGTTGATGCCTCAACACATTAGATTAATGACCCAACCATCAAGGTTGATGTCTATGTCTTGTATTTCCCAGGAAACGCAAGTCTGTTCTTTGTCCTGGGAGATTAAGGGCCATTCTACATAACCCTGAGGGTACCTTTTTTTCCTATAAGAAACCCCCTCTCCCAGTAGCCCTTGTTCAATATCTCTGGACACCTCTCTGTCTGTGATATTGTTCCACAATGTGTTGTTTTTTTCTGCCCGAGCCACTCAGCTCTGTTCATCAGACTATTCCACTCTAAGATCAGGTAATTCCCCAGTTCCCTTATCTTTCCAGACCTATCTCCTCACAACCACGTATATCCTAGAACTGTGTGTGTGTTCTGCTGTTATGATTATTGTGGGCTTGTGTGGCCCCATTATCCCTTAATAAAATTGTTAAAATGTATTTGTTCTCCTTTGAAATTTCTTGTAAAAGCTGACTTTTGTTAAACATGGGCAACCAAGATCTTGAGTTTACCCAGCCATTTGCTAAGTCAAGAATATACTCTTGACAATTCCCCCCTCTACAAGGAAGAGTCTCCCACCAGTTCAGACAACAGAAGAAGAGAACTGAATGCTGAGCTCACCATTCCATTGAAGTTCTCCCCACCTTGGATTTTCAAGTTTTCATTTTGGGTTGGGTTTTTAAAAAATTTGTTAAAAGCCAAATAAAGTCAATGAGTATCGGCTTCATTTGGCTTTACCAAATTTTTCTGGGTTTTAAAACCCAAATCTGAAATTTACCGAATTAAAAATACTGTGCTTACCCCTAATCTGCATGCAATATTCAAGGACAATCAGTGGTAAAGAGCATTCCTTCATAGCCCTGTCCTGTGGCCTGTTCCACACTATGTTATATCTCCTGGTGCTCAGTTATGTTTCTTGTCTCCACCTCTTTTCTATTTTCTTGTGATGTGACTCTGATGTCACATGTTTGCCACTCAATGAGTTCTGTGCCTGGAAAGTAGAGGACAATTGAGCTAGACTCCTATATCAAAACTTTGATAGAATCTCTTGGAGTAATTTTTCCCTCCTGCTGTTACCTTCTTGACCTAGTCTCAAAGAAGCTAACAATTGCCTTCCCCTCCCCACAACAGTCATTTTGTGAGGTGGGGCTGAGACAGTTCAGAGAGAACTGTGACTAGCCCAAGGTCACCCAGTAGGCTTCATTCATGTGGAAGAGTGAAGAAACAAACCTGGTTCATCAGATAAGAGTCCACCGCTCATGTGGAGGAGTGAGGAATCAAACCTGTTCTCCAAATTAGAGTCTACTTCTCTTAACCACTATAACACACTGGCTCTGTAGAAGGTTGTGTGTATTGGAGATGGGAATATTCAATGAAGATATACCATATAACATGAGTCTGACATTTTTGATACACTGGTGGTACTGGTTTGTATATCAACACTTATGGGTGACTTGGCCAACCAAGTGCAATGTCTATTAAGTACAAAAACAGGATAGTATTGACCATCCAAACTTTTTATGACAGCCTTCAGACATTGCCTGGCTATGATTAACCCAGTTAACAAACGACTGACATCAGCATTATATCATTCTCCATGATGTAGCTAGTGTATTCTAGCCATGTATGAATTTCATGAAGGAACCATGATATGAATGGTACTGCATAACCATTGAAATCCCTCCTTCTGCTTTTTCAGAGACAGAGGCTAAGAACTGTACTGCTGCTATTAACGTTGAAAGAAATACAGGATATCACTTAAAATCTGGTACCTCGCATGCCATAAAGTGCCCAGTGACATATTGCCAAAAGAAGCCTGAAATCAGGTGGTACAGAAAGAGTAATAATAATAATAATTTACTTTTGAGTGATGGGAAGAAGTACACATTTACATGGACTGAGACAAATATTTTTGTTTTGAAATTTTCAAGTGTTCAAATGAATGACAGTGGACTATATCATTGTGAGAGTCTTTCAGGAAACCAAACTGACAAGAGTCATTACATAAACGTCACTGTTCAAGGTAAGCCTCATATGTAATCAATGTAGTGATGATGTTCTCTAATTGAGCAAATGGAGTTCAGGTTGTCCACAGCTACCTAGGGACAGAAGCCTCAGCAGAAATTATATAAAAATATAAAAAATACAAATCATACTTTGAATCTAGTCAATTGGTATTTGTAGTACAAAGGGTTTTTTTTTCTTGTTTTGTCCAAGAAATCCACATAATCACCTTCAACTTCTTTCAGGGTTTTTTCTGTTTTTGTTTTTGTTTTGGTCATTGGTATAAAACACTCAGATTCGTTGTTGCTTTTTACATGAAAGGACAGGAAATAAATATACAGGAAATAAAGTATGAAGGGTTTTTCAGTTGACCAAAATGCTCTTTTATAAGCAAAAGATCCATCAGTATGCCAGTTGTGTTCATGGTGGCATCAAGTCACAGTCAACCAACCTAAGGCGACCGCAGAAGATTTTCAAAACAAGGGACATTCAGAGGTGGTTTGCTATTACCTGTCTCTGTGTTACAACATGGACTTCCTTGGGGGTCTCCCATCCAAATACTAATCAGGACCAACCCTGGTTAGCTTCCATGATTTGACAAGATTGGGTTAACCTGGACCACCCAGATAGGAGGCCAATTGTGTGATTCAGGGGCATACCACCCATGGGGACATGTGGTAACCCATATCCCTGGGCACACACTGTTTAGTCACGTGGGGGGGGGCACCGGGCGCCAGCCAGGTCCCCATGCCAAGCCTCTTCTGCAGCACGGGAACCCAGTTCCCCCCATGCCATGGAGCCGCTTGTTGCAGGCCAACTCCCGCTCCCCTCTGGGAGGCTGGGCAGGACAGGAGCTGGTCTTCCACTGTGGCACTTGCCTGGGCCACCAAGCCCCCCCCCCGGCCTCCCTGCAGGCTGGCTCCTGCCTTCCCCAAGAGCTGGCCTACTTCTGCAATGCCCATCTGAGCCGCCCCCGAAGCCCAGCCCTCCCCCACCCTCCCTGCTTGCTCCCATAAGTGGGACACAGAGGGCACGGGTGTGTGAGTTTGGGGAGCAGGAGGGGACCCAGTCATGCCCCCATGCACTATTTAGCCACATTCCTGATAGTCCTGAATTCCTCTGCCCTTCTACCTTTCTGCTAGTTCTTCTCTTGCCACATCTGCCTGCTACTAAGTCGCCAATAGGCTCATGAGCGGATGTACCAACATTCCTTTTTGCTCAGTTACATAGCAAGTGTGCTAAGAAAATCTCCTAACAAGAAAAATCAACCTTATTAATGAATATCACATACAATTGGCATCTCTTCTGATTCCAGCTGATCCATAATAAAATAGTTGAATGCATTTTGTAGGGGAAAATTCTGATTTAAGTGCAAATTAACTTGAAAAAAATGAAATGAATCTTAATAGCAAGTATTATTTTAACAGTGTAAAATCCTATGTATGATATATTCTGGCTTTGGAGACTAGTCTGTAACTCATTCCACAAGAAACAAAAATCAACAAATGGCATCTGATCTGAATGAGGGGAAATATAACTCACATCATAACGCTGTTCAGTGACCTTACTCTATTCTTAGCAGGGAGAACTGAATTAGGTGTAATTATTTCTGGTTATACTCACTTAACATTACAGTGTAATTGTAACATGTAATACTAATATACGATCCTTTCTCAATAGCCAAATATGTTTGCCCCTGAAACTCCTTTGCTTCCAAGCCAGTTTACTACCACTAGCATTCTAGAAAAATGCATGCCTCACAAACACAGCCCTTGAAACTTGTGGGGCTATCTTTCCCTTCCCATCCGCCCTCTTTTGTTCCTAAAATCATTGGGCATTTTTAGGCCCAATATAAGAATTGAGAGACAATAGCAAATGTATGACAGGTCCACAGCATGAATTCCCTGGAAATATTTAACTACAATAAATTAATGATTCATGGGACTGGTTATACAGACCTGTCTTTTTTAGCTCATGCAGTGCAAAGACAAAGCTTCTGATTGGCTGTCAAGGGCAGGAATCACTTGATTTTGGTTTGGTTCACATTAAAATTCTCAACACAGACAGTTTTGTTGCTAGCTGCTTTCACAGACTGACATGTAATGAAATTTTAGGCCTGAATCATATTGTGGCCACTATTGTCACATGTGTAATAAATTTAGTTAGATTAACTCAAAATTCCTAGAAATATTTATAGATCATCCTTCATAGATTAGCTGTTTGGGCTAACCAATTTGTTAGTGGTTTTTTTAAAAAACAAAAACCCCACTGCTTGCTAAGTGATACTACGTGATGCTTAGTGATACTCAGTGATTCAGAAGCCACATGTGACTCTTTGACCTGCCCCCCATGGCCCTCCTGAGGACTGTTCCTCATGCGACAGCCACTCCAAGTTTCAAAAAAAGGGCGAGGCCATTGCCTGGTAAAGTTTATGGTTGACAAGTGAACAGCTGCTGCCAAAGGGACTGGCGAAGGGTGTAAGTTGCAAGCCTTTCTGAGATGCATGGTTCATGCCAGAATGGAAGTAAAGGGCCCGTTCTCTCCAACAATGTCCCCTATTTTTCTCTATCACCTCTGCACTGTAATCACAGCAGCTGAACAAGCTGTCAGGAAGACAATAAACTGATCACATAGAATAAAGTATAAAACCACCACCACTAAGAAAAGAGCACACTGGCCACAGTATGTGGGAAGGTGGTTTTAGTTTCCTTTCTCAATGGCCAGATTGTTCTCCTATGGGGCCCCATCAATCTTATTCTCTCATCTGTGATGCTGCCTATACAACAGGTGGCACACCAAGAGGGCAGAGAAATATGGAACGTTCTCAGACCTCTTGCAAAAAGAGGCTTCACAATGCTGTCGGCTGCTCAGAGCAGGAGTTTGCAGTGGGAAACCTCAGCACCCTCTATTTCCTTTGCTGTCTTCTCACTCTCTCCTGAGCATGAGGCAGACTAGCTTCATCCACCTTGTTCTCACCTCACTTGCGAGCCTTCGTCAGGGGAAGAGTAAGAAGGTTGCAAGGGAAGTCAAAAGTTCACAAAACTTTCTTTAGGCAGCGGGAATTATAGAGTTCTTCCAAAGAGGGGAGAGGGCAGCCAATAATCTTCAGGGCAGTAGTGATCACCCTTTGGAGCACCTTCCTATCTGCCACTGTGCAACTGGCAAACCATGCACAGATGCAGTATGTTAAGACACTCTCTATAGAGTGTTATAGACACTCTCTATAGCACAGCGGTAGAAGGTCACCAGCAGTTTTTCAATAGATACTGAATGGTAAAATTGAATATGTATACCTTCTTAAAAAGGTGTTTTAAATGTACGCAGCTCAGGTTTTTTAAAAAAATAATCTAGCTCAGTTATTCTTAATGTGGACCATAGGGCCTCTCAGAAAATACGGGCCTCTCAAAAAATGACAAAAAAATATTGTGGGCATTCCAGAAACTGTGGCTGTATGGTCACTGGAATGTTAGGCAGCCCTTTCTCATTAGAAATTGCTTCAGACAGGCTGCAGAAGAGAGTTGCTTTCTACTATTCTCCTTTCTACTATTTCTACTTTCTACTATTCTCCAGTTACAAAATAGCCTGAAAGAAGACAAAAAAAATTGGGGATTAGAAAAGAAAAAGACAGATTTGGACATAAATTTTGACCAGACAAGATATTAAGAATGTTAGCACCATTTCCACAAAAAATCCTGCTGGAACAAAAAAGAAGAACAAGAACCTCATAAAAAAACAATATGGTAAAATGGGCACAAAACATAGGGGGAAATATAATGCTGGAACAATGGTCAAGCTATTATAAAGACATATATAGATTCACTCCCAACGCAGCTATCTGGGAGAATAATATAAAAATGTATTTCAGAACATATATAACCCCCACAACACTAAACAAAATGAATGCTAAAATCTCCCCGATATGTTGGAAATGTAGAAAAAAATCAGGAACATTTATTCATTCCTGGTGGACATGTAATGCGATAAAAAGATATTGGGGTTTACATACATAGTCAAATAATATAACATACTCAAAATTAAATACAAGAAATCATTGGGTACTTACCTACTAGGGCCAGCACTAATGGAAAGAAAGATACCTTACAAATGTAAATACTTTTACTTTTTTTTTTACATGCTATCTGCAGCAAGGATAGCGTTAGCGCAGAGGTGGAAGTCCGAGGAAATCCCAACTCTAGAGGACTGGAGAACTAAAGTGCAAAAAATGTTTGTACTGGACAAAATATCATTTATACTTAGAGGGAAATCAACGGAAGACTACTATTCTACATGGCAGCCGTGGACTAATTATACTAATAAAGTTTAATGGACGTCATTCACTTTGTATGAGTATAGAATAAAGTAACATTAATTGTTACTATTTTAATTGATCTACAGATAAAAAATTAATGATAAAAATTTAGTTACCAGGGAAGGTTACGAATGTAACGTAGAGGGGAAGTCTTGGGGAGGGAAGTGGGGGGTGGGAGGTAAGGGAGGATAAAAGGAAGGATCCAGAAAGACGAGCCGCAAATTTTCTGTATTAGTTTACTAGCTTAGTTTGACAACTGTTCTTCGTTCTTTAATTACATTGTACCTAATCAATTTATGCTCATGTTAATTTATGAGGTAATGAACATTTATTTCCTTTCTGTAATAAATAGGTAATATGCAATAAAAATATTACAAAAAAAAAAGAAAAAAAAGACACTCTCTATAGAGTGTTATAGACACTCTCTATAGCACAGCGGTAGAAGGTCACCAGCAGTTTTTCAATAGATACTGAATGGTAAAATTGAATATGTATACCTTCTTAAAAAGGTGTTTTAAATGTACGCAGCTCAGGTTTTTTAAAAAAATAATCTAGCTCAGTTATTCTTAATGCGGACCATAGGGCCTCTCAGAAAATACGGGCCTCTCAAAAAATGATTAAAAAAATATTGTGGGCATTCAGAATTTGTGGCAGTGGTGTACTGGAATGTTAGGCAGCCCTTTCTCATTAGAAATTGCTTCAGACAGGCTGCAGAAGAGAGTTGCTTTCTACTATTCTCCTTACTATAAAACCCCAGATATTAGATTTATCCCACATATTCTTGAAGAGGGGACGAAGTTAATGCTGAACATAAGTAGTGGATGGCTAGGAAGCCAAGCTAGTACTTTTGAGAATCCACCACCTCCTGTAAACCTGCTGATAGAGAAGGCTCCATTAAATTTGAAGGCACAACCCACAAGCCAAAGTAACATTTTGAATTTGCAGATGATGATACGAATACTACAGATGGCCATGGAGTATATAAAAAGGACAAGGCATGGATTATTTATCTCGCCCCCCATCATTTTCGGGCGCACTGTGTCTCACCAGCGAAATGCCGGTTGAGCCCACCGGCTTCTACATGGCGAGTACTCAGGTAAATTCTCTAGGGTTTTTTCCCCCCAGTCTCTAATTCTCCCTTCTCCTGAAGGCTCAATTAAATTTCCATGATTTTCTTTTTCGTTCAGTTCTTTCAATATTCCAGTTAAGTGCCATGTTGGCTTCAAAATATGCCCCGATTCACACCGCGCTGCAGCCCGGATTCGCTACCGTACTCATGCCTTTCCCTGATCCCAAAATTTCTAGGCTATGTCCTCAAAGCAATTTTTATGATATCTTACTAGAGAAAGGGATTACAAATGTAATGCAATACTGAAATGACCTCCCAAAACTGATAAAGTTTGAATGGTTTCCTCATACAAAGATTGTTTGTATTTTATATGAACAACAGAAAGCTCACACAATTGCTCCATTCACATAAGGTGTTTTTTCCCTCCCAATTCCAGTTAAAAACAAGAAGATTTCATCTGCCTCACAAAGTGAAATGAATGTGGTAGGTTGGTTTATTTGGTGTATGTTGCTACCTAAAACTTGGTTATTATAGATAGTGGCCTTCATCTCAAGGATGTTGTAGCTGAAATTTTTTCCACGCACATGTAGAAGGCTCTGTATTTAGCTCATCAGGTTTGGTTTTAAAGCCCTTAATACTTATAAACCTGCTTCCATTTATTTATTTATTTATTGATTAATTGATTAATTGATTGATTAATTGATTGATTGATTGATTATTTAATTAATTGGATTTGTAGACCACCCCATCCCCAAGGGGCTCTTTATGTATCTAGTACATTCATGTATCTAGTACATTTTTTAAATATCACCAGTTATGTATGTGATTGGATGTTTGGTTTTACAAAGAACAAGAGAGTTGAAGTTGTCACTTGATACTTAACATCATTGTCTAAGAAATCATAAGATCATATTGGCTTTCCTCAATATCTAGTGTTGATGGGAAAAAGTTAACAAAAGTTTGCTAAATTTCAAATTCATTCAATGCTTCTTTTAAAAAACCTATTCTTAAACATTGTTCAGATTTCTTACTTGGCTGAATTCATTATTGTTCCACAGTTCAGATGTAGCCATAGTTTGTGCTTCCTCCTTCTTTCTGCCTTCCCCTTCATATGACTCAATAAATGTTTCCACATTTACAGCAAACTTGTATTAATTGGAGTCATAAATTTTGGCTTGGTTTCTTTCCATCATTTCTAAGTAGTACTAAACCTTAGTTTGTAATCCCCATTTGGAGGGTAGTCTGTGATTCAGCTCTAACCAAATATGCTGTGTCCTGAATGTAGTGATGGTCTATTATCAAGCTGCATGTGAGGGGAGGGGAGGGGAGGGTACAAAGTAAATAATTCAGTTTAAGTAATCAGTTAATTTTACAACTGTTTACTGTCTGAATCCAGCCTCATGGGCAACTGTGAGTTCCCATAGGGCGATTCCGCACACAAGTAAAATAGGTTCGACCCAGTTCCCTGAGAACCTAGGTCGAAGCCATTGTTGTTTCCCACTGCAACCAGCTTGATCCCAGCTCGGAGGCCGGAATCATCCTGTGCCTCTTCGCCACTCCATTCCGATTGGCTACTGTTCTACGGCCATGTTCCGCCTATCTCCACACACGCTATTAAAAAAACCGCCACAAGAATGGAGGGACGGCGGTGGCGTTTTTTGATTGGCCAGCTGTACGCATGCCCAAAACACTCAGCTGTGATTGGCTGAATGGGGGACTCCTGGCACCAGAGATTCCGCCCTTTACTGGAATCGAGCTGAGTTCGAGCATGGTTCCCTGAAAAAGTAGTAGTTCCCAACTGGAGTCGGAAATTTGACCATTACACGGGGTGAAGCTGGTACAAAACCACGTCGATCCCAGTGGTTGTGTGGAGCACTTAGGTTGAACACAGCTCGAACTTAGGTCGATAACCCAAGTGCGGAATAGACCATAAACAGTTTTATTTGTATTCAAACGTTTTGGATATTTTCCTGGATAAAGAGGCTCTTGGGTCTGTGTTTCCTGAAGTTCTGAAAGCCAAAACTAATGTTTGAACTGTTTATTTTATCTGATATAGCAGTTTCTGTCTTCTAAGCAGTTAAGTAACTCCATTAATTGATTGTACTGTTTTTGCAGTTTAATAGTCATTCAGATGTAAAATACTACAATGATAATACCATTCGTATCCCAGATGAAGGATCTGTGCTACATCATGGTGCTGCTACTCCTTGCCCGAAGCACAAACATGGCAGCATTATCTGTGACAATCAAGTCAGCTGCTGGAAAGCAATATCAAATCCTGTATGTCATTCATCTGTCAATAGCACCCACCACTTCCCAGGTGAAGATCAGGATATGATTGTTTATGCAGATCTGAGTCATGGAGAGCATTTTCAACGAAGTGAACCCTCAGCAGAAATTGAACTTACAGAATACGCCACCATTGGGCAGAAGAATTAAATCTGGCCAGTATGTTAATTCTCATTTATAATTACAGCCAACACATTCTCCTGTGGCCCATCAAACTTTCATTGAAACATATCTTCATTTTCTCAATGCATCTCAGCTAATCAGTTTTCACCCGTAACATTATTTTGCTCAAAGAAAATATTTACTCTTCTGTTAAACTCTCTGATCATTCAATTGAATCTCAAGCCAATTGAATTTTAGCAGTTCTACCTTTGCATTTTTCTACGCATGTTCAGTCTGTTGCCAGACCTTGACCTAATCAAACCACAATGCAGACAATTATTGAAGTATTCTACTATTACATTGCTAAATGGTCTGAAAGCGTAAAATGTGGCAACTTTAGTGAAGTAAAGCAGGTTTTAGTCTTACATGGCAACTTTAGTGAAGTAAAGCAGGTGGGAATCTTACATATGCCAGCTTGAGTTCCCAAGAGATATGATACAAATGAAATAAATTATAATATAATAAATTATTTTCTGCAAAGAAGATCAGTGAGTGCTTCATCTTCATCCTAAAATGTATTCCCTGTAAGCACTTCATTGTCTTCATCCTAAAATGTATTCCCTGTAAGCACTTCATTGTTAACAGAATGGAATAGCTCAAAGAAGTAGCGTTTTGGGAAACTGCAGCCCTTCGTTTTAATGTACATTTCCAGATCACTATGAACTTATGGGAGATTTTTGGTGAATGAATGTATTTCCTAGTTAGATGAAAAGCAAATGAACTTGTATTTTTGGTAATTTGTTTCACTGATCTCATTGTCAGTAGTGGTTCACATATTGCTGTCATTGGCACAATCCAAACCGGGGGGGGGGGGGGGGCATAATGGTGGGCAAACAGAGATAGCAGAATAACTGTATACAAAAAATGATTAACTCTATTAGCAAATACATAAATTCATGCAATAAACTGTGGATTGTTAGATAAATGACTGCTGTATCATACATTGTTATCAGGGATACTAGAGTGGCTGAGATTTCTTCAGGAATATTCAGGCCCAAGCTGGACAATATGGGTGGCCCAGGAGGTGTCTGCTATTTTGAAGTAGTCGGTTTTCAGCTGAGCACTTCTTTAAACTGAGCCAGGGGCTCCGTTATGGTTGGGACCACCACAGCATGCAGGAGGAAGGGCTCCTTCCAACCCCTCACCATTTTCCTGATCTGAAGTTATTTTTAGTTTCATGTAAAAGTAGCCAGGCCTTTTCTTCTTAAAAAAATATTCTACGCCTGGCAGATCTTAAAGAGGAAAAGGCTACCTCCCACTCATGTATAAAGGAAGTATGTGAGCCGAGCATATGTGTGTTTTTAAACAAAACTAGGACATGTGGGCAATAGCTGCGACACTTTGTTCTCTACCATGCCTTGCTCCTTGTTTTTAAGCAATTTTTCTCCCTTCATAACTCCAATAGCAGAAACCTGCTGGCCTTGGAGAAAAATTCATGAATTAAACATAGAAAAGTAAAAGGCAGGAGGCAGGATTTAGCTCTTCATGCCCCCATTCTACTTTTGTTGTAATATTCAGAATAAACACGTTAACACTGATATGGGATACAAATGGAAAAGAACCACGTGTCATTTCTGTGCACATCCTTAACAATATAGAGTACAAGTGCTTGCTGAGGTACAGATCATGTAAAAACTACATAGATCAGTTCGTGTTGAGAAAATGGAGGGTAGAGTCTTTCACATCGTACCCCAGACTGCACACTGAAATCTCCAAGAGATTCCCATCCTGGAGCTGTCAACTTTACCCCCAAATCCCCTGTTACATAGAGGTCATTAAATGCTGTAAAATTTTGTGCAATTCAAGGACAGCCCTCATTGGCCTTTTGGTGACATAAAATATTCTCTGATTAATGTCACAGAAGTTAGTCAAATATAACATTGCCAGCTCTGGGCTGGGAATTTCTGAGAGATTTCCTAGAGATGTGGAATCTAAGAAGGGGAGGAATATCAGCACAGTATAATGCCAAATCCACCCTTCAAAGCAGCCATTTCCACCAGAGGAACTGACCTATGTAGCCTGGGAGTGCTCTAAGGCCCCCCTGAAAGTTGACAACAGTACTGAGATCACTGTATGAGTATTACAGTGATGGCAGTACTCAACTAACGGTCACCAAAGAGGTTCTGTCAAAATAGGCAAGCTGCATGGAATTATCTGAGACTACTTTCAGCACGTCATATCTTTTTTTAAAAACCCAGAAGAACAGTATATAAATTAGTAGTCTGCTTTAATGAACTCATCACCTTGCCTTTGATTTGAAAGACAAGATATGTAAGAAAAACAGGAAGCGTCTCACCGTCTTAGCACAAAACAGGCTAACTGCAAAGGAAAGAGTGCTGCGTACAGATAAGAGTGGGTTGTGCACGTTCAAAGAATGTGAAACAGTGTTCAGTTGAAATCAGATATTTTAAATGGAAATAACGGTAAATGACAGAGTAATGTAGGTGATGACAAATATCTTCTGCTGGAAAATCACATATAGGCTATTCAGGATCAGGGGTTTAAAAACAGTTATTTTCCAACAGCTGGCTGCTGTTTACTAGTAGAAGGAGATGCCCCAAGTATTAATCAACACCTATTAAGCAGTGGATGGATGGGGAACTGATTTCAGAAATATCAAATGGTTTGCTCATTGAATCTCAAACAAACAAAATCAGTATTTTATCCTTATTACAAGGTTAGTGAGCACTCTCATGCATTAGTAATCCAGAACTATAATATGTGGGGACTGATTATCTAGATAGGGAGACAGATTTTAGAAGCATGGTACCCAGAACCACAGCTCTCTGGAAAATTTCTGTAATTGTGGACTGGAGAAGAGAGGATAAGTGCAGGATAAGTCCAAACTTTCCTCTGTGATACACTTCTGAAGATGCCAGCCACAGATGCAGGCGAAATGTTAGGAACAAGATCCACCAGACCACGGCCACACAGCCCAGAAAACCCACCAGAACCAGGTGAATCTGGCCATGAAAGTCTTTGACAGTAGTTACTAGGTTTACCACTAAGAGAGAAAGTTCTGCCATCAGACCTCACTGTAGATTTCCTGTCTGAGACATGGTAGGCAGCCCTTGCCTATGATTAAGAACTGATAGAAAAGGTCAAAAGGTTTACATAGGCCATTTCCCCACTCACAGTTTGTTGCGCTCTACTTTCCCCAAGTAACGCGGGGTCCAGTGGCCCTCCCCACTACAGGGGTGGTGACAACACAGCCGCCCTGACTCTGCTGCTCTTGCGCCCCCTCAGCGCGCGTCATTTCTGGCGCTGTTCGGAACAGCACCTTTTGGATGATGCGCAGGACAATGGGGAAGCCCGGACAGTTCAGCCTCCAGAGCTGCGCTCCAGCCAATCAGAACAAAGACCCGCCCTGCCGATCACCAGCGAACACGCGGATGTGGCGAGTGCAGCTTCTCTGCAGCCGCAGCAGACAGCAAAGCTTTCCTATGGTAAAAGCTGAAGTGGGGAGAATGGCTGCGCGCTCAAAAGCTGCGATTCATACGAGACCGGTTTGCCTCAGCATTTTTTTTTAAAGTGGGAAATTGCCCATAAATACAGAGGATGGATTCTATGGCCACTGCTACTAAATACTACTAAAATTATAGAAATGAAAAGGAAACCACAATCACATTAAAATAAAATAATGCTAATAAAATGCATTTCCTCACATTTTGACCCAGTTATCATGCCTGATGTCAACAGATCATGGGATCTATGGAAGCCACCACTTGTATTTTGGATTCTTGTCGATCTTGGTTGCTAGAATCTTGTAAGGATTAATGAGTCCCTGATGCCAATCACAAATCAGTCCCTGACTCAAGGCACCTTCTCTCAGTCACTAAAGAGATGTTCATAACATACTACTTAAAAGTCACTAGAGAAGAATAATTTGGCAAATTATCTGGTCTCTGATCTGCCTTTTTTGTGAAAGATGATTGAAAGAGAAATTGCAGAACAACTCCAGGTCTTTTTGCTCCAGATCCTTTTTTATTTGATTTCAGGCCAGGCTATGGGATGGAGACAGTGCTGGCAGCTTTAGTTCATGATCTCAATTTGAATGTTGACAAAGGCCACAGTCTTCTTGGATTTGTTGGAGGATGACATGGAGGACCATGCTATTTTGTTGCAGACATTAGCAAATATATATAACTATCACAGCTACTACATTGTTTTGCATTAGCCTCAGTTATTTCTTATGGACCAAACTCGGGGTCACTGTTGGAGATTCGCTGTCATCAGCATGAGACTCTTCAAGGCTCAGTCTTATCTACTGGTATCTCCAAAGTTACTTACTCTCTGTATAAGGTCTTCAGAGGGGTGTAGAATTGTATAAGCCCAATCTCATCAGATCTCAGAAGCAATGCAGAGTTAGTACTTGGATGGCAGATTGCCAAGAAACACTTTGCAGAGAAAGGCAATCATAAACTACCTCTGCTTAACAACTTGCCTTGAAAACCCTATACAGTTGCTATAAATTGGCTGTGACCTGATTGCCTTTTACACACAGAGTCTTTTGAAGAAATTATGCATGATTTTGGAGCTTGCTGCCATCAGCATGATCTATTATTCTTTATTCAAATCACATGGGCCGTTTCCGCACGCCGTGCGAATGGCGGCCTGGAGACGGTGTTTTTACCATCTCCAGGCCACCATGAATTGCCCGTGCGGAAACGGCCTAAGTGATGGTGTAGAGGTTCTAAGCCCATGCCTGATGATTATGGTTAAATGACTAAGAATGACTAGGGATGAATACATTGAAATTGAATCCTGAAAAGATGGCAGTACAGCTGTCTGGGAAGGCTGGGAATGGCAGTACAGCTGTCTTGGAGAACATTGCATTTTCCACATTTGATGGAATTCAGTTGTCCCTTGCTGATTCAATTAAATGTAGGTGTTATATCAGTCTCAGCATTATTGCTTCAGAAGCAAGTTAATACAGCTGCCAAACAAAACAAAACAAAAACACTTTCTTCCATCTTAACCCAGATGATGGCTCTTATCTTGATTCAGCCAATTTATCCACATGGATCCACAATAAAGAAAAAAGAAAATAAAAAAGAAAATCTATTGTGATATTTTGGGAATGTGCTAACATGCCACATAACTGTACAAACTGGTTTGCAGAGATTCTTTCAAACAGTCTTTGGCTTTTGGATTATATCACAGGTAAATTTCTATTGTTCAGAGGTCCAATATATTAAGCTGTGGCAGATCCAAAAGGCTCCTTATTAGATCTGCACTTCCAGTTCAAGAAAATGTTGCATAATTCTTGATGATAACCTGGGTGGATTAAACATTTTTATTGGCTTCCACTAGATGGCAGAAAACATCATCATTTCATCTCCCAGTTAGGAAAGCTGATGATTGTGCTGGAAGGCTTTCTAATACAGCTACTACATTGCAGCTAGATATACGAACTTACCACCCTTGGCCCATCATTGTCTGTTCTGAATAGCAACAACTCTCCAAGATGTCTTCTACGCTGTCTCCCTCATCCTTCTAACTGGAGACACCAGAAATTCTATCTGGAACCTTTTATATGCAAAGCAGCTCAGCTATTTTTTCATTGAATTGCCCCTTATCTTCTCAGCTTCTGAATTTTTGCCAAGGATTTCTCACAAACTCTGTCATCATAAGAAACAGATACCTAGCAAGTGCACATGCATGCACGCACGCGCACACACACGCATGCACGCACGCACGCACGCACGCACACACACACACACACACACACACACACACACACACCATAATGTAAATTTCCTTTGACTAAATCCTGCACTTAACAACACAATCTGTGCCTTGCCTGCACTTTCATGGGGCATGCAATCATACAGACTGTATTGGTCCACCATTGCTATCCCTCTGCAATGTTAGCATTATTCATTTGAGATCATGCCCGGCTATGAATTAAATCAGAGGATACAGACCCTGGGAAACCGTGATGATTCTTTTTTCTGACTTACATGAATACTCTTGAAAACTTATTTCAGGAAGATCTGATTGGTTAGGAGTCCCATGACATCTTCCCCATCATGTTGTGCACATGATTAATGGTTTATAAAATGAGTGTATCTACTCCAAACACAGTAAAGTAGAAACAGGAACAGAAACTTGATTGAGCATTCAGGATATGTCATTCAACCTTGTGCTTGGGCTGCTTTGAATGTTATTATTAAACCACAGTCATATTTTCTCAGACGGTAGCTAAAACTTAAATAAATACAGGAAAGGGTTTTACTTTGGTATGACACTGTAAGTTTGACTCACAGGGACAAAAGAGGTCAGTGCTGGCATTTCCACTTAAAAGAGATAAACTTCCCTCTAGTAGAAATCACAGGATTAAAACTATGTAAGACAAAAGACACAGTCAGATGACAAAAAAAGACTGCAATAACACATTCATTGAAAACCACGGGAAGGTTGGAATTAAATTTTAAATGGGCTTTCCTGCATTACCAATTAGGATTGGCAGCCTCCAGGTGATGGCTGAAAACCTCTTGTTCTTACAACTGATCTTCAGGAGACAAAGATCAGTTCACTTGGAGAAAATGGACACTTTGGAAGGTGGACTGCATGGCATTATATCCCATTGAAGTCTCTCCCCTCCTTAAATCCCACCTCCTCAGGCTCCACCCTCAAAATCTTCAGGTATTCCCTAAACAAGAACGGGAAACCCTAGAAAACCAAAGACACAGATGATGATGATATATTTATATTTTACCCTCCCCCACTAAGATGGGCTCAGGGTGGATGACAACACGATAAAATACATCCTATCACAATTGCTAAAAACATAATCATACTTTAAACAATAGCACCAATCAACAACTTCTCAGGTACCTCCTGGCAACTGGTGGGAGACGGGTGGGTGGGGCTTACTAGTTGCAAAGGGAGGCTGGCGTCGATGGTCGACATCACTTTTGGAAGTAACATCATCACATCACTGATGATTGTGGGGACACTGGTATTTGGGCAAAAACTCTATGGTAGAAGCCATTTTTACAATTTTGCCCAAATGCCAGAGTATCTTTGTGGTCATAGACAATGTGATGATGTGGTTGTTGGCAGCATGATTATGCTGAGCGGAGGGGCTTGGAGCAGGGAATCTCAGACTCCTGGTGGGGTAACGGCAACCCTGGTATGCACCAACAGCCGAATGATATCTGAAAGGCACTATAAGTGTACTTTGAAGCCAATGGAACTAGTGCTTCATTTTTTGGGGAAAGAGTGGCTGGACTTAGCTCTATTTTAAAGGACCACTCTCCAATACCAAACCTCTTTCCCTAAATCTGCTCTCATTTCTTTTATTAATGATGTGGAGAATGTGCACATGCATTGGATTTTCCTATCTGTTTATGTTCCATACATTCTAGGATTCAGTTTTACATAAAAACAGGCCCCAGAACTAAGCTCTGACTCAGTTGAGTCCCTCCTGCAGCCTTTCTTTCTAGATCCACAAGGTAATACACTTTTGTCTGCAGTAGAAACCACAAGAATCAGATCCTCAACTGAATTTGTATAAAGAAAACATCTGTGTGGTAACATTAGGCCAAGCAATATCCCTATTTCATTTAATTTTTCTGACATTTTAAAATATTTTGAATTCTCTAAGAAAAGTTATTTGTGATTTGGAAGTCCACTTCCAAGATTATGAACATGAGCTCATCCTCTGAAGTTATTTTCTAATTCTGTGTTCCATAAACTGATTGCAAGCAAAGGTCAGACATTATGCAGAAGATCCATAATGTGATCACCAAACTTTAAAAAAAATCTTTTAACTTAAAAGCCGCTGGTGAGGAGGGTCCTTAACCATGGTGTTTGTGGCTAGCCTGTTTTTTTAAAATCTGAACCACTGTTTTAGACTGCCATAATTCACTCAAGGATTTATCATAGGCAAGAACAGTTAAACACAAAGTTGTTATTACTGAAGCTCCATGCAGTTAAAAAGACCTGACCTTATTTACCCAGAAGCCTGAAAAAATATTCAGCTTCCTTATTTTGATGCCTGGCATTAAGGTCATAACAATCTCCTCTCCCCCACGTCATTTTTCTGATGTGAATCCTCTATTTCCAAAGCTGCTAACTTCTTCTCTGGAAGGGGCACCTAAGGAATTCAGTCTTGCATACACCACCCACTTTGGGATAGGGTGGGATAAAAACTTGATTAAATAAATAAATGTTTGGGATTTTTTTTAATTCAGTGGGATTGAGCAGACATGCAAAGATCAAACTTCAAGTTATTACTCAACATATTGTTGGTTAAAAAAAGAAAAGCCCATGAAGATTATGCTGCTACAAGGTTCCACAAGACTCTTGCTTTGACAGAGTGCAACTTTCTCCCTGGAGTTTGTCTTTCAGGGTTCTTGACTTTCAGAAGCTACAAGCATCAGGAAAGATGTTGAAATGGAGGTCTTTTCTAAGGAAGTAGCTGTACTGACTCAGAAGAATGTGTCTTTTCCTTCCACTAACTATGAAACAATGGGTGTCTCCAGAACATTTGTTAACCTTTTCATAATATCTCTCCCGTACTTTTTTATCCTGTCTCTCCTCCAGGGAGCCAAGAAAACCTAAGAATAGCCCTGATATATCTAACCAGTGGTCCATTATCACAATGTCATCTAATCCACTCTCCAAAGTGGCCATTTTCTCCATGGAAACAGTTCTCCATGGGAACAGAACTCTGTCTAGAGAACAGATGTAATCCTGGCAGCTCTCCAGGTGCCACCTGGAAGTTGTTAATTTGGGAAGAAGTAATTGGCAAGCCTACACCTGTTGCCACCACTAAGTTAGTTAAGGCTCACTCATCTGGAGTTGTTTCTGGGCCACTTTAATATGCCCTTGCTCATGAGGAATCCTTTGAATGTTTCAAGGCCTTGCTACTGGAACCACATCACCCATTACGATCTTGTTTCACATACACGTTTGTTGCCCTGTCTTGTCCTTTACCCCTAAGTAGACTTCTGCACCTTCCCTATCCTAGCTCAGAATTCTTTACAATACTGCTCTTTCTTTCCAGACCTCCTTGAGGAGATATTACAGCATACATTTAGTACACTGTTAACTTTCCTTCAAGAATGGCCCACAGGTTGTAACCATCTGGATAAGTAGAGGCAACTTCATGTGTTGCTCTTGATAATAACACTGCTGTGAGGGAGCCTAACTGGAGTGAAGCCTTCTTATAGAAATGGTCCAGCTAAGTGATGTCTTGCAATTTCTCAGTTTGGAGAAGTGGAATGTGCAAAAGAATATGTATAAGGTGGTTCCTAAGGTTCCATCACAGGTTAACATTATCCTTTAGTGTAAGAAAGAGAACTGTGTCTATGTTATGGAAACTTTGCATACACTTTTAGAGGAAAAAGAAAAGCTGAGTCACCACTAATGGGGAGTTTCCTGGGTTCACAGGATACAGTGCATTTTTGTGCAATTTAGAGCTCTTCTCTTTACATATACTTCTTCTTTCATGTTGACAGACATTTTGCTAGCTGAATAATAAAGCATGAGGCTTGGTGTTGTGAGTTTGTTTACGTAAGATTTTTTTCTTAAATAAGAAAGAATTGGACAACGTCTGAAATACAGCTGAAACACACAGATGTATGCATGCAGATGGATACAGCCCCACAAAATGCTGGGTTGCATAATACAGCATTAGCAGTTTCTTATTTGCCATGTGCTCTTTTATTGTTTCAGCCAACAGTGTTCATTGAGAAGCAGGTCTTTGTGTGGCTTATTAACTTGATTTCAGTTTTCCCCACACTCTGCCTCTTCCCTGTTCTTCTGTCTTGGGGATAAGCTGGTCGTATTCTTGGTCCTTCAAATCCCTTTGGACCCCATTTGCTAATTCACTGACTGAATTATTAGCACTATTTCTGATTTTTTACTCCATAGTACAATTCCAGCCGGCAACTCTGTAGTCCAGAGCCAAGTGAAAAAACTGTGGAACAGAGGCAGCTTTTTCACACTAAGTTTCTGTGGTCAGTTTATGAACATGAATCTCTTCTGAGGTGTAGGATCATATTCACATGAACATGTGTCCTGAGATCACACCTGTGGGGTCACATGTAGTACAGTACTGTGAGAAAGAAGTAAGGAGTGAAGCTGATTCTAGATTTGAGGGTCTGGTCCAGTGGCGTAGTTTTGCCAAATGGAGGCCAGGGTGGACTCTAAATTTTCTGCCCCCGTGCCACGCCCCCCGCACCACACACCCCATGCTTCACTTACCTTAGCCGGTGGCCAGGCTGGGCAGAGAGACGGAGAGCATGCCCACAGCTAGAGGCCAGACAACGGCTACAGGCCTTGTCCCAGGCAGTACACAATTATTGCGCCAAGGCCCAGCCATGCCCTCCTCCTTTCAGGGGCATGGCATGTGCACGT
Organism: Sphaerodactylus townsendi; assembly: GCF_021028975.2. Classification (NCBI taxonomy): domain Eukaryota; kingdom Metazoa; phylum Chordata; class Lepidosauria; order Squamata; family Sphaerodactylidae; genus Sphaerodactylus; species Sphaerodactylus townsendi. The sequence goes on along the minus strand of NC_059428.1, from coordinate 46,632,125 downwards.
CACCTGGGCAGGCCTTGGCCTGGGCGGCGCGCACATGTTGCACCAAGGCCCAGCCACACCAATCCTCCTTCCTGGAAGTGTGGGGGCTGATTTTTCCATCTCCCACGTGATCTCCAAGGGGGCGCCCAGGGCATTTGTTCCTGGATGTCCCTGTGGCAGCTACACCATTGGTCTAGTCCAGGTAGCAGGGCTCAGAAGCTAAGCAGGGTTTGCCCTGGTCAGTATTTGGATGGGAGATCACCAAGGAATACCAGTGTCACTATGCAGAGGCAGGTGATTACTGAACATCTATTGCCTTGAAAACTATGTGGTTGCCATAAGTTGATTGCAATTTGATGACACTTTACATACACACAGCAGGAGTCTGGAAAAACTAGATAGCAGTTTCCTTACCTATCCTTCCTGCTGTTATCTGGCAATATCTGTTCAGTATGTATAAAATGCCAATTCTGGCCCTTTCAGCACAACAGAAATAAAATGATTTGTGGTCGGAAAATAAAATGTTTCCTACAGGATTTCCACACAGCTTTTTGCTCAAAACATTTGGAAAACGTTTTATTGTTCCTCAAAATGTTTTAATTTGAAAATCCTAAACCAGTGACTTTTTTCTTGAAGCTGATTTCAAAATATTTCTTGCTTGCTGTGAGAAGAGCAGGAAGCATTTTATTTTTCCTGCCTGACTGGTTCTCACTTTTGTTTTCTCCACTGCTTCTGCTCGCCATTCAGTTGCTTCAGTTTGATTCTATGTGCTGTCCACCATTTTCTTTCCCACTGTGCCCAAATTGCACATGCATTCACTGTTTCCGATGAACAGAGATGCTGTTAATAATTGTTCTGACACAGCAAAGCAAGCTGCATTCCTTATGAGTAGGTTCACTTGTTGCCCCTTCTTTTTTTTTTAAAAAAACAACAACCCTAAACGTTTGTAATCATCTGGCCTATTAGCACCTCCCCCAAAACAAACAGTCGTTTTCCTGTGGTGCTGATTTTCATTGTGTGCTATCTAATCTGAAAAATGCAGGCACTTGGAAAGTAGCAATGTCAGTGCCTAGAGTTTTGTTCACATTTGCTATTCTATAAGAACTTACTACAATTTATACGAAAGCGCCCCAAATGATTTCCGTCATGAAATACCAGCAGTATTATTATATTCCAGGAAATGTTCCTCTAAAATCACTTCTGCTGCTAAGAGTTCTGTTTTCTTGTCTTGGATTGAGGACTATTGTTTTCATAGACTGATTACGCACGGAAAGGTTCCTGCGACTTCAAAGAGAATTGGCTGGGGAATCTTTGTTTCAGGGCATGTTTGGTGTTATTATCCACCGCCCTGTTTGCAGTGGGACAGGCATTATCCATCAGCTGGTTTTTTGCTTGCATCGGGGCGGGGGGGGGGGGGGGGGGAAGAATTGTTGAGTATTCTCTGTCATAGTTGTGTGCTTTAATTTCTAATATTTATCTTTAAGCTTATCAATAGATTGATATATCAATCTATCCATAGATCGACATACCAACATTACAAAAGTGAACTATTAAAGAAAAGTCTTGAATACGGCATCTGTGCTCGAACACTGATTGTCTTTTATGGCAGGAAGTGAGAGGGCAGTAATGGCAGGGTGCAAACTGCAAAACCATAAACGGACAATGTGGACTGCCATTTTCTAACCTCCCCAGGTTCACAATCATCCGTCTCCCAATGTGATGTAAACTCAAGCATCAAGACAGACAGGCTTTTCCCATTGTGCTCTGGAATTTTGCGTACTTTGCCTTTCGGGCGGAATTTACAGGCAACCACGAAATAAACAAGTACTATGGATCCTTTCTCAAAAGGGGAGGGGAAGGGGGGAACAAGCTAGCTTTAACACACAAAAAGGGTCCCTAACAGTATGATTGTCCCTGTCAAGCAAGATCCCCCTAGGCAAAATTATGATTTTCTTCCTCCCGCAGCAGAGATTGCCAGGTTACGACCTTAACCTCACCCACTTGCAATACAGACTTGCTCACTGCCGGACCTAGTGGCCAGCTGTGAAGCAAAAGTCTTGATAGAGGCAGATCAGGAGATGAAGGAAAAACCACCAAAAATTTCCACCTTTTTTCGTCTCTAGACGCCTTTTACACACACAGTTTAAATAAAACCTGCTTGCGGAATTCCAATGCCAGAAACTTCCCTACGTCTGCTCACCAGCAAAGCTGGAAAAGCAGGTCCTGCCCCAGCACTTCTCCACCAAAACTGTTACGGCCTTAACAGGGGCAAGGGTTTTCTTAAACCGATTCTCCACAAGCTGCTAAAAGAGTAAACCCAGCACACATAGGATTTTAAAAGAGAAAGTAGCAAAGGGGAATGAGCGGCTCACGTTGGCAGCGAGGAGGGGCGAGAGAGGGATCTTTTAGACTGTATAATCACGAGGGAAGGAATTCCTAGCAATGGAGATTCCACAGGGAATCAAGAGTTCATATTGAAGTTAAATGTTTTATATAAATCTGTTTAAAGATTCACGCACACAGTAAGACACAAGGGCACATACATTCCAAGTTCCTGAGATATAGAAAGGTGTTAACAATATAGATTTGGAGAGTAGAGAGGGAGGGGTTTTTTTTTGTGGGGGGTAATACATTACCTAGCGATTCTTAGAAGAGTAGAAGTAGAGAGGCAGGGATTCCATGCCAGCACAGGAAACAATGAAGGGCGAATCCATGTCTCAACACCACAGCAAGAGAACATGTGGCAATGAGCAATATGTTGCAGGTAAACTGAACTTTTATAAGGTGGGTCGTTCCTTGATGGGAAAGGAACCAATCACACTACGTTTCACATCTGTGCTGGGTCTGGGGGTGCTGAGGTAATTAGTCAGCTCATCTACTGCTAACCCAGGACAAAGGGGCCAAAATTGCTTTGTTAAGCTAAACAAGGAAATGCTGAAAGACTTCCATGCAGATTAACTCTTGAGAGTCACTGCCCAGGATATACAGATTTAGCTGAGACATTTAGATCAGGATAAGGTGAGTGGTTTAGGAGTGTCATGACAAAGGGAAGGAAATGCAGAGAAGCAACCCTTTGTTGCTAACTTGGTTTCCCAGAAGAGATAGGGAAATGCAGAATCTGATACTGAGGTGGCTTTCCATATTCTTTGTCTTTAACAGTTTCTATTCAAGGTGTGGTAATCAAGCATTCTCGTGACTCAAATGAGACCTCCAGGTTATGCTGGGGTAACTCATTATCTTAGCTTTTGTAAAGCAGACCTGTGACCTTTGGACATGCTGCTACCTACACCCATAGGAGTGCTTTTGGCAACTGGCTTTTGCCAATATGATTTTAAAGCAGAAATATGTATAAATAATATTCTGGGGGTCCTTTGCGTCGTTACAGGAATCACTATTTGCTAGTGTATAAAACAATGAAGCTGGAGACATCCCAGTTTGTTGATCAAATGCAGAGACAAATCAGGTGTTGAACTGATCAACTAGTCTTATTATTTTTTTCTTTTTTTAGTGTTAGTATTGATTTACCGATCTATCAATATGATTATTTAGTTTTTTTAAAAATCCAAGGATCTAAAGTTATACAGGAGTGGGGAGGCAATAGAAATGATATGGCAGGACAAGAAACAGGAGTAGTTGGCAACATGGAGGACAGCAAGGGGGAAGCATGCAAAGCAGCATGAGGGAGAGGGAAGGGGAAGACTAGTTGGACTGGCTGCAGGCAGAGGGAAGAAGTCCAGGGCAATTAAAATTGTGCTATAACTGGATTTGCTTACCCCGGAGAGAGTGGAAAGTGAAAACGGGGCTAGAGGAAATATACCCATTCAAGAAATTTTGCAGCGGCAGACATTCACCTCCACCATGCAGCAAACACCTTATGTGTAATCAGCCATACAGTTTCAGCAAGGAAGGTGTCCTATGGATGAGATAAATACAACTAAATTTACTAGCGGATTAGATGGCGTCCATGGCGGAGCTCGACAGCAGAGCTCCGTCCCTACAAGCTTTTTAAAACTTACTCCCTTGTAGTTACAGCCCAAAAGGGATTGTCCTACCCACCTGGTTGTACTTGGGAGGATAGTGATAACGAAAATAAAAACAATAGTGACACCGGAGCGCAACGGAATAAAACAACAGCGAAACCGGAGCAGGAGACCGGAGGAGAACTCACAGCTGAAGACGATACGAGGCGTCGGTATGTGCAGCCTGACTTCTTTTGGCCTCCTTGTTGTCCGTCTCCTCGGCCCGTCAGCTGGAGCCTCGGATTTTTCCGTCGCGTCGGCTCCCCCTGGACCCTGGCCTCTCCTGCCGTATTGTGCCAATTCCCCCTGGGTTCTTCCAGCGCGCTGGCCCTCCGTGGAGGCGTCTGCCGAGTCGTGCCGGCTGGGGCTGACGAGGGAGACGAGGCCCCTCGGCGTGGGGACGGGGCAGCCCGGTGTGGAGACGGAGCGGCTCGGGGTGTCCCAGCGAGGGTTGGGATCGGTGGCAGTGATCCCTCCCTCTACTCCTGGGGGTGAGCGAGGACCCAGCCGAGACTGGGGTGGAGACGGAGCAACCCAAAGCAATCCAGTGGAAACGGGGTTGAGGTCAGTGGCAGTGGCCCCTCCCCCTCCCTCCCTCCCCCCGAGTACGAGCAGGGGTGCAGCCGAGACGGGGTGGCCCGGAGTGATACAACAGAAGCGAGGCCGGGGCCAGCGGCGGGGATTCCCTCCCTATTTCCAACTAAGAACGAGGGCCTGGTCGGAGAGGAGCAGAGACCCCTCCCCCTGCTTCCAAGTACGAGCTGGGGCCAGGTGGAAGCGGTGGAGATCGAATGCGGAGCCCGGCGGACCTGTAGCCGGGACCCGAGGACTGGGCAGCGTGGAAAGGAGACGGAGTGCTTTGAGACACCATTGCAGAGCCGACGTTGGGGCTGGTGGCAGCGGCCCCCTCCCTTTCCTTCATTCCTGGACGCAGTGGGCAGATTGGGAGAGAGAGCAACTTGAGCTGAGAGACACGTGGCCTGAGACGGCAGTGAGAGAGCCGGACAGACCGTGTGCTGTGATTATGACCTAGTACCCTCCTTAATATTCTAAATACTGTGCTCCTTTTCCCCTCCCCTCCCATTGGACAATTAATTGTGTTACCTACAACTCAATAAGTAATTGTTGTGAGTTTTGCTGACTGTTAGTTGTAGTAGGTTATTGTTAATATAGTGAGTAGTGATTGTATATTTGTGTAGGGTAGGGTAACTGTATAGCTCGACCTGCTATAGTAGTAGGATTAGTTAGTTAGTTAGTTAGTAGTAGGTCTGAGCCTACCCACTGTGGAGATTTTAGTTGGGCTAAGTTAGGAGATAGAGGGGGACTAGGGAGAAATGGGGGCACCTAGTTTGGGGCTAGGGATCCCAGTGTTGATGGGACGGGGTAAATACAGCGGTAGGCGGTGGCCGTATAATAGACAGCGGACGAGATACGGATATGCTCGTTCGCTTTCTGACCTCCGACCTATCCCTAGGAACGAGGATGGCTTGGTTCAGGGATACCCTGCTTCGTCCCTGGTGTTAATCAATGCCAGGTCCATAAATAATAAGACCACAGTTCTTCGGGATTTTCTCGAGGAACTGCAAGTGGACCTGGCTTGTGTCACCGAGACCTGGGTGCGTGAGGGTGAGACCGTCGCCTTGGGCGAGGCCACGCCACCAGGTTTCGCGTGTCTCCACCAGTCGCGAACACGGGGCCGGGGGGGCGGTGTGGCAATGTTCGTCCGGAATTCTATTCCTTTCAGGGCAGTCCCCGTCCCGGAGATCACCGGCATGGAGTGTGTCGGCCTGGAGTGGTTGGCCTTGGAGAGGTTGGCTGTCCTACTGGTGTACCGGCCGCCTAGCGCACCGGGGGACAGCCTACTGCGGTTGCTGGAGGTGGTGGCGGACTGGGCGTTGAGGTTTCCCAGGCTTATTGTCCTGGGTGACTTCAACGTCCATGTCGACACCGCCTCATGCACGGCGGCTGCGGACCTAGTGTCATCCATGGCGACGCTGGGCCTCTCCTTATTGAAATCTGGCCCCACTCATGAGGCCGGTCACACGCTGGATTTGGTCTTCGGGTCTGAGGTTAACTTGGTCGTATCCTCTGTTGACAGAGTGCCATGGTCCGACCATTATGCCCTGAAGGTTCGGATGAACATGCCGCGCTACTCCAGTCTAGGCGACGGGCCGATTTATGCCCGCCCGCGGAGACTCATGGATCCACTTGGTTTCCTGAATGCTCTGCGGGACCCTGAACCTGCCGGCACACTCGATGAGCAGGTGGAGGATTGGAACTCCCGACTCTCCGAGGCCATCGAGGTTGTTGCTCCCCGGCGTCCTCTGCGCCCCCGTTCACGGCAGGCTCCATGGTACACCGAGGAGCTGCGCCATATGAAACGGGTACTCAGACGGCTAGAGCGAGTGTGGAGGAAATCTCGTGACGAAGCTGCGCGAACATCTTATAGGACGTTTATGAAAGCCTATGAGATGGCGACGAAGGAGGCGAAGAGGGCTTTCTTCTCCTCCTCTCTCGCATCTGCTAGCTCTCGCCCGGCACAATTATTCCGTATAATTCGAACTTTGACCTCCTTATCAGAAGGTTCTACAAATTCCCAATTGACTATTAGCTGTGAGGCATTCATGAGCTTTTTTGCAGATAAAATCGCATCGCTCCGCCAGGACCTTCCTGCCACTTTGACTACAATAAGTGAACTGGAGGCTCCCTTGTCGTCTTCCGGTCCTTGTTTGACCCAGTTTTCCCTGCTCTCCGAAGCCGCTGTTGACAGGGCCTTGGCTGCTGTTAGACCTACGACCTGTCCTCTGGATCCGTGCCCCTCCTGGCTTATTAAAACCTGCCGGGCGGAGCTACGACCCCACCTGTTGAAGATCGTCAATGACTCCCTTGAGCAAGGAGTCTTTCCGGGTGGGTTGAAGGAGGCGGTGGTCCGCCCACTCTTGAAAAGACCATCATTAGATCCTAGGGATCTGGCCAATTACCGCCCAGTCTCGAATCTTTCGTTTCTGGGAAAGGTAATTGAGAGAGTGGTGTTGGAGCAGCTTCAGGGCTTCCTGGATGACACATCGGCCTTCGATCCCTTCCAGTCCGGCTTCCGTGCTGGGCATGGGACGGAGACGGTTCTCGTCGCTGTCACAGACACGCTACGTATGCAACTAGACCGAGGCGGATCGGCGCTGCTGGTATTATTGGACCTTACCGCAGCGTTTGATATGGTCGATCATGACCTTTTGACCCACCGCCTGGCCGCTTCCGGGATCCGGGGCAGTGTCCTTCAATGGATTGCCTCGTTTCTTCGGGGGCGAAGTCAGCAAGTGTGGTGTGGGGACCAAGCCTCCCGGAGGTGCCCACTTCAATGTGGTGTGCCTCAGGGGGCACTGCTGTCCCCATTGTTATTTAACATCTATATGCGACCCCTTGCTCAGTTGGTACGTAGCTTTGGGCTGATCTGTCACCAGTACGCTGATGACACTCAGCTCATTCTGTTGATGGAGAGGGGAGCCGTCACCGCCCCTGCGGCTCTTCAGCATTGTTTGGAGGCGGTCGCTGGTTGGTTGCAACAGAGCAGGTTAAAACTTAATCCATCGAAGACGGAGATCCTTTGGCTTGGCCGTGGGGGAGGGGTTGGGGATTTCCAGCCGCCGGTGTGGGAGGGGGCCTCATTGGCGCCGACCCCCTCTGTCCGCAGCCTGGGGGTCCACCTGGATTCGTCTCTTTCGATGGAGACCCAGGTGGCCCATGTAACCCGGGTTGCGTTTTTCCATCTGCGTCAGGCCCGACGGCTGGCCCCCTTCCTCTCCAACACAGACCTGGCCACTGTGATCCACGCAACGGTCACCTCCAGGTTGGACTATTGTAACTCGCTCTACGCGGGCCTTCCCTTGCGTTTGATCCGGAAACTGAAACTGGTCCAGCACGCAGCGGCTCGGTTGCTCACAGGGGGCGCCTTCCGAGACCACATACAACCTGTGTTGCGCCGTCTGCACTGGCTCCCAGTTGAATTCCGAATCGTCTTCAAGGTGTGGGTTTTGACCTTTAAGGCCTTACGCGGCCTGGGACCCTCGTACCTTCGGGACCGCATTACCCCATATGTCCCAGCTCGGCCTCTGCGTTCGGCAGAGGCCAATTTACTGGAGATCCCTGGCCCCTCAATGATGCGGCTGGCCTCCACTCGGGCCAGGGCCTTTACGGCTCTGGCCCCTGCCTGGTGGAACACTCTCCCACCAGCTGTCCGGGCCCTGCGGGACCTTGGGGATTTCCGCAGGGCCTGTAAGACCGAGTTGTTCCACCGGGCTTTTAGAGAAACCAGCCGCTGAGTGCCCCCTCCCTTCCCCTAGGTTTGGAATCCCAATGCCAACGGGATCCATCATTAAGATCTATGGTTCCCTTATACCACCGGGACCATTACCCCCTCTTGCTAAAGGGACTAGGTCTAGATAGGACGCCATCCTGATATATTGATATACTATAATTGCTGTTTTATTATAACTTATGGACGCTTATGATGTTTTATGTGATTTTATGATGTACACCGCCCAGAGCCCTTCGGGGATTGGGCGGTATATTAAATCAAATAAATAATAATAATAATAATAATAATAATAATAAATAATTATGGCCTTCCTATTGGAGGAAGTCTCTACCTGATTGTGTGGGGATAGACTGTTTCTATTAATGGCAGAACTGTTACCGCTGCTCTGCCTTTGTTTCCATCAAGGGCAGTTACCTCCCTACTCTGCTTCTCCCCTCAGCCCCTGGAGAGGAGGTTGGCTGCTGGGAAGAAGAGAATGTTTGTCTGGGGAGTGTCTGTGTTTCTGTCTAAGGTAGAGCTGCTATTACAACCTGCTCTGCCCTCTTCCCACCCTGTGGATTAGTTTGTTAATAGGATTGTTGTTTGGTAACGTGTGTTTTGTAAAACTGACCGTTCCCTATTGTTACTTTTTTGATATTTTAAGCTGTTTTTTGAGTTTGCATTGAGTGTAAAAAAGAGGGCTTTAAACGCCCTAATGAACATAATTGTCATCAAGCCTCCATTTTGCTATCTATTATCTCTCCACTACCATTTTGATGACTGAGATCAGTGTATATATACATTGACCCTTCACCATTTCCCTGTCATTGTTGCCATGAATGCAGTTATCTGCACTGGTGAAGCAACATCTGCTGTTAAATTTATATTCACTTTCCTTCATCAGCCAAAATTTTCCACCTCCATGCCACTTGAGAGGGTTTTTTAAATCAGTAATTGCTCTTGCGCTGCAGCACAATAACACTATAGAGATGTATTGCCATGATTTATTATTTCCTCTGCATTTTCCAGCTTTCTCCTCCCCCCCCCCCAAAAAAAGTTTAGAGTAGTTTTTATTGTAAATCTCAGCAACAATGTGCTAAGAATTTTTTTTAAAAAAAATGAAAGTTGGAGATTGAGAGGAAATGTTAGATTGTGACAACAGTACAATAACAATTACAGAGTGTTTTGTAAAAGCCCTCTCGTGTGAAAAAGGTTGAAGGAAAATAGTGCTGACTTGAGTAAGACATTTGACAATTTGCACTTTCCTGCCTAGATGCCTTGCAAGTGAGTTTAGACTATGTTCTTTCCAGAATCAAATTTGAGACAAGATGTGCTAAAGATGGGGATAGCTTAGAAAGTAGTTAGTTAAAGAATGACATCTTGTGGATGTTTCTCCCCCAGCCCCCTCCAATCCTGTTGCTTTTGGAAAACCAAGGTGGAGAAAAACCTTCATGTGGATTCAGCCCATCTTTTCTCTGCTAATTATGCAATAGCCAGAAAATGAATTTTGGGCCAACTCCAAGACTGAAGCTGTCAGCAGGGCAGAGACAGTATCACCCAAATTAGTGGTCTGCAACCAAGTAAATTATTGTCGGGAATTTTAATTTATGCAAGAGGTGGGTAGCAGCAGACTCTCTCCCCCAGTCTATACCAGGATCCTTCTACAGGAGTTTAGATCTTTGAATAGTGAGAACTATTTTGTCAATACAGAGAGGTTTTATTGAGTCTCAGAAAAATAATACAAGTTACTACAATCATATTAAAGTGATTCATTCATACTGTGTCTAAGAAAATAAAGTATTGAAGGAGGTTTGGAAAAGATATAGGAGTATGTTATACATTCCCAATCCAGGTCAGGAATCAAAAATACTATGCAGAACCCGCATGCATATGATTGAAAGGAAGAGACTAAGTCGAGGTAAGAGCATGCTCAGGTCCCACATCTTCTGCTTCCTTCCTACATTATAGAAGATTTATCTAAGTCAGGGGTAGGGAACCTGCGGCTCTCCAGATGTTCAGGAACTACAATTCCCATCAGCCTCTGTCAGCATGGCCAATTGGCCATGCTGGTAGGGGCTGATGGGAATTGTAGTTCCTGAACATCTGGAGAGCCGCAGGTTCCCTACCCCTGATCTAAGTGATGCTGAATGAGGCTTAGTTTGCATGAGAACAATAGCCAAGTGTCTTCGTGAAAACAATATGTTATCTCAATTGTTTTTTGTTATTAGGAGATGCTGGCCAGTGTCTTCAGTCTTGCTAAAAGACACATTAGGCAGCTGAGTGAAACTTCCCCTGGGAAAACTGCTGATAGTCTTCTATATTAAAAGACAGGTATTTATTAGGGGGTGCTAATAATTCTATTTATGGAAAAATATCTTACAGGAAAGACCTGTCATCAATATTGATTGGATTGTTATAGTGTAATAAAGACTCAGGAGACATATAGCACTGTACACCATTAAAAGTGTGGAGGGGGGCGGTGCTGGGGTTCATGTCAGCTCTCCTTAGCTATTAGCTGCCTGTTTGAACTTCACTTCTCTCTGATGTTACCATGCGGGACCACACCTGTCCTTGTACAGGGGTGTTATAAATGCCCCTAAGGCCGTGGTGGCGAACTGCCCCTAAGGCTGTGGTGGTGGTGTTGTCTGACTGGGATAGCCTGCTTGCCCCAGTTCTGCCTTACCCGTGGAATGGAAAGGGGTGTTATAACTGCCCCTAAGGCCGTGGTGGCGAACCTTTGGCACTCCAGATGTTATGGACTACAATTCCCATCAGCCCCTGCCAGCATGGTCAATTGGCCATGTAGTGTAACCGCTTGGGAGTAGTGTAACCACTAACAGCAGCACTGGACATAGTGCTGCATAAATTTATCAAATTATTTTGACTCAATAGTAATCTTGGAGTGAAAGAAGCCCCCACTTCACTAGCCACGTTACCATTTATAATTTAGAAGGAAGTGTGAAACTTTTGGAAATACATGTTGGAACCCTCTGGTGGCAGGAAGTGTCATGACAAGCAGAGTGGGAAATAGGCTATAAAAGTAAAGTGAATTGATAGATTTTTGTTTGTTTACTTTATAACCATGTTTGTATAAATTATAAAGTTCAGATATCAAAATTCATGGTTGTAGCTCTGTGTCTATGCAGGCACTTGGTAGCTTTGCCCACCCTGACTTCAAGTGGCAGAAACAGTAAAAAAGTATCCATCCTGGAAATGGAATGAATGAGCTAGAAAGAATCTTTTCCTATTATTATTATGGAGGGGATGTCCTAATAATACAGAGAAATGACCATTAAGAAGAGAGAAAAAGAAAGCAGTCATATCCTTTTCTTGAGTTGAAACCTTGTGTAATATTTGTCAGCCTGCCAAAGCAGTATTGTTGAAAGATATTCTTTCTGGCCTAGTAGTTTCTGGTGTGGACCTGTTTACCTTCACATCTTCTACTTCGCAGTAAAAGCAATGTGTCATCTACCCAAAAGCAGAGATGTTTTCACCTTTCTGAACATCATACAAAGATATTGGTCAGCACCAGAACCTATTCATCCCTGTACTATGAGGATTTGTGTTGCATCTTTACATTATCAGCTTAGGAACACCTTAGCATCTATCCATGTTCATACTTCCCCACACATTATAATCTCTCTCTATAAAAATCTAAACGTGTGTTTGTCCCTGATGGTCTCCCTCAGAAGCTGCTGGATGGATTGCCCCCAAATTTTCACAGGACGTCCCTCCCTGTTGCGGGCAGGTAATCGGACCTTCAAATCTCCAAAAGTCCATACCTGAGCCAGGTAAAACGTCTTTTTCCTGGCACACCAGGCCATGAAGGTGGCTGTGTTTAACTGTCACCCTTAGAATGTTTGTGCAGCATGTCTGTGGCCTGAGGGCTTGGTATGAGGGCTTAGAATGTTTGTGCAGATGGGCAGAGATGAGCAGTGAAAACAGTAAATAGATAATACTGTTAGGTAATACGAGTGGAAGTGAAACACATACACACTTTGCCATGTGAGACGTCAGGTGGGGTTCCCCCCCTCACACACACACAGGTAACTTTCACTCTCTGTGCCTCACCCACTGTGTGCCTACCACACAATACACATACCCTCAGACACATCCAGCTCATCCTCACACACCTCACTCTGCCCTCCCTCACATCCAACCACCACTTACCCACTTCCTCACCCATATTCGCCACAGGTCTCTTTTACTAAAAGTGAGCTGGAGTTTGCCTTTTTCTTCTAAGACAATCCGCGGGGTGGGGGCAAACCAACACTACCGGCTCCGCTTCTTTTGCACGTGGCCCTTTAAGAACCCAGGGAGCTGGCCTCGATCTAAGCGCCTCACCACCCTGCCTCTGCTGTCTGACTGGGATAGCCTGCTTGCCCCAGTTCTGCCTTACCCAAGCCAGGACAGTGCGTGTCAACCAGCCTCATGGACAGCGGGATTCACACTCTGGACAGTTCCGTTGTGGAATGGAAAGGATTACCTTATACTAAAAAAACAAGACAGCACCATATAACAATGTGCATTGAAAAGGGAAACAGGGATTCCATTTGACCACCTCAAAAGGCTATGCTGGGGATCATTGGACCTGCATAGACATCTATAGATGGAGTTGGAGACTGTGATAGGGACAATTGCCACCACAGCAGCAGCGTGGCAATTTATAGTGAAATATATTTGTTTCTGGGGTTGGGAATTAATGCTCAACATTTAAATTAGCTCTCAAAATTCCATGAAGCAAAAGGAAGAGCTTTAGATTAGGAAATTGCTAAAGGTTTTGGGGTAGAACCTTGTGAAACCAGGGAATTTGGGGGTGAAGACCTCAGTGACATATAATGCCATGGAGCCATTTTTGTCCAGGGGAACTGGTCTCTGTTGTCTGGAGATCACTTGTCATTCTGGGACAGCTTCAGGCCCCACCTGGATGTTGGCAATCCTAATTACCAGAAACCGATAGTTTCTGGTGCATGTACTAATGGTGCATGTACTAATAAAAAGACTGTAAAACATCTTCTCTTTGCAAGGAAAGTTAACTAAATAACTCAACAAAGCATGTAAATGAACTAAGTCAGTGAGGAAATAATGTCTGTAGTATCAACAGCTAGGAATGAACTAGAGAACATCAGTCTGGTTTACAGAAAGCTGATATACTCATTCCACAGTTGTCAGTGGGAGGGCTTTTCCCACGCCTTGCTAACTTCCTAAAATGGTAATGGCAAAACTTAGGAAGAAGTGGCCCAAAGATCAGAAACCCCCATGAGGCAGGGTCTGAGAATTATTCCTCCACTGCAGACTTACAGTTGAATTCTTTTAATAGTAATGCACTGACTGTTTCCCAAAATGTAATGTGATAATTAGAAAGAACTATTTCTAAGGTTTACAATCATATGCACACTTAACTGAGAGTTTGGTGTTATTGAACTCAGTACTACTTGCTTCAGAGTAAATATGTATGGAAGTAGGCTTCCTGGCAGTTTTGGAAAAGCAGGCAAAACACACTATTAATCTTCAGTATATGCTTTCCAACTAAAATTCTGGGGAGGAAAACAAACCAGCGTGGGAAGAATGCTGTTTGAACTGCATCAATGTGACATGAACCATGCCATTGCAAAAAAAAAGAAGAAGCTTTGTTTGAACTACTTCAATTTGATTTTCTAGAAATGCATCTTGGAAAATGGTTTGCTGACCTCACAAATGAGGCTCAAAACTCCAACACATCATAATGGGCAAAGACTGTGGAAGAATTTCAAAAGCAACAATAGTGTCATATATTTTTATTAGGATCAGTCATAATATCACAAGAAAGTGATAATGGTTTCAATTTTTTCAGAACTCTGTACAAGACTCACAAATAGTTCGATACAAAAACAACATACATAAAAAAGATGTTCCAGATCTACAATTACTCTCCAACTTAAGAACTGGTATATTTTTCTTCTTTTTCTTCTTTTTCTTTGAGTTCTAATTAGAGCTAATGAATCAAATACCTGATGAACAGCTGGCTTTTATATTCTCAATGGAATTTTGATAGTATAATTATTTTTAATTGTTATGTTTGTTTTTTATTCTTTTAATCCTTTTTTCTGAAAATTCTGTTGGCAATTTTTTTTTAAAGCGGGTATAAAAGCTGGTGAAATAGAAGTGGTTATTTTCTTCTTCTCTGTCTCAGTAGTTTTGGCATATCTTCAGATTTGCTTTACCCTTGACCACATAGTGCAATTTAGTCTACAACACATTCTGTATTCCATTTAGGATTCTGCACACTGAAAACTGTATAATGTGATTGCCAGACATGAAGAACCCAATTAGATGAATGAGAGAAAAGAAGGGAAGTAGCTAGTATTTAGATAAAAGTCAGCATGTTTCACTGTAGGCAGCCTTTAGGTGACAAATGGGAAAAAGAGGTAAGGCTGATGGATCCCAAAATTAACTCTGGTGCTTCTTTACATGGATGCAGTATTCATGGCATGCCAATTGCATAGATGTGAATGTAGTTTATTTTTCTTCTCCATGAAACAACCAACTGGCTATTGTTTGAATCTGTTAGAATCCTAGAAGAGAACAGATATATTTGTAAGTATGCAACATCACTTTTTTCCCATTTGTGAGTTGTGAGCAGTCAGGACTCATCTGTCTCCCCAAAGGTGTACTTTCTCTGAAAATAATCCCTCCCTTTTCAGAAGATGGTCTTATATCTTTAGCGCAACTCTTGACTAGCAAACTAGTTTCATTTATTTTAATGTATTTATTTTAATGTATTTATATCTCATCTTTCTTTCCTTTAAAGACTCAAAGTGGCTTGCATCATTATCCTCTTCCCATCTATCTTCCCAACAGCTCTGTGAGAATGTGTGGCTGGCCCATAGTCACCTCGCAGACTTCCATAGCAGAGCGAGGATTTGAACCCGGGTCTCCATAATCCTAATCTGAGGCTATTGTCAGCTCCCCAGTGAACATTCCATTTTATTTCATTGGCAGAAGTTAAGAGGGGATAGTCAACATTTGTGACTAGAAAAGATCTTGCCACTGTGGTGCATGCCCTAGTAACACCAATATTCGATTACTGCAATGTGCTCTGTGTGGGGCTGCCCTTCAAGACTACAGTTTGTGCAAAATGCTACTGCCAGTGTGCTGACTGGAGTGGGTCGTAGGGACCATATCACTTCAATCTTGTCCCACCTATATTGGCTTTTAGCTTGCTTCCGGGCTCAATTCACGGTGCTGGTATTGATCTTTAAATCCATGCATGGCCTGGGACCAACATTCATTAAGGACCTCTTTCTCTTCCTACTCACTCTGGTCATCCCTGCTTTGGTGGCCCCTGCCATCTAAGATTAGACAAGTAACCACCTGAGAAACGTCTTCTCCAATGTGGCACCAAAACTTTAGCACTCCTTCCCCAGAAAGACACACCTGTATCCCTCTGTTGGTATCTTTCACTGACAGGTGAAGGCTTTTTTGTTTTGTCTACCATATCTCAATAACAGTTTTTGACCCTTCTTCTAGTGTTGGTTCTGTATGTGGTTTCAACTGATTTCTATATTTTTATTGTATGTGTTTATGTGTTTAAACTGGATATTATATTTTAACTGAAATGTAATTGTTTATGTTTTAATGTTCATATGGTTGCCACTTTGTAAAACCTGATTGGCTGAAAAGGTGGCACAAACATGTTTTAAATAAATAAAATAAAATAAATAGAAAACCACTATCTTGATCGTAGGTGCATATGGAAGAGGGGAGAAAACCATTTTGAGTAGGGGCCATTATGCATATTTTGTCTCCATGTTCAGTCTACATTCCTTTTGGGTTGGATTCTCACTTTCAGATCTATTTTCCCTTCTTCAAAACTCACCATGATCTGAGGTCCAACTCTCCCCGTGATTTTTGAGACCAGTTAAAATTGTAGGGAAAAACAAATGGAAAGTGAGGGGAATCAATTTGTGTTTGGCTTTCTTTGGGTTTGCTTGTTCCTCTTGGCTTTCCCTGTCCACAGAAAAAACAGTTCCTTCTAATCAGCAAGAACAAGGAAGTAGGAGGCTTGGCTGTAGATGCACCACAGAGGCTTTCCCCCATTCAGACAACAACAATAGCAAACACAGGAACAATCGCTGTGTAGCACATCACCACAGGTTATATTCTGTTTAACAGAAAGGGCTAAGTGCAATCTGCATTCTGCAGTGGAAGTTACAGCAGCGTGTTTTCTCTGCTGAAAATAGTGCAGATTCTCTTTTAGCATTAGAGATTCTTATTTAAGCACTGCCTTCATCAAAACCATTATTCCCTGCACTGTTAAACAAAGAATTGTGAAAAAAAATCATTTATATGTAACACCATTTTGTTTCCCATTTTTGCTGCAGGAATCCAAATGGAGGATGCAACTTTACAAAAAGGCATGTCTTGCAAATAGCCATCCAGGGCAAAATAAATGATATTTTAAAAAAAGTTATGTGTTTTTATTTTTAAAAGATATTTTTTTAAAAGTTCAGAAAATAATGGTTTTGATGGAAGCGGCGCTTAAATACAATTCTATAATCGCAAAAGAAAATTGGAAGGGAAGGGGGAGGCAGACACTAGGACCAGACGGAGCATTCGTCCACAACAAAGATGTGACAGATTCATTCTCACATCTCCTTGGATTTTTATGTTGAACAGAATAGAAGCCCAGCATGCATAATAGGCCTAGCACAACCCAGTGTGGGTTACATAAACGTACACAGAAACAACCCTGCCTGTTGAAAGTTTAAAAGAACTGAGGGAGGGTTGCCAGGCAATGGAAGAAGAGTTGGGTAGCAGGGCATTGTGGGAATTATTTAAAAAATGCAGCTTCAAAGCAACAAAAGAAAACAATAGATATCTCAGGAATTCTATGATAGAACCATAGATTTTCCAGTGATTTCCAGTGTCACTTCTGGTAAGAATTTCCAGTAAGTATCTGCAATTGTGCCCAGTGATGCAAGCCAAAGAACTCTCATGCTTTTGCTGTGAGTCTGAGGATAGGGCCTATTGTCAGGCAGAAGATCAGCCTCCTTAACCATCAGCAGCTCCACCCCTGCTCCTGACCTGCTCCACCCCACCCGCTGTTTCCCTTTCTTGTTTGGTTTGCTTTTTCTCTGTAGGTATTGGTAGCCACTTTGAGTCCCTATTGGGGAGGAAAACAGGATACTTGTGGGATAGATCATAATTTAAAAAACCAGAATTCTTGCACTGGGTACTGGTAGTAGAAAGTCACTTTGAAGACAATATATGAAATTGTTAATCTTTTGTTATTGATGATTTCTGTCTTAATGTATGTTTGTTTTCTTAAAAATAAAGAGATAATCAGGTCCTTGCCCTATTGTGCTTTCAGGAAGACAGTAAATAACCGTAATATCACAGTGCAAGTTGGGGTCAGAGTTTTTGTGCTAACAATGTATCCTATCTGGTCATGCCGCTACTGCTACTGTTTGGAAAGGATTTCATTTCACATGACTGTTGGAAGTAGTGTTTTTGAAAGCCTAAATGGGATTTCTGGGTCTTAGTTGTTACCTAAAGAAGTGTATTGTTTTTCCGAACCTCTAAATGCTAAGAAGTTTATACTTGTAGACAGCTAGTCCCCTTATATGTGAATGAACTAGTAACCCAGGTGCTTTGTGTAAGAAACTGTTCGTGAACAATGTAAGCAAGCAGGCATGAGGCAATGCTAGTCAAAAACAGCAGCTCCCTAAAGCAGAGTAATATTTCACAGCTCCACAGCTCTTCAGGCAGCCCCCCAGTTCAGTATATTTTCTTTCTTTTTGGGTAATGTTTAAGTGCTTCTTTTTTTCTTTTGTCTTTTCTGGTGTCTTCTCCAATGCAAATTATAGTTTTGGCTTTTATGCAAATAGAATTGACCTTAAAATGTTCTAGCTGATCCTAATTCGGCATTTTTTTGTCAGCGTCAAGGCTTTTAAGCTGGACACCATGTAGCTCATGGCACCATTTAGACAATTGAGAGACCAGTCCTTTCAGCAGTAAGAAAAGAGAGATCAGGTTTCTGGGGTGAAGGTAGATAACAACAATGCCTAGCAAAACAATATGGCCCCAAAATAAACCATGAAACATTTGCCGAAGCCAAGTTTCTCATTCATAGTTTCTGTTTATACTCTGATTTTTCAGAAATAAAACCAAGTTAAAACAAAGGAATTATTTTCTACAAGTCAAATATGCCCAGGATCATGCTACTTGTGAGTAAGTGTTATAGCCTTCTCCCTCAAACCACATGCTTTAACGACAAACATACACATACACACATCCAGGCTAAAGAGACTTTTCTCCAGGGCTTTACCAATGTGAGAATAAGCCAGATCAGTTCACTTCATTACTAATTCTGAGATTTATTTTTCTCAGTTGCACAACAAGACAGCAATTCTAAGCAGGTCTACTCAGAAGGAAATCCCAGTTTATTAGTCTGTATCCCCAGAAAAGTGTTTTTAGACTCTTATATTAAATCAGGAATTGTGGCTCATTGATCAATTGCATGCTTTGCATGCTGAAGGGCTATTGAGTCAGGTAATAGGTGATTGGAAAGACTCTGCCTAAATCTCTGGAAAGCCACCACCTGTCAGACTGGACAGTATTGCACTAGATTAGAAATTCCCAAAGTGGGCGGTACTACCCCCTCTAGGGACGGTGGAAAATGTTAGGACAGTAGGGGGGAGGTGAAGAATTTTGGAGCAGTTGGGGGTGGCAGAGAATTGTATGACGATAGAGCACCCATTGCTTAGATCCTGGTCCACCTGTCTCTATGGAGACAGAAGGCATGGAAGGCCTCACACAGGAGCAGTGAGCAGCTGGCTGGCAGTCTTTGCCTCCTACTGCCTCGGACTGCTGCTCTGCCGCCTCTCCCCCACCTCTGCCACCACCAGCTGCTTTCCCTCAGCTCAGTATTTTGCCAACCTCCCCACCATTTCTCCCAGGTTCAGAGGGCTTACTGGGCTGCTGCTGTGGGGCTTAATAGCTGGACAGGGAATGGGGGCACCCCTTATTCATGCTGCCTGGCTCCCTCCTTGGCACCAGCCCCCTGCCTGGCCACCTGCCCAGCTGTCCTCCCCTTAGACTTCTGTTGCCTGTTTCTCCCTCCCCCTAGCACCCATGGGTGCACACACTAGTGCAGGATGCAGTAGGGACAGGTAGCAGTGCCCCTTTCTCGACATGGCTCCTCAGAGCACATTATCAGACCCATTCTTCTTTGTAAAAGTGCGCCTGGGTTGCATCCACATGGACATGCAAAAACATTTTCCTTTTGTGGCAGTAGTAGGGGACAGGCATTCTATTTTTGCTATACTTGCTGCTGCTGCTGCTATCATCTCACCTCTTCCCAAGTGGATGGAGGTTGGGAAGACTTTCCTGTGGTTCTAAAAACCCCTTTTTCCTTACTGTTGACCTGTGCTATAATGCAGCACTGAACCATTTTGTTAGCAGAGTTTAGGGACAAACTAGGTGATACACTAGGAGTCGGGTTTGGATTCCCCAGACCCAACTCTCCCCACAACTATAAAGCAGCTGTGTGAAATATCATTTTATATAGCAGGGGCAGTCTCAGTTTGGAACTGTGGGGTGGGGGAAGGGCTCATGCACCCACCCCCCACCCCGCTGTTTTCCTGAGATGAAATCGCTTGCTCCCCATGACTTCCTTAAAAAGTGTCATTGCTACTTTGGCCCTTAATTCTATCCCCTACCCATAGTGGCTGCAGGTGAAGCATCCAGAAGAATGCACCACAGCTGCCCTGTGACTTGTATGATTAGGGCTTCCAAAGGAAATGTCATTTTCATTTTTTCTGATGCAAAGGGTTTAGAGAGGGGCACAGGGAGAGAGGGTCAGATGAGTCATGCCTCAATTAAGCATGATATCATCTGGATAATTTCATTTGAGGTCTTCATTTTGCCCATCCCAGGGGGAAAATATGTACAAACAATTCTGTTCACTTTGGCTTAACTGCATTTAAGGGAGAAAAGTGGCATACAATACACATAAGTTGGGTTCATTATTTGGTACCCTTCTCTTATATTTTGATCAGTAGCACTCATAACAAGGTATAAAAATGACATATAGGAGCTTTCCATTAAATATTTTACAGGTTTGAGACTACTCCATGAAAGATTCTTTGCTTATTCATGTAAATTATATATGTTCAAAAGTAGCACGGCAATTTATGAAGGGTTTGGCAGACAAAGATGATAAATTGTTATGTTAACAACTCAGCCAAATCTTTTCAGTAGCATCACACATCAGCTTTTCTTTTAACATCCACTGTGTGTCCATGCTTGAATGAGCATATCGCTTGATGCTTTCACTGAAGTATCACTGCCTCAGGAAGCACCTGCAGAACATTTTTTGAAGGGCACATGCATCCATATGGAATTGGAGAGGATAGGGGTAGGGAGGGGAAGAATATCAGCAAGATCTGTGCCATTAAGGCTGTTGGTGGGCAGAGTTAAGAGAAACAGCAAAAGGAGAGACTGCTTGAGACTTCAGCAAGCAGCTCTGGGCAGGTACCGTTTTTATTGGTTAAGTTAAAGAATCTTATTTTTCCACATATTTGGTTGAATTTCTGTACCTCATCTATAAGTGGCCCCATTGAATGGTTTTCACAATCTATCCTGGGCTAGCAAGTTAATATTAGATAAAGGGAAGGGGATCCACAAGGACAGGAAATCTGTTTATTTCAGAAGAAGTAGACCTTTGCCCTCTTACCAACCCAGAGGTTGTCCTATATAGTCAATCACTTACATATTTATTACAGTCATGGACCAGCAGACTAAAATATACATTAGCCAAGTGGTTCTGCAGTGCCACTCTCCTGGCCAAGAAACCCAGAACCAACAATGACATTGGGAAGGGAAGAGAACAATTCCTTTAAACTCTTCCTTTCATCATTAATTTTAAAAATCACATTTTTCTGCATACCTGAGTATAACAGTACCCTTACTTTTTATTTTATGTTATTTTAAATTAAATATTTCTGCCTTACCCCGGCAAGCTGGGCTCATAGCAGCGAACAACAATCATACAATATAAAATACAACCAATAAAATTGCAGACTAATAATCAACCCCCTACTATAATCCAAACATCAGTAATATAAATATCTACAATTAGACTAAAACACTTGCATCACTGGGGCCCCTTCCGCACATGCAGAATAATGCACTTTCAATCCACTTTGCAGCTGCGCGTAATAACAAAATCCATTTGCAAACAATTGTGAAAGAGGATTGAAAGTACATTATTCTGCATGTGCAGAAGGGGCCTGGGTCTTGGTCTTCCCAGCAGTTTAAAATAAGGATATCCCCACAAGGGACCTTCTCTGTGGGTATTTTGGTTCTGCTTCTTTCATGATTAGCATGATCCTTTACCATTATACATAGTTGTGATTCTACCATTAGATGCATCTCTTTTACTAAAAAGACATAGAGCTAAAACATATGTTATGGGTGATTTGAGTTGGGTCACAACTCTATCACATTTTCAATCACATTACATGTTCAAGAAAGTGACCCATTCATATATTTAAAAAGGTATCTTTCCTATGTAATTTTGCTCACAGTGTCTCAGGTTCACTTCTTCCTTTACTATTGAACCTAGACTATTCTCAAAAATATATTTCAACATCTGCAGCATTTGATTAATATCAAAGTTCATAACTGTCAATCTCTCTTTCTCTCTTTTAAAGAAAGGATGTTGGTTTTTTTCCTCCCAGGCATTTGACTTCAAGATGTGAATGAACAGGAAACTACTCCCATGTTTTCCCTCTAAATGTAAAAATTAACCTTGACTTCCCTTGGAAATTCAAGCAGGATATGCCTCTGGAAAAGCTAGTAATAGAATTTTGTCTTAAGAATCATGTTAGAGAGAAAGGCATGGAAACTAGGCAGCGTAGTTCGATGTTGATTTCAAATCTGGGAATAGATCCCTTGGAAGTTTTGTTCCTGCTGTCTGTTTTTCAAAAAAACAGATCTTTGCTTTGGGGTCATTTTGTTTTCCATATAAAACTATTAAAAGTTCATTTGAAACTGAGATTTCCCCCCATTTTTAATCAGAAATTAATGGTTTAATTTCAAAGAACTAGAAATTCTAAAACTAATTCTGAATTTGGCTATTAGGAATTTAAAATACTTCTGAGGTTTTGTTCCAAAATTATTATCAGTATTTTACATTTCTTGTTAATGTCAGCTACTTTTAATGCTCATTCTAATTTTTCCTGCCATTAGAGAAATAGATTGCTTCCCAATCAGTCATTGTATTTTTATGTAGGAAAAAGAAAACTCTAGACAGAAAAGCTGAGAGACATTTTTTTCTTTTCAAATTCCTATGTGGTTTTGACTAATATCAAAACCTCCTTTAAAACTGAATGTTGTGTTTGATAATTATGAATGATAGTTTACATTGAAAAGACTCCTTAAATTACAGTGGAAGGAGAAAGTGAAGCATTCAATCTGTTTCTTCGTCCAGAAACTCTTGGCAAATTAGGAAACATATTTTAAACATGGAAGAATTTAGGGTTCAGAGACACGTAATTTTCTTTCCAGAAAGCTGAAGACAGTGTATTAAGCATGGCTTCCTGTGACTTGAGCACAGTTCACTCCTCTCACTTTTCTCTTTCCTAGGATTTTATAAATGCTTCATCAAACTGCAACAGCTGCTTAACTCTATGGAAAATGATGCCTCTATTGTAGCACCTTTAAACCTGTTAAACAATAGTATGGCTCCAGTCTAAACTTGCCATTTGTCACTAAGGATAGCAGATATCTCATCCCCAACTCCCATTGCCCACCAGCACTACAGCAGCTGACAGGAAGGGGGAAAAATCACATTGGTGACAGCTTTATGTCACTTCCAGGGAAAACCAGAAAATGACATTATGTAATTCTGTACATGGCTGGACACTCTGTGGTAAAACTATAGAGTTTCTAGTGATGTATATGGCATCACTTCCAGTTGATATAAAACTGTCATTTGATGTGTTTTTACCATGGGGGTTTTGGTGATTTCTTGAGCAGTATGATGTCACTTCCAGGTGTTCCCTGGAAGTTATGTAACAGAATTATCCAAAATAATCTTCCCCTAAAATGAAAAAATGCCTTGGACTCCTGTCTTTTGCCAGCCATTGGCTGGTAACCTTACTCCATGCTGATCATAAGTTACAGACATGAAAAAGTTACAGCATTATCCTGCTGAAATCAACACAATCTTGGCTAACAAACGTGAGAGTCCAGGTTCCATCTCTGCTTTGCCAAAGTCCTCTAATGCAAGAACAGGGGCAATTATTAGGCAGGTAGGAAGAAAAGGCAGAAAGCAGACCAGAGAGAAGAGCTACAGGGGAAGCAGGAACCCAACCATGGAAATGGCAATCATGAACTGGTGTTAGAAGTTGCCAAAACTTGAAAGGCAGAAATCTGGCAAGGAATAGGTCCTCTGTGATGGTGGAATTAAGATGGAACCTATCACATGGCCAACCCAGTGGTGTGTGGCGGCAACGGGGGCAGGGAGAGGCTGACCCCCCTGGGCGAAGGACATTTCCACAAGGGGGGGCATAGCGCTGGAGCCATGGAGGAGGCATGGCCCGAGAGTGCGATTGAACTCCAGGGCAAGGGTGGGTGGCACCGCGGCAGGGGCGCAGGGTGCACGTGTGCCCCGGGCGCAGTTCCCCCTCGCTCCACCCCTGGCCTGGGCCCACCCTACCCATCCAGGTTTGGAACTAGTGAGATAAATGGTGGAGTCCAGTGGGATCAAGGGGCAGGCCTTAAGTGCTGAGTGGGACAAAAGGCAAAATGAAAGGGTTAAGAGGCAATACCAATTGTTCTGAGGTGTGCAGTTTTATCTTTTTTTCTGCCTGAGAAGATATAAAGAGGGAAAATAAAACAGAAAAGGCATCCAAAGACAGCTGCAGAATTGACAGAAGCTATTTCTAATCTCACAATAAAGGCTGAAAGGGAAAATCTACATTGGCTCAGTACTATAAAGATCTTTAAGGTGCAATTCAGCTGCTTCTTGCAAGGTTTTGAAACCTGGCTGGATATAATTCACGGTTATGTTTTTATGTATGTTACTTTTATTTGAGATTGGTCTTCTATATTGCTTTAAATTTCCATTGGTTTATTTAAACATTTTAACTGAGCAGTGTGATATGCATGCTTTAAATGAATAGCTGAATGCAAGTCCCCCTCAGTGTAGTGTGGATGCCATTTGGTTCAACAGCTACCCACCATTTCTTCTGCACCCTCAACAGCCTTACATGGATATCAGATATATGATCTAGTTTTGATTCTCTGTAACTTACCTTTGTGTTTTTTCCTGAGTTTCCAGCATACAACTGATATTATCAAGACCACAAAGATTAGGCTCAAGATAGTTAGCAACACAGGAATTAAATTCCAGTGGCCTATAAGAAGGAAAGAGGCAAAGTTGATGACCGTAGTACTGCAGTTTGTGAATACTGTAATTACTTTAAGGGTTAAATAATACACAAACAAAGCTGGAGTTTCATAGAGTTATTTGGTCCCGAAAAGACAAATAAAAACCGTAGGTATCTTGATATTAGGGAAAGGGAGTTCCAACTTTTCTTCCTCCCACTAGCTGTTTTAGGCCTCAGTACAGAAAAAGATGGCATAGTACAGCTACTATAATTTATTATTCTTCTGGTAGCTACTGGCAAAGCAGATCACCAGTTTAGTGAAGCAGTTAAAGAGTCAGATTAGAATCTGGAAAACCCAGGTTTAAATATCTGCTCTGCCATGTAAGCTTGCTGGGTGATCTTGGGCTAGTCACATGGGCTCATCCCAGTCTACCTCTAACTTTGTGTAGATTATCAATCTTGAGGGAAAGTTGTAGATAATGAATAATTGTCAGATGGACATGTAGATAAGGATAGTGAACTGCTACATTAGTTTGCCGTGTGTGATTTTAAAATATACATGCTTTCTGAAAAATAGATAATTAAAAAATACTGGTCAGTATACTACTACTCCAATAAAAGGAGGCTCATTCCGCACATGCAGAATAATGCACTTTCAAACTGCTTTCAGTGCTCTTTGAAGCTGTGCGGAATAGCAAAATCCACTTGCAAACAGTTGTGAAGGTGGTTTGAAAATGCATTATTTTGCATGTGTGGAAGGGGCTGGAGACTAGAAGAAGGTTCCTTATAGTGCAATGCTAAATAGAGTTGTACTCTTGTAAGTTCACTGAAGTCAATGGGCTTAGAAGGGGTCAATGCTACTTCAGGTTAAACTGTAAGACAGGTTACCACACATTACACCCACAGAAAGATTTTTTAAAAGCAAATGGGACACATCCTCAGAAAAGCAGCATTAATTGCTGTTACAAAGTATTTTCACTTTTTTGTAAATTTTCTTCAAGAATCTATTTTATATCCCTGGAAAACATAGTGGCTCTGGAAGAACAATCCACACTAGCTGTAATATTCTTTTCCATAAGATAAATTGCTATTTCATCAGCCAAAACTGTAGCAGTGGAACACAGAACTTTCTTAGTCTGATTTCAGCCATTTCCCCATTTTGACACTACTGTCACACTGTCACAATAATCTTTTTTGGGGAAAACCAAGTATAGTCATGTAAATAGGATTTGCAAGAGAATACAGTTCACTAGCTGTCAGTAAGATACTACTACCATATATCTGTTCACTGACCTTCTTCTATCCTGGGCACTTGGTAGTCTATCTCCTGCCCTCTGTGTCTGACTTTGCAGATCAGTTCTTGCCCATAATGGCTACTTGAGGTCTTTATGAGTATGTTACTGATGATAGACACTGTGCCATTAGAATTTACAATCTTCCATTCATTCTTTTCATCTGATGATCCAACCCAGAAGATTGTGGGTAGTGGAAAACCAGTTGCTGTGCATGTAGCATTCAAGAGTCCATCAGAAATATGGTGGTATAGAAATGCATGGAAATCTGATATATAAGAAACAATAAAATTTGTCACCATGAACAACTAATATGAAGGGTGAACGAGAACACCCTAATAGCAACAAGACAGTCAGAGAACTTGCAAACATCTAAACAGAAAGCAGAGCCAAAGAAAAATAAACAGGGAGCCTCTTTTGAACCTGAGGGCCACACCTTGAACACATGTTCTGTGTTTATGTGTTGTATGTGTTGTATCTAGTTACCAAGTTCAGTTCAAGGTTCTTGTTATCACCTGCAAAGCCCTTTATATTGGTCTTTGCCCCAAATACCTGCAGAACCTCATCTCCTTCAATGCTGTGTCATGACAACTTCCTTCATTTGAGCAAAGTTTTCTGGAGATAGCACTCTGCAAATGTTCTCAAATGTTGCCTTTTTTCTTTTTTCCTTAGGTGTATCTGTTTTGTTTTCAGTTCTTTAATCCTGGCCCTAACACATTGTTTATTGGGTTTTACACACTCTCTGGACCAATATACATGGAATGCTATTTCAGGGCTTTTCACTGCACTGTGGGGTCTGCACTGCACTGAACTCAGGGCTTTTCACTGCACTTGTAGTGGAGTCTCCTCATGTTTTCCTGTTCACATGGGAGGAGGCACTCACTCCTGCTGAGAACTCTCTCAGGCCTGTTTTTCTTGGTTCTCTTAACTTCACCCACCAAGTCAATCTTAAAGGCCCAGATTAAACCAGTAGTCTCAAGATCGGTGTCTTCCTAAAAGCATTCTAATTACTGTTATATCGATATTGTAGCCCTTTCAAAAAATAATCTTCCCCTAAAATGAAAGAAGCAAAGCAATTCCCTCTCCCTGTGTAGAGCTCATATTATCTCCCTCTCCCCTTCCCTTCCTTCTTCCCTACACACACTTACACACATAGACTTCCTGCCACTGCTGATTCTGCAGGAGAAGTGAGAGGCAGAAGTAGAGTGGGGGAAGTGGAGTGGAGCCAAAAAGAGACTCTGCTTGTACTGTTTCTTGGAAAAGCCCTCTTGAGGTATTGATAACTCGATATGAGCATTTAAAGAAGGAGGAAGGAGCCAACAACATGGAAGGGGGAATGCAGGAGAAGGCGTGGATGGCACTGCAAGGGTGTGGGAAGGGTGGAGTTGGTAGGCTGACCACGGCCAGAGGAAACATTCTGGAGCAAAGCTGTGCTCACTGGCAAATCTGCTTGCTGTGGTGGAAAGCAACTCAAAAGTCATACTAGAAGTGGTCTTGCTTGTCAAGGAGAGAATGGAAAGTGAAAGAAGGGCTCACCACTTCTCCAGCCCTCACAGCCTAATCCAGATGGGGGAGGATGAATGACCTTTTGGAGTGGTGGAGGGCTGCACCAATGTGTTTAACCCTTCCATCAGTGTAAGAAGCACCCACACCAGCGGAGAGAACAAATGCATCAGTATCCAGTCACCCCACAACATCTCAGACAAACTCAGAAGAGGGAGCTGCTGCGGAGCTACACTGGAGCAGATGCTGGAACAGGGGATGGGTGGGCCAGGACATTTTTGGGGGTGGAGCCGACTTTAATCAGCCTCTACCAGCATTTCATCTTGGGAATACTAACCTCAGAGCCTGCAGACTTATGCTGCACTTTTGTTTGCTGTAAGCCTGTTTCGGTTCTGAGGCAATTTAGGCAGCAGGAGGGTTTTCAAATGACCCTCCTTTCCATGCCATCTGAAGGTTTTTTGGAGGCAGTATGACACCAACTTCACCACACCATCCCTGGCCATTGCAGTGCTCCCCGCACCCATTTGGACTGCCTCCCCTTCGGGGATTGGGCGGTATATCAAGTCAAATAAATAATAATAATAATAATAATAATAATAATAATAATAATAATAATAATAATAATAATAATAATAATAATAATTGTCAAACAATTCTTGGGTGCCTGGCTTCTGCCATCTACACCAACTGGTAGGAACAGGTGATTCTGAGAAAATATTAGTCAAGAGGAATAAGATACACTTTCCCTTTGTGGGGCTATTTTAACATTGACTCACCGTATACAAGAAGACAAGATTTATTTGAGATGGGTCCTGAGGGAAATATATTAAATATACATTCATAGCAGCTACTTTCTGAGATGCTCACATTCCAAATGGTGATGGCAGTGTCATTGAGTGCTGAACTTGTGAAGGTGAGTCGATGCTTGTATTCTTCAGCAATATAATCATTTGTATGCGTATTGTTCTTGCTCAATGCTGCAATATTTACAGAGCTCCCATTAATCTGTTTCTGCCATGAAGCCTGAACCAGTTCAGGAGACCCCGTTAGGATACATCTCAAGGTTACATTGCCACCCAGCTTCACTTCTTTATCCTCTGTCACAATGGCACCTACAAAAACACAAAGTAATTTGTAATGAGTAGTTGTTTACTCTGTCTCATGCTTACAAATCATTTAACCATTTCCTTTTCTCTGATTCTCAACAAAAGAAAACCGAAACAGGAGAAGTTAGGAAGATTCCTGTTGAGGGGGGTCTGGACAAAGTCAAACCATTTTGTTTCCCAGATGTGGGGCAGACGTCACTGCTTGGAACAATGCCACAAAAAGTATGCGTGGAAGGGTTTTTATTTAAGTCTGTATCTTTATCCACAAACCCTTTCATAAACTATTTGTTCCAGACTTCAGTTTATAAAATGTTACATCTATTTTAACTTCTTTTTTCCAAAAAAGGCAATCTTCACTTTTTGTTTTCTTTCTCCTCTTTCCCTTTAAGTTCTGGAAATTGGGAGTATATTGTTTATACCTACAAAATTTTGTGAGTAGCATATTTACCTCAGCTAATCAGTTGACCTCGAGTGCCTGTAATGTATTATCCCTGTGAAAGTCAGCTAAGTATAATCAAAAACACATATGTAAATAATTGCATTTCAGCTAATATATAAATCTGGGTAATCACCCTAACAGAAAGCCTCTGAATGATGAAATGGTCTTTAGACACCTTGGAGGATTGATGGAGAGACGCTTGCAGGTAAGCGGGGCCATTCTCCTCCACACTCAACATAAACAGAGACCAGGAAATGCGATTTATGTCAGCCATTTCCATAGTGTACACCCACTGTCAATTCTCTGGGGCTCCTAACAGTTGAAAGGGCATAAGCATAAGCATAAGCATTTTATTGTCACTGTGCACGCACAACGAAATTTACAACGAAATAACCATTGCTATATATTCTTTTGTTCCTGTAATTAACTGGCTAGTTGTTGTTATTGCTGTCGATGATGGTGATGATGATGATAACACTAGTAATAATAATTTTATTTATATTCTGCCATCTCCCTGCCAAAGCAGGGCTCAGGCAGGAAAACAGCATAAAATACATCATCAATTTATAAAACCATAATAAAAATATAAATTACATAAAAATGAAGCATTACAACAAGACTACTGAGATAGTCTTCAGTGCCCACCCCTCTTGTATTCCTTTAGACTTTTAAGGTGGGGGGGAAGAATCATTGTGGTTTAGTAATACAACCTGCATCTAGCCTTTGAAAAGAGCACACAAAAGGCTCCTGGCAGCTGAGTGCACAGATGCTGGTCTCAACTAAGTGCAATTCAATACAGAAGAAAGGGGCTTTGGATATAGTTAGTTAATTTTGATTCCCCCCCCCCCTGCAACTTTTTTGGAAAACTCTTCAGTCCAAAGGTCCCCAAAGTATCTTCTGTTGGTAAGAGGAGAGCTCTGCAGTTTCCTCATATTTTTTTAATTTGGGATGCAGCTTCTTGTGCTGTTTCCTGTGCTTCCCCTGATGGGTCCCCAAGGATCTGGAGAAGACATTGAAGGAAAGATCCATTTCCCCTGATCTGTTTCCACCAAACTTGACAAATGTGAGGGAGGGATCCTTTCCAGGAATAAAGTTTGGTTCATGTTTCATTGGATGCAACCCATTGTCTCCTGTTCCCACAGTTGTTCTCCTGTTCCCCAGAATATATGGGACCCAATTCCACAGAGTATTGCTCCTTGTCCAAATCTCCCAACACATGTAACCAGTTTTTCTCTCTCAGATACTTTCTTACATGATTACACCTTTATATGAGTCTGGCTAAGGACTAGAGTAGGGCAAATGAAATGAAGAAAGTCTTTTTCATAACCATACTTCTAGAGAAAGGCCCAGTGGTAGCATCTTCACAGGTGTGTTTGTACTTCTTTGGCAAGAGGGTAACTAAGCTCTGTATGCAGTGCTGCTGTGTGCCAGTGGATATTAATTTTATGCAATAAGCATTTCCTCACAATCCATTGATCATATTCGACTCACCCTGTACCCAGCAAAGCATTATTGAGATGATGGCTATGGTCAAGCCCTGTAAAGTCCACAGCGAACAAAGACACCTCTTTACCTAGGACCAGAAAAAAAAGTTGTGTTATGATTATACAATTGATCTGTTTCTTATTGAGGGGTTTTGCCATTTGGGGTTTGGGTATAGCCCAAATATATCATGCACAGAGAAGATTCTGTAAGAATCCCATTACTTGGCTGTTGTGCATTTTCCAGGCTATGTTGCTGTGGTCTGGTAGTTCTTGCTCCAGACCATGGCCACACAAGGCATAAAACCCACAACAACTAGTTAATTCTGGCCATGAAAGCCTTCAATAATTCCATTACTGGTAACTAAAAATATGTCTATCCCTCCTTTTCTTTATGGCACAAGGTGAGTTATCAGGTATCTTCAAATGTAGTCAGAACAGAAAACATCTCTTTGCACCTTTCCAAGGCCGTTTCCGCACGGCCCCTGAGGCGCCCCCACGCCGGCAAGAATTCTGCCGGCGTGGGGGCGGAGGCCGTTCGCACGCAAGCATGCGTGCGGCCTCAGGGGAGGCCGGCGGAGGACAGGCGGCTCCGCATGGAGCCGCCTCTGCCCCCTTCCCACTCACCTTGTCCCAGTCGTCGGCCTGCTGGCCTCTGAAGCCCCGCCCATGCTGCCCTCCGACCTCCAGGGGTCAGAGGACAGTGAGGGAGGGGCTGCAGAGGCCTGCGGGCCGACGACGGGGACAAGGTGAGTGGGACGGGGAAGGGAAACAGCGTGTTCCCAGCGGTGCTGTTCGCACTGCGCCGCCGGGAACACGCTGTTGCGGCACAAACAACCCTTTAAAGGGTTGTTTTTTAGGGCGGCCTGACGCCGCCCTGGGGGAGGGGGAGCGCAGTCAGGTCGGTGCTGCTGCGTTGCAGCAGCGCCACCTGTGCAAATGGCTCCCTGGGGACGGCGTTTTTCCCGTCCCCAGGGCGCCATAAAAAGGCCGTGCAGAAACAGCCTATGTCAAACTAAGAATGGATAAACGACAAGCAATTTTCAGGAGACAAAACATTGTTCATTGTCCTTCCTTTATTGTAAATTTCATACATGGAAACATTTCAGTCTATGTCTTGTCATGAGTGAGAGATAAACCAGCATTTATTCACTGCTTATTTACATTCAAAGGAACAAAAACTGACAAAGGAGGATGAAGTGGAACAAGAGGAAGGAGTGAACCAGAAACCCAAAATTTGTCCAGCTCATAATCCTCAACTGTAATCTGAGGAGATCTTTTTCAGCTCACATGAATTATCCCAAGAAGAAAGCCTCTCAGAGCAGCAAGCTCTTCCTCCCCAAATCCAATAAGAAACGGGAAGGAGGAAGCAACATAGTGTAGCCCAGTCTCATCTTAGAAACTAAGCAGGTTAAGAAGGGAGTTCTCCAAAAAGAAAACTTCAAAGGAAAGCAATGGCAAACCACCTCTGCTTCTCACTTGCCTTTGAAAACCCCTTTCTGGAGTTGCCAAAAGACAGGTATGACTTGATGGCACTTTACCCACACATACACAAATTGAAAAGGGTCTTGGACAGTATTATGAAAATTTTCATATTTTGCATTATGATCTTGATATTTCATTCACCAAAATTGTATTTCTCTATAAAGCAGGGCAATATATATATAGATGTCCTTTGTATGTCCTACGACAGTGGTGGTGAACCTATGACACGGGTGCCAGAGGTGGCACTCAGAGCCCTCTCTGTGGGCACGTGCAAACTGAGTGCTCCCCCCACACACACACACATCTAAGCTGGCCTGGGCCGCTGGGCTCAATAATTAGCATTAAACCTAAGACCTAGTTTTGGGGAAGCAGTGTAGGTAACCGTGTTAAGCATTGTTAAACCCCACTGATTTTCATGTGGAGAACTAAAGTGTGATCCTTTACCTGGGAGTAAGCTCGGTTGCTGGCAATGGAGCTTGCTTCTTAGTAAACCCGCCCAGGGTCATGATTCACCCTTTGGAAGAGTTGCACGGTTGCTTCAAAGCAAAGCCACCGACTACCACCAAGCTTACTCCTGAGTAACACACGCCTTGGAGCCAAAATATGTCTATCCCTCCTTTTCTTTATGGCTCAAGGTAAGTTATCAGGTATCTTCAAATGTAGTCAGAACAGAAAACTGTTTGCACCTTTCCAAGTCAAACTAAGAATTTTCTAAACTAAAACCTCAGTATTCAGGTTAAATTGCCGTGTTGGCACTTTGCGATAAATAAGTGGGTTTTGAGTTGCAATTTGGGCACTCGGTCTTGAAAAGGTTCGCTATCACTGCTATAGGACAAAGCACACTACTGGGGTGTGCACATATTCATAAATTGTGACTGTAAAAGGAATACTACAGTGTGAAGACTGCAGTAACATTTACAATTGAACTACATCTCCTAGCATATTGCCATACGTCAGTCAGTTTCTTTAAGCAACCTTCTTCCTGCAGTACTCTCTCTTATGACTATCTGTATAGCAACATCTAAATCATGGACCTTCTTTATAGTAAATTTAGGCCTACCAGAATGGGTGAAGGGTGCTTTCCCTGGCTGCATTATGGACGACGTGCAAGGCAATTCTATTTCAGAGTGTACTTGATGGATAAGATGGATAAGATAGTTTTTGTGTTTTTAATCTGCGTATTATTTTTATTTTGTTAATGTACTCATATGTTTTAGCGTCCTTACAACTTGTTCCATGGTTAGCTGCGAGTCTGAGGGAGAATATAAATATTTTAAAATATATGTTGTATCACCAAACTAAAATTGTAAAAAAAATTAATAATTAATAATTATGAACGGCACAAAAACTGTGCTGGAAAACTTTTCCTAACTTAGTTCAGGATTGAGTGTAGCAGACTAAAAATAGCTTGGGATCTTCCTAAAACAAACAAAAACTTCTACTCTGCTCCTTGCAAATCTGTCAACATGTTCCCTTTTGCACAAATATGTCAATCATCTCCATGATGATACTATATCTTTAAGAATTGTAGCATACTGAGGATTATAAATAGTAATATTTTGTCAACTGATTCAGAACAGCCAGATCTGGTAGGACAGTGATGGCGAACCTTTTTGAGACCGAGTGCCCAAATTGCAACTCAAACCCCATTTATTTATCGCAAAGTGCCAACCTGGCAATTTAACTTGAATGCTGAGGTTTTAGTTTAGAAAAAATGGTTGGCTCCCTCTTCCTTCGCCCCACCCGCTCGAGCAGGGGCCAGCCTCCAGCAAGTCCCACACGCACCACTCTCTAGTCTCTAGCCAAGTCAAGGCAAGTCTCTAGCCTCCAGCAAGTCCCACACG
Organism: Sphaerodactylus townsendi; assembly: GCF_021028975.2. Taxonomy (NCBI): domain Eukaryota; kingdom Metazoa; phylum Chordata; class Lepidosauria; order Squamata; family Sphaerodactylidae; genus Sphaerodactylus; species Sphaerodactylus townsendi. Next base: position 46,598,307 of record NC_059428.1, on the reverse strand, counting down.
CACCACTCTGTGCCTCTCTAGCATCTCTGCCTCCTCTGCACCCCCCCCCCACCGGGAGCAGCCACCTGGAGCACAGACACCAGGCCTGCCAGCCAAGTCCTCCCTGCTCACCATGGTGCACGCACGCCGTGCTCAGTGACCCAGGCCAGCTTAGATGCATGTGGGGGGGATTTTCTGCCCCCCACATGATGAACTTTGTGTGTGCATGCCCATAGAGAGGGCTCCAAGTGCCACCTCTGGCACCCGTGCCATAGGTTTGCCATCACTGTTCTAGGCTGAGCCTCAATGCTATAACTGAGCTTCAAAAAGCCCCCCGGGGGGGGGGGGGCTGAGCACTATAAAGCCCTTGGTGCTGGGCACCAGAAAGCTTCTGACAGAAAATAAACATAATTAGGAAACAGATTTCTCATAGAAAGACAATGAGGAAAAGGTAGAGATTTCAGCTACAGAATCAGTGATGAAATGACAATAGAATGTTATAGTACATTTCAAAAAGAAGGGGTACAAAGAAGCTGGAAACCTCTGCCATAAAGCCAATGACCATTTGTAAGTGCCACAATTAAAGAAATGTTATCTTGGGATTTAACACAGAATAGTATGAAAACAAACAGAAAAAAGTAGGTTATAACAAAATCTGAAGTGGAGCCCAATCTGTGGTTTTATGTATCTCCAATTCCTTAGTCTTTAAGCACTTTTAAGAGAAGAAGAAAAAAGAAGTGGAAAAATGCATAGGGTACAGTGAAAGAGAATACTGAGGCAAGTGAACAGAAGATCAGAGGTGAACAAACATTTTAAAAACATTTTCATTTCTGTTTTTACTTAGACTGTTGTAAAAGGGCTGGGTGTTTGGGTTTCTTTGGGGGGGGGATGGGAGAGGATCTGCTCTTTCTGTCTTCCTCTTAAACTTGTTATCAGAACCTGCCTCTGGAGAATGGGAGCATCTTTTGTATACTTTTAGATGCATACGGAAACCATCACACTATTAATTAGCCCACAATACACTTTAACTGTAAGATTAGCTAAAAAGCAATAAAAGGCTAGAATTCACTCCTACATTTCCAGTTTTAATGAGTTTAGTGGAAATTTTAGTTCACGTCAATTATTGTGAATGCAAACTTGGGATATTGATCAGTTTGGTTTACGTTTTTGCAGTTTCCTCCTATGACCAATTTAGTGATTTCATAACTAGAATGGTTCAGCAGTAAGAGGGAGAATATTTAAGTAAAGCTTGGGAGTGATAATAAATTAGTCTTACTGTTTTTTAAAACTACTAGCTGTCATATTGTAACTGCCTAAAATTTAAATCACTTCTGGATTTCCCAAATGCCATCATGCCATCTGTAATATATGTTTAAGTATTGATTATCTTTCGATTTCAGTCCTATATAATCAATGCAGACACACACACACACGTAACTGTACACACTAAGAACCTTTTTACCTTTTTGAGATACTATGTACATTTGTCTGGGCGTAACTTCTGCTGAACGCAATGAGACTTACTTTTGAGAAAACATCCTCAGGACCAAGTGTCTTAGCTAATTTCACGTGACTGAATTTCTTTTAAAAAAATATATCTCACATCCGTTTTTCAAAAACATTTATGCATTTATGAGAAACCAGGTTCAGTCACTCTTCTGCTTCCATCCTGTCTGCCATTCCTGGTCTTTACACCAAGAGTAGGAGAAAAACACGTTTCCCTTTCAGCGTGATGTGTGGAAGCATTCCTATAATCAAATCCTCCACATGATGGTAGAAATAAGTCTCAAGGAGTTCAGTGCCACTTCTGCTATTCTAGGCAGAATCACTCCCTTCTGAGGTATCAATAGAATGACATTGTTATTTCCCAATAAACATGAATAGCACTACTGCCTGAGGCATGGCATGAAAAGGAACTTCTGCTTGAATGCAGAACATGACATAAGTGGAACTCACAGTTTCTCTAGCAAAGAAAGTATGACACACATTATAGACTGATTTAAGCAACCACTGATGGAAATTAAATATCTGAAGGTACCTCTCAGTTACACAGCTCCACTTATCCCTTCAGACCTCTCTCCCTACCTCCTATCTGCATGAAGAGCCGTATAACCAGGACTGTGTCTGGATGGATGAATGGAGGCAAAGCAAGCAGAATATCATATCAGTACTTACCACGGGATGCATGTTACTGCAATAAGGAAAAGATGTTGAGTCTGAGAGCAGCTGTTGTATTGTTGATAAAGGACAAAAAAAACCCCCAGGAGTTGGAAGTGAAAGCCCTACAGCGTCTTTCTATGAAGAAATAGAAATCTTCTCTGTGCTCCTCCCACAAGAGCTGGTGGAGTGAAGCAACACTTCCTTTCTCTGTATTCTTGTATTTCAGTGATCAGTAGAATGATTGCACAGATCTACTAGTTTCTGCATTATCCCATTCTTTTAGCAAGTTAGTTAACTATTTTATACACATGTCATTGGTGGCACATAAACATTAAACAGCAGCCACAACGTACATGCATTGGAAAAATGATTTCTGTTCTGATATTCCTTTTAAAATAGCTTCCATTGTAAATTTGAGTGCATATCTGGATTCTTTCTCCAGGAAGGATTTACGGTCAGATGGTGTGTACAAGATGGACAGAAGCAAAGCAAAGGACCTTCATATGAGACTTATGCAACAAGATTATCAGGGGTCTTTGAGAGGGATGTCTTTGCAAGGAGCTTACTTTAGATATATCCCTAGAGAAGTGGTGGGATTGAGCAGGTTCGCACCGGCAGAACAGGTTGTTAAAATGGTGCTTGTAAACAACCAGTTGTTAAATTATTTGAATCCCACCACTGGAACCGTTTGTTAAATTATTTGAATCCCACCACTGCCCTAGAGGTATGTTTGCCGTTTATGAGCAACTCTTAAGTCCAAACATAATGGAATGTTATAAGATAAAGAATAATATTTTATTTTATGATGCTAGGATAATAATCCAAGAAAATCCTAGATGCAGTGTTAGTAAACCTAGAAAAAGCAAGAAGACCTAAATGTAATGAACAAAAAGAAAGAATAAAAAGCATTTGCTAGTCCACCGGGGCACAGGCTTAGAAACAGCTCACCTCGGCTTCCTACTTTTTCTATGTCAAGTGATAATTTGCATGTGTGAAATCTCAGATCCAAAGCAACAGAAGTATCATTTAAAAGCAAAACTAATCCTTTCCCATGGCAATAATTCATACCTTCATCAACAAGCCTTGACACAACCTCACATGCACATATAGGCTGGCCCTGGAACAGCAAGGAAATAAGGAAGAAGATGGCTTTGCCAAATTAATAATTACCAAATTTGCCAAAACAATTTTCTAATGTGTATTTTCTTACAGTCCATAGCATTGATTAGAACTTTCAGTCTCATATTTAGCTTGTACTGTTAGCAAAGACTGTGCATACTTAACAAATGTTGAAATCCTAGGAATCCTGGAAATAAGCTCTATTGAATAATATGGGACTTGCTTTTGAGTAGACTTGCTTAGGATTGTTCACTAAATCTCTCGTGCTGGATCATATACTGGATTAATGTATATTTTAATTTGTAAATTGCTGAAATGACCAACTAGTTGCCTATCTTTGTTATAACTAATGGCTGAAAAAATAAGGCTTTTCAGGGGGTATAAGGTTTCCCCCCCTGAATATAGATAGTTTTGGAACAGCTCTGCCTCAGCCTGCATTTGGGATGATAAACTCCAAGCTGCTTACTCTACTGGTTAATATAACAAAACTTTGCCCCTGCATAAGAAATAATAATATCACTATAATCAAGTAAAATGTTAACAATAAAATAATCCGAATATCTAAAAACTGCCAGGGCACAGTCAGGCCTCCATAGGTACACCATAAAATCTCCCTCTAAACAGGGCCAATGGAAAGGCATTAAAATGAGCTCTTGAAAAGGCCCATGGATATTTGGAAAAAGTTATGTATGTTAGATCAGGGGCAGTGGAAAATCCCTCCCAAGCCTATCCTGAGCCAGGAAACTGATCTCTGTAACAATAGGTTTGAAATAGTACAAGAGTACAAAGTTTGTTCTTTCCTATGTTATGTTGCAGGTCATTGAAACAACAGTAGATGTCAGTAGTGATCTAACAAGGATTTTGTTGGTCAAGCAATTGAAATACGAATTTCACTTGCTCACCTTGCTGTTCATGTAATAATGGTATTTATCTAAGATTGGGCAATGAATTTTGTTAAAGTGGAGACACCTCTGGAATTAGTGTGTTTATGTATTGAAAGATTTATATCCTGACATTTAGCAAAAGTTTCTGAAGTGACTTGCTACGTCTTGCAAAAAGAGCCGCAGTTTGTCAGGTACATTAATTATTCTTCTTAGACCAGTCATTCAAAAAAGAGTATCTAGTTGAGTGAAGGCACCAGTTTAACATGCTCTGTTTTTTTTTATACCATTAATGATCACATACGTGAATCATGCACAGTTTCCATAGTTTTCATTGGTCTATCGAGGTCAGTATGGTTTACTCCAACTAGCAGCAGACCTCCAGGATCTCAGAGATCTCATCTATTCTCAAGGAAGTAATTACTGTAATATGTTTCATTCATGACTTGATACTGGATGAGGAGGCTGATCTGGCATGTATTACTGAGACCTGGATGGCGGAGCTGGGAGGACCTGATCTTGCCCAGCTTTGACCCGCAGTTTACTTGGTACAGCACTGTTCCACACTTTAATCAAGTAGTCTTCCATCCCTCTTGTCACATGGCTAGTTCACGTGGTGGCTGGATTTGAGGGTTTGTTCTTGCTGTTGAGTCATTGAGACAGAGCAGGTTCGCTGCTGGTATATCATCCACCTCATCACCTGACAGCTTCCCTATCTGAACTGACCAAGATGATATCAGATGTGGTGTTGGAAGTCCCTGCCACAGTAGTGCTGGGAGATTTCAACATTCATGCTGTGACTAGCCTCTCTGAGCCAGCTCAGTTTTTCATGGCTTCTAAGAAGAGAAGAAGAAGAAGAGTTTGGATTTATATCCCCCTTTCTCTCCTGTAGGAGACTCAAAGGAGCTTACAATCTCCTTGCCCTTCCCCCCCTCACAACAAACACCCTGTGAGGTGGGTGGGGCTGAGAGAGCTCCGAGAAGCTGTGACTAGCCCAAGGTCACCCAGCTAGCGTGTATGGGAGTGTACAGGCTAATCTGAATTCCCCAGATAAGCCTCCACAACTCAAGCGGCAGAGCTGGGAATCAAACCCAGTTCCTCCAGATCAGAGTGCACCTGCTCTTAGCCACTGCTCTTAGCCACTACGCCACTGCTGCTCTTAGCCACTATGCTACTGCTGCTCTAAGATGACTATGGGGCTGTCTCAAATTGTGACTGGCCCAACTCATGCAGTAGAACATATCCTCAATTTCATTTTTGCTGCAGAATAGTATAGTGAAGATCCATTTATAGAAAATTGAGGATAAGCCTGTCATCATGGACTAACCAGATTCTCATTAGAGTTGGACTTTAAGTGGCAATCCCCCCCCCCCCCCCCCAGAGATGGAAGACCCACTGAGATGGTTCACTATCAGAGAGTTATGGAAGCTGAGCGGTTCCTGAATGCTCTGGGGGACTTTCTGGCTGGCATGTGCCCTTGCCTCATTTGTAGAACCTTTAAAACTACTTGGTATTCTATAGAGTCAATGGCTAGAGTCAACAACTAGAGGGCAGATGGCATAAATCCCACTGTAAGGCTGACAGAACAAGAGTTAGAGCATAATATTGTGCTTATCAGGTGGCAGTGGTGATGGCGAGAAGGTGTTTTTTCTCTACCACCATTGCTTCCTTAAGTAATTATCTCTATATCTATTTAGAAAATTGGTAAAGATGTACCTGTTCGCCCTGATCTTTGGCTGAAGTACTTTCCTGTGAAAATTTCAGGATTTTAATAGGTTTTTAGGGCTTTTAATAGACTTTTAGGAAGTTTAATAGGTTTTTCAACAGTTTTTACTGTGCAAAGTTTACAACTGTTTTTAGGTGATTTTTATGACTAAGATTACAACCTGTCCTAAGACCTTCCAGTATAGGACAGGATAGAAATGTATAGAAATAAATAAATAAATAATTTGTTATATCTCACATCTGGGACAAATAATAATTTCATTCTTTCTTCTAGCAACACTTTTTACCTGTTGCCTACTTATGCTTTGCCTTTTGTCTTTTTGCCCTGGTTTTCTTCTATTGGTTTGGAGAAATAAAATTGTTTATTTATTTTAATTTATTTTACCAAATTTATACTCCACCTTTCTGCATTCATTCATTCATTCATTCATTCATTCATTCATTCATTCATTCATTCATTCATTCATTCATTCATTCATTTTATTTCTATTTCTTTTTGGATTTATAAGCCACCCTTCCCCCTATGGGCTCATAATGGCCACCAAGGCAATCAGCAGTCCCATCCACAGCCCACAGTTGCTGAGCATGGCACAGCCCCATTGTCTACCAGCCGCATGGGGAGGCAGAAATATTTTTTAACCTTTCAATGGGGCTAAATGGCTGCAGCATACCTGCCTACAAAGCTGGGATGAAAGCCAACTAATGTTGGCTCCACTCCTCGGAACACCACTCCTTGGCCTATTCCCCACCCCACCTCATTCCAGTGTCTGATCACACATCCCAAGACAATTCTGCAGCAGCCACGATTTCTGGGTTTCATTGCCACAGAACTGAGGCGCAGTTGGCTGCATGCACCTTTGCTCCCTCTGCTGGCAGGGTTGTTCTTTGCGCTGGTGGAGAAGGCAAATGCATGACAACTCCACAACTCAATTCAGCTCCCCTCGCCCCCCACACGATTGTGCTGTGTTACACTAAACCATATGTAATGAAATAACATCTTAATAACCATTAAACCAACAAAATCACATTATTACAACAATTAAAAACAAAGCTGAAATGCTTATATAACATTGTTGTAATTATGTGATTTTGTTGGTTTAATGGTTATTAAGGTGTTATTTCATTACATATGTTTAATGTAATACAGCAAAATCCTCTGGGAGGTGCGGGGAACGTGAAAGCAGGAGTTAAAACACTGGCCAGGAAAAAGGGATCACGAAGCTGGGGTAAACCAGATTACCAACTTTCAGCCAGCACAGACAGCAAAAGTACTTAGGCTAGGATCTTGACTCCACATGCAGATGTCCTGAAGATACAAAGGGGCTTCATAAATGTACTATCCATCAATGGAGCCTTACACTCCCCCTCCCCCATTTGGATACTTTCAGAGCACCATACCCTAAAACATGAGCAGATGTTGGAAGAAACAAATTGGCACCATACCTCCACCAAATGCAGAAGTATTTGGAATCCAGCCATCCTATTCGATCTACTGATGTGTAAAAATGACAATATGCATCAGAGAAGAGAATTACAGAGAATTTGAAGGGATGTGGGTACTGCTGCATAGTATTTTTTTCTGGTTTTGGTTAAATTTGTTTCTCACACTATTACAAGAAGTCAATGTAGCTACATCAGACCTTTGTTGTTTTTAACAAAGAGAGAAAGAGAGAGAAGCAAGTTGATAAAAAAAAATAAAAGAGTTTTTCATTTATTTTATTAAATTTATATTCTGTCCTCTTCCCAACCAACATCGGGTTCAGGGCAGCCTACAAGGATTTCAAACCTCAATAATACAATAAAAGCATATAAATATAATACACCTAAAATCTCAACATTGAATCTAATTGATGGCGATTAAAACAGTATTATCTTTTACAACCTCATCTCAGCAATTTTTGTACAATATTTAAGAATGGGTAAAACAGAAAAGAGGGGGAGAATATAGTATTAGTAATTCATAGACAGTTGATAGTAGGTGAGAGGTAGGAGACCAGCGAGATGGAATGGCGGATATCAGGTGACCTCAACCAAAGGGCTGGTAGAATATCTCTATGGCGGATTCTGCATGGGGCAAAAACAGCAGTGTGAAAATGGTGTGAAAATGGTGTAAACCCTTTTACACCATTTTCAAACTGTTTTCACAGCACTGTTTTTGGCCCATGCGGAATCCGCCTATCTTATAGGCCCAAGGATACCCAGTGCTAGCTAATCTGCAGGGTTCTTAAAATTTATTTAGTTACCAGAGTTTAACTGGTAATATGAAGTTATGTTTATATTTTATTAACAAGGTGGGGAATAGTGTAATCAGTACAATAGTCATAACATCAGTACAAATCCACAAAACATTTATAGTAGAATAAGCAGATAGCAAGCAGTAATTCTGCTTTTTAAGGTCCACTGGCATCAGCTTCCTTTAGCATTTGTATAACACTGTATAACACTGATGGGATCAGGTCACAGACAAGGCACAACAAACAAATGTTTTTATTACATTTCTGAATAAATAATTACTGAATTTTATTATATAATTTAGTTTAATTATAGCATCAGTGTTTATATTTTATACCGTAAGAGTTTTTTGAAGGTTCATCTCACAACAGATTCTTCATCCACCCAGAAAGTTTTTTGGTGAAGAGCTTTCACTGGGACTTGATTATTTGTACAGGAACACCATCCCTACGCTGAACTTCCTGGACATATCAGAAGAGCCTAGGGAAGAGCACGGCAATATCTTTAAGGCTGCAAATAAGCAGAAGACTGCTTTAGAATGCTGAATGTGTGTGAAAATTGCTTGCCACAGAAGTTTAAATTGAAAAAATGTTTTCCTACTTTCCAGGACACCCAAGAGGGATAATTCTAACCAGGATATATAATTAATATCGATTGAATGTGTTTAATTTTTATTTCCACCCTCCTTCCAGGATGTGTTTGTGTCCTTCTTCACAAAACAGGATAGAGCAGCACAATTAATCAGCAAGGATAGGAGGGATAGTCTAAGTAAAGAGGCCATCTAGAAGCCCAAGTACAGGACATCCTGTTTAGATTGTGGTCACCATCCAGCAGAAATTTCCAAGAAGGTTTATAAGCAGGTCATGGAGGACATATTCCTCCATCTTGCTTTTTAGACCAGACATGAAGTATAAAAACGTGTTGCCTCTGAGTAAGAAAACTCCATTTAGTGATCATGACTTAACAGGCATTGATACACCAATGTTCCATGGCAATTGAGCAAATTAATCTCTGCAAATGATCAGAAGCACTCTTCTTACAAGGCCAAATACCATTGTTGACAACAGGTTTTATGGTTTAAGATCCTATGAGCTTTTTACTCTATGGCTGTTTCTGCACGGCCAGCTGAGCAGAGGTGCATCAGCATACTTTATACCGATGCACCCCCTGGGACCGTTCACATTGATGGTCCCACTGGCTGCACAGTTGGCAGTGCAGCCTTCGCACAGGTTGCGCCACTCCCAAATGGCTTTTACCTTCTGTCACCTTCCGCTGCGTTGTGGAGGCCAGGGGACATGCCCCTATGGCCAGGGCAATGGCTCTGGGGTCGGAGGCCAGGTCCCCTGGCCTCCACAAAGTGATGGAAGGTGGCAGAAGGTAAGAGCCGTTTGGGAGGGCCATGGGAAAAATGCTGGCTTCCCCCCGGTGCCTTTCGCTTGGCACCAAATGGAAACCAATGTTTTCCAAAAACCTCACTCCCCGAGTGAGGTTCAAAAATGCTGTTTCGGGGAGGGGGAGAGTGCATCAATTTGCATCAATTGCATCAATTTGGCAGTGGCACCTGTGCACCCAAAATGGTGTTTTACTATTTCAGCCCGTGTGGAAATGGCCTATGAATCCCTGCTTCCCAGTTATTTGTTTTTAACAACAACAACAATAACAAAAAAGTCTCACCATGAGTAGATCTTGCTTTTTATCTTGGTGGGATAATCTTCTCCAGGAGATGAAGATGAGAAAAACCAGTAACCCCAGAATAAAGACGGCCAATGTGCAGACAATGACAGGAATTCTTGGGACTTTTCTTTTTGCTGCAAAGAAACCATTACATGAGACGGGGCAGAGAGAAAAAAGGGGTAGAAAAAAACATTATGTGAAGAGAACTTTGCTAAAAACTTTTTGTTGCATTAAGATCATAGTGGAGGCTTGCACAAATGCATTTTTTCATGCCTCAGATGTTTGTCAGTGTGTTATTGACCTAGGACTTAGGACATCTTTGCTTGTGTGACTGTGCTTTAATAGAACAGACAGCCTAGACACTGTACCCTGTAGACAGTTGTGAATAATTGTAGTGTTGGTATATGCTTAAAATCAGAAGTTGATCCTGAAAATACTGTTCCTCTATAAACTTACAATTTATCTTTTGACATAAGCAACACTATCATGGATGCAAAATAGATAGATTTTAACAGATAACCTTTAATAGCATAGGACAAAGATTTAAAATATAATACAAAAAAAAATTTTTAAGACAAAATTCAAAGCAAAATTAAGATCGTTTGTTTATGACCGTAATAAAAACATGGCCGTTTGCTCTACAGCATCGCTGGATTCATTGTTTAACAGGAAATCTGTCTTCTGCTGGTCTGTCAGCACTAATAGATAGATTTGTTTTAATTGTCACTCTGGTTTCTCTGTCTTGAGGTTCATGAAACATAAGTGATGGAAATTGTCCTGTTCTACCCACAATTAAAGCAGCTTCTGCTGATTAACTACCACAAGCATGCTTTGCAGTCTGCTACCTCCCTCAGCCCTCACTTCTTGTTTTCATTTTAGCTGAAACTGGGACAAACATGACTCTGCACTTTGGAAGCATGGCAATAGTTGTATGCAGTGCTAAAAGTATATGCATGTGGCATAAAAGTGCCCTTCAGATATGGAAACAGTCACCAAATGATGACATATTTAGTACTCATGAGGGGCCATGTTTCAGTGACAGAGTATGTCTTGCATGCCAAAGGCCCCTCCCATGTTCAATCCATGGCTTATCCAGTTAACAGGATCAGTAATAGGCAGTAGAGGAGACCTGTACCCTGGAAAGCTGCTGACTTGGAGATACTACTAGTCTGACTTGTGATAAAGCAAATATTTATTTATTTATTATTCCATTAATGAGATGCCCTTTCCCATGTGGGCTCAGGGAAAGCTTTTAAACATAAGCATAAAAACACTAAGAACACATAAAATTCATATAACCACCAATACAGCGCCATAACCATTTAAGAGAAAACCATATCTACACATTCCATTTGTACTGGACTTGAGGAAAGGAAGGACAGGGAAGGGAAGGGAAGAGAAAGAAAATAGGAAGGCGTGGGGAAAGTAGAATCCTTTTGATTAGAACAGAAAGCAGACTAGGCTGCCTGACAAATGAAAGGGAATGGTAATTCTCTAAAAAGTTTAGGATGGGTTGCCTGGGGAATGAAGTGAAGCATATTCCCCAATCAGCCTGGTAACAAGTGTAGTGGAAGCAGGGATTGACATAGATTCCTGAAACTCCTACAAAAAACAAAACACCCTTTCACATTGGTCCACTTTAACAGAAAATTAGACATAAGTGCTTCACAATCCCCTTGCTGTCCATTTGTTATTGATGAGTGCTTTGAATATGGAAGCAACCTTACATGTTTTCCTTTTCATACTTCTGATATAATTCCCATTCACACCCTCATTGCAGTGGCATCTCCACAGAAAATGGAGCCTGGGGAAAGATTTTGCACCCCCCCTCCCCATGAGCACCCAGCACCCATCTTTTTAATAATCTTTTCCAGGTGCCTTGGATGGGGGCTTTTCCTCCATGGGCCACGCTTGGTGCATTCTTTCAGCTGGTGCAAGGGCTCCTCCAGCTCTGGCCCTCCTAAAGCCCACCTACCAGCCTCTCTCCTCCCTCCTGTCACCTCCTCCTCTTCCCCTTTCCAAATACAAGGTGTTCCTTTGTATTCCTTCCCATTGCAGAAGCAGAAAAGGAGAGCAAGGGCGTAGGGGAGGCAGGAGGGCGGGATCCCTGCTTTCACTGCTGTAAACCTGCTACTCGGAGTTTGCTAGAATTTCATCCCAAAAGCCGCTGGTATATTTCCGGCTGGTGGGGAAGGCTGCGTATCTCCCTCCTCCCCCCCCCAGATGACTAAATGGTCAAAGTTCGGGGACATTAGACGTCATATGTCCCCCTGGATAGCTTTAAAAAGGGCTTGGACAGATTTATGGAGGAGAAGTCGATCTATGGCTACCAATCTTGATCCACCTTGATCTGAGATTGCAAATGCCTTTGCAGACCAGGTGCTCGGGACCAACAGCAGCAGAAGGCCATTGCTTTCACATGCTACATGTGAGCTCCCAAAGGTATCTGGTGGGCCACTGCGAGTAGCCGAATCCTGGACTAGATGGACTCTGGTCTGATCCAGCTGGCTTGTTCTTATGTTCTTATGGGTGGTAAGCTCCTGCCTTATTGTATATATTTACTTAATAGTTAGGTATATAATTTAGAATTAGTAGATTCCATTATTAATTAGATTATAGGTTAATACAGATTTTTAAAAATATTTGCTCTAGGTTATTTCAAAATTAGTATAAGGATGCAGTTTGTTATACAGATGTTGATAAAAGTTTGTATTGTATTTAGATAATAAATTTTAAGATTTTGTTTGGTCTGTGAATGGGAGTGAAAGATTTTTGATTTGTTCTTGTTTCTATTGTAGCAGTTGTTTTCAGGAGACAGTGTACTTGTGTGGAAGCAATTTATTCCATATAAATGGTAGGGAACACTGGTGCATGGGGAAGGCTAAAGAAACACCATCTGCACTCACTACAAGTCAAAGGAGACTCACTCCAGACTTACTGGGCACAGAATACTTGCTGGAGACATCTGGCCAAGGCTAAAGGATGTCCTGCACAACAGCGCTATATTAAAGCAAGAAACATTCATGTTTAAACTCACCTTGTTCTTCCCCATTTTCAGGCAAGGTTAATGCTTGTGTACTGTTTAAAGATGGATGTTGAATCACACAGTTGACTGAATTCTCCCAGAGATCTTTGGAGGACATGTGAGTAAAATTGCTCACAGCTGTCACTGTTTGGTTAGGATGGTGGGTGATATATTGGATTGGCTTTATCTGAAGGTATTCTGGGAACTGCCAGGTGATCACTGGAGCTGGTCTCCCTGTTACTGAGCAGCTTATCTTTAGCATTTCTTTTCCTGTGCTGTCTGGACTCATAACACGCTTCACATCTACCTTGGGTTTTGTTAGAGCTGTAAAACAGAAGCAACAAAACATGGAAAACATCTAAAATCTGTCCCCAGGGTTCCAAATAGCAAAAGTTTATGTGCTCTTTGTCTTCATAAGTTTGCATTGTCTGCCTTCTAAGACCTGGATCCTATCATTTGTTTCCACTTATGGAGGACACTTTTGCCTACTCAGCAATAGAAGATGGGGCAAGGAGTTGTTTGGTGTGTGTAATTTCTCTTCTTTCACTATATTTTGCCTAATACTGCCTACAGAGTCTTCTGGATTATGGGCACACTATTCCAGGGGGCACAAAACTTGGACAAAGAACAGGGAGGCAGGAAATTTCTCCTTCAGCTAGTGCGGCTCCACTTATGCTAGGTCAGGGGTCTGCAACCTGCAGTTCTCCAGATGTTCATGGACTACAATTCCCATCAGCCCCATGCTGGCAGGGGCTGATGGGATTTGTAGTTCATGAACATCTGGAGAGCCGCAGGTTGCAGACCCCTATACTAGGTAGATCAAACCCTGTATCTGGACCTGCCCAGTATATGATGATCATAGAACACAGCCTGAATATATGTAAGTAGAATGGGAGTTGGATGGTATTTTGGGTCAACTGTCTGACCTTTTGGTCTCTTCTACTTTCATTTATTCTGAAGGCTAAGCTTAAGGCTGCAATCCAGTGCAACACTGACCTACGAGTAAGTTCTATTGAACATAATTCCAAGTGAACATAGATTGGATGAGGCAATATAAAACGTAACCCTGACACAAACTAAATTATCAATATATATACACAACTACCAATCAGAATAAATATTTATTCATTTATCCTCACAATTGATTTTTCTTTATTTCATCAGATAAAATTGTGCCACTTTTCTGTCCTCACAAGGGCCAGCAACGTGGCTAGCAAATTTAAACACACACAATAAAATTGCATTATATATCTATTAATACAATCTTAGAAGGAAGACTAGGCTGACAAAGGCTGTTGCCTGTGGCACTCAGGGAGTTTACATGTGATACGGAATTGGACTCAACTCTGTGTGGTCGAGGTCCCACACTTTTATCTGCTATGCACATCAGTGCAGCTTAATTTTCTCAAAATAATGGCACTGTCACTCAGCTCATTTGGGCTAGACATGAACTTTTACCCCAGTCTTTCAAAAGGGGCAAGGGAAACAATAGCCCTCTATCAGATTTGCTGTGACTAGAAATGTATCCAAAAGATAGGTCTTTTGTATGAGGTAAAGCGAAGAGCCAACTATCTGTTTCTTCAGGTACATGGCATACTTATTATTTTATCTTTGTGAATTGTCAAAGGCTTTCATGGCCAGAGTCAACTGGGTGTTGTGGGGTTTCAGGTTGTGTGGCCGTGGTCAGGTAGTCTTTGCTCCTAATGTTTTGCCCACATCTATGGCTGGCATCTTCAAAGACATTCCATGGTAAGATGTGTTTCTTTCCATGGCTGATATGTTCCTCTATTAATTGCCAAAGAAAGAAAAGGAAGTACTAAATGGAAGTACTAAATTGATCATTTTTTGAAGACAATCATTCAAATTTTTGTATAACAATGTTAAAGTCTGGGGAAATGACAAGATTACATCTCAGTGCAAATCCAAAAGGGATACACATAACATCAGGCTTAGTTACAGACTGACATCTTCTAGCTTTGCTCCATACAGTGGATATACATACATTATGGAGGGAACACTTAATTATATTTTATAGTATTTATGATTATTTTGCAACATCTAAAAATATCTCTTTACTTACTGTACTGGTAAGTATGTAGAGTGAGCAGTTATTTAAGGTACAGAATCTGTTGCATGGAATATATATTGCCCTACTGTTGCATGGAATATATATTGCTCTTAATTAATTGCATCTGCTGAAGTGAGTTGATGAAGTGGAATGCATTTTGTTATTCTCTTGTACTTAGTTACCACAGACTAACATGATTACCCACCTGGAGTTCATTACTAGTACACTGTTGTACACAGTTCCTGGCATGAAAGAACTTGGAACTGATGGAGATTACAGACTTTCCCAGAGATCTCGTCACTTACCATAGACCTTGAGGCATGTCCTGCCTGGGATGGATCCCAAGGGAAATGTATTAAAGATGCAACTGTAACAGCTTTCATCCTCTATTGTAACAGCATGGAATGTGATGGTAGAAACGTTCAGCCCACTTGGAGAAATGTGCACACGATTCTGATATTCGCCCAGGACTTTAGGACCATGAGCTGTGCTGTAAGTAGCTATATTGGTCTTGTCTTTCCCATGCTCCTTCTGCCAGGTTACCTGAACAACATCATAGCTTTCTGCCAGCTGACAGCACAATGTCACATTTTCTCCAGCTATGGCTATTTGAACTGACTGGTGGATCACCTGGGCTGCACCTGCAAATAACAGTAACAAGTTTTTAAATTCTGGCAATGCTTTTCATGAGGGTGACTTGTCATAATAAAGCAAGCACAGCTCCAATGATTGGCCATGCTAGTACAGCCTGCCAACCTTATGAATGTATAGGAGGAAAAGATGCCATGACCTTGCCAAGAAATTCTACTCTCCAATCTTGCAGACTTTCTGCCTCTAATAATATATCTGTGAGTACTTCCTATAGTTATTCAAAGATGAGAGATAATGTTTTCTCCACCAGCTCAGATGCACTGTGCTTATTTATTATGTTCCAGTTTGGATTTTTTTAACATGTCAAAGCAAATATGATGTAATAGGCATCACTGAAACCTGATGTGGACATAGCATACTTTGATTTCGGCAAAGCCTTTGACAAGATACGCTACAATAGTCTTGCAAGCAAGCTAGCAAAATGAGGGCTAGACAATGCTTGTGTTAGATGAATTTGAAATTGGTTAACTGACCAAACCCAATAGGTGCTCACCAATGATTTATCTTCATTCTGGAGAGAAGTAACAAGTGGAGTGCCACAAGTTCTGTCCTGGACCCAGTGCTGTTCAGTATTTTTATCCGTAACTTGAAAGATGGAATAGAGATCATGCTAATCAAATTTGCAGATGGTAGCAAATTAGGAGGGTAGCTAATACCTCAGAGGACAGTATCAGAATTCAAAATGACCTGACCAGATTAGAGAACTGGGCAAAACTAACAAAATGAATTTCAACAGAGATAAATGTAAGATACTACACTTAGGCAGAAAAAATGTAATGTACATAGGATGGGTGACACCTGACTTGACAACAGTACATGTGAAAGGGATCTGGCAGTCTTAGTAGACCACACACTGAACATGAGTCAGCAGTGTGATGCAGCAACCTAGAAAGCCAATGCAATTCTGGGCTGCATCAATAGGAGTATAGTGTCTAGATCAAGGGACATAATAGTGTCTAGATCAAGGGACAAGGGACCTCTCTATTCTGTCGAATACTGTGTCCAGTTCTGGGCACCACAATTCAAGAAGAATATTGCTAAGCTAGAACGATTCCAGAGGAGGGCAACTAAAATTGTAAAATGTCAGGAATCCATGCCCTACGAGGAGAGATTGAGGGAACTGGGTATGTTTAGTCAGGAGAAGAAATGGTTAAGGGGGTAACATGATAGCCATGTTTAAATATTTGAAGGGGTGTCATGTTGAAGAGAGAGCAAGCTTGTTTTCTGCTGCTCTAGAGACTAGGACAAGGTTTCAAGGTTCAGGAGAAGGTTCAGGAAACCTTGGATTCAAGGTTCAGGAAAAGAGATTACACCTAAACATTAGGAAGAACTTCCTGACAGTAAGGACTATTCAACAGTGGAATACACTCGGTGGTGGGATTCACATAATTTAACAACCGGTTCCGGTGGTGGGATTCAAATAATTTAACAACTGGTTGTTTACAAGCACCATTTTAACAACCAGTTCTGCCAAAGTGGTGCAAACCTGCTGAATCCCACCACTGAATACACTGCCTCAGGATGTGGTTGAGCCTCCTTCTTTGGAGGTTTTTAAGCAGAGGCTGGATAGCCAACTGTCAGGAGTGCTTTGATTGTGTATTCCTGCACAGAGGAGGTTGAACTTGATGGCCCTTGGGGTCGCTTCTAATTCTATGATTCTATTCTATGACTATGTTTATATTGCATGCTCATTAGTATATCCAGTCAGCCTTTATGTTAAACCAGAACTGAATGCTGTCTGAAAACCTGCAGGCACTATGGCTGCCAGCTTTTTACCACCTGTCTGAATACATCTTTATCTGCTGCTGCTGACCCACCATTCTTCCTCCCATTAAGTAATGTATTTGGAAGGTTGAAGATAGATTATATTATAGAATCACTGTACAAACATAATTAACATTTTACCTGTGTATTCATGATGGCTCTGTCAAGGAAATTAATGTTAAATGGTAAAGTTAATTGGTGCAAAACTTACCCGCAACAACAGTCCAAATTCCATAGAAGAAAAGAGATGTGGAGGTCATTTTGGCTCTGTGTTATCCAATTTACTGATCAATTCACAATTACCGATTGAGGCTTTTAACATCTAGCTTTACAGAACAATGTGTATCGTAGTATAAGTATGTCTTGTCATTTCGGAGAACTGAAAATATGTACTTCCCCATGAGAAATCATGTAA
The DNA here is from genome assembly GCF_021028975.2 of Sphaerodactylus townsendi. Taxonomy (NCBI): domain Eukaryota; kingdom Metazoa; phylum Chordata; class Lepidosauria; order Squamata; family Sphaerodactylidae; genus Sphaerodactylus; species Sphaerodactylus townsendi. The sequence goes on along the minus strand of NC_059428.1, from coordinate 46,580,614 downwards.
TTCCCACCGGGGAATTAGCCTTTTACAACAACACATTACTGGAAATAATTGAAGAAAGCAATGCATTGAGGTGTTGTTCTCTGGAGCTCATCCTTGTTTCATTATTTTCCAAAGATGTTTCATGTTTTCAAAGCATCTTATAACTGTTTTCATACAAGAAAATAATCCATATGTAACATTTCCTACCACTCAGGAACATATGATCAAGAAGTTTGAGGGAGGCAGTACATGGGAGCCATAAATCTCTGAGTAGGTATATATGGGGCATATATAGCAAGCAGGGCAGTAGAGCTTGCTTTTTTCTTTGGATAATAATGTGTTACATTTTTCAGTGCAAGCAAATCGAGTTTTACTGGACTAAAGTAGGCAAAAAGAAGCATTTAAATATTAGTATCATATGGATAACATGCGGCAGATCTGAACATGATTACAAACAAAAACTGTTTAGCAGCTGCTACTATCTGCTTTAAAGATTTGAGGAAGAGCACAGAAGGAATAGGTGAACAAAGATTTCTGTCCCTCTCAATATGGCTCCATTTTAATATCCTGTCTTTACAAGCCTTCCCCAGATCGAAATCCCTACTCCCACAAAAACTCAAATTCCCTTAAGAGTTTAGGAGTAACAGCCTTGGTACTTGCATTTTTTCTTCCAAGATGCCAATTGCTGCTTTTGAGGAGTAGAGTGGCAATTCAGTTGGAGAAAAGGCATGTGAATGAATATTCAAACATTTCTAGAGTAATCCTTCTCTGATCTTCAAGTGTGTAGTTTCACTTCCTGACTTAGATTTTGGAAAGCAGAACTGCTTTTCTTCTTTAGCTAAATGCAGGTGGCTCTGAGATCTTTCTTGTGTCACTGATCTAAAGGTTACTGTTCTGTTACAGAAGAACTTCAAAGGGAGAATCCAACTGAAAAGTGTTAAATTAGGATTAATCTAAGGCTCAACTAAAGATTTAGGTTTCTTTCATCCATAGCTCAACATAACTAACTCTTGACACATACTAAATAGCTATGCTTATCATGGTTAGATTTTAGATTATTCTGTTCATCTATCTACAGTTATAAGTGATCCTCACCCTCGCTGAATGTACTGTGTTCTCTTTGATGGATGATCTCACTGTTCCCTCCATTATGTTACTTCTAACCTCAAGAATAAATATGTGGTATGAGATTTACCCTCACCACTGTTGCTGCCAGGATGTGGGGAGAGCTGAGGGCTGCCTCTCTTCCCCTGTGCTGCCGCATGGTATCCAGTAGTTACCAGAACACAAGCATGGAGCAGTGACATCAACTGAGGTGGGCAGAGCCATAAATGGCTGTGTGGGGCAGGGCTCTGTCACTTAGCTAATCCTCATACACGTGATGAAGTGAACTTTGATACCCAAATGCTTATGCTGGAATTTTGGAAGTCTTTAAGACACTGCCAGACTTTTGTTTTATTTTGCTTGAACATACAAACATGGATATCACTGTGGAACTATAACCAGAGACAAGCATATCACCTCTGGTATGTTAGCCCACTGATCAATCCTATAGATATATATATAAATGGCAATATATTTTCCTTTAAAATCATATTGGCAGAAGCTAAGTTTTCACAGCACCGCTCTGTGTAGGTAGCAGCATGGTCACCTGACAGCAAGCTAAGGTCAAAAGTTTGCTTTAACATGAGCTAATTAAGAGAATGAGTTACTCCTGTATGATTCAGGTCTCATCCTGTGTAAGGGCCTGCTTGATTACCACACCTTGCAAAAATACTGTCAAAGACAAAGAATATGGAAAGCCACTTTAATATCAGATACTGCCTTTTCCCTATCTCTTCTGGAAACCAGGTCAACAACAGATGGTTGCTCTTCTGCATCTCCTCTATCCATTGTTACTACTTTCCTAAAGTCACCCACCTTACCCTGGTCTGATGTCTCAGCCAAAATCTGAATATCTTGGGCAGTAACCCTAAAAGGTTAATCTGCATGGAAGCCTTACAGCGTTTCCTCGTTTAGCTTAACAAAGCAATTTGCCCCTTTTGTCCCGGTCTTAGTCATAGTTGAGCTGATTAATTAGCTCTGCACCCCAAACCCAGCACAGTTGTGAAACCGAGTGCAATTGGTTCCTTTTCCCGCAAAGAAACAATCTACCCTATAAAAGTTCAGTTCACCTGCAACATGTTGCTCATTACTAGCCTGTGCCTCCCTTGGTCTGGTCAGTTTGAGACACGATATCGTCTTCTACCGGGTTTCCATGCTGGCGTGGAATCCCTGCCTTCTACTGCTTCTACTTCGAGAACATTAGGTAACGTATCACCCTGCAAATTCCCAAATTCCCTCTCTATCGTCCCATCTACCTTTCAAACCTTTCTATATACTAGGAACTTGAATGTATGCGCTCTTATGTCTTACTGTATGTGTGTATTTTGAACCAAATTTATATAAATGCTTAAAAATTTCATTTGGACTCTGCGGATCTCTCCTTGCCAAATCCCTTCCCCGTAGATATAGTCTCCAAGATCCTGCCCTAGTCTCCTCTCGCACTGCCATGTGAGCATTCATTCCCCTTCGCTACCTTTAAAACCATATGTGTGCTGTTACACTCTTAGCAGCTGGTGGAGATTCCCTTTAATAAATTTAATAACCCCTGTTAAGCTAAGTAACAGGTATGCTCACCTGCCACCTACTTTTCTGCCCTTTATGTGACACGCCAAAAAAGTTATTTTTGCCTGGGCTTTCCCTGAGAAATTTCATCTTCTTTTTAGATGTTTGGAGCTTTACTTGTAGCTTGAACCTTTACATGTAGCTTGAGGCCTGCTAAATGTTGTTGTAGTTGTTGCTCTTTTTATGCTCCTGAATTTTTGGCTAGTTTTAATATTAATTCTTTAAGTTCTTTTATTATTTTATTATAGGCTGATTCCGCATGGGCCAAAAACAGCAGTGTGAAAACGGTGTGAAAATGGTGTTAAGGGTTTTATACTGTTTTCACACCATTTTCACACCGCTGTTTTTTGGCCCATATGGAATCAGCCCTAGTGTTTTGATTTGGTGAACTGCTAAAGCAGAGCTTTGGGAAAGCTGCATATACAGTTTCTAAATAAATAAATGTGAAACTAGTAGTGTTTTAAATGATTTTGCACTTAAATGAGCAGTTGCCAATATGGTGACTAACCAATTTGCTACTGGTGACACCTGCTCAAAATTTACTGACTTGCTTGGACTACATTTACTGACTTGCTTGGACTACATTTGCTCAAGTAGCAACAGTTGGTGGCATCCATTTTGTTGGTGTAAACTCAGAATGTATAGATCAAATTACATACTTGTTTGTTCTGCTGTTTGATGATAGGAAAAGAGTTAAGGTACAGGCAAGGAGTGAGAGAAGATGCAGCCCCAGACTTACCCAGGGCTGCCATTGCGGAAGGGAATGTAGTGACACAAACCAGGCCCTGAGCAAAGCGCATGTGTGTGCTTGGACCTGAGGCCCCTGGCACGTGACATGGGGATAGGCATGCCTATAAAAAGCGGCATGTGGTGGCCTCTGGCCTCTTTTGTGGCTGTAGAGCAAGCAGATCACTACTTGCTCATTTTGGAAGGCCTATTGGGCCTAGCCACAGCCTTTCCCCTTCAAAGAGCATGGGGATTTGGGAGGAGTGAGGGTGGCATCCAGGAGGCGGCAACAACACCTCATAGCTGGGGCATTGCTGGGGCATTGCTGGGGCATTGGGGCTGCTTTTCTTTGGGGGTCAGGAGGGGTCATCCAGGGCGGTGGGAGGTCCTGCCTTATGAATTTACAGATGCGGGGGCGAGCAAGGGGCTGGCATAATTGCCCTGTTTATAGGGACCTGCTGGACCTCCCTGTGTTTGGGGGCCTCAATAAGAAATCTGGGGATGGGGCAGGCTCGATAACACAAGCTGTGGAGGCTCTGCTAAGGAACCTACTACCCCCAGCAGGAATGGGTGTCACATAATGGGCACACGCTCAGGTGGCACCTAGTAACTTTCTGTTTGAGGAACCAAAATAGAGCTATGTAATTGGGCAGGCAGTTAAAAGAGAAGTTTCTGAACTAATCTGTAGCTGCAGAAGGTATTTTACTTGGAAATCACATGTTTCCAGTTTTCAGTATGTACTATAAAAAGACCATTCACTTGCCTCACAAACCACTACAAAGTATGTGCAGTATAAAACTTTCAATTTGCATTGAGATGAACATCACTACTAAGCTAAAGCAATATGTATTTTTAAAACTTCCTTAAATGTTGTATTTGGTTTATTCTAGTATTTTTGTTCACTCACATGGCTTATATAGTTTACAGAACTGAATGACAGCATGGAGAGGAATTTCATGTGGCTTTACAAATAATAAAAAAACAGTATGGTATGTTTTTGTTATGACTTTTAATACACTTTTATTGTGCTGTTCTTCAAACAGACACAACGTTTAGTCATTGGTTGCATGATTCACATTGCAAATGAAACTTAAGGACTGAATGTTTCGATCAAATGATCTTGTAAAGTGTTCAAACCACACCAGCTCGGTTTTCTGTTGCTTTATTAGAAAACCCAGTTTAGCATACCCATTAGCTAGCTTTGTTCTCCCCCTTCTAGGAAGTGACTCCATTTTTTTTCAGTAGCTACACCCCATCAGTGATGTAAAAGGGAAAATTCTGTATAGTTAAATGTCTCTGGTGTGTGGGAATCTTCTCTGTTGACTGGATTTTATTGGATTGAAATATTGTTGGTATACATAGCAATTACTATAAATACACTCAAAGAGAAAGAAAAGAACAAGAAGTTTTTTTTTAAAAAAAACTAGTCTAATGCAGAAAAGATGGTAAGTACTAAAAGAAAGGTATGCTCTGCATCACTTCAGGAAAAAAATTCCATATAGCAGTCTCCCAAGATGGTTTCCAAATTGTTGTTCATTAAAAGGCATGTAGATAGAAAAGAGAATTCTGAGAGCAGGTACGGGGGCATAAACATTTGAAGCTGAGGAAGTACCAAAAAAATCATATCTACTTTGTGTTACCGGTTTTATTTTTGTTTCTGGGACATGTGTTAAAGTATTTCTGAATTTTTAAAAATTATCTGTAAAATGTCCCCTGGGAATTTTTCTAAAGCTTAAACTATTAGCAATGAATCATAATATCTGTATTTGGGGGGAGGGCACTAGAACATAACCAATTAAAACAAAGAAAATGCAGAAGAATTTGCTGGATCAGACCAAAGGTCCATTTTGTCAAGTCTAGTATCTTGTTCCCCAGAATGGTTAAACAGATGCTTCTATAATAAGCAAGGCAGAAAGACAATCGCTTCATTCTACTGTTTTCCACCAGTGTGTGGAATTCAGGGTAAAACTCCTTCTGACCATGGATGTTCAATTTAATTATTGTAACTTAGCCATAAATAAGTGGGGGACTACGAAGGAGTCCCCACTACTACTTCTCATTTCGCCTCCCTGGCAGCTCCCTTTTCCTGCTTCTTTCTCTTTGGCCCTTTCTGCACGGGCCATTTACGGCGCCCTGGGGACGGCAAAAACGCCGTCCCCAGGGAGCCGTTCGCACAGGCGGCGCTGCGAAAACGCAGTAGCGCTGACCTGGCTCCCCTCCCCCTCCCCCAGGGCGGTGTCAGGCCACCTCCAAAAACCTCCCACCTGGAGGGAGAGTTTTTTTTTTGAAAACAGCCGCCTTTTGATTCCCTGGCGGCGCTTGGTGCAAAACGGGCACCGCCGGGAATGCGCGAGCCAGTTTCCTCCGATCCCTCTCCCACTCACCTTGTCGCCTTTGTTGCCCTGCTGGCCTCCTAAGACCCTCCCTCGCTGTCCTCCGCCCCCTGGTCTTAGGCCGAGACAGCAAAGCAACAATGTGGAGGCTTAACGCAGGGTGAGTGGGAGAGGGATCGGGAAGCAGGCCAGACTCTCTCTGCGCCCGGCCTCACCGGAGCCGCCGCCCGCACTTAGCGGCTCCGGTGCGAATGGCCCCCACCCCTCCACCGGCAGAATTCCTGCCAGTGGGGGAGCGCCCTTTCCGCAGTGTGGAAAGGGCCAATGTTCCATCCATCAGCCAACCTATCTTTATCTGGCAACAGTTTTGTGGCTGACTCCACCTCTTGCAGCAACCATTTGGTGGCAACTATTTTGTCACTACTCGCTTTATGCTGTAGCATAATTCACAGACTCAAAAAGGTTGGGAACCCCTGACTCAGCATGCCATGTTAATAATGCTATTCTTCAGTTCTTTCTGGTGGTTCCAGACTTCCCAAATCTGAATGCATTGATTAATGAATGTTCCATTTTGTTGATTGTACTGACTCAACTTGTGGAATCCATCTGGAGTCTCCATAAATGATATAAATAAATTTGAAAAAAAAATGTCAATTGTCAATGGAGAATAAAAGTTTGTGTAAATTAGATTCAGATTATATATACATGCTTTTGTTACCATAAAGGCTTCTATCCAAATCATCTGGTATCTTTTCAAAAACTGTACACATTGTGCCTTACACACGGAGCCCTGCCCTTATTTAGTTAGTGTATGGATGCCAGATTGATAGAATACTCCCAATTTCAGATATATGCCATACTTTGGATTTCTTGTAAGATCACTGTTCCAGTTTTCTTCTTTCACCAATTCTTTTAATCCTGAGAGGGGAAAATGACTACCAGTATATAAAATCACCATGAAAGCAAAGGAGGAAAAGATTTTATTTGTGTGTTCTTTATCCTGCAGTTAATTGACTCACCTGATAAATTATACTTCACAGCCAAGAGAAGAAACCATACATTCCTTTCTGTCCTTGATACTTGCCTTCTGTACAATTGTTATGTCATCTCTGCATCAAGGGAGCAAAAAGGAAAATGGTGAGGACTATGGCAAATGAGAACCTTTCCCCATGTCAGTCAGTGTTGAGAAACCAGAATGGTAGGTATTCAGAAAGTTTTAAAAATCAACACTTGGTTGCTCATGAGTTCCCATCAGCATCCTTGTTTTTTTGTGTCCCGGTAAAAAGATTGGCCATGTTTTATAAGATGCTTTCACTCTAGAAGTAGGTACTAATTATTATTCAAATTGGTAAAAGAATGGCTTGAAAATGCTCATTGTTTTTCTGACTTTGAAGTTCTGGGTCTTTGATATGAGTGGCAAAGTTACATGCTTTGGGGGAAATCTGAGGGAAAGTTTCTGGTGTTTTTTAAACATTACAAGCAGCTGCAGAGACCGGTCTTTGGCCATTCTTCACAAGGCTCTTATTTTAGATTAATTATAATGACATTCAAATCTGATTTCCCTTTTTCTTTTCAGTGCAGACTAAAGTAAGTTCCTCCGTTCCCAATCAGGGACTGAAATATTCTCTTGGTATTTTTTTTAAGTTGAAGATAAAATTATTCAAGGTGGAAAATATTTGTTTTGTACTAATGTGGCCAGACAGGATCCTCCCCTCTCTTATTTCTAATTTTAAAAAGATATATATCTGAACAGACATGTTTATGCCAATTTGCTGTACAATCCTATGTAGAATTAGTCTTAGCAATGGATTTGGACTGGAATAGCTCTGCATTAGGTTGCATTGTAACAGAACATGAGTTTTAGTAACTGGCAGTTTACACTACATTTGCTCTGTTGCTGCAAAATTGCCAAGTCAGTTAAAAGACAGTATGATTATGGAGGTTTATTTTTAACATTTATTTTTAAAAAATTATCTCTTGTCTTGACTACTGAAAGCGCAGGATGGCTGACAATATATACATAAAAAGTCTCTCTTTCAAACCCCAGCAGTCCAAACAATACACCAGTCAAATACAAAGATCCGGAAAAAAAAATAGGCACTTTAAATCCTCTAAAACATGGAGTTAATTTCTACAGCAGTGGAATTACTATGGAAAAGTAATAGCTAGATGTGGCATTCTCAAGGAAGACACAATTAGCAGGCTTTGCTCTGAAGTGAACAGTTTGTGTTTTTCAACTGAATAATAAGTTACATGAGCAATAAGGTAGCTTCACCACTGCTTCAGCATTTGCTGAAAAGAATACATAGGTGCACTCAGCCCACATTCTTAACAAGACAATCTGATTATATGATTTGAGTTAAATCTCCCTAATTTCAATTTTCTTTAGAAAACACACTGCTATTTGTACCAAATAAGGAATTAATCAAATATGTTAAATGACACATTTTGCATTCTCTAAAATCTTACACCCTCTTTATCCTGTTGAAAATGTTGGGAAGAATCATGCTTAGAGGTTGGAGAAGTAGGCTGATTATGCACCTGGCATCTGCTGTCCAATGGATGGTGGTGAAAATGTGTGTTGCTGCAAGATTTCTTGTACGGACATATTTTCTCAAGCCCCACATTCACTTTCTAATCACCCTGCATCAAGCAAGACTGTAGTCGTATCCACGAGGTCCCAGGGAAGAGACGACACGCGGAGATTTCATCTGGTGGAGAGAGCCAGCAAGCAGGAAGTGCGGGATCCCGTGATCCTGGCAACTCTCCCGTGCGCTCGCCCCTCACACCTTTTATTAGGGTTTCAACGGGGGCATGTAAAGGGGTTGGGCAGGCGGGAGGTCGGGAGAGCGGGAGAACGGGAGATCATCATGTGATGCATGATCTCATCGGGCTGCTACGTGCGGGAGGAAGCATCCGTGTCTGGGTCTAATCTTCACCTGAGGGCAGGAGCCCTTTTGTCCTTTTGTATGGGACAACTGGTGACCCTTGAAGTCCAGGCAGTTCATGACCCGTGACTCCATGGGGAAGCGGGGGTTGGGGGAGCGTGATGCACCCGGAAGGCCGTCAGCCCGGCACCGGCATGCCTGGCGCTCCTTCTAATGGTTCTGCTGGTTCGTGGGCTCACCCCTACATCTCCCCGTTTCTTATATATTAGGAAGGAAGCCGAATTAGTCGGGGCAATTTAGGGGGATGCTTGCCTCCCCAGGGACTTGCTCAAGCTGGCTGAGTTGTTTGTGCAACATGAGGACCTGGTTGCGGCATAGGGGAAAGTCAAGGGGTTTCTTACAAATGTTACAGGCAAAAGTAGATACACACACTGAACAAGGCAAGATCCAACAACAAAGCATACAATCAGACCAATGAAGAATTGTACAATGAGTACTTAACCATCCCCCCCCAGCAGCCAGCTCCAAAGGGCTGACCACCAGTGAGGCAACACACATGCAGTATTTCAGGATTAGAGTACAACATCTTGTAACTCACGAACTTTCATTATGGAATCAAATGGGAGATTATCATGAGAGATTAAAACAACACATATTATGTACATTCTCACAACCTTGGTGATGCAGTAATAACAAATAATCAATAGCGGCACCCATTATCTAAAGTTGCTTGACGAAAGTTCTTGTTGCTTTCGAGGCCAGGGCATCCAGAGCGGTGGAGGTGGGAATTAATGGACTTTGGTAAGGGCACAGAGCCAGCCAGCCAATAGTCTTATGCGTTATAGGTGGCCGAAGGTCCTGGGACTCCCACCAGGGAGGTTGCAAGGGAAACATACTTCGGCTTGGAAAGAGCGACCGCGTCGCTACGCCCGCAGGAAGGGTCGAGGGAAAGACGTGGAGCTGAGGCGACGGGCGTTTGGGCTCCCGGGTTTGGAGCCTGGGAGGCAGGACCCGATGGTAAGACGGGCTAAAAGGCAACAAAAGCAGTCCCGGGCGAGAGGCGAAGGGATGTAGTTGAAGGTTCTCTCCCCGCAAGTCCAGAACCAGCCTTTAGGGGAGGAGGATGTTTCCATATATGGGGGGAATGTCCTCAACATGTGTGTGTGTTCCAGTTGGTCGAGCCGGTGACTGGGCTCGAGGCCAGTCTCCTATCTACGCCACATCAGCAATGCGAGCGCTAAGTGTTGGACTTCGTGGTTGGCTAAGGTTTGGAGTGATGAGAGAGAGGGCTCCAGCGGGAGGTTTTGGACAATGGGTCCCCAGCTCGGCGCTCATGGAGTACCTGATAGACCAGAGAGCATTCATTGAAAGGAGCTCCAGGCCGGACTCTTCCAGGAAATTTCCAGGGGAGCTTTGCAGACAGGGGAGTAGGCAGGAGCTTAGCAAGCTTCCCACTCCGAGATACTGGCCCAGGCAAAAGGATGAGACGTTGGCAGCGGCAGCGAACCGCTCTCCCAGATGTTGACTTGGTTGATCTCCAAAAGAGGGGTGACCGAAAGCGTCACCCGGCAAGAGGCAGCAGAGCAGGCAGATGATGAGCTGACTGGGCGGAGTTTGCAGTGATGATACGCTTAAAGATGGCAGGCGCAGAGAGACCCTCGGGTGTCTCCGGGGCAGCACTTGCTGTTGCAGCAGCTCTCGAAGCTCGGGTCGAGGTTCGTTGGGCTCCTTAGCTGATCGCCTCCCCAAGTCATCCCTGGGTCCTCAAGCCGTTCTGGCGCTGGCATGGTGGTTCCGTGAGAACCCACGGGACCCGGATCTTCCAGGGAGATCCGCTTCCATCTCTGGGATCGGGTTGGTTTCCTTCTGGTGCCATTCCATGGGTTGGCTGGACATGGCGAAGTTGGAATCCACTGGGGACCTGTAGGGAGAGGGATTGAAGCATACCCCTTCCCCAGGTTATGCAGGGGGCCGGGCCCTGCCAAGCTGTTTGGTCTTGGCTCAGGTGGGAAGTGGGTCCGAGAGCAGATTCAATTGTTCCATTTCAATTCTGCTTTTCAATTCTGCAGGGGGCAGGCCATGCCATGGAGGCCCCACCTTACTCCCCTTTCTTTAGTTTGTTTGGACATGGGACAGGGTGTACGAAGAGCAGACAACTCCCTATAGAGAGTTGGCTTCAAAGACGCCATCAGGGATGCGGTGTTCAGAGCGATGGTCCGAGCCCCAAAGAGAGGGGGGGGGGGGCAAGTGGACCATCAAGGGATTGTGGGTATGCATATCTAATTTGTAGAACAAAGGGACTTTGGGGTGCTGCGTTCCAGAGAAGGGGATGCGTCAGAAGAGCAAGAACAATCAATAACATTTGGGAGGTTGGTCTTTGGGACAAAAGGACCGGGGAGAGTTCCACCTCCTGGGGCAAATATATACTTTACCATGGATCGCAGAGGGTTGAGGCAGAGCGCATGGCGTGTCAGAATTTGGGGGGGGACCGAATTTGAGTATCTTGGCTTGGCGCCAACCAGAGACCCCGCTTCCTTAAGGGGTGTGACCCCGCCATTGAGACGCCGGAATAGCCTAGGGTCTTTTAATAGATTTGTAGAAGTGATTATAGTGCTTAAACTATAATTCTAATCCTGGGGCCTGTCCTGGCAGTGCTGGCGGTTACCAGGACGGGCCCAGATTTTACAATCCAGGGAGGGCCAGTCAGCCAATTGGCCCTCCACGCCTTTGCTGGTCGAAAAAATCAGAACGAAGTGAGAGATCCGAAGGAGGGTGTTCCAGAGCGGGGGGTCTGGGGTGGAGGCAGGGAACACAGGCAAAGTTGGGGGGTGGGGATCTCAACGTGGCCAGCGGCTATCTGTTCTTCTTCTGGGTAGCGGCCATGGCGGGGGTGCATTGACCCATCCCAAACTAGGAGTTGTCTTTACTTGACTCATGAGATCCCTCCCCGCAAGTTAACATGGATGTACAAAGCGATGGGGCGGACTGTGCGCGGTCGCTCAAGCCCTGGACTGGGGACTGTGAGCGGGCGGGTGCTCCGGTCTGCCCGGTCTGCTTCCCCCCCACGCCCCAGATGCTTGTGGGCAAGCTCTCTGTCGGCCCACTGGATCAGGCCACCTCGGGCTGCTCTGATGATGGTTACGCCCGGGCGCCAGGTGTCCACAAGTCCCTTGAATGGACACCACCCCTCTAAGAGTGAGCTCCAGTTACGGGCGGAGCTGCCATCGGGTGTTTCCCACCGCTGCTACGGTGGTGCCGGGCTGTGCCCTGATGGCGCATCTGGGCTCGCATTGGGCCTTTATGTGAATCGGGCGGCAGGCAGCATGTGGGGCAGGAGGATCAGCTGTGGCGCAAAGCAGCTGGTTTCCACTGGGCAACTTCTGCTTGTGGATGTTTGTCCACACACCTGAATGTGAACGGCTCCTTGGTGTGTAGAGTCAATGAGCTCCCCGAACGACATTAAACAGTCCCTGCCCAGCGGCGGAGGCTTTGGGCAAGATCAACCCTGGACGGCCTCTGGGGGATGGGATCGCTGTACTGGAGTCGGAACAAGCGCAGTGATCCTTACATTAGGGAAACTTGAGGGAAAGCAGGCTGGGTGCAGGAGAGGGAGATATCTACCGCTGGGAGGAGGTGGCTTTGGAGATCTGGCCTTGGCTCTCCGGGGGCTGATTTAGTATTCTCCTCTCCTTGGTCCCTGGGCTGGGGAGAGGCCCGAGGTAAGAGTTTTCCCCGACGGGCACTCTCGCTTCTCCAGTGAAAAGCCCTCCCCGCATCGGAGGGCATTTTGGTCCGGGGCTTCCCTGGGGCCTTCGTCTCCCAGGGGAGAACCCCCCTCACGTCGGGGTTGTAAGCCCCCCACTGGGCGCACCTACAATCTCTCTGCTGGAAGTGTCCCCGCCGTCGCAGCGCTGAAGCACTCATCTTGGGGCTGTCCCCGGGTGGTGGAGAGAGTTCTGCTGACTAGGAGGTTGGCCTCGATGGGCCCGAGGAAGACCCGATATCCTGGCAGAAGCCTTAAGCATGTCCAGCCAGCTCGGGGTTCTTTCCCTAAGCCCGCCAAGGATCGCCCTCTGGCGGCACTCAGCAGAGTATGCGTTCTCTTTGCATGCCAGGCGCATGAAGAGCTCGTGGTGGTTGGGCTGCTGCCGTTGTTGACTTGCTCTCTGCAGGGCCTCCTGGAGCCTGTTCAGGTAAATTCAGCCGCAAGGCGGTCCTTGAGGGCTTCACAGGTCGAACGCTGGAAAAGCTCTGGGTTGGCTGTCTGGCAGCGGGCACTCTTACAAACACCTTGTAGGCACAGTCAGAGGCAACCTTAAGGGTGGCCTCCTCCGGCAGGAGATGATCTGGCGCTAGTCAGGAAGGGCGTAAGCCTTCTACAGCCATAGAGCTGAGCGGCGGTATAGGCGCCGCCAGAGGCTGCTCCTCTGCTTATGCATTGTTGGCGGTATTCGCTTTCCCAAACAACAAATTGCGCAGGGTTCAAGAGCATGTGGAAAGTGGTTTTCCAGTCCTCCGGAACCATTATGTGATTCCGCATGACGGCTTCCAGCATGCCTCTCACATAGGGGCTGGTGATCCCCACGTCCCGTATCGCCTTGCGGAGCTCAGTGAGAACGTTATAGCCTATGGGGCGATACTCAACGACCCGTTGGACAGCGCCGTCCTCCCCCACATGGTCAGTGTAGTGGGCTGGGCAGACGGCGAGGAGGTCGGCATCGTCTTCAGTCAGGGTTTCCTTCCTCTGCAGATCGTGGGTAATACGCTCTGCTAGAGTTTTGAAACTCGCGCCATTACGTGGCATTGACGGAGGTGCGGTGGCTTCAGAAACGGGAGGGGGAAGCGGAGCAGAAGGCGGAGCAAGAGGAGGAGGCTGCCTGGCGGCGAAGAACACGAGCGGGAGATGATTCGAAGATAGAAGGAGGAGGAAGCAGAAGTGAAAGCGGGGAGTAGGACAGGCATCCTGTTTAGTGGATAGAGAGAAAATTCCGGGCTTGAAATTGAAGGTGTGAAAGATCTAGAGGGAGATCCATGGCAAAGACACCATGGACCTCTCTAGGGCTGATGCATGCGACATTAACTTACTGTCTCCACGTCAGTAGCAGCGACATGTCGGCGCGCTTGAGGCTCTCTGTTGCAGAGTCGCCCGATGTTTTCCCAGTACCAAGATTGAATGTCCCCTTTCACAGGTACCATGGACGGCATTGCCTATCAATCCTCCTCAACCAATTCGCTGACCAGCTCGAAACCTCTGCTTTACGGAGACCCTCGCCGCGTTTCGCTGGCGCTTTCAGCCTCCGCTAACGTGCTTGTCAAAGCCGTGCTTTACAAGCGCCCATGCTTACCGGTGGTTCGATCAGGCCGAGAGAGTGTCCGAGAACGCAGATCCCTGGATGCGCCCGATCCAGCTGGATGGTCGGTTACCGAGGGTGGAGTCCCTGGATCTGCGCCGATCCAGCCCGAGACTGCATCGGTACCGAAAAGCCGTTTCCCAGGTTCCGAGAGATTCCCGGGTTTCGGCACTGTCCAGCTTGTGAAATTACCGTACCCACGCAGGCCCCAATGAATGAAGGCGCACACGCGGGGATTTCATCTGGTGGAGAGAGAAACCCCCAGCAAGCAGGAAGTCGCGGGATCCTGTGATCCTGGCAACTCTCCTCGTCTTCGCCGCCTCTACACCTTTTATTAGGAGGGTTTTCAGCGAGCGTGTAAAGAGGGTCGGGCAGAGGCGGGGAGAAGCAGCGAGGTCGGGAGATCGGGAGAGCGGGGAGATCATCATGTGATGCATGAGTCTCGGCGCTCGGGCTTTCGCTACGATCGCCGGGAGGAAGCATCCGTGTCTGGGTCTAATCTTCACCTGAGGGCAGGAGCCCTTTTGTCCTTTTGTATGGGACACCTGGTGACCGCGAGTCAGGCAGTTCATGACCCGTGACTCATGGGGGAGCGGGGGTTGGGGGAGCGTGTGTGCCCGGAAGGCCATAGCCAGCACCGGCATGCCTGGCGCTCCTTCTACGGTTCTGCCGGGTTCGCGGGCTCACCCCTACACAAGACCACTTCCAGAATGAATTTAATTTTGCTTTACGGTGTAAGCGGGCAGATTTTCCAGGGGGCACTACTTCGCCTAGCCTCAACCCCCTTATTCCCTTGCTCTGCTTAGCACACTTTTTTCTCACCCTGCTCCCTGTTGATGACTCCTTGCTGCTTCTCTAAATGCTTGTTTGGCTTTTGCAAAGGAATGGCGCGGTAGTGGGGTGGGGAGGCAGGAACCCTACCTTTTCTGTGTGGTGATGTTCGGAGCCTGTTTGAGCTCTTCTTTATTTTCAAAAGACATTCTCCACATCAGAAGGGAACCTGAATTCAACTTCGTAAAAACCCAAATGCATACTTTGGCCCACAGATAAAATGGTAAAACATAAAGCACTAGGTCATTATTGACCAGAGGCAATTGGCCCTAGGGACATGGGGACACCCATGTCCCCAGGCGCACACCTTTTGGTCATGTGGGAGGCACCGGACACCCCTCCCATGACCAAATGGTGTGCGCCCCAGCAGCATGCTACAAAGCCCTGCCCCCAGGAGCCGGCCTGCAGGGAGATGGGGACAGGGATTGACGGCAGGTGGTGGCAGTGCCCACCTGGGCTGCCCACTGCCGCCAAGCCCATCCTCCACCTCCACTTTCAAAAGCTGTCTTTCCTGCATGGAAACCAGGGGGTGGGACTCAGGGTGGGGGCCCTCAGGGACATGGCTTAGGGGGCATGGCATCACCCCCAAAGCCCCCATGGCCTCTGCCCAGGCTGGCTTTTGAAAAGCACAGGGATGGGGGGCATGGGAGTGGGGGTGAGCACCTGAAGGAGTTGTTTCCAAATGCCGTTTCACACCCATATGCCTCTGTTATTGACCCATGGAGTGATGTCACATCACTACATTTACCAGGCAGACCATGGGCATTTAGGGGAAGAAGATGGACTATTTTCATGTCCACCCTTGCTGTTTTAAAACTGGGAGGTATGTTGTGCTTGGCTTTACCAAGGGCCATGTGTAGACTTGTCCCCTCATCTGATATGTTTGACCTTTCCCAAAGAGCCTGATTTATGTTTTGGAAAAAGAGCAGAGGGGGGGGCAAGAATGGAGGGCCTGTTCATATGAGCTATGTGTCATGTATTCAGGGGCATATAGCCCTAGTGACATGGAGACACCCATGTCCCTGGGTGCTTGCCTTTAGGTCGCGTGGGGGGGATGCCAGACATCCCCACATGACCAAACAGTGTGTGTCCCAGCCACATTCCACCAAGCCCTGCCCCCAGGAGCCAGCCTGCAGGGAGGCAGGCGTGGAGCTCAGCAGCAGGCAGCCGCGGTGCCCACCTGCGTCTCCTGCCACCCCCAAGCCTCACCATTCCACCTCCATGCAGACTGGCTTTCAAAAGCCGGCTTCCCTGCACGGAGGCCAGGGGCAGTGCTCGGGGGTGTGATCATGCTCCCAAACCACACTCTTGAGCCACGCCTGAAGGGTCACGGGGGTGGGGTGTGCGGTGGAGTGGGGGTTGCTTGAAGAAGTTGTTGTCTCCAGGTGCTCTTCCTCACCATACGCCTCTGCATCTATTCACTTCTGACTTATGAATCAATTACCTTCAAAACATCTTCTCATTAACAGCCTTATGCAGGTCATGAAACTGTGGGCTGTGCGTCTTCTCACGGTAGTTCTTCTTCTTTTCCTACTGTCTTCAATGTTTCCTAGCATTATTTTTTTTTTCATTTAGCCTCTTCCTGTGAGTAAAGTACAGTAGTTTCAGTTTCATCATTTTAGCTTCTAGCAGCATCATTACCAGATAAAGCTTTCATTTTGCTGTACTTTATCAGGCTGTGGAGGAGCATGAGGTGTGTTGGGGTTTCCCATGTCAAAATTATGTGTGCATTATTTTTAAAAATGTCCAGTAAAAGGTTAGGCTGAAAAGCTTTCTCTTTGGGTTGGGTTTTTTTATGTGTACAGAGGGGTTGAGGGAATATTCAAACACTATAGATAACGTAATGGAAAAGTGTAATTATTTATTAACAGTTCACAGAGGTCAACATAATTTATTCAACCATTTAAAAGAGTTCGTGATTATATACATTGGTATATAAAGTAAAAAAAATGTATATAATATACGGAGGGTGTCATTGTGTACTTTTGCCTCTTTCTCTAAAAAATAAATGCAGATCTAGCCCTGATGCATACTGGAAATCAGTCAGGAAGAGCTGTTTCTTTGAATTTTACATTTTGAGCTCCATAGCTGAAGATTCTTCCTAGGCTGATCAGAAGTGCTGAAGTCCATGTATAACTCACTCATCTGCACTGCTAGCATGTACTGCATTAGAAACAAGGTCGGGAAAGGAGAAAAAGCAAATTAATTAGAATTATTTAAACTATTTAATTTACTGTTAACTGGAAACATTTTTGTCAAATATACACATGGGCATGTGTGTGCTTTGTATGTTTCCAATAAGCATGTTGCCACCGAGTAGGGGGAGGATGGTTCTTGCTTCATGAAACTCAAATCAAGATTACCTAACAATTTCTGCATCATTTGAGGATTCTTATATATTTTTTACTTTAATGTTTAATAAACTAAATAACATCAATGAAATCACTTTTGTTCTATTATAAAACAGAAAAGAATCATAATATTCCAAGAACTGAGATGAAAAACATTTAACAGAGAGGTCTTTGTTATACTTCAGTAAAAACACTTTTTAAAAGGTTATTTTAAAAAGAATTTTGAAGAGTTGTTTTAAAAAGATTTTAACTGTTAATTGAATCAGGCACTTACATGAAACTGAAAGAGAGGTTGGATCAAGTGTCAAATCTGTACAGTCAGTTATATCTATGTCATATATTTTTTCCTGATCATAAATATTTTGCCTTAAAACATTCTTCACAAACGTCTCACTCATTCTGCTCTTCATGAACCCTTCAGATTCAGCTGGGACTGAGAACCCCAGCTCAAAGGATGCAGTTTTGTTTTCATCACTGAAAGAAAGAACTAGACATAGCAGCCAAATTACAGAGATCCCTTCCCACATATTTACAGATAAATGTGTGAGACATTTTTTTAAAAAATGCATCAAATATATAGTTTGAATATGACAAATGTATTTCTTCATTCAAATCTTCCTCAGGAGAGGAAAAGTATCATGTTCAGTAATTCTGTAATGTTATGTGCAAGCCCATTGGTTAACTTTAGCATTCCCTCCTTTTTCCCTTGCCAACCCAGACCTCTTTAAATATAGTATAGCAAGCTATGGATGTCCTGTAGGGCTTCCTGAATTCTTATGTATTTCTTGCTCAGCTAAGAGTTCGTTCACCATTTTGGTTGTTTTGGTAACAGGCACACATGGCTTGCCATGCTGTGTTAAAAGATAGTTGGAAGACTGAGGAGGGAATGAGGATTACTTACTCCAGCTTCTGGATGGGAAGCAGCAGGAAAGTGAGGCAGAGGAAGTAGGGTGGGTGGATTGCAGGCACAAGAGATTGTGGTCAAGACTGGAGATCAAGAAAAGAAGCTCTTGCCTCCCAAAATCTTCTACCCAGGGCTACTGCCTCAGTTGACCTCATTACAGATCCAGCACTGGTTATTCCACATCACCACCCAAGGCAGGGGCTTGGATCCTACCACTCTGCACTACTTTGACTCCTTATTTTCCCTAAAGAAACCTTCCTCTGACAGAAGCAGTTCTTCCGCAGTGGAAAGGTCCACATAGGAAAACTAGATGCAACCAGGAGACTTATATACAAAGACAGCAGGTCTCCTACAACAAATCACATTCAAAAGTACACTCCCTTTGAATGTGGAGGTTCTATGCTCTCACAGATCTCTGGATCCGAAAAGGGACCTGTGTACAGACTTGCCTCATTTGTTTTAATAAGAATGATTAGATTATGACATGACACAACCATTCTCTTTCTCTCTAAATGCTCTCTTGGGAAATGGCCCACATCATATCTCAAATATATTTTAATAAATTCATGGTTCTGCAGCAAAGAACATTTTATAAACAAAGGCTGATTTTCTACTACTTTTTTTAAACTTCATGTATTGCTGCTAGTCAGACACTATGTACCAGGATAATGTCTGCTAACACACTGAAGCAACCTCTAAAAAACAAATAGCCCACTAGAAGCATGTTTCAACAGCTGAGATGTGTGAGCAACTAAAACAACTTTAATTGCAATGATTTTGAAAAGATTAATTTTAAAAAGACCCAGAACATGATGTCACAAATTAAACAGATGAGACTGAGCAGATCACAGAGGTTGTGTTGCACTCTCCTGATTACTTCCCAAATATTGGTGGATTCTGCACACCATATGTATATCAGGTTTCAGTCATTATAAAGGAACCCATTTTCCATTTCCCCATTCACATGTGTGCCTTTCACCTGTTCAGGTAGTGATGCTCATGGAAACAATCTGGGTTGCTTTTGCACTTTTGCACAGAGATGCTTCTCTTTTAAAAAAATTCCTGCAACACCTGCATAGCTGTGTAAGCATACAGAAAGGAACCCCCACAGCCATGACAATTGCCCCACAATGCAATCAGCTGCACCTGTGTAGCTGTGCATATACAACACACAAAAGAAAAAAAATGAAAAGGGACCTTTCTGTAACAGCCAGGCAATAATGAACAAATTGCTGGAGATGGGTCATACTGCCACAGGGAGAAAATGTGCTTGGGGGACTTTGTACACTGTTGGGCACTCAGAGAATCTGCCCTCAACTTGCTATGCAACCTGCACAAAATGGCCAGCAGGCAGATTCTCCCTGCCAGTGGACAGTGTGGAATTTAAAGTGAACAGATGGAGGGGGGGGGGGATAAAGTGTCTCCTGCCTGTTGTGCTCATGTAGGGACACCTCCAACCCAGGATTGTACAAAAGGATTGCTGGTTTAGTGA
This sequence comes from Sphaerodactylus townsendi, assembly GCF_021028975.2. NCBI lineage: Eukaryota > Metazoa > Chordata > Lepidosauria > Squamata > Sphaerodactylidae > Sphaerodactylus > Sphaerodactylus townsendi. Next base: position 46,561,092 of record NC_059428.1, on the reverse strand, counting down.
TTTTCGAGGGGAATAAAACGGGCCAGACTTGTTTTGGGAACAGGGCCTGTGCAAAGTCCCCCTCCCCAAGTAGTTTATATAACATCCTACACCCATTATATTTGACCTGTGCTGAATCTACCATTCATAGGTACAAGTCAATGCAACCTTAAAGACTGTTTCCTAAGAGTAAGTCCCTGAGTAGACCAGTTTAGGATTGCTCTCAATGACAACTACTTTACAATAGGAACAGATGCATTTTGCTTCCATCCATTCTTCTTTAAACATCAGATATTCTCTACATGACTGCCAAAATCTTTTCCTCTTTCTTTTAATATTTTACATGAGCCAAGTGTTCTAAATTAAACAAATAAAGTATAATGTATAAAGAATAATTTTACTTTCTTACCTGAAGGAAATAACTTCAGCATAAATAAAATAGCGCCCAAGAGCAGGGGAATTACTGTATAGATCTGTAAGCTTAAGAAAGAAGGCATTGTTTTTCCCTCCTGACAATATAAAAACAGCTATCCAATACACACCATGATTATTACTATTGCAAAAGTTTGCCCTATTTAAGATAACTTGCTAACATCCCAACTTGCAGAAGTGGGCCTGTAGTAACCTGTTACATTGTGTGGTTGGTTCTAGTGTTTGTCTGCTTTGGCTGGGATATTCAAACTGAATCAGCAGAGATTAAATGCTTCCTTATATACACTAGAGTTTCATGAAAGGTTTTACTGTTGACCTTGGGGCTTTTCCACATTGTCAATTTTCTCACTTGTAAGTTTCTGTTTCTTGGAGGTTTAAATCTGCAGAGAAATATGCTAGGCATAAACTGATATAATATGGAATTGACCACTAGAGAGAGCAAAACACATGCAGAACAGAAATTACACACACACACACCCCTCTTCCAGGAGGGGTGTTTCAGAGAAGACATAAGTATGATCAACTAAGAGTAACAGTGTTATATCCTGTGTCACAATTTCACTTTCTTCTTCTTTGCTTTAAATCCAGAATGGTAGATACGTTAATTTGTTACAACGAGAAACGAGAAGGCCAGCATTATTTCAGCATTCACTTTCATGAGCTGGCAGTAAGTTCATCAAAAGAAGTATTGAAGCGAGCTCTGAATTGTGGAAAAGAGTTCTAACTCACAAAAACTGGAATAAATGTTATTGGTTTTTAAGGTAGTACTTAGGTTTGACAATCTTCAGTTGGGGCCTGGTGATCTGGTATTACAGTTGATCTTCAAACTACTGAGATCAGTTTTCCCGGGGGAAATAGCTGCCTTGGAGGGTGAACTCTATGGCATTATACCCTGCTTCCGTCCTTCCTCTCACTAAACTTCACCATCCCCAGTCTCTATCTCCCCATATCTCCAGGAATTTCCCAACCCAGCATTGGTCACCTTACTGCTACTGAACCTCTGTTTGAAAAGACTGTATTGTAATAGTATTCTGTGTAAGCAGGGAAGCCAGATCTACCACTTCAGCAGGCGCCCTCTTTATATTATTGCCATCTTTATATTGTTGCCTGATGAGGGCCATCCATAAGACAAATGTTTAAAAATGGCACTGCGCTGGGGGTATGACATCCCCAACCAATACCCAGAAGTGATATCACATTGCCTTGATGGAATGCCAGCAATGTTACATCACTTCTGGAAATGGCTGGCAGTTATTTTGAGCTGCCAGCACAGGAGAATTTTCACCCAATCCTATTGCTTCACTTTCCTACCGTTTAACTGAACTATTACATAAGATTTCAGTTATCATCTTTGGGCACTGTTATTTCCATCACAAAAGCAGAAATATATATTCCACGTCCAAATGGTGGATTGGCTAACTGCAACTTTGATATAGGGGCTGGGGTGGCTGCTGGGAAATGCTTTAGACTGGCCATCATTTGTTTGGTGGCAGGGGACTCGTAAGCAAATGCTTATAGGAATACATGATGCTATTTTTTTACCTAATCATTGTTTCATCAAGGTCAGTATTGTCTGTTCTGACTGGCAGTGGGTCTCCAGAGTTTCATATAGAGGTCTTTCACATCTCCTACAACCTGATCTATTTATCTGGAGAAGCTGGGGGATTCAACTTGGAAACTTCTGCATGTGGAGCAGATGACATAATATCTCCCACCTCCAGCACTCCTTGCCTACCACCTCTCTTGTGGTTGGCAGGATATCGCAGTACCATGCAAGCCTCTTGAACACACATACCAATTTGCTTTGTAAAACAATTGTGAAATAGTAATGCATGCTTACATGCTTACTGATTTGCTAGAGTAGGTATAAAAAGTTATATATTTCCCTGCATTCTCTCCCCCACCCCTTTGTAACAAATAATGGAAAATTCCAAATTGGATTGAGACCACACACTGGGGAAATGGAGTTAACTCTTTCCCTGTGCCATTATGATACACCCTTCTCCCCCTTCCCACAAGCTGGTATTTTCCCCATGGGGGAAAACATAGGTTCAATAGGGATTTTTATGTGACAATTTGCTTTACAGGAGAAAATTCAAATCAGGAATTTGCATGGGCCCACCAGCATTATGGTCTTAATCCACTTCAATTAGAATCCATGAAAATTCTTCCTGTTGGAAGTTGATTTCCTGTATCTCTTCTAGATTGTTCTATTATACAATCTATGGTTAGGGATATTTGCTAAATATTTAAAATATGCACATGTAAACATTCTAGACACATCCTCTTTAAGTGATGAACTTACCCTTTTACTAAGATTTTCAGAAAGCAGCTGATATACTGTTTCGGAGAGCAGCCAATCAGGGTTAGTGCAGTGAATCTTTAAAATTCCAGAGAAATTATGATGATTACCATTTACTATTGAATTGAGATCCCAGTATTCATCTTCATCTGTATAAATCACTAAATTAAAAGAAGCATTTATTATTGATAATTTTACAGGTTCAGCATCAAGTCATTCTTAATGCACATCAATGACACTGTGGCCACTGATGCACCTTTGTTAGCATAGGAAAATAACAGCCATCCTGACCTAGTGGCCCAGGCTAACCCAATGTAATTAGGTCCCAGAAATTAAGCAGCATTGGCCCTGGTTAGTACATGGATGGGAAATCACTAAGGAAGTCCAAGGTTGCCATCTTTGTTGAAAACCCTATGAGATCACCACAAGTTAGCTGTGACTTGACTATACTTTCCACCACTAAGATGATAGCTGAGTCTTTGTTTATTTTGTCTTTCATCACATTCAGCCACAACAGATTTGGACTGCTGGCTATTACAGTTTGCACAAGGCCTACCTGAGGCTGCTCACAGATGCGACAGTGGTGATGATGGTAAGCAAGCTGTGTATCTTGGGAAGGATTTATACTCCCTGCTTTTAGATGGCCTCTTCCTCCCAACTGAGAATATAGATTCAAAATCTGGAAACTGGATTAGGCTATCCTTTGTAAGACTGAGATAGCCCATTGGTGGCAAAAGTTATTGTTTCTATTTCAGTTGTGCCCATTATTATCCTAACCTTTCAGAGTCGCTACTAAAACATTGTTTACATGTGGTTCCACTTTAAAAAGTGTTGGGGTTTTACAGCAAAATACAAGATGCTGCTCCCAACCTTTCTCCACCCAGGAAACTGCCAAAAATTGCACTGGCTTCCAGGCACATTTTGTTTTGGCAGTTCATTATAAGGCTTCTGGGGCTTTTCATAGCAAACCTGCTAGCATGAATGTTATTCTGCCAGAGTCTAGTGGTGCTCAAAGAAGTGAAACAGCTGATCTTGCCCTCCTCTCTGCAGTCTGTGGTAAAACCATGTTGGCATGCAGACAACCTCCTCTCTAAAACCATGTTGGCATGCAGACAACCAGTCAGCAGAGAGGATGAAATGGAAAGGATAACTGGCTAAAATCAGGCCCTTTTTCTACCAACAGAAGTGCTTTTCATAAGTGTAAAGTGCACTCAGAAGCCAGGTGTCAGATGCTCCAAGGGGAGCTTAAAATAGGTCTGATTTATCTCAGCTGACTCCAAAGCATAAAAGCACAGATGGTCAAAGATCAACTTCCATATGCAAGAATTTCTGAGTGCTCTATTCAAGAGCAGATGAGCTATTTCACTAACAGAAGGTTTCTGGTGGACTGCTGCTCAGGAGGCCTATTGTCAGCCCAGCCTTGGCAACCAGTAGAATGTTTAGGGTATGGAATAGTATCACATTGACATGATGCTATAAGATTCTTCCCAAAACATTGTTGCCTGACATGATGACATTCTGAGTGTGCAATGAAAGTTATAGTGTAACATCAGAATGGCACCTATTCCTTGTCCACTTCCCACCACCACCCAGTAGGTAACCAGGACCGCCAACAAGAGGTTGCAGCCCTAATCAGCTCATACCACTTGGCCCATAGCTGAGGGTACTACAGAAGAAGGCAACTGATGAACTGATATCTACCAGTTTTCTACTGGCTAATTCTGACCTCAGTGTCCTTGTAGTATCGCAGGGACCTCTTGGGCAATTTTAATTTCCCTAAAAGTTTGTCCCTGAAAACTAAAATTATGTAATCTTTTCCCTCTTCCAATGTTACTCAGTTCAGGACAGTAAATATTACACCAACACTTAAATCTGGGAAAGAGACAGTTCAAGTAACATATTTAAATGTTAATAAGATTAGAGCTTCTTGTAAAAGTATTAGAACTACAACTTTGAATTACTCTCTGTGGCCTCTTCTGCACATGCAGATTAATGCACTTTCAATCCACTTTCATAATTGTTTGCAAGTGGATTTTGCTATTCCACACAGCTGCAAAGTGCATTGAAACTGGATTGAAAGTGCATTATTCTGCATGTGCGGAAGGGGGCTTAGAGATCTCTTCAGCACTTGGGTGGTATATGAGAACTCCCTTTTCAAATAGGTTTTCTTGGAACTGGTGCTGTTTTTCTTATTTTTTCCTCATTGGACTGGATTTTATTTATTTACCTACTATTTACCTACTAATTTCATTTATTCCCTACCTTTCTTCCCAACAAGGACCCAAAGTGGCTTACTAGATTCTCATCTCCTCAATTTTTCATCACAACAACCATTTTGAGATAGGTTATACTGATAGTGAGTAAAAGGCCCAAGTTCACCCAGCAAACTTCTATGCTACCAGTAGGGATTCAAACCCGGGTCTCCCAGCCACCCTGAGTCTATGAAGGGAAGAACGGGGTAAAAAACTAATAATAAATAAGTCCTAGTCCAACACTCTAATTTCTACCTCACACTGGTCATGTTGATTTTATAACATTCACTTTAGCTAGATTTCGGCTATGATAGAGAGAAGTTTTCCTTTGCCTTGAGCTGAATAGCCCAGGATAATCTGATCTTTCTTGGAAGCTAAGCAGGATCAGTGCTGGTTAGTATTTGGATGGGAGACTGCCAAGAAAGTTTTAGGGTGCTATGCTGAGGCAGGCAATGGCAAATTTTGGGGTCATCGTAAGTTGACTGCAACTTGATGGCGCTTTCCACAGACAGTTCTCCCTTTCCCGTGATATTTTGTTGACAAAATTAATATTTGAAGTAGGATGCATACCTGAATAAAACGTTAAACTTATAATAATCACAAGGATCAAACACAGGAAAACTGAAGCTATAACCATCCACAGTTTGCATTTCCAAAAAACGATCTCCGAACAAGAGCACAGGGTTGCTGGCTGTTAATCATCATCATACAAATAATAAAAATGAAAACCATTAGTAAGTAATGTAGTTGGGTGGAGCAGAACAGTATGAATGAATAAGTGAACACATGGCTCTCTTGGAAGTAATAAAACATTGCGACTTTAACTATTTAAATCATAGGCAATCACCAACTGGTGATTCAGAGGGCCACATTCCACAAAGCATTTGCAACAGTAATGAATTACTTTATGGGGTACAACTTTCCCTTAATAACACTAGGGTGCAGAGAAAAATGGAGAAAAGGCAAAGTGGGGGGAGGGGAGAATGAAACATGAACTCTGTTTTAGAAAGATTCATTTAAAGATAGGAAATGGAAATCCAAGAAACAGCAGAGATGTAACAGGAGTAAATGAGGACAAAACAAAATACAGCTGAAGATTTTCAGCCTATAGTTAACAGTGAAGGCATAAACAGGAAAGCTAGAGGGTGAATGTAAAAAATTAAAAACCAATTGCAAAGAAAGAACATGTGAAACTGCCTTCTACTGAGCCTAGTGTTGCCAACTTTGGGTGTGAAAATACCTGGAGGTCTGAGGAGAGTGGGGTTTAGGGAGGAGAGGGACCAAGTAAATTCAACTTTCAAGCAGCTATTTTCTCCAGGAGATGAGGAATAAATGTTTAAACTAAATGATTTATGTAGTCTGAAGATCAGTTGTAATTCTTGGTTTGCAAACCTGAGTCAGTGTATTGTTGAAGGTTTTCACGGCCGGAATCACTAGAATGTTGTGAGTTTTCCAGGTATGGCCAGCCACAAATGCAAGTGAAAAGTCTGGAGAAAATACTACTGGAACATAGCCATACAACTCAGAAAACCCAGAACATCCTACTAACTGAGTCAGATCACTAGTCCATCAAGGTCAGCAGTGTCTCCTCTACCTGGTGGTGGCTCTCTGTTCTCAAATAGATAACTTTCACCTACTACCTGATTCTTCTAATTGGAGATGCCGGGAATCGAATCTTTGTGTTTTTGCATGTAAAGAAAATGCTCTGTTGCTGAATCATGGCCCTTCCGAGAAGAACAATAGACTACAGAAAATCTAAGGAGATGCCAAAGTAAAGAGAAATAGCTGTCCTGGAATCTTTGGCCATGACTCACACCCTAGAATCTGTTCCAGACAGTGAAGCAAGACCACCTGGGATGAAACTGCTTTGATTATTTAAATTATATTATCTAGTTTGTCTAGAATTTTCTGTATGTATATATATATAAGTAAAATCCTGGATCCTGACAAACAGCAGCAGTAATGTTAGATGACGAAGAAGAGTAGAAGATTTAGTTTTTTATACCACGCCTCTCTACCATAAGGAGCCTAAAAGTGACTTACAATTACTTCCCCACAAGAGACACCTTGCTGTGTGACCTTAAGATTCTTCTAATTTGTGAATTTGTGAACCTTGTGAATTTGGTGGGGTAGAGAGCGTTCTGTAAGAACTGTGACTAGCCCAAGGTCACCCAGCAGGCTTCATATAGAGAAATGGGGCAGGCGGGGGGGGGGGGGCGCTCAGTTCTTCTGATTAGAGTCTGCCATTCTTAACCATTACACCATGCTGGCTCTTTAGATTCCCAGCAGCATCAGTTAACTGTTCCACCTTAGGTAAACATCCTTGTTAAACCTAGTAAGAAAAAAACTTCTAACACATACATAGTTTCTTAAATCAACAATGCTTTTCCTTGATAACAGATGCAATAAATTACTTAGTTTCAGGTGGCAGAAGCTGCATAAACCTTTGACGTTCAGTTTCTTGGTAGATAGATAATGGACAGCATGATGTTGTGCATATTTTCTCAGATCAATAATGATTGGGCGTTCAAAGACTACAGGCATTTTTAAAGTAATCAGAATTTACCCGAATGTCTGGTGAGCTTTGGCAGATGTCTGGTGAGTTGGAAAGATGCTTTGGCAGAGCACTGTATTGAAAAGGGGATATGGAAATATTTAATTATATGATTGCTGCAAAAACACATAATCTGAGTAAGGATACACCCCTTAAAATAGTGATTCTCAGATTGTGGTGAGACAGGACCAAAAGTGAAAAGGAAGAGGAACTATGTAACCTGGGAGAGGAAGCTCCATCAGGCTTGATAGAAAAAATGGATTTGCATAATGTGTGAAATGACCATTAAATACAACTGGTTGTTCAATAATTATATCTATCCATCTATATATGCACCATCCATCCACTGATTATTCTGAACCTGGGCTTAGAGTACAGATCTAAATTCTGTACAGTGGGGATAAAGAGGCCTTTTATTATTATTGTAGTTTTCACAGCCTCCAGATATTTAGCTGGTTGTTGGCCTTTCATTACAATTCGAGGCCTAGGAAGTTGTAATGTATGGGCGTAGTATTCGTGCAGATCCCAGCAAGGCTACCTTCTGAATTTGACAGATGCTAATTTTGTCAATTCGAAGATGTTTCAAGTGCTGCCCTAGTGTTTTTGGAATGGCACCTAGCGGGGCCAGGGGCTCTTGTTATTTTTCAGTGACCCTGCTGTCACCGGGTACTGCTATATCAATGATGGTCATTTTCCTGTCCTCGATCACGGTGATGTCTGGTGTAGTATGTTTCAACACTTTATCTGTTTGGATTCGAAAGTCCCACAGGTTGTTATTGTTGTTGTTGTTGTTGTTGTTGTTGTTGTTGTTGTTGTTGTTAACTTGAATTGCTATACTGCTCTGAAGGGCTCTGACCGGTATATAACAAGGCATAAAAACAAGAAACATAATAAAATAATACATTAAAATCCATTGAAATTCCCTTGAAAACCAGTAGCAACAATACCCCATATATATTTATTTGACAGCATCCAGTCCTACTCCTTGGAGGGGACCAGCAAATTGCCAAAGATGGTATAACCAGATTGGGGCATCAAGAGGGGGCAGACAGTCCATGGCCAGCCTCCCCAAAGGTCCGGTGGAACAGCTCAGTTTTGCAGGCCCTGTGGAACTCACCAAGGTCCCACAGGGCCCTAACAGTTGGAGAAAGAGCATTCCACCATAAATGCCCTGGCCCAGGTAGAGACTAACCCTAACCCCGTCCCATCAGAACTGGGATCCCCTGCCCCAAGACGTCCTCACCTATGCCCCCACAGTTCCCTCCTATCACAAAACCTAGGACAAATCCAGCTATCTGGAGGAATCCCAGGTTTGCAGAGGGAAAGAAGAAATTATGCAAGGAAGGAAAGACAATGAAGGAAAAGCACCTGAGAAGTATAAGTAGGAAGGAAATGATGGAGGCAGGGGATGGATAGGAAAGAATGATAAGCAGAGATAACACAGGAAAAAGTACAACAGGCAGTTACAATATTCCTGCCCTATAAGGTCTCTCAGGATGCCCCACATACATTTATGAATAAAAATATGAAAAATACAATAGGAACTTGTTCAGTGTTAACTGTATTTTTATTGGAAATGGGAAATAGTGTGGGATTACTTCATGTCAGTCCAGAAAATTACAGCAAATGTAGAAATGGACTCTGCTTCAAAAATTTTGAAAGTTTCAATCCAACACACTGCAGGTAAAGTAACAACAGCTGTGCAATTGGAGCCCCTTAAAAAAAGTTAAAATCCTGCTTGTCTCTACTTGGTAGGGAAGGAAGACTGGACTAAATCCAGTACCTTCCACAGGTGCCCCCCCCCCCCCAAGCAGTCAAAAGAAAAGCAGCAGAGCTTTGACCTTTAAATCAGTGCTCCATGCACACAGCCCTGGCTCCTGGATTGTGGAGAACAAGATGTACAGGAAAAAGACATGTTTGTACATGTAATTACTCAGTTAGGAATACATGTGCAAACAATCTCTAAGTTGATAATGTATACGTCTCTGGAATCTTGCACATTGCAACATGACAAGAAGGAAGTAATATTTACCAAAAATAAAGTCTCTTCCTTTAGTGAAAAGAACCGAGCTAAAAAAATATATTGGTTTCATGGTTGGTATACTTCTAAACTTTAAGATACATATTTGTACACAGGATACTTCTAATTTGTATATTTTTCAGTGGGATACATATTTCATTTCCAAATGCTTTTTGCATTTTCTAGCCAATGACCCAATTACTTCAATAATACATGGGATGTGCCTTCTGGTAAAACAAACTAAAAATAAACCCAGGAAAATGTCATATTTTTCAGGTCTATCCAGCATCCCAAATATATCTGAGAATTTCTTGGGAGATGGGGGGGCGGGGGGACCTGAAAAAATGTTCAAAATATCACAGAGATATTAAAAGATTAACTGGGAAGACTGGGGCTGGTTTTGCACAGCCAACACAGGTTCATGAAACCCATTTCTGTTGCCTGTGCCACCGTTTGCATGGCGGCTGCAGAGGGCAGGCAGGATCGCTGGGATCCCAGAAGCAGGAGGCAGCATGGTTTGGAAACCCTCACTTGGATGGCCCAGGCTAGCCCAACTTCATTAGATCTTGGAAGCTAACAGGGTTGGTATTGGTTAGTAGTTGGGTGGCAGACCAACAAGGAAGTCCAGGGTTATTATGAAGAGGCAGGCAATGGCAAACTATAATCTCATGCCTTGAAAAACCCTTTAAGAATTACCATAAGTTAGCTGTGGCTTGATGTCACTTTCCACCACGAACTTATGCCAAATAGTAATTTTTACTGCTTCATTTTGAACTAGCTGAAACTTTGGCATTGTCGAGAAAGATTGCTTAAGGAAGGACCGGAGCTGATGAACCAACTGAAACTAGGCAAAGTTGGGAAATACCAAAGAGATAGGAGCCTTCAGAGGTAAATCTAACAGGGCTCACCAAACACTGAACTTGGGGGGTGGGGGGTGGGGGGGTTGAAGGAGAATACAGCTCCTTATTGAAATATGATATGCTATTTTCTTTATCTAGTTATGTTTACAACAAAAATTACACAAATACACAGAGCTAACGCAAAGCAGAGTTACACCTTCTAAATTCATGGATTACAACAGGGTAACTCTACTGATATATAAGGGGTTGAAGGGTATACACAGTGTCTGTTTCAAGAGGAATATTCTCCAACTAGACTTTACAATATAATTTTTAAAAATCTAAGCACCTCCAGTGAAAATACTTTATGACTATAAAATTATTCTGATGAAATATTAGTGTTACACTAATATGCCCTTTTTAAAAAGTTGCCTACCTCAGAAGTTCTTGGGATTCCAGCATTAAGAGGCTCCTCGATAGCAGGTGATCTACTTTCTTCCTCTGTATTTTCCCCTAGATCATGTAGCTCAAGTAGATCATGTACATCTTGTTCTGGAAAGTAGCCATTCATTGCTTCTAGTTCTCAGCAAAGAAGTTTCCAATGCAGGACGTTTAAACAGGAAAAACCAACTTCCTTTGTGTTTTTAGTTCCAGTCATGTATCTTCTGATAGCACATAACGCCAACAAGTTTTCATTTGGGAAGCTCTTTTCATGAATCAGGCAATGTAATGGAGTTCTTATAAAATAAGACATAGACTTTGAAAGAAATCAGCCCTGAATGTTAGCAGATCGTTGTCGGTCTAGGACCAGGAAACACAAAGTCTCATTCTCAAATTCTGCAGGGCTGGATTTTCCAGTTTGCTTACCTTACTAAACCTGCCCTCTGTAGGCCTAAAGAAGTAACTTAGCCTGAGGCAACCCAATCCTTTTTTGTAGTAATGAAAGCTCAGTTCTTTCTTAGGATGGAATAAAAACAACTGACATCGATAATTGTACTGTATATCAAGGAATTCAAGGTATCAAATAAGAAATATGAATGCAAATTAAAACAGGAGAAAATCAAGCTAGATAAAAATAATATTTTATTTAACAAAAAGTAATTATCCAATTAATGGTTGAATTAATAATTTCAGAGTACAACCTCACCTGACAGTCATCAAGAGAATCTTAAATGACTTATCCAAATTAGATTATTAATTTCTCCATTCTTTGCATGGATACAGTAACAGCTGATTTACAAATGCTACATCCTTAGACACTGCTTTATGCAGATGATGTGACTTTTGCTAACCAATCACACACAGCTCTTCAACAATAATCACATGAGTGGAACAATAGATTAGCTGATTATGGATTACGGCTAAATTTACAAAAAAAAACCCAGAATACCTTGAATTTGGCCCTCAAACAGATGGAACAATCCAAATTAAAAACCGGGGCTTGAAGAAAACCACTCAATTTAAATATCTCGGATCCTACATCTCACCCTACCAGATGCTTGATCTAGAGTTAACGCAGCATGGATGAAGTGGCGGCAAACCACAGGAGTCCTGTGTGACAAAAGAATACCTGAATGTCTGAAGGCTAAAGCGTACACCACAGTTATCTGCCCTGTGGCCCTATATGGAACAGAATGTTGGCCAACAACTCGGAAACATGCTTTTCATGTGATGGAAATGAAGATGCTCTGGTGGATGCTTGGCCTGACTCTTTCCAATTGTGTTACAAATGAAGTCATATGACAAAGACTTGGAATTACACAAATTACAAAGAAAATGAGGGAAACATGGCTCCGGTTGTACTGGCACATTATGTGCTTGGAGGAGACCTCTGTTGCAAAAACGGCCCTATACTTTGACCCTGGAGGCCACTGCCACATGGAAGATCAAAGAAATGGTGGATGGACAGCATTTCTAAAGACATCCGTGCTGGCAACCTTCCCCCTGAAAATGCCCATAATCGAGCTATTTGGCGAAAATGTCATTGCTAACCTCCTCAAGAGGAATACAGTCCATCTTGGAGGAGATGATTAACTTCTCCAAATAATTTTTTTGAATTTCAGACTTGGAACTCCAGTGAATTACAACTCATTGGGAAGTATCAAAACTAAGTTCAGAGTGTCATTTATGATGCTGACAGCTGGATTTGTGTTTTTAGCCCTGATAAAATTGCATATGAATGATTGTAAATATACAGTTAATTCAGAAAACTCATTGATGAGTTCATTTTAATATATTCAGAGCTATGTACTGTGACTAGCTTGGGGAATATATGCATGCATTTCTAGATAGATGAGGAAATGGGGATACAAAGTGCAGTTGAATGAATAGTTAATTTCTTGATCTTCTTGTCTCTGCATGAATTAGAAAATAAATGTTGAAATCAAAGAGCATATAAGCCTGAATTCCAACTGCAATTACGTGCTGCAGGTATGTGCATTTGATTCAGAACCAATATATTTGCAGAACAGGCTGCACAAGTATTGACATGAATTGATTTTTTAATTTCTATCTTTGCAGGAGTTGAGATGCACTATGTTGTTTTAGTAACTCAGAAGCATTGTGCATATTTGATACTAACATATACTGTTAAGAAACCTTTATAATAATCTTAATTGCTTAAGATGACCCTTGCATGTATCTTGGCTGAATACAATCAGTACCACAAATCCAGATTCCTGGAACTTCTGTCACCAGCTCAAAGTATTATATCCCACAGTCTGTGCAGGTGTGATGGTGACCTGAGTAAATGTGTATTGGTTACACAATCAGTTACCATGGGCACATACGGAATGGAATGACAAGAGAGAGATATGGCAGTCAATCATTGTAGATAACAAGCATGTATCAGATCTACTGTTTTGCATATCCTGCTGTTTACACACAAAGAGTCCAAAAGGCTTCATAAAAATGAGTTGCTTGCAGAATTGTTGGCTCCTACAATACACATATCATGCACATATCTTAAATTTTTCAGGTAATAAACAATAAAAGAAAACTGGTCTCTAAGCTGCATGGGAACAGCTTAAAATAAACCCAGAGGAAAATGTAGCAAGTAAATTGACAGAAATAAGTAAGTTATGCTAAGACTGTGTGACTGGCTCAAGGTCACCCCATGAGCTTTCATGGTAGAGTGGTGATTCCAACAAGTCTTCCAGAGCCTAGTTTGAAACTCTAACCACTATATCACATTGACTTCCATATTCATTGAAGAGTAGCAAGAAGTCGGTCCCCAGTGAGTCATACAAGTCAGGAGATTGTGAGTAACCCAGTAGTCACTGCAAGGCCTGGAGCCAATGAACCCTCTATTAAAGGCCAAAACAGCCCTGGAAAGGACCCTGCCTCTCCTCCCTGCCTTTTATTGGCAGAAACAAAGGTTTGAAGGGTGGCATTACTGTTGTGATTGCCTAGAAATGGCTACTGAAGACATTTATTTCTTAAAGCTACAGGCTTCTATTATTAGTAGGTGGGTTAATTCCCACCAAATCAGGGGTGTTTTTCAAGTTTATGGAAAGATCGTTTGGCTGTTCATGGCTCCAGTCTCTAGATTTACATAGTCTCACTTTTGACCACACGGAGAATTAGATTTCTTGATGATTAGATGGAGTTCATTCACCTTGATACACAACTCACACACACAAAAATGATACTGTACATTATGTGATGTTTGTGACTGCTTGGCCTGAATGATAGAGGGTACTTTCCATGTAAAAAGTACCATCAGCTATGACCAAAGTCCCTGCTTCTATTCTTTCATAAAACTAAAGTACACACTTTTCATAATCATGAGGATATGCGTAATATTGATACTTGGAAAGGAAAACATTACCTCTCACCTTACTGCTGAAAGTAGGTCTGTTCACTTCAGATCTACGATCTTTCATGCATACCTGGATCATAATCTTGTGTATTTATAATGGTTTTTCTCATTGTGATAGAAGTGTTGTTTGGCTGCTTCTACACCAAGTTCACTAATTTGAGAATCCCACAGATACAATTATAGCAACACAGGTGTGTTGATAAGGAAACTACCAATCATTAACTTAATTCTTGTGCAAGTCTCTTTCACATCTCACTGAAGTCCAAAGTTCAGTGATTCCCAATATGAAAAAGTCAAAAATGCTTTGTCACTGAACTACTTAAGTGTTTTTATAGGGTTTTTTTATTACTGCCATTGCTCCGAAAACAAGCACACAAATCCCCATTCTACATTCCAGAGACCATCTTCTGAGAACAGAGTACTGAGACATCAACAACTGCAAGTAATTCAGCTGTGCTGCCCTTTTAATTAGGAAGCAGCCAGAACTGCCGCAGAACTGGGCTAACATCTAAACTTATGTGTATTCTGTGAAGGTGCAAATTATTTGAGGAGTTAAGAGCTAAACGTCAGAGTATGAAGATTAAAATAAATATGTTATCTGGATTTGTTTGTTTGTAATATCTACTTAGTTGAATGCAGGGACCAAGCAGATACTCAAACCAACCATGACAATACTAAGCTTTAGTTTCCCAAACGTGATATTATATGCCTCCATAGGAGTAGCAGTGGCGTAGGAGGTTAAGAGCTCGTGTATCTAATCTGGAGGAACCAGGTTTGATTCCCAGCTCTGCCGCCTGAGCTGTGGAGGCTTATCTGTGGAATTCAGATAAGCCTGTACACTCCCACACACGCCAGCTGGGTGACCTTGGGCAAGTCACAGCTTCTTGGAGCTCTCTCAGCCCCACCTACCTCACTGGGTGTTTGTTGTGAGGGGGGAAGGGCAAGGAGATTGTAAGCCCCTTTGAGTCTCCTCCTCCTCCTCCTCCTCCTCCTCCTCCTCCTCCTCCTTCTTCTTCTTCTTCTTCTTCTTCTTCTTCTTCTTCTTCTTCTTCTTCTTCTTCTTCTTCTTCTTCTTCTTCTTCTTCTTCTTCTTCTTCCAGTTCCCCAAGGCTGAAGTATTCTATAACAGTTGGAGTTTGCAGTAACTTTAAGGGCAAATACATGATGTCCATAGCAGTTTTGTCAGTCAGCCAGCTCCAAAAATTAAACTTGTTCTTATTTGATGACCCCATTCCCAACTGTAAAACTGTTGCTGACAGAACTGACACTGGCAGGGTGAGACTTGACAGAGCATCAAGTGACACACACCCCCCGAGCCCATTAACCAAGCAGCTTTAGCTAGCAAGCTTTACACAAGCCAAGAAGGATGACAACCTACACAATCACATTTTTGTGACAGTTGTGTCCTGTTTGGAAGCAATACAGCTCTGCCCCTATGAAATATGTCAGTAAATATATACAGGTGCTGCAACTCTCACAGTTAGCTTTCCCAGCTGCCATTTGAGTTGTCTTGCAGTCCCAGCTCTTTGTATTTAGTCTGACAGGAGAAAGATTCATTTGTTAAAATCTACTCCTTTTTTCTTGCTTACTTAATCGAGCTGTCATTCTCTAGGTGAGACCTGAAGATCTCTTGGAATCATAACTAATCTCCTGACAACAGAGATCAGTTCCTCTGGGAAAAAAATTACTACTTTGGAGGGTGAACTCTATAGCATTATATTCACTGAGGTTCCTCTTCCCCTCCCCAAACTCTGCCTTCCCCATAAACTACTCTATAATCTCCAGGAATTTCCCAACTTAAAGTTGTCAGTCTTGTTACCTCAGGATAATTACTGGCAGTCTTCAGCCACGAGTTATATTTTTTTAGATTAGGATTAGAACTGTTGTGCACCCAGACTGCTTCTGATCAGGCCTTTTCCCCTTAAAGGAAACAGAAACTTGAATATGTGCAGGCAACCTTGTAACAGTGAAGAGGGTTGCCTCCCCTCATCTTCCTTTTTTCTCTGACTGAAACTGTTTCAGCACCACTTTCCCTAGTAGAGTTGTAATAGACTGGATGGTTTAATCATGTTTATTCCCCCAAACCAGAGATAGTGTTTTTTAAGCTTTTTGGGGTTTTTTTGCTAAACATACATTCTAGAAAGCACAGATATTTGGGAACACTTGATAGCTAGGTGAAACAATGCATAACACTAATAGAAAGAAAGAAAATGCTGTTACTACCTAGCTTTACTTACAATGTCTAAACATGTTCTCAGAGGGATCTATTCTGTCCCTTGCAAAAGTTTACAGAGGCCTGCTCAAGGAGGTTTTGGATACCAGGCAAGGAGCTGCACCCCATTTATGGGACTTTCCTCAGAGTTCATATAAGTTCTGCTGGATCAGACCCAGGGCTGGAGTGAGGAGGAACTGTGCCAGGAGCACATGTGTGTCCTGTACCCCTGCCATGCTTCCACCCTCCCTGGAACGTGCCACCACTCCACGCACCCTCCATACATTGGCCACATCCCTGCACCAACACATGCCTGGTGCATCACGCCTTCCCTGTCACCTTGGTGTTACGCCACTGATCAAACCAATGGTCTATTTAGTCCAGACCTTGTTTCACACTGCAGCCAAACAGTTGCCCTAAAGGGCTAATAAATAGGGCAGATAGGCCAAAACCTGTCCCTGATGCTTCCTCCTAACACTGAACTTCAGAGATTCAATGCCTCTGAATATGGAGGTTCATTAGTCTGGAAGTGTTGTTCCTGGCCAGTCAAAACTTGTGGTGCAACTTCAAAATTCCCTCCACGAAGACTTTGGGCCAATCAATTCAAAGTGTAGATTTAAAAAGTTTTTGACCTCTTACTAAAATTAGTGTTGCAGGCAAAAATGAAGTACTGCATAGAGAAATATGAAGTGTGGATTAATAAGAAGGCCATGGAACTTTTTTAACAGGGCAATGACAGGATGGGCATATGGTGGAAATAGTATGTAGATTCTATCTTCTATTCCATTTTCATCAAAGTGTCGACTTTCTTCACCTTTGGGGTTTTATTTGCCCACTTACAAGAGAGAAATGTGTGTTTTTTTAAATCCTATTAATCCATCTGTAGCAACCATCACTAGACAATGGTGGTATTCCAGTCTGCCCTAATGTTTCAATTTCAGTTCCCTTTGTTACTGTTTTTTCCCTTGTTTCCACACAGCTTCATTAGCAGTTCCTTACTGGGCCAATTTTTCTTCAGTTTTTCTCACTCTTTCTGAACATGTTTTCCCCCTGATATTTTCCCAACTGAAACAGTTTGATTTTTGTCTTTTGCTGGTATGAAATGCCTGTGCCATTTTGCAGTGAACTATCCATGTCACCATTTTGTCTTTGGCCAGAATGGGCAGAGTGGCCAACTGCTAGCATTACAGTGGGCCAGTGGTAATTCATTTATGCTTTGAATGAACTGTCATGGGCCACAGAAGGGCTGAAACCAAAAGACAATTGCTGCCTTGCTGCCTCATAGAACATTATTCAGTGTATACTTGAACACTGTGCCTGGGCACCTAGGTGCCATTTTCAAGTTCTGAATACAGTCCATATAGGCTGGCCAAGGCAGCAGTGAGAGAACTGGTAGTGGGCAAGTGATCTATGGCAATTGTGAGAAAACCTGCAGCCTGACAAGTCCTGGGTAGGTGAGTGAGCCAAGACTGTGCTCTTGAATTCTGCTGGACAAAAGAAGTGCCTGTATGCTGTGTTTCCTCTCCTCCCCCTGCCACAACGCACATTTTTCTGTGAATAAAATCAATGCACAGTAATAATGAATGGAGTGTAAACACAGCAAAATTCTTTATTGCTGAACAAAACAGGACAAGTGTAAGGGTGCTTTGAATAATCTCAACATTAACCTTCCAAACTAATATTCCATTTCCCAGCAAAAGGCCCTAATCATAGCTAGGCTGAATTTTTTAGCTACTGTCCATAATTCAAAAAGAGAGAGAACAGTAGTACAACAAATCAAAACAACAACTTGAACATAGGAAAGCAATTAATCCATTGTGATGTCCCTTCTCCACTCACGCAGAGTGCCTACCACCCTCAGCAACCTCTCTCTTTTGGATTCTGTGTTACGGTTAGGTGAGGATTTTACATTAACTATTATTCTGTATCCTTTTAAAATATATAAACAGGCCATTTCATATCTCAGGTCCTCTCTCTCACAGAGACATTAGCAGAGAGGATAGCCCAGCCCCCTTTAATAACAGGCTCTCACTCACCCAGAGTTATTGAGGTTGGAGCTCAAACACTGTTCCATTAACACACTGCCACTGCCACCATTCACACACAATTTAATATATATAAGACATATATTAAATTGTGTGTGTATGTGTTTCTTTCTGTTAAACACATAGCCCACAGGGTTAAACAAAAACAAAAAGTTAACTTCTGTTTATAGTATTAACATAACACTGGAGAAAATAAGGTAGAAATTATAAAGTTTCACTTCCACTGAACTTTTGAATTATGGTCCTAATCCCACCCCTGGGGTTTACTGATTATAAATTGTTTATTTTCACCCTGCTCTAAAAAGCTCTTCTGCTTCACACAAGAAGTAGAAGAACTGGTTTTCATACACTTCTTTTCTGTACCGTAGGAAGTCTCAAACTGACTTACAATAGCCTTCCCTTCTCCATCTTCACAATGAACATATTGCGAGGTAAGTGGGGCTGAGAGAGTTCTGAGAAAACTGTGATTAGCCCAAGATCACCAACATCACTTCCTGGGGAGGAATGGGGACTCAAACCTGGTTCTCCAGATTAGAGTCCACTACTGTTAATCACTTCATCACACTTGCTGTCAGTCAGACATCTTCCTTTTCCTCCTCAGTTCCACAGCTGCCAACTCCCAATTGCTGTTCTTAAGTGTTGGTTTCCAGCTGTCAACCACCAACATTCTGTCAGCTCTCACTGGTCACTTTTAGGGAGAGGTGGAACCTAACCTGTCCATCACACTAATGGAAAGGGCAGAGAAGTGGCCAGGTACAATTCACTGGCAAGCTTTAGGGGCAGTGACTGCATAAACCAATGGGGACATATTTCACCATTGCTCTAGTGCAAAAGTGCAAAAAAAAACCCCCAAGCAAACTGAACATTCTGCAACTGAAAGTATGACACATACACAAGGAAGATCCGCATAAATACAAGAACTATGGGATGATAGCCCACAGCACTATGATCAGAAGCAACCGGGAAGTGGGAGAACTACAGGTCAGGGTTATAGCCAGGAAGACACCAATCTTGTAAAATGATATAGCTTCTTCCTGTACATTCCTGTAGAAAAAGTATCATAGGAGACACAATATGAGTTGAATCCTAACTAAATTTTTAAATGGCAGTATAGAATTTTCCTGCTTCTCTTCTCTCACTGAAGTTTACTGATTTCCACAAAATGCTATTCCTGGGGAATAGGCGATCAAGAAGGACATTGGTGTAGAGGACTTGCAACAAGAATGGATTGAAAGGAAATAGCCAATCTAGTCTGGATCCAATCTACTTGTTATTTCTTTTTATAAATATATCACAATGGCCTCCATTCCAGAAAGTGGCCCTCTTTTATCATCACAATTTGGTAATGCGCAAATCACCCTTTCCCTTCCCCAAGGGAAGGGCTTCTACCCTGACATTTCACAGGTCCTCCATTAGGGAGGTTCCCTGTTGTTTATTTTAGTGAAGTTATTGCTGTGTGTATTTCCTCTATATACACTGGCGTATTTTCAAGGGTACCCCTTGTCCCTGGGCACATCCATTGTGGTCATGTGAGGGGCGCCAAAACGTCCCTCCACACAGGCTGATTCAGCAGGCTTTAGCAAGCCCGGCACTGTTACCAGTGCCTGTTGTAGCCCCGCCCACTCTGTACGGTGGCCTGGAGTGTCCAGGGGGCGGGGGAGAAATCCCACTGTGCTCCCAGGGGCAGGACTGGGGAGCTCCGCCTCCCCTCCCTCTGACCCAGTGTGCCTTATTCTCCCTTAAGTCACATGCCATTACTCACAAGCCTTCTCCCCGGCAGACTGGTGCCCACAGGCACAGGAGAAGTGAAGCTGAGCTGGGAGCCCAGCAGCAACAGAACTGATGATGATGCTGGGATTTGCTTGGTAAATCTTCTGATGGGGGGTGATTTGTGAGAGATTTATATGCTTAAAAGTTAATTTCCCCTTGAATTGGCTTGGAGCTGTTTCTCAGGCCAGCCTACCTCACAGGGTTGATGTAAGGACAAAATTAGGAGAGTTGATGGGGGGAGAGCCATGTATGTTTTGCTGGGGGTGGGGGATGATCTGTGAGAGATGATGCTGATATTTGTTTGGTAAATCTTCTGATGGGGGTGATTTGTGAGAGATTTACATGCTTAAAAGTTAATGTCCCCTTGAACTGGCTTAGAGCTGTTTCTCAGGCCTACCTCAGTTGTTTCTCAGGCCAACCTACCTCACAGGGTTGGTGTAAGGACAAAATTAGGAAAGAGAGTTGGTGGGGAAAGAGCCATGTATGTTTTGCTGGGGGTGGGGGGTGTTTTGTGAGGTGGTGCAAAAAATCATTGTTTGGTCGTGGTGGGGAAGGGTGGCCGCCCATATCCGGGGGGAGGTGCCAAATTCATGTTTTGTCCCCGGGCTCCAGTTTGCATAGATACACCTTTGTCTATATACTCCATGGTTGAAGCCCACTGTGATGAACAAGCTGTGAAAGCAAGCTGTCCTGCTCCTGAAAGAAGAAGTAAAAACAGCCACTCAGCTGTTTTATCCCTGAACCTATGGAAGTGCTGATCCATTACCCAATCATGTTTCAAAGGGAGGATGGAACATTGGAGGGAAGCACAGTAGCAGTCTTAGTTCAAATATGCCTTGGGTGTATTTGGGTCAGCCACAAGAAGAGATCAAATAGTTTGAATACACACACACACAAGTAGTGAGGTCATGTCTTCTGTGAAGTGTTACTTCTTATCTGTCTTCACATTTCTGCTCTTAGGGCATTATCTGACTTCTTCTCAAAGTTCCACACGCTGTCTCTCTTTCAGCTAGTGATGTAGTAAGGACCCTCTCTCTGTTTCTCTGCTTTACTATCAAATGTTTTAGTTTCTGAATGAAGGTTTGACAACACTTTAATCAGGTCATGCAATTTTGATGGGTTTATTACTCTGCCAACACACATTTTAGAACAACCCTGATTCCACATAATCAAAGAGCCTGCTGTGCATCCCTCAACTGGTAAAAAGGGCCTGTTAACACCCGCAATCAAGACAAAAAGAAGACTGTATAAGCAAAGTGTGTTCAACAGAGAAGGATAAATAAGACAGGTCAAATAAGATCACATTTTGAGATGAATTCCTATCTTAATCTGTTGTAGCCAAAACCTTATCTACAATAAACATTTTATGCCAGAATATTTGTTGTTCAGGTCAAAAGAAAACATAAAGAACAGATGACAAATGTTGCAAGGATAACTTTGGCCGTTTCCCCACTTTGAAAAGAAAAGCGAGGCTTACCGGGCTTCATTAACCGCGCCCTACTGCGGCCAGCCTCGCTCTTCCGCCCTGCCTTTCCTTTTCAAGCCTCGGCCGCCCTGATCAGGCTCGGCCGATGGCTTCAGGTCTGGCCACAGTTGCGTCTCGTCGCGGCCGTCTCCCGGCCGCGCTGGGTCCTTGCCGCCGGTTCTTCGGCGGGCCCAGCCCTCGCCAGCTCCCTCTGCCGCGTCGTTGCTGGCCCCGCCCCCTGGCCAGCCGAGTCCGGGGCGAGCCGTCGCGGCAACCCCCGGACAGCGCCATTCTGAACAGGGGCAGAAATGACGTGCGCTGAGGGGTCGTGAGGGCAGCAGAATCGGGGCAGCTGCGTTGTCGCTGCTCCAGTAGTGGGGAGTGCTGCTGGACCCCATGTTACTTGGAGTGAGTAGCTTGCAACAAAAGGCGAGTGGGGAAACGGCCTTTGTTTGCCTATTGCATCTAATTATTTACGGAGTAAATACCTGAGCAACTGTACTATATAAAAGCTTTAAAGGACTTTAAGAGAAACATATGAATAGCCTCATTAAAGGAAGCATACATTCTAACACCAGAAGAACATCCATATGTATGATTTCATTGTTAAGGTTCTGTACATAAATCAGACAATATGAATGCTCTGAAGAAGCTATTCATTAAAATGTCAAGAATGACCACTATTGCACATCTTGTTGTACTAATACCCTATGCTACTGGTGATGAGGCAGGGTGGCTTGATAAAAATTTGGAAAGTTCACTTGGGAAATAGAAATAATTGAGATTATAGAAAAGTAACAGTGAAATACCAAACAGAATAACAACTTTCTAAGTCCAGAATTGCACTGTAAATTACAAAGGATTTATGACACAGGACACTAGAACTTCCAATGTCTACAGTTCTTGTCAAGCATACCCTTCCAGCCACTTTTTCCATTTTTTGAAGCTCTCAAAGATGTTTCTAAATCTTAAAACTTCTGAATCCTTTGACAGCAAGAAAGAGGGAAAAACTGATCAGGCTTAATAGCAAAACAATAAAAGCAAGATCAGAAAGCATGTAAAGCAGAAGAATTTCAAAATAGTTTCAGGCAAATAATGATTGCAGATTCAGCTCTATTCCCCAATTTCTGCAGATGGACAATTAATGAGAGCCACAAAGATGTTAAATTAATTTTTTGTGATTCTAATCCAGGACATTATGTAACATTCATTTGCATATAAATGAACATAGAAAAACCCCTATAATGTTTCTTCTTAACATGTTTTTAAACAAATTTATAAAATTTGCTTTGTTCATTAAACTTAAGTGCCCATAAGGATATGTGTGCTCTTCCAGTTTTCTCCTCAAGTCATCTATTAGTTTGTGTATTGGCGAATCCAGTCATAAACTGCTGTGATCCTGGTGTAAACTCCAGGGCGGTTTCTTCGAGCACAACCTTCACCCCAACTGACAATGCCTGTAAGATACCATCTGTTTCCCTTTCCAATGCAGGCTAATGGACCTCCAGAATCACCCTAAAGGGGAGGGACAGAAGACTCACTATTAGATCAGAGAAACTTCATTTTTTATTTCACTTTGGTGCTTAGACATATTTCTATTTATCCCTCACTAGGAAATCTCCCATTCAAATCTGGGATGCTCTATCCATTTCTATGCATGATTGTCCAAATCAAAGGTCATGTTAGATGACCATTTTTTACTGTCTCTAGCTGCTCATCGAAAAAAT
Organism: Sphaerodactylus townsendi; assembly: GCF_021028975.2. Classification (NCBI taxonomy): domain Eukaryota; kingdom Metazoa; phylum Chordata; class Lepidosauria; order Squamata; family Sphaerodactylidae; genus Sphaerodactylus; species Sphaerodactylus townsendi. The sequence continues at coordinate 46,537,675 of NC_059428.1, read as the reverse complement.
ATGCCACCATGTGGCAAAAGAAAGTATAACAAAAATATTCCCACCACTATCATTCCAGGGATGAAGGGAAGACCTAATTTGGAAAGAGAAATATTAGTAATCCCTTGAAGGAAGTGTTGAAACAAAATTTTATTTTCTACGGGCATTTGAAAACTACTCTGCATTGTAGCTTTTTGCAGTTTTATTATCTGCATTACCTGACATGCATCAATACCACCATTAAGATTTCCAGCACACAGCATCCGAGAAGTAATCAGATCATCATAAAGCTTGTTACAAATGCTTTGGCTAATTATTTTCACTTTTACTTCCTGTAGAGTCTTTGCAAGCTGACCTAAAACAACAGAAATATGCAATTAGTCAGATAAGATATTTCAAATCATAAATGGCAAGACTGAAAATTAAAAACTATCAAGAGCTGACTTCACATAAAGATCATTCCTAGTAAATAAATAAATACTTGGGCTTTAAGATGGATTTCTGGGCTGTGTGTCCACGGTCTGCTAGATGGAAAACATCATTAGCAAAACGACCACAGTCACTCCATTTAGAAAACCCATAATAGCCAGTTGATTCTAACTATGAAAGCCTTTAAGATAGTCTTGATTCCTTTTGGTTGTGGTGGGTTTTCCGTGCTGTGTGGCCGTAGTCTGGTGGTCTTGTTCCTAACATTTCGCCTGCATCTGTGGCTGGCATCTTCAGAGGTGTATCACAGAGGGAAATTTGTTACACACTGTCCAGTGAGAAGGAAATGTTTAGTGGGGTACATATTGTCCATGTCCCAGGGTGGGGAACCCACCACAACCAGTTGAATCTGGCCATGAAAGCCTTCGACAGTACATTAATTACTTTTGTTTGCCTGTATTTCCCCATTAAAAAAAAAGTTTGCAAACCGGTTGAAAAATGTAACACATTAAACATAAATTTGATTTAAAATTACTTGCTATCATAAGCTGTTACCTTGCTAATGACCTATGAATTACACAATTCCAGAGAGCCCATCTCCCTCTTCTGTCACTGATATTTAACTGAGCCAGGTCTTCTTGACCTTATTTTCTTCTAATTAAAAAAACCCCAAATCTAATTCAAAAGGCACAGTTTGGGGGTGGGGGCTACAAATTAGTGTCACACTTTCACTTTGCAATAAACATATCCAGAAATGAACATACTATTTTCTTTTATGGCTCCCCAGCCAGTTACATAGCAGACAGTTCCATAAATAAATAGTCTAGGATTGCTTGGTAAACATATGGGCTGTACCAGCTCATTGAAGAATACTGGTGCTTCCATTTCCAACAGGGCAATGTCATAGTCTGAGATATATTGGTCATAGTGTGGATGGACAATAATCCTTTTGATCGATCGCATGGCTATATGATTATAGTTGTTTTTGTTAATGATCCTTATACCCATATATGCTGTCCAGTCAGATGCTGTAGAGTATCTGAAAAACAGACAAAGAGTGCAATTCCCCAAGCATTGTTCTTCCTCACCTCCCATTCATTTCAAAAGGGATGGTTCAGAATCAGTTCTTAGTGAATTGCACCTGTTTATAAATACTATGATAATAAGATAAAGCAATGAGAAACCTCAGAAAAAGTACCTTTTTATATTATTGTAAACAGCATTAGATATTGATCATATATGATCAGGTGTTGATGCTAACTGTAAAAAAACAGGAACAAAATCAAAAGCTTAAAAGTACTGAAAGAGACATTTGTCTTGATATGAACTTGATGGCTAAGGAAGAGAATGACTGAAGAATGAAAGAGCTTTTGTCCACATTGAACTGCTGAGATATGAGTGTGAACCATATCGATGCAGTGAGAATTTTGCAATCCCATCGTCATGAAAGAAGGTGGTGACTAGGTGTTGAAAACCATTGTGATTGGCCCTGCATGTACAGTTTTGATATTCTACTATCACCGGCATGTCAGATCACACCAGTGGAAAATAGCTCTCATGTGGCTGTCAGTTTGTGATGGTGACTGTCTCTTTCCTGGAAAGCCAGTGATTCTAGCTTCCTGCTGAATAGCATTTCATCCATTTGATAAATATACAAAGCACTGTGTCCCCAGTGTGGTGCACATGGGTGCCACAGTGCCAACTAACAGCTTTACTGGTTCCCACCAAGTATTGTTGCAAGGTGGCTGTAGCCAGGTGGGACTTTTTCCCAGCAGGGCTTTTGATTTGTCTTTGAAGATCTGATTGGCTATACACTGCCTTGTGTCAGAATTCCATAGGGATGTGAAGGGTTAGAACGGTTGGGGACATCAGATTTAGATTTTCAAGGGGTGTTTATGCTTGATACACCTGTAAATCCACAATAGCTACCCAATTATCAATCTAATATTATTATGGACTCCAATTATAAATGTGTTCATATTCATGGGGAAAAAAATGGCAAGAATTGCCAGCTCTGGATTGGGAAATTCCTGAAGATTTCACTGATGCTAGCTATTCAAACAAATCAGTTTCAATCACCTAAGTTGCTTGGTATGAGTGCCAGCATGGTATAGTGATTAAGGTGTAAGATCAGGGCCTGGGAAACAGGTTCAAATCTGCATTCATGCTTGCTGGGGGACCTTGAGTCAGACACACACTGACCCTTTCACCATAAGACAGATACAATATTTCCAGAATGTTTTGAACCCCCCCCCCCCCATGATATTTGTCTGCCCTTACACCCTTACTCCAAGCATTTTGTGGCTGCAGTGAGGAGTTTTAAAACATTTGGGGGGGAGGGTTGGGGTTATTCGTAGAAAGGATGCTTAATTGATTCTCTGACTTTATTCTTTGTAGCTCCATTTAATTGAAGCTTTGGAGATTTAACCAAATGGTTAACCCCCCCTCCCCCCCCCCAGAAATATCAAAAATAAAAAGGCAAGGGGAAAAAGGAAAGAGATGAGAAATGTGAAAAAAATGGTGCTGAGAGAAAAGTTTACAACAGTACAGAGGTGTGAAAAACAGCAGTGGGGAAGATAAAACTTTTAAAAAATGACTGCACTGAGAGGAAAGCTGGCTCGGAAACATTTCAGACAAAAGAACTGTTATAAAAGGGGTTTCCAAAAAAGGAAGAATGGTTGCTTGTGAACATTTTTTGAACCAAAGGGGGAGGAATAATACAGAACTCCATGGAGGAAATGTTATTATTTCCAGCCCCCAAATGTTGTAAATTCTTGTGAGGAAAGGGCCACTCTCAGTCCTGACTCTGGGGCCCTTTCCGCACGGGCCATAAACGGCGCCCTGGGGACGGCAAAAACGCCGTCCCCAGGGAGCCGTTCGCACAGGCGGCGCTGCCAAAACACAGCAGCGCCGACCTGGCTCCCCTCCCACTCCCCCAGGGTGGCATCAGGCCGCTTCCAAAAAACTCCCTCCTGGACAACAGCGCATTCCCGGCGACAACAGTGAACAACAGCGCATTCCCGGCGGCGCGGTACAAACGGCACCGCTGGGAATACGCTGTTTTCCCCGTCCCTCTCCCACTCACCTCGTCGCCTCCATCGCCCTGCTGGCCTCCGTAGACCCTCCCTCGCTGTCCTCTGACTCCTGGGGGCAGGTCTACGGAGGCCAGCAGGGCGATGGAGGCGACGAGATGAGTGGGAGAGGGACGGGGAAGAAGCGGCTCCATGTGGAGCCACCTCTCTTGCGCCGGCCTCTTTGGGGGCCGCTCACACGCTCTCATGCGAACGGCCCCCGCTTCCCCACCGGCAGAATTCCTGCCAGTGGGGAGGCACCCTTTCCGCAGTGCGGAAAGGGCCTGGCTAAAATTTGCAAGAGAGACTTTTAAGGAATATCAGAGTCCTGACATGAAGACAGGCAATGTCAAATCATCTCCAAATGGCTCTCATCTTGAAAACCCTAGAGGGTCAGCTGTGACTTGATGGCACCCCCCCACCACCAATTGCTTGTAACTAGCTTTCTGTTGCATGGCTTTAAAAAGATGTTACACATTTTCTTGGTAATAATTTTTTTAAAAAAATTATATAACAACAAAACTACCAGATAGTGAACCAGCCACTCAACAAAGACTATAAAAAAAATAAGAAAAATAAAAAATAAGAAAAAATATTGTCACCCTCAGTCTTCCATAGAGTCAAGTCCACCTACATACTATGACCGCATAAAAAAGATAAAAGAACATGAACAGATTTGTAAACAAATATTAATTACATGACTCCTACCTCACCCTACATTCTATATCAAATAATCAAAATCTCTTATACCAGCTTTCTATTTATTCCTAGAACAAGAAAGAGAAAGAAAAAAATTATTTTAAACTTCCATTTCATGACTTGATTACCAATACTTACATATATAATCTATTTTAAACTATTACTTTTTTATCCAGAGTTCTTATAGCCTCTGTGGTTTTTAAGTATACTTTTTATATAATTTAAGTAACTCTCCCTCCCTTAATTTATTCTTGTACATTAAGGATCTTTTACTGAGATCTATTAAAGATTTTAAAAAATAGTCCTTCTGGTAACCACCATCTAAATGGAATGTTTTTCTTCTTCAGTGCCTCTGTATTCTTTCCTCTTCACCAATATCTCCCATGGTAGCTGCTTCATGATTGTCAAGTCCTGCCCCAAATTCTGCATTCTCTTTTTAAAATGAATGTGAAATATGTCTTCTCTCATTGATCTTAATGACAGATACATCCCATAGTCTGGGGCACTTTTTTATTTTGTGCAGCAAGTGATCTCACATGATATATTTTATTGATCTTTGCTTGCATTTCTGAAACCGATATAGGCATTTATTTTGCTAGCTCTGGTAGAAAATTCCCCATCTGATTCTGGTAAAGCACGAATTCTCAATGCAAATTTCTTCTGTCTTAACTCCAGGCCAATTAATTTTTCAGCCAGGTATTGTATTTATTTTTGATTTACTTCTATTTTTGTTTCCATTGTTTTAGAGTCTGAGACTTTTTGCAAATCTTCAGTCAGACCTTTATTCTTTTTTCAGTTCTGCTAAATTTTGCATGCATCTATCAACTTTATCAATCTTATTTTTCATTTCTAATATATCTTTCTGTGCACATTGAAGCATAGGTTCAATTCTCTTCATTTTGTTTGGTGAAATTGGGATAGCTGTGTCCAAAATAGTTCTCATTTTGCATTTTGAATCAGCCATTATTTCCTTCTCCTTTTCTCTCAGTTTCAAGCTATAGTAAAATCAAGTCTTTTTACTCCGGGTAGTTTATAAGTCTGGGTGAGTTAATAATTCCTTTTTTCAAGCAAGCTTCTTAAGTTTTCATTTCTTTAAATTGTGGAGGAGCATTACAGCAATACAGCACTAACAGATCTCTAAACAGAATCTGTCATTCCAAAATGGCAAATTTATGAAGCAGTTCATAAATCAGGCATATAACTCAGTTATACTTATCTGTTTGTAAGAAATAGATTCTTGCTGGATGAAGTATATGATGATAGGCTAAACTGCCTTTTTAAATTTATCTTCTTTCTTTCTTTCTTTCTTTCTTTCTTTCTTTCTTTCTTTCTTTCTTTCTTTCTTTATTTATTTGATTTGATTTGATTTGATTTAGTATGCCGCCCTATCCCCAAAGGGCTCAGGGCGGTGAACAATATAAAAGCATATATAAACATAAACATATAAAAGTTTAAAATTTACATTCTAAAACAGTATCCCACGAACCCATATGCAACCCTCCCAAGAAGAATGATGGGTCCCGATGATGTTCTTAATTTTAAAAAAGCAACTTACAGCTTTAAGTAATTTTTTAAATACTGCTTCTTGTCCTGTTGCCAAGAGAATGTACAGTAGGCTCCAATTGGTGAAAGAGCCAGAGTTTCTGGTTTTCTTCCAGTGCCCCCACTCCTCCATTCTTATCTCTCCAGAGCACAATGACTTTCTTTCTAATAGCACTTTTTAATCTAAGGAGCTACAATCGCTTGAGCGAAAATGAGACAATAGAGTCATTTCTCCCATAGGGGAGCAGCAGCCATCATGGTGTTGGAAGCTGGAAGCCCCAAAATGGTACACATTTTTTTCAGCAAATTTACTTTAAGTAACCCAGCTTTATAATACAGTCCATAATGTACATAATATTTATGCTGTGTCTATCAGCAAATTATGGGAATGAGCTTTCCTTCCTAGTAATAAATGCCTTATGCTGAAAAATGCCTACCTTATAGAATCAGAGTCCAGAAAGCAGTGGGCAGCAGATATCAGCCATCTATTTGAAATAATTGATGCCCCACAGATGTGGCCATATGTTCCAAGTTGCAAGCTTGCTTGCCAAGGCCACTTTCCAGACCTGGCATCTTCACCACCAACAATTCTGGTTTTCTTTACCTGATTCCTTCCACAGACTATTTAAAATGAAATGCACATACAAAGAACTCTTAGCATAAGCATGGAAACAAAATGCTATATTTATCCTCCATACTATCACAAAAGTTGCAGCCTTATAACGTTCAACTGTGCAATTCTAAATAGAGTCTTCTAAGAATATTGACTTCAGCGCTTCTAGAACGGTATAACTCTGCTCAGGATTGCAGTGTTACGGTACTTACAAAACTATCCCCAGCACTGAATCAGTCCCTTCCCTCTCTTTCTTTTGTTATTATTTGAGGTACTTTGTTTTTGTATATTGTTAATTCCATCCTTAATGAGGTATACTTAGGACCTCATTTTTTTTGTAATTGACAGTTTGATTGCTGTTGAATTGCTCTGTTGGAAGCTGCTCTGGGCCCTGATAAGGATGGGTGGTCTAGAAATCAAATTATACATAAAGAAAATAAAGAAAAATAAAAGCTAATGGAGAGCTTCTTTCTATGGGAACTTTACATGCATCTTAGAGTACTTCAGATCTAGTATAGGTACACAGGCACTTCCATTTGCTCCCCTCATGAATTACATACCACAGTTCATTTCATCAGATCCATCTGCACAATCTCTTATTCCATCACACTCTGGATTTAGCTTTATTGGGCACTTCCCATTTAAGCATTTATATGCACGCTGTGAGCAACTTTTGTACACTGAAAGGATGTAACAGAGTAGAAAATGGTTAATCTGTTTTGATGGTGCCCTGATATAGGTCACATGGCATAATTTCATACAATAGATTTTAGGAAAAAAATATGAATGCATTTAACAACATCATTTCACATGTGTCTTGGCAATATACTAGATATTTATTAAGACATGATTTTAATTACTATGCCTCAGGCAGGTTCCTAGGTAGATGGCATAAAAAATAAGTAAATATTTTGATGTATCTTACAAGGCAAATCTAAGCACTTATGTCATTCTAAGCCCAGTGGACATTTTTTAAAAAACAGTGTGGAACCTCAGTTTGCCACTGGGGTAGTTATATAATGGGGAAATATATGGTCACTGTCAAATGTCCTGGTTTACAGGTCCGTGTACATCATATACTACTCAAATTTCTTTGTATAACTATGAACAAGAAATAGGGCAACATAATGTGCATAAGGGACACAACCATATAACAGAATTTTCATTAAAAATGTTTGATTAGCCTCGGGGGGGGGGGGGGGGTTGTTAATTTTTTTGATTTTACTTAAGTGAGGTTCTTTTACCAGCTACATCAAGAAGGAAATATCTGTTCAGCATGCAGAAACTTTTCAAATATTCAGAAACAGGGTGGGGTTTGGGGGTGGATATTGGCTATGATGCTTTACTTGGATCTCAGTGGATCATTTTAAGAAGAAATTATTTCTCTTTAGGTGGTTCTCACTAGACCTGGAAAAGGGATGTGATTAACTGTGCCATTTTGCCCAATCAGATATGCTCACTGCACACTGCAGAAGCACACTGCACACTACAGAAGCTCACTGCACACTGCAGAAGCACACTGCACACTGTTAGGAAAAGTATCCATATTGTATCTGTATTTTGCATATTGAGACTGGGGAGGTATTTTTGATTCAGGAAACAAAATGGGGAAGAAAAGCTAAACCTGTTCCAGTTTTCTTACCATCACAGCCTCCCTGAAGCATTTTTAATGATCAGATTAACATCTTTCAACTTTTTTTCAAGATTTTGGGTCTTTAAATGAACTTCAAGAAGCATATTACTCTGTTGCTCATTTGGCTTCCTTTAGCATTCTGAAAACAATTTTGGCCAATAAAATGTTGAACTGGTCAATTCCTTTTTTAAAAAAGAATTGCCATCAAGACATAGCTCACATGGCAATTCTGCAGGGTTTTCCAGGCCAGAGACATTCCAAGGTGGTCTGCTGTTGCTTGCCATTGTGTAGCAATCCTGGTTTTCTCTCATCCAAGTACTTGTCAGGGTCAAAACAGAAATTGTATGACTAGCCCAAGGTCACCCAGCATGTTTCCAGGGCGTAGTGGGGATTCGAGCACAGATTTCCCAGACTCTAGTCTGAAAATTTAACAACTATACCACACTGGCTCTCCAATTCCTATAATTTGGTATTTATAAATGAAAATGTAAAATAGTCCTCGATACTCAAACCCTTAGGACTAAAAACAGCACTAACCTACATTGCCCAGACTAGGTTGATCACATCAGATCTTGGAACCTAAGCAGGGTCAGCCCTTGAATGGGAGACCATTCAAGGAAACTTAAGGCTGCTATGAAGAGGCAGGCAATGGCAAACCACCATTCATCCTTCTTTCCCTTGATAACCTATAATATCACCCTAAGTTGGCTGTAATGTGGGGGCATTTTCTACCAAGAAACTGGTTCCCATTATCAGTCTAAAAATAATTCAAATCATACTTACAGCAACTGTCCTCCTCGTGGCTATCACTTTCACAGCTGTCATCTCCTTTGCAGGTCCTGGAATGGCGCCTACACTTCCCATTGCCACAATCAGTTTCCACTGGATCACAGCCTAGGGAAGGACAATACTGACAAGACTGTAGAATTCTGCTAAATAGCAGATGTTCCTGTGATCATGTGTTCCAGAAACAGTCCATTAATTGTAATGGACTACTTCTACAGTGCAACAATTCGCTGGGTAGTGCTCATTGCTGCAGAGGCACTTACTACAGCAATAGAATGTCTACATGGTCTCTCCACTGTACGTTGGTCACCCCGGCAGTGAAGGCTATCATTTCACCACAACTGGCCTTCTTTTAAAAAAAAATTAGGAATGCTTCTGTGAATGCTACTATAATATTAGCTGCCATGAGAGCTAGAAGGGAAATTATAGTCATGTAGAAGAAGCCTTGGTGTGTTATGTGAAATAAAGATCAGTTTTGGATTGACTTGTTAAACAGTTGATTATGTGATCCTTATTCAGTTTAACTTTGTCATACCATAAATAGACATGCCAATTTGATATCATGTCCTAATTCTAGCAGTCTTCTATTTCTCAACAAAACCCATTTTTAATCCAAACCAAACAACATGCAGCAAAATATAATTCCAAGTCATGTTAACCTAGCCCTTTGTAGCATGTAAGACTTTATATATTTAGTGCTGACCACCTCCCTCACTGTTGCAGGCTGATCAGCTGAGGCAGCCACTCCCCTGAGGCTGATCTGGTGAGGCAGCCACCTCCCCCCCCCCCCGTCACAGGACCCAGCCTGACCAAGTCACATGATTTATGTCATATCCAGTCCTGTTTCCAAATACACCCCTGCACTAGAATAAACAAAGAAGGAGATACTGGGCAACCTTGTCTTGTTACTTTCTTTATCTCACATGGTTTAGTTAAATCTGTGAAGGAAAAATAGATTCCACCAATTTTATAAAATTTTATAAATCCAAATTTTCCAAAACCTTTAAAAAGTTCAAATTTATCAAATGCTTTCTCTGCATAAACCTCACCACACAATCACTCCAAACTGTTCCACAGAAAGAAACACATCTTACAGTGACATGCCACTGAAAATGCTAGCCATAGATGCAGGTGAAACATTAAGAGCGAAAACTAGCAGACCATGGCATCAGAGCCCAAAAAACCCACAACAGCCAGTTTCAACATTGTCCTTTAACTGCTCTTTTGGCAAGAATCCAGCCGCTGAACTAATTTTATCAGTTTAAGGACTGGGAGACTGAGAAAACTGATATAATAGAGAAATGTGTGAATCCTACTTAATTAGTAATAATAAGTAAAATGTATTGAATTATAATTTCATAATTGTAAGTGGGGAGCAAATAATAAATTTTTGACTGTGTATATATTTGGCACAGAAGAAATTGGGAGTCCTTTTTCCCCCTTATACTTGAGGGGGGTTTGTGTATATTCTTAGTTGTTTCTTCCTTCCTTCCTTCCTTTGTTCCCTAAAAAATCTTAAGGACCAATGATTGTACGTTGTTCTTTTGATTGATTTAATAATTACTTGGTCTACTAAGGTTCTAATGGCCTGAACTTATGTTTAAAACTTTTAATCTCATATGCCTCCAATGACTGTCTTAAGCCTGTTTTGTATTTTCCTATTGACAGGAATGAATGCTGGGATGAAGTAAAATCAGAACAGCTTTCCACACATGATGGAAGGTTGAAATAGGGCCTACATATGTACATTCATAAGGCCCCCTCATGTAACTGGGAAAACTGATTAAAAGAGAGAGGGAGAGAGAAAGAGATGGCCATTTAGCATTTCTGTTCCAACCTTCTACTGAAAAAACTTAGGCTGGGGGTGAAGGCAATGCATGTCATTCACCTCTTCCCATTTATATCCATGAATATAAATATTTGAAAAGGCCTTTTGTGCACAACATTTAAAATACCAAATTTGATCATGTCCATAAACTTACCACAGTCGACTTCATCACTTCCATCTGTGCAGTCTTTCCACCCATCACACTTGCTGTTTAAAGGAACACATGTTCTGTCAGAACATTTAAATTGCCTAGGACAAGCTAAAAGAACAAAAGGTTTCCGATTATCACAGTCATCTTAAAAAGCAGTAACAGAGCAACTCTGTCTTTGGTGAAATAAGATTGCTCCTAACCACCATCACCCCCACCCCCTGTATTAGCAAACCACATTATTATGTCAGTGTGCGTGGGAGGATTATGCTAGCATGCTGTGTCAGGAGGCAGAACACTTATGCTGGCAGAACACTCCTTGTCAAGATAACAGCCAAGGCACATGGAGCAGAACAGTCACTGGAGACCCAGGTCCTATATGACTCAGTAATTGAAATGGGTGAATATTGTCCTAATGATCTCCTGCGCAGGATAAATCCCCACATGTAGATTACATAATTCTTACATCTGACTGACATGCAGCATGGAAGTGCATTTTGGTCATAGCATTCTTTCTCAGTCAATGAACATCCAGAGACATGTCTTAATTGACCTAGCCTTCCATCCTCAGTCAATTAACACATATAAAAGCAATTACATTCCCACGCCCCATTCCATGCAGACCACTATGAAATCTGCAGCAACAACAGTGATGACTAGTAGGAATCCAACTTTGTCATTTTTGTCCTGCCAGCACACACGTATTTAATTAATGTTGTTAAATTCAGCTCAGTAATATCATGATAAAGAAGGTTGCATGTGTTAATCGGTCATATGTCATTGTGCTGCCATGGAACATAAAAGCCAACTATTCACTTTATTCCTAAAAATATTTAACAAACTCAATAACTATTTCAGCTGCATTCATCGCTCTCTTTTCCAGTTCAGATAATCTATTAGAGGGATCCAAGCCAGCCTCAATGCAAAAATGTGGCATGAAACCAAATCAAAATGGTTCACTGCCTTTTGCCTAACGTTATCTGGATGTAGGAGAAGTCACCAGAGCAGCAAATAAATAATACTGCTCTATTGCCAGTATTATCACAGCTGGTTGATCAGGTTTCTTTAGGTGATTTTGAAATTCAGTGTGACAACTGTTTGTAGTGCCTTCCAGATTTTGCCAACCTTTCATAACAAGTGTCAGGATCAGACTTCATTTCCTGTAAATCCCGGAGAGTTTCAGTTTAGTTTCCCCTCTGATTCCTTGTTCCCGCCATCACCCAGGACTGCCCACTGCACACCCTACATATACTGGAACTGAGGGCAAGAACCCTCAGTTCCAGCACCCTGTAGCTAGGGTAACATATATTAATAAAGTTATTCCTGTTTCACAGAGCTGACTTTGTTTGAGTGCGTCCAGCCTTACAACAAGCACATTTTAAAAAAATCTAGCATGTTGTCTAAATTCTTAGCCTTCTCAAGAAATTTTAGAGCACTGGTGTCTGTTAGCATTAGCAGCAAAAGCATTGCAGTTAGCAAAACAAAACAAAAAGTCAACTATCAGAAGACAAGAAATGTAATTATTACTTTTAGTTATTATTTAGCAGAACTTTGAAGCAGTTTTCCCAAGCTATAACACTGGCCCCACAAGAACATTAAAGTGTGCTCATGGCTACTTACGGTCTGTGTGACTGAATACTCTGAATTCAATATAAAACCCTCTGTGTGTGACCAGTTCATCTGAATGGAAACTGATGGCAACTGAATAGCCATATTCCTTGACCCTGTTGCCTTCTGAAACTGGTTTACAGTATCTGGTCGAGATATAGGGATAAACTACAGATATATCATATTTTATTGTAATTGGTCTAATAAAATATTATTTTTAGTGATGCATGTATTATAAAGCCATTTCAACAACTAACAACTAATTCTATAACTTTTACCCCTACTGTGATTCAAATGTTATACTTCAATAAGAACATAAGAAGAGCACTGCTGGATAGGACCAGTGGTCTATCTAGTTCAGCAAACTGTTTCACACAAAAGGATGCCTTTGATGTTACCTCTTAACATTGGTAACGAGCAATGTCAACTTCTTGGCTTTACAGCCAAGTAGGTATCACTAGAAGCCTGCTTATTACATTTTTCAATCAGAACTCATAAATCTCGGGGATTCAAAAAATTCTTCAGTTTACTCAGATACAACAGCTCTAGTCACTTATTATACTGAATGCATGTACAAACTGGCAACCCTGCAGTCCTGCCATTTTATCATTGGTTCTTCTTCCATAGCAGTCATTGTGTAGTGGCACCCACAGACTCAACAATGTTGGGGATCCCTACTCTAGAATTTGTTGCATGGTTATCCCATCTCATTTATAGACGCATAATAGTGGGCAGTTCCCTCTTGTAAGACCACAGGTGGGCAGCCCCCTCTTATAAGATGCTCCCCTACACATAATACAAACAATTGCAAAACACATAATACCAAGCTTCTGACTATCAAAATCAGCACCCTGCCCTCCCTTCCCCAGCAATACTACAAGAGAAGGTGCAAGAGAAGGCATACACAGGGGTTTATAGTGTGGAATGCAGGCAGAGGTCCTTTGTCCAAAGGGGGAAAAACCCTATTGTCTAACAAGTTAGTAAACAAAACTGCTCACCTGACCCCATCAATTTCCAGCCAGTCTCTATCACATTTACTGGATCCCAGAGATTGTTCCTGAACTTGTATCACAAGAAGTTTGAATAACAATCTGTATCCAGGTAATGGGGCCTAAGATTTAAAAAAAAACCCTATCTTTAAAAATAAAAAGGAAAATGTATTCCCATTTCTGTGTTTAGATATTTCAAGAGAAACAACAGTATTTGTTCCAAATTCCTTCAGGAAAATAAGTCCATTCAGCACAAAAAATATAAAACAGGCATGAAACCACTTTCTTTATAATTGAGCCATAATACATTGGAATAAGCCATGTGGTTATTTTTCTGAATTTAATAGAAATAGCCCTATTACCATAAGACAGTGGTGGCGAACCTATGGCATGGGTGCCAGAGGTGGCACACAGAGCCCTCTCTGTGGGTTCATCATGGGGGGGGGGCGGAAATTCGCGCGCGCCCCCACACACATATCTAGGCTGGCCTGGGCTGCTGGGAACAACATGTAAGTAACCCTGTTAAGTGCTGTTAAACCCCACTGATTTTCATGGGAAGAACTAAAGCACAATCCTTTACCTGGGAGTAAGCTCAGTTGCTGGCAATGGGGCTTGCTTCTAACCCTCCTAGGGTCGCGATTCACCCATTCGAAGCGTTGCATAGTTGCTTCAAAGCAAAGCCACCGACTACCACCAAGCTTACTCCCGAGTAATGTGCACCTAGGAGCCAACTGTTTTTTCTAAACTAAAACCTCAGTATTCAGGTTAAATTGCCGCCATAAGAATTCTCTTGCACAAATAAGTTGGGTTTTTTGTTGCAGTTTGGGCACTCGGTCTCGAAAAGGTTCACCATCACTGCCATAGGAACTACCTTATTCTTGTTCCTTAACACTATGTACCTACTATTTCAACACACATGTTGTATTAACATTGGTAGAGCTTCAGACCATGACAAAAATTTCAGATCATCTGCATTGAACTAGAGGGCTAAACACCTTTAAACAGCCCTGTGCAGGGTTACTCCCATCTAAGCCCATTGAAATACCTAGGTTTCATTGGGAGTAACAGTTCTTACAATTGCACCTAAGTCATATAACCTACTACTTCAAACCTTGTTATTTTATGGGATATCAAATGTTTTTACTCTCTTAATCTGCTTCTTTGAATATGTATTTTAAAAAAGAATTTCCATTTATTATAATAGTTATTATTGTAAAACTTGGGTGCTGTGTGGTTATTATTGTAAAACTTAGTAGGAAAGCCAGGTATGTATTTCGTAATTAAGATATTGACTTCAAGCCATATAATAAGTCATTAGATAATCTACTAATAGTTAAGAAAATCCACATTTAATAGAACAAATTGCTATGAACTTGTGCTGTTCCAAGTATTTATTCTCAGCATTATAATCCACAACAGGGATAAACAGCATTACCAGGCTACCACTGATGATTACAAGTAACAGCTTAGTGGTTCAGCCTGCACACATTCACACATGTTTATATAAGTACTGTGAGAAATATTCCGCTTTGGCCAAGAAGTTCACACGATTCCCAGTTTTCTTTTCTGTACATGTATTGGTTACTCGGAGAGCATAGCCAGAGAAATGTGCGCTTTGGGCCGAATTTTAGAGGGCATATTGTGTGTGTGTGGGTCTTTTGTTTCCCATTAAAATATGAGAACATGAGTGGGAATGTGATGTGATGTGATGCTGTGCCCCATCGTTTTTTGCTGCTGCTTGCCATGTTGAGGCCTATACCTGACCCTATCCAGAACTGGGGGAAAGGGGAGCTTCATTTCCCCCCCTGCTGCCCCAAAACAACAGCCAATCAGAACACAGGACATGGGATTTTTTTGCATGTGCGGATACGCTTGCAGTGTAAATACAGAACACCTGGGGTCGTGCGAAACAAACTGGAGTATTTCCTCCTGGTCTTCACTTGATTCCTTCACAGAAAAAGGCAGCCATGTGAAGGGAGAAACCAGAATAAAATAGACCCGGATTGTAAGATACTGATTGTAACCTGGTATAATTGTGCCGTGCAAAAACAGCCCATGTTAAGCTGTTACATGTCCATTTCCTCTCACCTCACAAATAATGATTGTACAAGTATAAAACAAAGATTTCCTGCCTTGAATCACACTAAAATTATTTTATTGTTTTTAGTGTACATTAAGGTTTTTTTATGGTTTTATACTTCATCTTAGAATACATACCCTGATAATCCAGTGACAATCAATATTGGGTGGATAGTAACTTGGGTAATAAGGAGAAGTCACAGTCCCATTCCAAGAGATGTAATGGCCACCACATACTGCAAGGGGGAAAAGCAAAAGACTAGTGATAATCTTAAGATTGTTACAATTTTTTTCTTCTCGTTCTCTTTGACATCATGGACAGAAGGCCCATTAACTCTTTCTTCTTTGGAATTACAGTTATAAGAATATCATCCTTCTGTTCTCTTTCATAATTCTCACAGTGCAATTGTTAGCAGTGCAATTTATCCTTCCATGGCAAAAGGAATTAGCGGGCTTGGAAGGCCAGTTAGGATTGCAGTGTCTAAATAGTCTGCTTTGATATATGACATTATGTTAATTCTATGTAAAAAAGGTTGGATCAGAGGCCCTATATCAGAAATGGTATGTACTATTTATTTAGAAGAGTTCAAGTACAGCTTTCATTCAAGACTGGTATGCATCAGCTGGTTCCTTAGTGAAACCACTAAGGAATGTGGTTCCTAAGTCAACCCACTAGGGAATGTTGTACAAAGCAATACAATTCAGTACAGTGCAGGAAAATAAGTAATACTTTCTCCCCCTCGTTGCCCTCCCCTCCCCCCATGCATGCCACCCCTCCCTTCCCTTCCCTTCCCTGCCACCCCTCTCACTCACTCCCCTCCCTCCGCTAAGGTGGGTGGGCCATGTCCACATGCTGGGGCCCCTCCCCCTCCCTCCCCTCCCTTGCATGCCACCCCTCATTCGCTCCCCTCCCCTTGCATGACACCCCTCCCCCTCCCTCCCCTACCCCATCCTCTGCTAGGGTTGGTGAGCCATATCCAGATGCTGGGAGGCCTTCCCCTCCCTTGCATGCCACCCCTCCCTCCCATCCCCTCCCTCCCCTTCCCTTGCATGGTACCCCCTCCCTCCCTCCCTTCCCCTCCCCTCCCCTCCCTCTGCTAGGGTGGATGGGCCATGTCCAGATGCTGTCACCCCTCCCACACCTTTCCTCCCTTGCATGCCACTCCCTCATTCTAGCATATGCCTTGTGCACTAAAGGCAGAGTTGTCTGGCTCTTCACATATGCTAATAATCAGATGATCTAATAATTTAGTAAAAATTTGATACTTCTTTTTAAAGGAGTAGTTCCTAAACTGATGAAACATCAGGTCTGTAATCTTGAAAACATCCCTTCACATAATACTCTGACAGCAGTGGGGTTCATCACAGGGAGAAGTCAGAAGGTCAAACAGAGAGAAGGCTCATGGTACCTTTATTTTGTGATGGAAGTAGCAAAAGGCCAGTTTTCCTCTTTGGTCAGCCCAAGAGGTGAAGAAAAAGGCACTATGACCAGACCAGAATTATATCTTGAACCTAGAACAAGACCTCCCGTCAAATAAAGGTCTGCTGTTCAATTTTTTAATTTTTAATTTATTTGTTTCAGGTCCTGCTAGGGTTGCCAGCTCTCCAGATTTTGAGGGTGGAATCTGAGGAGTGGGGGCGGGGGAGGGGGTGTTGGGAGGGCAGGACTTCAGTAGAATGTCACAGAGTCCACCTTCCAAAGCAGCCATTTTCTCCAGGTGAACAAATCTGCTGCCTGGAGAGCAGTTGTAGTAGCTGGATATCTCCAGCCACCAGCTCAAGATTGGCAACTCTAGGGCCTGCTTATGTTACGGCCTTAACAGGGGTAAGGATTTTATTAAAGGGATTCTCCACCAGCTGCTAAAAATATAACAGCACAAAAATAGCAAAGGGGAATGAGCTCTCATGTTGGCAGCGAGAGGGGCCGAGAGGGGATCTTTTAGACTGTATCTACGGGGAAGGAATTCTGGCAATTGATATTCCACAGAGAAACAAGAGTCCAAATTGAGTTTAAAATATTTATATAAATTTGTTTAAAAATACAAACACACAGTGAGACACAAGAGCACATACATTCAAGTTCCTAAGATATAAAAAAGGTTTTAAAAGATAGATTTGGATGATAGAAATGGAGGGGGGGTTTTCAGGGAAATACGTTACCTAAATTCAGCTGAAGAAGATCTTGTAGAAGGCAAGGATTTCAAATGACCAGCATCTGAATCCAAGCGAAGGACGATATCGTGTCTCAAACTGACCAGACCAAGAGAGGTACAGGCTAGTAATGAGCACATGTGTTGGGGTGAACTGACCTTTTATACTCTTTTGCCCAGGAAGAGGCGGGAACAAGTGAGTTTTAAGTTTCCTTTTTTCTAAATTCTCTGGAATTTCCCATGCTGGGCTTGCTGGGTGAGCTAATTAGCGACTCTTCTATTGTTCTACACCAGGGGTCGGGAACCTTTTTTACTCAAAGAGCCATTCAAAGTAACTCTTACAGTCTCTGCCTTCAGCATTCAGATTTGAATGAGGCTACAGTTGATTCAGGATGGGATAAGTGGTTTTAGGAGAGTCATTACAAAGGGAAGGAAATGCAGAATGCTTACTTATTTGTTGTTGACCTGGGTTCCCAAGAAGAGATAGAAATGACAGTATCTACTGATAGCAAGTTGGCTTTTAACAGTTTCTATAGCAAGGTGGTAATCAAGCATTCTAGTGACTCAAATGGGGGCCTCCAAAGTTATGCTGGAGTAACTCATTATCTTAGCTTTTGTTAAAGTAGTTTGACCTTTTGACATGCTGCTACCTACACCCATAGGAGTGCTTTTGGCAACTGGCTTTTGCCAATATGATTTTAAAGCAGAAGTATATAGAAAATAATATTCTAGGGGTCCTTTGGAGTCGTTACAGTCCCCTTAAAAGCGACTGGAGTGCGGTACAGGGTTTTTTCACAATAAACAAACAAAGAGGAAGGAGGATTGGGGATGTCTCAGTGGGCTTCCTACACTATCGAAACCATCCCCTAGAGACCTAGATGAACCGGGGATGAATCATGCCTTCTGTAACATGAAGTAGCAATAAGCACATAGCATATATTCTTACAATAGCACAATTAGCTAAAATAATCAATGGAGAACTTAACTAAATTCCTATAAGCATACCATAGCATAATAAGCAACAAAGGAAGGGATCAAAACTTTTGGAAGGGAGTGAGGGATAAAGAGAGATGAAGAAAGCATTGAAACTGTAAAATACAATTAAAATTCTTGGACTGGTTACATATAAATTCAAATGTAAACAAACTTGCAAAGGTAATATGCAGATACAAATACATTCCTATAGCACAATGCAACAATTGTTTTAATACATCAATAAAAATAAATTGACATTTTTTTATTAAGCAGGCACCAAAGGAACCAATGTCCTTGGATGAGTAAAACTGTGGAAAATAAGGTACAGGCTTTGTTCATGGTGCAGTTTTGAAATCTGCTGAAATGTCTCTGGCAAATGGCAAAGGAGTTTGCTGAAAAGTTCTTTTGGCACCAATTTTTACTGTCGACTGTGGGTGACTCCCTTTGCTGATGTAGGAGATTTAAAGACATAGCAATAATAGTTCTTTGTGGGACACCTTGCAGGCAGAATGAGACTGTGGCTTGGCGGCAGTCATCTTGGAAACCAGGCAGCAATGGGGACTGCTGAGCAAGGCAATAGCGGTCAGCTGGAACACTTAAACAGCAAACACTTTGGTGGAGGGGGTGCCAAGACGTGTGTAATAAAGCAACATTAGCACCATTTAATAACATCAGGGTTCAGGATGGAACTTGCTTGCTTCAGTTCTTTAGCAGTTGATTGGCATCACAAGGTTCCTGTAGTTTTAGGACTAAAATGGTTAAAGAAGTAGGGGCAGAGGCGTTAGGGCATGCCTGAAATTTGTTGAAAGTAGGCACCAAGAGTCTGGGCCACCATCTAACATGGGCTGGCTTGTAAGAATTGTGGGCATGCATATTTAATTTTGAAGGCTAAATAAAAATTAAAATATTGTTGTCTAAAATTAAGATATGGACAGATCGAAAAAACTAACAAAAAGCATGAAGGCATCTTATGGAGGCACCATGAAAAATATTTAGAGCAATATATAATCTTAATCACACTATTTAAAAAAGGTCTTTGATAGGAGGTAGATGATTGCAAAAATTAAATGCTGCATATCTGATGCATGCTGAATGACAAAATTATAGAAACAACTATATAAAATATATAAAAATATAAAAATGGAGATGCAAGATCTAAATTTCTTGTCACCCCCCCCTTGAGACACTGAAGTGGAGGCTTTTCTCATGAGAAGGAGGAGGCTTGTGACCAAGAGGAGCTTGCTGGGAGGCAGTGGAGTGCGATCAGGAAGCCTGGAGAAGCACAAGGCGGCACTTCACCCATCAGGCTAAAGTAAAAAGCAAAATACAAAGCAAAAATGAGTTCTCCTTCCTCAAAAACACAAAAAGAGAAAGACTTGAGAACAAAAGTGGGAAAAGGCTTGGAAGCCCATGTGACTGAATTACTGAATTGAATAACAAAAAGAAAAACACCTGTGAGGTCAAATAGGGGGGAAACACAGGTATATTTACCACAAAAATACTGCAGCCAAAAATAGAGACAAAGCAAAGTGAAAACAAATTGCAGAACATATTCTTAAAACAATGAAGTGACTTTTCTGTAAAGGCTACTTGCTATCAATTAAGGGTTAAAAAGAAAAATAAAAAGCAAAACTAAATGAGTAAAGAGGCAAACATAGCACAAAGGCAAATGAAAAATCTCTCAACAAAGGAGAACATATGAGGACTTAACACACACACCTAAATACAAGGAAAAAAAGTTGGAATTAGATTCCCCCCCCCTGGTTTTCCAAAAAGTTGGGGCTGAAGCTCTTCTCATCTTGCTACAGTTGGGGGGAAAAAAGGTTAATCACCTTATCTTATGCAAAATCAGTCAATCGGGTGGGTGAGCCTTGTAATCTCTTGTCACTTGAAGGTGTGGTCCACCTTCTGTTTGCTTGTGTGGGGCTCTGTTGGCTCTTCTAAGGCAGTTTGGAGGACCTGCCTGTGATTTCTCAAGAATGACTGCTTCTGAAACTGGAGGCTCTACTTTGGAGCCGAAGTCTGGGGTACCAGAGTTCAAAAGATGCAAACACATTTCAAATTCTCTCTTTTGCTGTGATAACAAGAATTACAATGGCTTGTCTTAGTGCTGGATTTTTGTCAAAAATTGCATGTTCTTTGGAGCAGCTATTCTGCTCCCGTTTTGTTTTATTTCTGAGGTCCGTTTCTGCAGGGACAGCTGCAGCCAATTGTTCCTAACTGGAGTCCTGACTGCAGAGAACTCTGCACACTCTCTCAGAGGCTATGGCTTCTTTTTTGTTTTGGCATTGAAACTGAAGCCAATTGTTCTCTCTTTGGCCGGGCTATCTGAAGTCTGAGATCAGAACTTTGCACATGTTCAGAGGTTAAGACATTTTTCAGTCTGTGCTGTGGGAAAACTGAAACACCAAGCATCCTCTCATCTCCTTGAGAAGGAGGGGCAGGAGTGGCTCAGCCTTACTGGCTGCATTATTTTCCTTTTGCTCTCTTCTAGGACATGTATTTTAATTTCTGCACTTGCAAATTAGCTTTCATTTGAGCAAGTTCACTCTGAATCTGCGTTTTGTCTTTGAGACAAGCTTCTAATTTTTCTCCAAGCTCCTGATTGCTTCTGTTGAGCCTTTTGAGTTTTGAATCCTGTTTCTTAATGCACTTTTGCAAAGCATTGATTTTGGTCCGTCTTCTAACAAGACACTCCAATTTCACAATTCTATTTTGCCAACTTTCCCATACTCTCTTAAGGGAGTCTGGGGAAACTTGTGCGGAAGTTTGAGTTTGAGTTGCTTTTGAAATCTTTTTATTGGGTTCACCCTCATATTCTGCTGGCTTTAGCACTTTTGCAGTGGGGTGTCCCAGAGAAGGAGGGTTTGAATTTAAAGTGGCAGATTTCTCTTTCCCAGGGGTTCCTGTTACTGCCTTAGGCATTTTGGCTCTTACTGGCGATCTGCTGGAGCCTTGTGGAACCTGGGCATCCTATCGCACGTCAGGGTTTGGATTTTGGAAACAGTGACAGCTAGGAGATGGGTTGTGGCGTTGGCACAGGAGGTGATGAGGGGGGGGGCACTAGTGTGGCATTACAAGAGTGGATAAAGAGTGTCATTGAGGGACCTGTCAAACTGAGACATGTCATAGCCTAGGCCCTTGAGGGTCCTGCCCAAATACAGCTCTCGAAAGCACGCACTGGCCTCTGGCCCGGACTGAGCAGGAGCTTGCTTAGACTCAGGCTGGTAGAGCACTAATCTCTGAGGGGGCATCGCCCGGCAGGGAGCCGGTTGTGGAGGAGGAACGTAACAGGAATCATAGACTGAGCCACAGGAGTTTCCAAAAGAGCGATCTGGGCGTCTGTCCCAACTCCAGGGTCTTTATAATTACGTTGCATGTCACCTTGCCTTTTCTCTGCAAATTGGAATGGGGGGGGCCATTATTGGCGCCAGTGACTGCCTGAATGGAAACTCTGTGGATCGGAATTCACTGCTCTTTGGAAGGTTTAGCATGGAGAGGAACCTGATCCCTTAAGATGTCAGCGGTCAGCCTGGTGATCATAAAATTCCAACCAGGGAAGCCTACAGGTGGGATCAGCGAGACCAAGAGCTATCTTGGTTTTGGGCATTTTAGGCCAGCATACATGGCCCTCTTAAAATCATCTGATTATAATCCTTACACACGGAGTGCAGTGGATGGAACCGTTGTGCAATTACAGCAAAAAAATTGTTCGCGGGCACCATAGGCCAGTGGGCTTTTCGCCTGGAGCCTGCGTTTCCAAAATGTAGAGACCCTCTAGGGTGCGATCATGCCAAATGTAAGTGCCACTATCACCAGCCCATTGTACTATGGAGATTCTCAGGTCCTGACTAATGAGAGCATCATTAATGGCATGAATCTCAGGTCCTTTAATGCAGAGTCGGGCTAACTGGTAGACATCGAAGCCAGTAGCTGAGGGGTAATTCAGAAAAACTTGAAGAATCAGGAAATGCCTGTGGTCTGATTCGGGGTCCCCTAGCCTCGCAGCAACAGCTTGTACTTCAGATTCTGACCAAGGGATCACTCTCAAAAAAAAACTTCCTTGCGCTACAGTATTCCTGGGACCAGTGGTTTCTACCTGCCCTAACTCTGGCCGGGGTTCACAGGAACTGCTTCCTCCCATTCAGGGTTAAGAGGAGGTTGCCATAACATCCTTAGGGACTTCAGGTTCTATTAGGGACTCATATTCGAGAGAAGTCTAAAAGACTGTCGGGTGAATTGAGGCAATAGCAGCCTTCTGCAGAGCCAACTTTTGTTTCAAATTTGCAATTTCAGTGAGACAAGCGGAATGATCAGAGTCCTGTTTTGCTGCTTTCTTTTCTTGGGCCAAAAAACGTGCCACAGTCTGGGTATCCATTTAACTGCTTAGTTAGATCAAAAACTTCTTGATCACGTTCCTGGAGTCGCCCGGGTTTTGTTAACTCATCAGCTGCTGCTTGATGTCGTCGCGGGAGGTCTAAGGAGAGGTCAGATTATCTCTGTTATTAAGGCCTGCTATCTCATGAGCTTGGTTTGAATCCCTTTCCATGCTCCTTTTTAAGAGTTTCAATTTCCACATCTTTTTCCCTAATTTTCTGGTCATGGTCTTTATTAAGATTCTGAATCTCTATATCTTTTGTCTCCCTGAAGACAGAGAGCACTTTCTCATGGGTGTTATTATGGGTTTGAATTTCTGCATCTTTTATTTCTTTGGGGCAGCCAGCTCTTTATCATGGACCTTAATGGGGTTTTGAATCTCAAGCGTCGGGCCTCTCTAAGGGCGGTGAGCTCTCTATCATGGTCTGCCTGCATTGTTTTAATAGTGTGGCAGGCCTGTCTAAATTGGTCGGTTGCAGCATTGAGAGCATTGAAGAGACCCCAAATTCCTGTTGCTGCCTTGTTTGACCGTCCCCATTTCTTGGCTACATAAGACGATGATTCTCAAGAAAAGAGATTCTTGAGTGGGTCAGGGCAATCAAATGCATCTCTGCCCGCGGGTCAGATCCCTGTTGAGCAATCATTTATGGGCTTTGGTGCCAAAGCATGGCTCCTCTTTAAAATGCTTTTGCCACTGTTAAGGACTGTAGTTGCAGACATAGTAAAGAAAGCGGTTTTCCTGCTAATTTTTTTCCTTACACAAACTGTGATATTATGCCTGCTGCAGGGAAGGACTTAGCTCCTTATTTTTAAGAAGTCCGGTAAAAACAAAGAAATAGGACTTTGCTCTTTATTTGAAGAGGCGTCCTTTACTATACAGGCCAATAACACAGGTGGCTTTAAGTCCACCTCCTTACTTATTTTGAAGGGGTTACGCTAGATGGACTCACACAGATAGAGAGTGAAAACTGCCTCTTCATGGCGAGAGGGTTCACTACCAGAATGTCTGTTGCCTGAGTTACTGCCACCAGCGACATATGATGCTAGCCACACAATCAAGGATCTGTGCACTAAAAAAATGTGGATGCTTATTGCAAAACACTTGAAATAAACTTTCTAATGGGAATGAATTTTTTTTCCTATCGTGGGTCTCTTTCAAGAGGCTGGCTGCTTTACTACTGGCTTTTTTAAGTTGCAGAGAATGTTTAAAATATCTAAAGTAGTCTCAAGCTTCCCTTGGGCTGGATAGAAATTGCTGGCGTCCTTTTAGCATGAACTTGGCAGTGATGAGCGAACCCAAAGAAACAGACGGGCAGCTGTGGGCACAAATCTGAGTGAGAATGCCCCTTCCTGGAGGAACAGGCGCACAAAACAAGGGGCTGCCTGTATGTCTCTTATGGACAGACAACTCAAAGAACACTAACACAAATGGTTGGAGTCTTAGCTAAAGACCACAGCGAAAAGAACAGAGGAGCACAACGGCTGGTGCCTTGGTTAACTGACCACAGCCAAAACACTAGAACTGGGCAAATGCTGGGGCTGCCTTTTACAAACCCGCAGCGAGAGAACTTTTAGAACTGAGTATTATTTTTTAAAGTTGGAGCTGCGGCTGGGGCCTCTTTAAGACAACGAATTTATTAATAAATGGATTTTCTGGGCCAGAACAACTAGACAGTGCTGGTGCCGCTGCTCTTATGACCACAGCGATTAATAAGCGTATTTCTCAGACTTAGAGCACTTTCAAACTATAGTTAGGAGCAGCTCAGCGGGTGCCTCTCTCTATTGCGTGCCAAGCCTTTTGGTGAGTTACGAGAGCAACCCGCGAATAAACAAGCGCACTATGGATCCTATCTCCAAAGGGGAAGGGGGGAACAAATGGCTTTAACACAAAGGGGTCCTTAACGGTATGATTGTCCTGCCGGCAATCCCCCTAAACTAAAATTATGATTTTCTTCCTCCCGCAGCCAGAGATTGCCAGATTCTGACCTTAACCTCACCCTTGCAATACAGACTGGCTCACTGAGGAGCTAGTGGCCAGCTGGCAAGGCGTCTTGATGAGGCAGATCAGGAGATGAAGGAAAAAAAAACCACCCAAAATTCCCGCTTAGTCTCTAGGCAGCACACACACACAGTTCTTAAATAAAACTCTTCGAATTCCAATGCAAAGCCTCATTGCTCACCAGCAAAGGCTGTGCACTAAGCTCTTTTGGCAAAACGGGTCACTGCCAGCATTCCTCGACCAAAGCCCGCCCGCTCACTTGCCCGCCCGCTTACCTACTTGCTTTGCCCGCCCGCTCACTTGCCCGCCCGCTCACTTGCCCGCCCGCTTACCTGCTTGCCTTGCCCGCCCACTCACTTGCCCGCCCGCTCACTTGCCCGCCCGCTTACCTGCTTGCCTTGCCCCCCCGCTCACTTGCCCGCCCACTTACCTGCTTGCCTTGCCCGCCCGCTCACTTGCCCGCCCGCTTACCTGCTTGCCTTGCCCGCCCGCTCACTTGCCTGCATGCCCGCCCGCCCGGCCACCTGACTGCTTGGCCCCCTCGCTTGTTCGCCCCTGCCCGCTCGCTCGCTCACCCCCCCACTCACTTGCCCGCCCGCTCGCTCGCCGCTTACCTGCTTGCCTCGCTTGCCCGTCCGCCCCCGCTCACTTGCCTGCCGGCTCACTCCCCCCCCCCACTTGCTCTCTCACTTGCTCACCCCCGCTCTGCTCGCTCACCCGCTTACCTCGTTTCCTTTAATTTCCGGGAAGGGGCAGCCACGCAGGGAGCCTCACAAGAAGCTGTGAAGAGCCGCTTGCGGCTCCGGAGCCGCGGGTTCCCGACCCCTGTTCTACACCTTGGGACAATGGGAGTCAATTGGTCCTAGATTAAGTCAGGAAGCACAGAATGGCTTTATGCAAAGTAACTCTTACAGTCTTTGCCTTCAGTATTCAGATTTGAATGAGGCTTGATTGATTCAGGATGGGGTCTTCTTGTAGGGAGATCATATCTATAGGTTGGGGAAATGCAAGGAAGGAACCATCTGTTGCTAGAAGAGATAGTGAAATTCAGCAACTGATGCTAATGTAGCTTTCCATCTTCTTTGTCTTTAACAGTTTCTATAGCAAGGTGTGGTAATCAAGCATTCTCGTGACTCAAATGAGGCCTCCAAGTTATGCTGGAGTAACTCATTATCTTAGCTTTTGTTAAAGTAGTTTTGACCTTTTGACATGCTGCTACCTACACCCATAGGAGTACATTTGGCAACTGGCTTTTGCCAATATGATTTTAAAGCAGAAATATACTGCTGTGAGAAATATATATATTTTATAGGATTGGTCAGAGGGCTTACACTTAGGACCCAGTCATGACTCTATTTTTAAGTGAGGCAAGAGTGCAGTGGGCTGGAAGCCCCAAGTGAAAAAGCCACAAGTGGAAATGAGGGACAAAGTTCAATAGACAACAATGGCAGGTCAAGTTGGTGCTTGTATTATTCAGCTGCTAGTTTGCAACCAATACCTGCATTACATCTCCAATATCCTTAGGAAATTAGGAAATAGAATCCATGGATATCTGCTTTATCCCTGTTTCAATTCGAATAAATATTTCAAACAGATCACAAGTAAATCTGAATTATCAAAAATAGTGCACAAAAATGCCTATGTAGGTCTGACTGCATACCAATTTTGGGAACAGCTTGAAAATACGCTTTCAGTATGTTGCTCTCTTTTCTTCGGTCCAGTGAGAATGTGACCAACATTACATATTTTGGTTGAAGTTAATCAGATAGTAAGGGGAGTTCTGTCCCTGACATTCAATAACTCATCTGAAACAAATTTGGCCAATTACAACTTGTGAGTTATTTCATTGTGCTTTTCTGTAAACTGTAGATGTTATAGTTTGCTACAATGGATATGGTGCATTTGAATTAGACCTGGAATTTGGTTTTGTACAAATTTGAAACATGTCTAATTCTACGGATAATAATATGTTGTGAAAGTGATAACTATGACAACTGCATTATACTAGTCTTGTATACATAGTCTGTCTGCACAGTAAAAGTTTTGTAAGCCACAGTTTGTGGGGACTAGATGTTGCCAGCTGTCAAATATTCTGGATAACTGAATCTATTGTACTGCCTTGCCTTCTACCCAGAGGAAACCACAGCAATCAAACCCCACATCATTGCAACCCCACAGTGACAGTCCCTTTAAGGTTTGAAGCCTTAATTCTTCCTATCCCAGCTATTATCTAATCCTACTTGGTAAAGCAGAAGAGTGGGCAAGCAGCAAGGGAGCTGTCCAAGAATGAAGTCAGCTGGCAGTACTGGCTGTCAGAAACCCCACAACAGCTGGACACAAGAAGCCTGGAGAGGTAAGAGCTAGGCATGTGTTTCTGAAGATGAAGGCTTGTGGTGGATGCTGGGATGGGGGAGTCTTCTAGATCAGGGGTAGGGAACCTGTGGCTCGAGAGCCGTGAGCAAGTGTTCTTTCTCTCACTTTGCACTACTAAGTTCCTTCCATGAGTCAAGTCAGCTATTCCATTCCTTGCTCTCAATGTCTCTTGGTAGGCAGTAGTATGTGGAGCACCAACTCACAGAAGCTATTGGCTTTTTTAAGCGGGCTTCCCCTCTCACTCTGTCTCCCCATTGGAGCAAGTATGGCTTTTCCTAGGTGGTCAACAAGTGAGTACTGCTGGTCTCTGAGTCCTTGCCCGCCTCTGCAGGCATAAAATGATTCATCCATGCCCTCTTCCCTAGAATGAGCGGAGTAAAAGGTAAAAAAACTCAATATATACAGTGTTATCTTTATTTTCAATGTCAAAAATTATTTGCGGCTCCAAGTGTTTTCTTTTCCCATGGAAAACGGGTCCAAATGGCTCTTTGAGTGTTAAAGGTTCCCTACCCCTGTTCTAGATGATGTCAGTTACTGAGTTTTTCACATAGTCAAATGTGGGATAGCAAAGCTTTTACTGTACAAGGCAATGAAGATCTGTTTCTAATAGCCCAGCTAAAGTCTGCATAGATGTAAAAGCAAGCAACACATGCATTTTAAATACATCTCATTTTTTAAACTGGGAACAGAGAAAAAGATTTCAGCTTGTGACAAAAATTGAGATTAGGAGAAGAGGAAATTCATATTCTGAGCACACTATTTTTGAATTTACAGTATCGTGCTTCTTTTAACTGAAGATCAGAGGGCATGAATCTAGTATCTTACCACTGCTTGAATCAATTATCTGATGTTCACTGAATGTTTAGGATTTGGTACATGCTTTATGCCCCATAGCGTACACTTGTCCTTATGCTCCTACCTTGTAATGATCTTGTTTTGCAGGGGAAGAAGGAAATCATAGGCAGATAGCCTGTGAGATGTGCAGCTCCCAGGTGATACCCCATGTGCTGTAACAACGACCAGCCTCACCACAAAGTCAGATGGAACTCGCAGCCTCCACTGATAGAAAGATTTCTTGGGATTAATCAGCGTCAATGTCCTATTATTACCAGGCTTTGCATAAAGGTCAAAGGCCACTGGTAGACAAAACAAAAGCAGATCAATTACTGAAAAGCAGTAAAGAGAAAAAAATTAAAGAGAAACTAATTCAGACCCTGTCAACCCAGATCCCAGTGGACAGATATCTCCATCACAAAAGGCAGGCTTGTCCATCTCATAAGACAAGGATTGGTTGTGAGCCAGTTCTGTGCTGTGTTCTCACCCCATGAAGTTGCCCCCCCCCCTTTGGAACAAGGCAAATGCAAAAAGGCTGTGAAAAAGGATCTCTTCTATGACACTGATTTGTGTCTTGAATTTCTCAGTGTTCAGCCAGAGCCTTTCACCAATGAATTCAATGAAAAGCAGCCCTAAATGAACCAGCTTATGGAGAAAGCAAGTGAACCACATTACTTTAAGTGGACAAACAATAATGTCCAGTTTGGGACAATTAACCTTTCATCAAGTTAAGTCCTTAATACTTTTCTTCAGAACTGAGTCCTTTTGAGTTCTGTGACTTGCACTGCCATCCTAAAGAAGTCTTCTCAGGATCAGGTCCATCCTTGGAAATTGTCCAGACTCCTGTTACAGTTGATTACTCATGGAGAGTAACACCTTTCTAAATCCACTGATTTTAATTGTAGCTCTGCTGCAGATGGTAAAGATATTTTATAACATAGTGAATTTCCTTAGATAAGAATTTTGACAGTGATTCTCGTAATTAAACCTTCTGCTGATTATTAATACCTTTACTATCTCTAACTAGAATAATTCTTAACACAATGACACTTTACAGATTATGAACAGAAGTTGATTTTTCTAACACTGTTCAGGATTATTTATGGCAAAGGGCTATTCTCATCCAACTCTCTCTCATTCTCATTCCCTTCCTCAACCCCCCACAAGCTTTTTTTCAAACAAATAAATCACATCAACATTAAGCCATCTTCAGAGGTCAAAACCAGAGTGTAGTCCTATCTGTGGCATTAAATAATAGATTTTTCCAAGATATTATCTTATTTATCCCAGCTATCCTGTAACAAACTGTTCACACAAGATCCATTGCCTCTAAGATTTCTGAAGTCCCAAATTTCACTCTTCTTATACCAGTGCTAAAACGCTGTTTTCCAGCACAGAAGAAGCACCTAGTTTTTATCTATGTTGAGAATGGAAAATGCAGCTTCAGTACCTTTCTAGGAAAGCATTATGTTTGTGATTTTTGGAAGGTGGGGGGTTGTTTCTGTTTATTTGTGTGTTTGTTTGCAGGAGCAGTGACAAACAATAGAGCAACTGCTAGGTGATAGCTAGTCCAATCCTGAACAGAATTATAACCTTCTAAACTCACAGGTGTAACTTTGCCTAGGATTGCACTGAAAATGGCAACATTTTTGCATTTCCCCAGAGAAAATTAATTGCACCTCATTTAAATATCTGGAAGGTGTAATTAAAATGCTATTAGCAAGCACACAGAGAGGGAGGAATTGGATATATCCCACAATTTTTTTTCTCCATATGTTGTTCTTCTAACATCCAGTGGTCCCAGAAGTACACTCTTTGTGGAAAGCCAGCATGTGCACAAGATCAATTCAGGTCAGGAAAATGCTGGGGGTGGGGGGGTGGGGGTGGGGAGAAAACCTGAAGCCCTTTTCCATTTAGTGTCACACTCACAATCCAAATTGGGCACCATACAGACAGGAGTACAAGAGAACCTGCAAGTCACACATTATTGTTTTCTCAGATTCAGCCTGTGCCCTCTGTGTGTGTACTGTCAAATCACAGCTGACTTAGGGTTTTCAAGGCAAGATATGTTTGGTGATGATTTGCTATTGTCTGCCTCCATGTCATTACCCTTTATGGTCTCTCATCAAAATTCTAACCAAGGCAGACCCTGCTTAGTTTCTGAAATCTGATGAGATAACACTAGCCTAGGGCAGTGGCATACCGCAAATAAGGACATGGGATATTCCATGTCCCCAGGCGCAAGCCTTTTGGTCATGTGGGGGGGCTCCCAGTGGCTCCCCTCATGCCGTGGCGCCGCTTGCTGGCACCCAAGACAGGGCCCAGCTGCGCTGCCAGGAGGCCTCTTGCACTGGCACGATCCCCAACCTCTCACAGTGGTGCGATCCCCTGGTGGGGGAGAGGGTTCACATATCAGGAGAGGCCAGGTGTGCCAGCAGGGAAGATGCCTCGTGCACCACAGGAGAGGCCTTGCACACCGCAGGAGAGCCACATGGCCGGGAGGCCTCTCCCCCACTGGGTATCTTCTGCGGTGCCCTGCCCCCTGCCTCCCTGCAGGCTGGCTTTTGCCCTCCCCATAGCCTGGGGAGGACAGGAGGTGGCCTGCAGGAAGGTGGGGGGCTTGGATGGGCACTGCGGCAGCAGGCAGCCCAGGAGCTGACCTCCCGCTGTGGTGCCCATCCAAGCCTCCCGAGCCCCACCCCTGAGTTCCACCCCTGATCACAGGGCAGGCATGGAGGTTGGGGGCCACCTGGAACAGGTGTTGTTCCTTGGCGCCATTTCCCCCCAATACGCCTCTGGCCTAGGACTATCCAGGCGAGGGGTGTTCTCCGTAGCTGTAACCATATCTGATTTGGAGCACTCCCCCCACCTCCTGACTATTAACATTAAAAAGATTTTATGCTAAATAAAGGCTAAAGAAAGAAAGCATTAAAAGATATCTGATAATGGATCTCCAACAAAGGTTGAAGACTGTGACTTAGGATCTGAGATGGTGCCTGGGAGGACAGCACTTAAGGAGGGGAGGGAAGTCAGTAGGGATGTGATCCCACAAAGTCCCTCCTCCAAAGTTGCAATTTCCCTCAAGAGAATTGATCTCTATTGTCTAGCCATCAGTTGGAATTAGAGAACTCTAGCCATCACCTGGAAGCTGGCAACAGTGTAACAGTGTGTAACAGACTTCCCTCTGTGATACACCTCTGAAGATGCCAGCAACAGATGCAGGCGAAACGTTAGGAACAAGATCCACCAGACCACGGCCACACAGCCTGGAAAACCCACCACAACCTGTGTGTGCATAGCCTGGTGAGGTATTTATTAACAACTATTAGTTGTTTAAGATGGGAAGGGGATTTTTCTCTCTCACTGTCTTTGTTCTGCTGAACAGCTGTAGCATGTTATGTAAGGATAACAACCATATGAGCTTAGGATCTGTGCACCAAGCCTTGCATTCAATACTCTCTGTTTGACAGATTCATACAGCTTCTGCCAGGGCTTGTGCTTTTGCCATTGCAGCTCCTCTTTCATGGAATGAATGGTCTGTCAAAGGACGCATGTAAAGGACTGACACTGAGGACTTTCTCTTGGCCTTGTAAGATGATTCTGTTGTAGACACAGTTCCTCTGTGTATTGATCTTACTCTTGCTTTGTACATTACAATTGTCTGGTAACATACTAGAGCCTATTTTATATGCCTAACAAAGGTTGTTGTTGTTGTTTTATAGGTCTTTCCAGTGAAGTTGGGACTGGGTATGCCTGTTATTATTGTGATGCCTTGATTAGATTCTTGGATGTTTCTTGGATCACATTTCAATATTTTTTTAAATCTGCTGACCTGTGTATGCTGCCTTGGATTTTGGAAAGGTAGGATATAAACAGTAAATAAATCAATAGACAGATAGACTTTGGGATAGGATTGCTGGGACAAGCCATGGAAAGATTTACCTAATCTGTTAATTCATTGCTTCACTTTTTTCACTTAAAAAAAAGTGTTTATAGCCCCTTTGGCTGACTATACATTGTACTGTCACAAAACCAAAAACAGCATTTCTGTATATTCAAGCTTCTATTCTCAAATATGAGCACTAAAAAAAGTAAAATAAACAACTAATTGAAATTACCACTTGTTTCAATTGCTTCACCAGAGCTATAAAATGATAGTCAGCACTGATGGCATTATTTCTGTAGGCTAGTGTTTATTTCTTTATTCATACAGCGTAGTTAAGATTATTGCTAGTCTTCTTAAGTAAAGTAAAATTGATGAATACTTTCAACATACATATTGTCAAAGGCTTTCACAGCTGGAATCAAATGTCTGTTGTGAGTTTTCCAGGCTGCATGAGTTGTGGTCTTCAGAGGCATGTCACTGAAAAATCTATTCTCTCCACGCCACCCACAGATGCAGGCAAAACATTAGGAGATAGAACTACTGTATCACAGCCACACAACCTGAAAACTCACAACATTCACTTTCAAAATACCTATTATATTGAAATACTGCAGACTTTATTTCTGTGGCCAGTTAGCTAATGATTAATTATTAACTACAGAAAAAATAATCTGTGATAGTCCAAGTTCTACACAATGGCAGTTGAAAATGCTGGAAAAAATTGTTCAGAATTTAGAACAACAAGAGCTTATTATCTGATTATATTGGTTGGAATTGATAAAGGGCTGATGCCTGCCAAGCTAAAACCTATCCACCAGTATATATATATAAAATAAATTAGCTCTTACCTGATTTTAATGTAACATCATAGTCCATATAATCTGAAACTAAAATGAGTAATAGTTAGCAAAGTTGGTTAAATTCACCTAAGTTTTGAAACATGGAAAGAATACCAGATGTTTCATTACCAAAAAGTTCCATTGTAATTATGTCAAAATCTTCTTCCAAAGAATCTGTTTCAGATGAACCATTAATCTTTGGGGGTCTCCTTTTACTAATGATTTGCTTTTGCTTCACTGAGATTACATTTTTAACAGTGATAACAATGTCTTTTGGGGCCCAAAAGGTGCTCCAGTAGTATGCTCGAAGGCCAGTTTTTCCTTCACTAGAAGAAGTAAGAATGACAAACTATAAGGTATACCATAACTATAAGATTTTATTGCAACTACTTGTATCTATTGGCCTAGGCACATCAGTAAAACTCATTGTTAACAGAATTGTTCTGAATTCTCTTGAAAAACAGAGAGAGGCACCAAGATGATTTACACAGGACACAGGTTCCATCTGGTGCCCCCACCATGCACCTGTATAATAGTCAAATATGAACTGCAAATTCTCCTGTGCGCAGTACCTCCTTGGGATCAAAGCTGTGGAATGCATAGAGAAGTGGACACAGCCTTTCACAATATACCATTTTCCTGATCCAAAACAGCATCAAAGGCACTACCCCAAGTATACATATGGTTTTTCCAATGGACAAAATACTGCCCACTGAAGACTAAAACAAGTCAAGATGATCAAGGGAGAAAGCGGAAGGCCTTTCTCCATGCTCAGTCATCATGCATCATCATGCAATCACCATGCAATCACCATGCAATCATCATGCATCAGCATAAGGTAGAGTGTGGTGGTGGAAAGTACTGTCAAGTTGCAGACAATTTGTGGTGAACAAGCAGAAGTGGTTTGCCATTGCTGCCATAGTGTAGCAGCCCTGTACTTCTGTGGTGGTCACCCACCAAGATACTATTCAAGCCTGACCCTGCTTAGTTTGCAAGATCTGATAAGATCAGGTTAGCCTGGGCTATCCAGGTCACAGTATACCACAGTCCAAACCTGTATACTCTATAATTAAAAAGTCATCCCAGTTCTAAATATTTGGAAATGTCCCACGGCTTTTACTAGAACATATTTTTAGCAATGTTTCTCTCATCCAGCTAAAATTAGTTGTGACTAATTTCCACTGAAACCAGAAAATTATTGCGATAAATTTAAGTCCTATTGCTTTCAGTGGGACACAGTGACTAATTTCATTTGGCTGGAGAGCGTGTTTAGGATTACGACATTATATGTATAGAATCAAGTCTAAAGGACCTGGATTTACTCTCCTCTAATTTGTAATCTAAACAGCCCACATTGCTCAAGCATATCAGGGCTTGGGAGCTAATCAGGGGTTGGTCATGATCAGTGCTTGGATGGGAGGACAACAAGGGCTGTTATGCAAAGAATGGCAATGGTAAACCACCTCTGCTTGTCTTTCACCTGGAGCATCCTATGGATTGAGTCACCATGAGCTGATTGTGACTCAATGGCATGTTCTTCCTAATTCATAAAACTAGTAGCAAAATGAGCTGCTAAAATGGACTGGTACAAGCTGAGCCAACGATGATAGCAGCTGTTGTAAGCTTATCCTTTTCCATGTTTGATGCACCCATCATTCCTGAGCTGTACAGGAGGTGTCAGCAGATGAGCCTATGCCAATCATATCAACTCTAATCAGGTCCAAGCTGAGTGGTCTTAAAGAAGTTCGAGAGCCACCAAGGCTGATCTTGCTCTAGGTTGCCAATGAACTTCCAAGACAGCGGCCCACCAAGAACTTCACCATTAATTTAAGGGCCTAATCCAACCCACTAGGGAATACAAAAAAAGCCATCAAAAGCTGAGTGATGAAACATTCCATATCCAGTGATACTAGAAAATTACTTACCTAAAGGCAGAAATAACTGATTTCAAATAATAAGTTCCTAAGACAGAAGAGCCATATAATTCTGCAAACTGATAGTTAAACAATTAGAAAGCTAAATATAAAGAACAGAAAAAAATCCTGTTAAGTTTGAGTGCAATCATATCCTTTTCTGACATATTATGCTGTATTAAAGATAATGTTTGGTTTTACATTTCACTCAAGTAATCTGATAAAGTGGGTGATTCTCTAATCAGCGGGAAAGGTTCAGTTTAAATATAATACTTCATTTCAGACTGATAATTTGTACTAGACCGCATTACTGTGATTCTTCAGTTACTAGAGGATGTTGGGAAAAAATCAGTATGGATTTAGGCTACTTAAGATCTCTGTCATTTCTGGCTTCCAATCAGATTGTACACAACTCATGTCAACCATCCACAAAACAGCTTTGAGACTCCCAAACCATTCACTTGGAAAATGGAGGCTAACAGAGACTTGCTTTGTGTTTCTAATCCTTTGGTTAGTATGTATTAATCACACAAATGGAACAAACTTTGGAGTGTAGGCAAGCGAGCATTATTAAGTTGGATGACACCATTTAAATATAAATTCAATCAAAAGATTATACATGAAGAAATGCAAAACAATACTAGGTTTCTGTAGCGAAGAAACTACTACTTCTCTTATTTAACAACGCATAGAATGAAACAACTTTCTACTTTGGAAAAAGATAAGATATTTTGCTGCGTGGGCTACAAAACAAAAAATTGTGTTCACTGGTAAAAATATAACATCTGAAAATCTGAAATCTTTCAATGGTATCCTCAAGATCTTCTCCTGCCTGAAAAGGTTCACTTTGGCTATGCCTACTGATAGGATAGGGACAGCTCTGGAACTGTTCTCCCTAAGAATTCTTTTGATGTCTCACCCACCTCATCTCCTTTGTTTTACTGAGCAATTGTCTTCAGTAAATGGGAGAGAAAAGCACAGACATACATGCACGAATTAAAAAACCCATCCCTCAGTATTCTAGTCATATAACATGTTCCAGTTACAGTAATTATTCAACTAAATTTTAGTCCCTCCAAAGTCCAATATATATTTTCATAAAACTTACATAATTCTGGAGAACTTCAGCTTGCAATGTAAACCTGTGTGACCTGGGATGTGTTAAATCACTTGTGAAGGTTAGGTTAGGAATTTCAACACTTCCACCAACATAGATGAAAGAGAATGCTGGAGCTGAAATTGGTAAACGTTCAGAACAAATCATGTATCACTGCAGAAATATGGGTGTATATCTGCTAGCTTATTCATAGAAATCTTTTTTTAAAAAATCATTCTTTGACTTCTATTACAAATAGACTGGGACATCAGGCCATATTTATTATTTCCATAGAAATAAATGTTCATTGCGTGCAAATGAAAATTACTATTAATAATATTCTTGCTGTTATAAGCCAAATCTACTTTATATGGGAATATCTGCTTGCATGAGTTACTTCCACTTGAAGAAGTTGGAATCCAATTTAATATTATTTGGAAATTAAGGTGCATAAAAATGTTTTCCTCAAGTCTATCAAACTATAAATGTTGATCTTTTAATATTATAGTTTTTGACTACATAGTTTCTAACATTTTATTCCCTTGTAAAGGAGTCTGAAGTGAGGGACCCAACTGAATACTCAAGCTTGTTTCCTCTGAGTTTACAAAACATCAAAAAGTATATGTGCACACCCTTAGTTCCAAAGGCACCATCTCACCTTTCTTCCCAACGCAGCAACCCTTTGTGTGTCAGCAGGCAAATTTTAATGGGAAAGTGTTTCAGCTCCTAATCACCAGACCAGCAACTAAATTATGATATCTCAACGTTAGATTAGTCTCAGATGCTAACAGATAACAAAAAAAATACCATCTGACTCTTTAATAAACACATATGATGAACATAGAATTTTGGGATTTTAAGTGGGAAAAAAGTTTAAAATAGATCAACTTTAAAATGATCTATCTGAAGGGCAACATGAAAATCACGTTCAAGGAATGAAACATACCTAATGTATAATGCATGACCAAAAGAACTACTGTGACAGTCAAGGAAACCACAGGTAATATTCCTAACAGCCATCTTTTCCATAAACATTTGTTCATTTTTTTGACAAAAGAGTGCTTTAGATAAATAATTTGTTCTCCTGAAGATTGGCTATGAGGAAGAGACAGTCCCTGTTAAACCAAAAGGAAAAGGAGCAAAAATTAGAAATCAGCAGCTCATGTAAAGCAAAATAATGCTGACACAACATTTATTAACATATAAGTCTTGAACAATCTCCAAATGAAAATGTTTGTGCTGCTGCGCTAGTCGCTTGAAGTTGTCTTACCAATCCAGAGAGATATTCTGAATCATTTGGAGTAGGTATGCTGAATATAGTAGAGACCCGCCTGGAGGGGAAAGGCCTCATCATGATACTGGCCTGATTTATTCTCCCCAGTTCTCAACATCAAAATCCTGAAAGAAACTCAGACATCTTTCTCAGCAAAATCCATCGAAATAGGTGCCTCTGTTTCTCAAGTTGTTGTTTCTGATTCTTCTTTGCTGTACAACTCAACAGCCTCCTGACTACTAGCTATTAGGTGGGGAGGAAATATAAGTCATCCGAGCAGTAACCCTTTGTTTTCCAAACTGAACTTGTATGATCATGTATACTCAGATGGCATGAAGTGTCCCTTGAGAACCCACTTTAAAAATACATGAGCAAAACAAATGCATGAGTACAAACAGCAGAAACTACTGGAAACAAATGTATTTTTACAGAAGTGCTTCTTTGTGAAAGAAATGAACCAGCTTTTTCATTTAAAAAGGCATGATGAGCAACTCCCATTACTGAGAAAGCCTGGATTACATTTAACCAACAGTACAGCAAAGACCAGACAGTCCTCAGCATAGGCTTCAATTTAGAATTGCTTCTCAACATTATTACAAAGGAAATGAAGGAGTACGGATTTAATAAACTTCTTTTGGCAAACAACTCTAACCATGGCTGTAATTTGCATCAATTGCAGCTTCAACAACTTGGATTGTATGAACGTCCTGTGTATGCTAGATAGTGTCTGGCACAGAGCACAGTTCATCATGTGTTAGCACTTTCGTTTTTAGCTCTCTTTTGTTCCCAATGAGTCTTGTCTAAATGGAAGAACAATTGCAAGAGAAAACATATTCTGCGGCAGACGCTGGAACGGTTTTTTGCAGTTCCCACCAACTCCTCTTCCAGGAGCCATGCTCACTTCTAATAAAGTGTAAGGAGCTGTGGACTTTGCATGAGGTAATAGCCACCATTTTCTGACAACTGCAGTGGGAAGAGGAAAGATAATTATTTATCTTTCCTCTTTCTCTTCTGTAAGCAGAGCTCCATTCCCTGTCCCCTTTCCACAACAGTCACCCAACTGGTATGGCTATTATTCCATGAGCCCCTCAATTTTAGGAATAAATGTTCCCAGGATTGGAAATGACTAGGAGGTAGAGGAAGATGAGGAAGATTCCAGACCACCATAACTTTCTGTTGGAGGTACATAGGATCCAAGACCATACCTAGAGCATGTGGAACTTGTTCATAGGATCCATTTTATGTATTTATTTGTTATTAATTTATGTATTTTAGTCCATCATTATCACTTGGACTCAAGGCTGATTACAGTACAGTACAGACACCAAGATGGGACATTCAATGAACAATGCAATAGAATTACGGTTGTAGAACTAAAAAGAAGTATAAAAACAGAAGCAAAGCACAACATATTATTCCACATGTAGAGGAAGATGAGGAAGATTCCAGACCACCATAACTTTCTGTTGGAGGTACATAGGATCCAAGACCATACCTAGAGCATGTGGAACTTGTTCATAGGATCCATTTTATGTATTTATTTGTTATTAATTTATGTATTTTAGTCCATCATTATCACTTGGACTCAAGGCTGATTACAGTACAGTACAGACACCAAGATGGGACATTCAATGAACAATGCAATAGAATTACGGTTGTAGAACTAAAAAGAAGTATAAAAACAGAAGCAAAGCACAAGTGTTAACATATTAAATGATGCAAGATTCCATAGTAGGATCCTAGTTTCAACATGCTATGCCACAACATGAAACAGTCCTAAATATTTTTCTAAGCAACTTTGGAAATCATTTAGAACAGTGGTAGACTATTATCTCTGTGTAAAAAGGCCCTTCAGTTTTGTGAAGTTTGCAGAAAGTCATAAGAGTGGAAGCCTTCCTGACCTCCTTAGGCAGTCTGTTCTGCAATGTGGGGGCCACAACAGGGAAGACACATGTATGGACAGTTGATTTCACCCACTTGCAGGCTGGCACCTGCAGAAGACCCTTCTTCAATGAGCAAAGCTCATATGCCCACAAAAGTTACTGAGGGTCTGGCAGATATGAGACTTCAAGGCCCTAAAGGGCTTTGTATGTCATAGCTAATACCTTAAATTGAGCTCATTAACTGATCGACAGGCAGTCAAGGATGTACCACCTTGGGGACATATGGGATCATATGTCTCCAGGCGGCCACCATTTGGTCACGTGGGGGGCAGGCAATGCAGCTCCGCCCAGACTCCATCCCCGGAGAACAGGCCTGCTCACCTGGTGGGGAGCAGCCTGTGTCAGCTTTAGCTGGCCAGATAGCCTCACTGGCTGTCTAGGCAAGCCTTGAGGCTCGAGCTGAGGCAAGACCTGTGGGCTCAGGGGAGGTCAGGCCGAGTCAGGCAGCTCGGAGGCTGCTGGCTCTGATTGCAGGCAGCCACCCACCTGGCTGGGGTGGGGCCCGGAATGATGAGCCGTGCCACAGCTGTGGGCCCTGACAACCCAGGCAGTCACAGCCCTAAGGGCAGGGCCAGGGAGAGCCCTGGACTACACCAGGTATTGCTGCAGGGATTGGGCTGGGGTGAAATAAAGGGAGGGCATAAAAGGCAGAAGGGAGGAAACAGCTGGAGGTGAAGAAGGAGGAGAGCGTGGAGGAGGGAGAGCAGAGTGTAGAGACAAGGAAGGAGGAGAGGAGTGAAGGAGACAGAGGAAAGGAGTATGAAGAGGTGTGTGAGACAGCATTGCTATGGCAAACAGAACCAGGAAATAGACAGAATGGCAAGGCTGGAGGCGGATCAGAGGCAACGGGTACGACAGGTTCCAAGGACAAGCACAAGAGTGGAAGAGAGGATGAAGAGGACTCAGCTGTAGGGCAATACAAACCCCAACCCCATCCTGTGGTTCAAGAAGCTACCAACATCCTGCCACTCCCCAGTACCTGGAGTGAGGACAAGCCAGCCACTGCTCATGAAGAGAAAGGAGGGTCGGTTCAGCTCACAACCAGTGAGGACAGGGAGGTGCTCCACTACAGACTGTATAGAATTTCATCCAGCTGTACACCCTGTCCTCCCCAGATTTCACCCCGAAAACACCGAGAGTTTTCCAATCTGAAGGTTGTGGTGGGAGGAGGGTGGGTGGAAAACTCAGATTTTGCCACGGGCTCCATTCCCCCTAGATACACCTCTGCAGGCAGTGGAATGACTGCAGGATGGGAGAAATAAGCACGCTCCATCTAGCTTTTGATAATAGCTGAGCTGCAGCCAATTATACATGGAATGCTTACCTTACCCTGGGGCTTTTCACTGTTCAGTGGCCTTGTAATATGTTCTCTTTGTTTACACAGGAGGAGGCATTCACTCCTGCTGTGCAGTTTTTCTGCAGAGAACTCTTCCCAGGTCTCTGTTTCTCCTGGTACTCTTAACTCTGCCCATCAACTCAGGCACAGATCTCATCACACAGGTAGTGCCAAGATGTGTCTGGATTTGTAAAAGCTTTTAAACCATGGTTCTATCTTTGTTTTTGTAAATGCAGTTATATATATATAGTATCCCTTCCAAAAAAAATAATCCCCCCAAATGAAAGAGGCAAAGTATGCTGCCGAAGAAGGGGACCATATCTCGATCTGATATTCTCTTCTCTGCCCCTTCCCTTCCCACACACACACTTCCTGCCACTGCTGCTGCCGCCACAAGAGAAGAGAGAGGCTTCTTTTAAAATAAAGACATGTTTAAAATAAAAGCGTGTTTGAAATAAAGTTTTAAAAAGTCCTGCCAGCCAGAAGCAGAGTGGGGGAGGTAGGGTGGAGCC
Source organism: Sphaerodactylus townsendi (assembly GCF_021028975.2). NCBI lineage: Eukaryota > Metazoa > Chordata > Lepidosauria > Squamata > Sphaerodactylidae > Sphaerodactylus > Sphaerodactylus townsendi. The sequence continues at coordinate 46,496,768 of NC_059428.1, read as the reverse complement.
AGAATGAAACTGCTTGTACTGTTCCTTGGAAAAGCCCGTTATTAATATATCAAGATAGCAGTATCTCGATATGAGCATTTACAGAAGAAGGAAGGAGACAGCAACATGGAAGGAGGGAGACTGGGAAGGCATGGATGGCAGTGCAAAGAAGTGGGAAAGGTGGGGCTAGGTAGGCTAGCCGTAGGGCAGAGGGAACATGCCTGGGGCATGAAATATGCCCACAAAAGAAATCTTGCTGTGATGGACATTAGCCCCCATCGCACACCAGATAATCAGCCTAACAGAGGTAGTTTGCCACTGCTTTCGCTGCAAAGCGACCATGTTATTTCTTGGTGGTCTCTTATCCAAGTGCTAACCATGGCCAACCCTGCTTAGCTTCTGACAAGAACAGGTCTATTCAAGCTTACTTATTAAAATTGCTAAACTCATGCTGGTCCAGCACATTACTGCATGTGACCTTGGTTTGGACACAATTGCAGCCTTTTTATGTCTTTGGGTTTGGCAACCTCTCCTGGTGGCAATAAGGGAGAAAATCCTTCTTTTTCTTTGGAAATAGCATTTATTCTCCCAAGCAAAAAGTAAGTTCCATTCCCATGACAGCCATTATGAGATTGGCACAACCCCACGTTGAAGCTACTTTGTGACAACATCCACTACCTTTGTTCAAACTTCCAAAAGTGCACCCAGGAAGAACAAGGCTAGAGACACCTGTCCTGGGATGCACTGGGCACAGTTGTCAACTTGCCCTTGCTCCTCATTACTGGTCCCACATTAGGGCTCTACATCTAAGTTTTCTCCCAGGAAATCAGTTCCCATCAGTGTGACATAAGGCAACTGTGACATAAGGTAACTGACTTACAGGTCAGGTTATGTCAAAGCAATGTCTGATCAGCTAAATCTAAATGACAGATTGCCACATGACACAGCCTCTTTCTGGACTAATTGGAAGGGAACTTTGATTGGTTAGTGAATCATATATAAGTCAGCACTATGCTTTTTACTGTAAGACTCTTGTCTTCACGTCATCTGTGAACTAAATAAAGTAGGACTGCTTCTGCAAAGCTGATATTGCTGGGTCCGTCTCAGTTCCTGCTGTGAGTTCCAGTGTGTGTGTCGTGCAACTCTGCTATTTGGGGATTGAACCCCGCTTCAGTACTGCACCCCTCAACAGGTTAGAACTTTGACATAAACCATAAACATGTTGTTTGACCCTCAGTAAGCATTGGATGAGAACCATGTGAGGTTAGACTATATGCAGAACATTAATCAAGATCAGGGTTAGTATGTGTGTCATTTTTACCCTGTTTCCAGTTCTACAGTGACTTCAAAGCAATGAGTGCAGTTCTTCTGTCCTTCCCCACTCCTTCCTATTTTGTTACATACAACCCTGTTATATAAGTTAGGCTGAAACACAGGGCCTTGTCTAAAACCACACAATGAGTTTCATGAAAAAGTGGGAATTTGAACCTGCTGACAGCCTATCCACTAGCTTTCATTTTAATTTCTACTTTGCATGCCAAGATAATATCTATTTTGGCCTTCGTACTGGGACAGATCAGTGTTCTCTCTCTGGCACAAGTTCTCCAAGGTCTGAAACATGAGCCTTTGCCTGAAATCTTTTAAATGGAAATACAAGGGAATCAAGCCTAGTACCTTCTGCATGTAAAGTATACTTCATTTTGATTGTTTGTAACTACATGCAGTTTGAATAACTCAAATGATTTTATTCTTTTATCATAAAATTTGTTTTTTCCCCAAAATGTTTTCTGAAATATTTGTGGGAAATATATTGTTTGGATCTCACAAAGGATTTTCACTGATGGAAGGAGGCTGCTATTGCTGAGTCCCTCCTCCTGAAGCAGAATTCTGATTATGTTGTTCTTTGGGGATTCCCTATTCCTTAGAAGCAACATTTGGAGGTCATTTGGGGTTGGGGAAAGGGAGAAAGTTTCTGTCAGCAGATTTTTTGGGCAGTATCCAGCCAGTGAGATTAGATACTACAGGGTGTTTTCACAATATGTGAGCTTAAAACAGATGGGATCTCAGTCCTTCAAAATCTCTATTTGTATGGCTTTCATAATAAACACAGAGGTGTACAATTTATTTGCAAACCTGTGGTGTGACATACAGAATGACAAATGGAAAATATACCCAATTGCTTCATAAGTATTATTTTAATGGAAATACTTCATGGTTGACTCTGTGTTTGATTGCTGCTGAATTAAAAAACTGTAGGCACATGTTTGTGGATCCATGTAGCGAAATTTGACACCCTTGTGTATACTCCAGGAAAATTGGCTCTTCCACAGCCATAACCCCAGCTGACAATCCCAGCCAAAAACCACTTTCCATCACCTTTGCTTCGACATGATAGAGGTCCTCCAGAATCTCCCTAAAACAAAGATAAAGTTTTTGAAAAGTCAATTTTGAAAACAAGTTTTTAAAATAAGTCTACATTTTCAAATGCTTGATTAAGATTGCTCAAAGGAATAAAATAATTTAAACTTTGGATCAGTATAACACTGATCCCCTTCTCTCCCTGCAGAGCGTGGGCATTCCTCCCAGTCCCTGAGGAGCTCCGCAGGAAGAGAAGGTAAGTGTGGTGGAAAATGGAGGTGCTGAAAAGTGGTACCTCCAACCTGGTGCTGTTTGCACAGCACCAGCAGGAAACATCAATGAGTGAGGCAGGAAAACAGCATTTCCACCTTGGGCAGGGGGGAAGCACGGTGCTGCCTCATTGTGGAGGTGGCAGCTATGCGAACAGTGCCCCAGGAATGGCATTTTTGCCATCCCTGGGACTCTGTTTTTGGCCAGTGCAGAATCCACCTCAGTTCTGCATGGCTGCCCCATACTAGTTTGTGGGTTCAGCTTTGTATATATATATAGTTACAGAACTGACTTTTTCTGATTATCAAATAAGCAGTACAGAACTGCTTGCTAACAAATGTGGTAGATGAGATAGCAAATACTTACTTTACAACTATCCCTTTTCCCAGACATCACCCCAGCACACAGCATCCGGGCTGTGATAAGCCCATATGTTGAATGACACAGTGTTTGGTCCACAATTTCTACTTCTGCTTTTTGTAGAATAGCTGATCCTTTATCATCTGAAAAGACAAATGAAGCTTTATAATTAAAACAAGAAAATAATTTCTAATAGTAAGTTACCATTTGCCATTCTAGATAATATCCTGAATCATAAAGCCATTGCAGTTCTTCTCAATGCACGGTAAACTTGCACAATCTTTACATAGAAGAATATTCCACTGGAATCTATAGCAACTTTCATCCTAGGACAAGTGATAACAACACTAATGAATTTTGTATTTTAGATTCCAACCCTCTATGGAAGACTGGTACTACAAATAAGAAAGAGTGTCAGAAAGTGGCCACATACTGAGTTCACAGTAGAATTATGTATATCAAGTGGGATAACAATTAATTTAGAGTCAAGTGAGAGTAACAGGGAAAATTTGTATTAAATATATCTGCTTGTATAGGAACAGGAAAATAGCCTGAATATTATATTTGATATAGAAGAATAAGGGATCTGTATAAACTGAAAATCAGCGAGTCTTTCAGTAGTAAAAAGTAATTTGTCAGCAAAGGTGCAAAGTAGGAAGACCTTATAATATCACTAAGGAATTTATAACATCCTGAAACAGAACAGGACTCTAAAAATAGCATCTCCCAGAGTCCAAAATACATCCTCAGCTATGTAGAGGAACTTAGTTAATAAATACAGATGTCAAATAAATGTTTAAAGGTTGGAAGACAGGTAAAATCTAATGAGATAATTAAAATGTGTTTTCCTATATTTTAATGAATTCTGAAATGATACTGAAATATATGAAAAATATATATGTATTTTATTTGAATCACATTATAAGAATTATAATCATTTTAACTGTTTTTAGTGAATAAGATGTATGTGAAATCATTTAATCCTGGAAGAGGTTGCTTGGGGCTATAGCCGTCTTCAGGAATGTTGGAAACTGGATAACTTGATTGAAAAGCTGAAAATAGTTTTATTGCCTGACCTATGGAAGGAGCAAATAAGCTATCCTAGCAAAATTTGTGTTAAACCGGCAGAGGAAATTTGTGTTTGTGTTAAATTTGTGTTTGTGTTAAACTAGCAAAATTTGATTTTATGTTGGAGGGTATGTACGTAAGAAAATCCTGACGTATACATTTTGCAAGTATAAGAACTAAGATCTGTGTCTGGGAAATGGTGTCTCTATCTAGAGCACCCTGTTACAGAGACTGAATCTGAACAATAAAAATCCTCTCTTTGAAACCTAAGTCCTTTGAAACCTAAGTCAGAAATTTTCTTTCTATCTTTTAAACATGACTGATCTGGGCCAGGAAGGGGTTCTGGTCCAACACTTGTAACTCCTGAACCATCTGATTAGCCTGTAGCTGTTCCTGCTCCATAAAACTTCTCTAGTGTTCCTCAGTCATTTCCCCATGTTATTTCCAACCTCACTCAGTTGCACATACATTGATATACCAGGGTTGTCCCTGTTCAAAGTCTCTAACACACTCTATCCCTTAGCAGTGTTTAAGATAATCATGTACTCATTGTCCACTGATCACAAAGGTGGTTTCCTTGGAAGACGACAAAGTTATGTAATCCTGCCTCACCTGCCAGAATTAAAAAAGTTCTTTAAATTTAGAAATGTATGCCAATGTCCATGCTACCACGGCAAAAATGGATTTATACAGCTAGACTATCAATATTTTGCTTTCTACTGACCCAACAGTTTTTAATCTCAGAGAGGTAGCAGTATTAGTCTGTTGCAGTAAAAATAAATAGGAGTCTTGTGACACTTTTCTGATAATAGATAATTCGTATGTACTCTGTGCTTTAAAAAATTACAATTCTACATTGAGGAAAGAAAAAAAATTATGCCCATATTGAGAAATGATCTCACCTGCTTCATGCTTTTGTCCCCAGCCTGTTACCCAGCACTTCTCTCCAGTGTGCACTCTGTATGAGGTAGGTGGTATACATATCGGTTGAATTAGCCATCTCATTGTGTCCAGCCATGGTGTGCTTAACTGTAGCAGTGCAATGTCATAATCATGATTTCTACTGTTATAATACTCATGAACAATTATTCTTCGCACTGTAGAAATGAATTTGGCTTTCCCTTTAGTGCGCATTCCCAAATGAGCTATCCAAGTTCTGGGATCTGATAACCTAATCAAACACAAATGAATATGTAATAATCCATGATAAAATTCTGGGACATGGCAGGAGAGCTCTAATTTTTAAACCATTTCATAGTAGCCAGAGAAATGTGGAATAATCTCACTCTGGGGGTTCCAACTTTGCCTGCCCATCCAATTCTCAAGGGTGGCAGTAAAACACAATTACCCATCTCCATGGGATTTGTGCTATGGATCCCATAAGTTTCTTGCTTGTCTCCCGTGTTGCTAAACATCAATGTGTCAAGTCCTACGGAGAGAAGTATCACCAGAAGTATCACCAACTCTAATGACAACCAGGTGAGATGGTAGATGTACTGAACTGGTATCTCATTGAAGTAATGAGTTGGATAAAAGCCAATGAGTTTAAATTCAGTCCAAATAAGATGCAAAAGAGACAACTGGAAGGCAGAGACAATTTAGAGGGGGGAGGTCAAACTTTAAACAATATGAAACCTCCTCCTCTATGCTGATGATGGGGCTTAACAGACAAGAAAAAAATCTGTACTATTTTTCCTAGAATGTTTTCATTGTTAGCAATTAATTAGGTTAATTGTAATTACTTTTCAGATAAAGCCAGTACTCAATAAAGTGAAAGCCAGTAAAGTCACTGATTTTAATGAACAGATTAAAGTAACTTTGCACAGGATTGATTTGTTAGTGATACTGTGTTTTCTTCACTTTCTGTTGTATATATTTGGGCTGAAATAAGCCAGGAGTCACAGAGTCACATACAGGTAATTGCTATGAGCAGAGAGTAGATACTATAAACATGTTAGCCTTTTTTTCCATGACCATTTCTGCCCAGTCCAAATATCCTGGGTTGAGCAGGAGAAATATCCCAGTCTGGCCCAGGAGTTCACACAGTTTCTGGTCCTAAAGCGGGTTTGCCCCGTGATATTTACTTCATCCGAGGATTTTCAAAAATCGCCAATTTGCCGGTTCTTTTAAAAAATCCTGAGGTGAGCCCACTATTGTGCAAACACCACAGAAGCAGACCAGTTTATTTTTTCGCCCAGCTGCCTGATCTCCCCACCCCCTGATCTTCCCACCTGACATTCATTCAAGCCCCGCCACCGTCAAAACAACAGCCAAATCTTGAATGCAAGCTTTTCACCGGAGATGTTTATATCATGCGACGTGGCAGGATACGTACTATATGTAAAATACAAAAGAGCTGGCCTCATGCGAAACAAACTGGAGTATAGGATAAAACAAACCCAGATTGTAAGATACCAATTGTAACCCGGTATAATTGTGCCATGCGGACATGTCCTAAATGAATCAATAAACTGGTTGTGGTGGGTTTTCCAGACTGTGTGGCCATGGTTTGGTAGACAAGCCTTCAACAATACATTGAATCAATAAACTTAAAGAATCTGAAAGTATAGCATAGGGAAGTATCTGATGCAGGTGACTATCCTGTGTTAGGTAACCCACCCCCCTTTTTTTCTGTATGTGACAGTTTCCTTCCTCCATGGGATGTGGACCGAAGCATGGCTTGTCAAAAGAGAAGCTTCTCTTTGTGCTAGACAAATCAAAGGACCCACGAGGCATGAATGGAGAGCTACTAAGGGCAGATGAGAGGCAAGTATCCACCAGGAGCAGGGCAATCTTGTTCACTGGCCCTTACCATATGCAAAGAAAGACAAACTATTTTCCTAAACAGGTACTGGAAACTCTGTGATTGCATTGCTTAGCTAACCGTAACCAATTAATGGTAGAACAGGAAATCCTTTGTGTTCCATGTCTATCCCATGTCAATACCACTGACTTATGAAAGGCAATTCCTGAATGAATCCCAGATTAATGACTGACCTGTTCCCTTGAAAACAATGAGCAGCTGAGAGGAGCCATTCTTTTGATATAACTGATGCACCACAATATGCAATTCCACCATAAAGGAGGCTGACTTGCCATGGCCATTCACCTTCTTGTGTATCAGAACCACCCACAATCCGGTGCAGTTTATGGCTGTATTTTGTACTGCCACAACCTTAAAAGAGAATAACAATTTAAAATGGCTCTTGCAGTAGCATTGATCTACAATAGACTAGAGATTTTTCAAAACAGCCATAAAGTAATAACACTTTTTAAATGTTACTCAAAAAATTTTGGTTCAATAGCATGGATTTAGGATAACATCCCAATCCAGAACTCACACAGATTTGATGACACTTGGGCAGTCTCCAGCAACCACCTTATCTCGATAGCTCTCATTGCTTTGCAATGGCGCCTTTGCTTTACAATGAAATCAAATGCCTCAAAAGCCATAAATTGGAAGTATATAAAACTCATTGCTGGAATCTCATATTTTCTACAGGAGCTTTGACTGACAAATGAGGAGGTGAGGCCCAAGAAATAACTGGCTGTTTTTGTGGTAGTTCTGCAACTCATAATTCTTCAAGGGTTGTTGGACTAGACTGTGCATAGGAACTGTGTAGTTCAGTTGAGCACTAGCTAGGACTCTTTGGCTAGAAATGCCAAATATTAGAGGGTAGTCTTGTTGTTACCCATATTGGCAAAGTGCTATCTAAATAACTAGATATTGAGATGTACAAATTAGTGCACAATGCAGTTCGCGTCGCTTTCCGCACGAAGTATGGCATGGCCTGGGGACTGGCAAAAACGCCATCCCTCTAGAAGCCAGCCATTCGGCACAGGCTTAGGGCGCGAGGCTGTTTTGCAGCCGCCGCAAGAGCTCCTTGTGCTGCTCCGCCCGCCTGGCCGAAAGGCCGTATGCGCTTCCAGAGTGCTCTGGGAAGCGCACTTTTCTGAAAATGCCAGCCTGGAAGCCGCTGCCGTGCGAACGGCGTAGCTGCTTCCCGCTTTCCCTCCCCTCCTACTTGCCTTTGTCCCCGGTTTCAGTTCCGCCGAGGCCTGGGGACACGCCTTCCCCCGCCCCGCGACATCTGGAGCAGGCGATTAGGCTGGGGCGTGTCCTCAGGCCCTCCGCTGCACGCAAGCTGGAGGCCCGGGGACATGCCGGGTCGGTCAGGCGACGACACTCTGCGGCAGCGGCGGCCCAGCTCTTTCTGGGACCATTCATGTGAACGGTCCTAGCATCGTCGGATCAGCTGCCGAAAGTATGCTGACCCTGTATCGCTTTTTCAAGATTCGGGTGGGCGGAAACGGGCCTCACAGATAAATTATAGGACTATCAAACCCGAATTCTTAATCAAATTAAGCCTGAACTCTCCTAGTGGCTAAAATAACTAAATTAAAGGTATCGTACTTTGGTCACATTATGAGAAGACAAAACTAACTGGGGAAAGCCGTAATAATGCTAGAAGGCAATAAAAGTTGAAGGCAGCAGGAAAAGAGGAAATCCCAGTATGGGATAGATATACCCAATAAAAGAAACCGTGGCCTTCAGTTTGCAAGACTTGAGCAAGACTGTCAATGATAAGATGTTCTGGAGGTCACTTGATGGTACATAACACACACACTTCACAGTCCATGAGGAGTTTTTAACCATGTTAGGATTTCAGTGCACGTAGCATTTTACGTGATTTGCCAGTGCTTAAATGATTTTAAATGATAGACTGAGTTTAAATGATTTGCCAAGTAAAATATGCCTAAAACTGTGAATCTTCCCATGGGGTGGTGGGAAGTGTCAGGTGTGCTGTAAAGAGTTTCAAACATAGCTGATCCCCCATTTGAACAGGCAAGTTGGCGGGAAATGAAAATGTGTCCTGCCTGTTCAGCTGGATGATCTTTCAAATCACTACTGCTTCATACATACATGTAGTCAGTTTTCCGGGATTTTCTGGGCCCATTTTATTTGATTATGATCTCTTCCAACTATTCGCAGTGCTGAGCTGACATCTTTCATCATTTTAGTCAACAATTTCAAAGCAAGGTAGTAATTTGACTCCACAGCTTCGGCTTGATTGACATACCCTTGTGAAAAATTAAATACTTACTTATAGGGCAGTTCTGAGCACTGTACATAAGGAAGACTTACTACAATTGCTTTCATCACTTCTGTCGAGGCAGTCCACTATCCCATCGCATTTTGCATTTCTTTTCCTGAAGCAAATATTATCTTTGCACTTAAAAGTGTTGTTGGTGCAAGGAATGCCTGAAAGCAAATTCCCAAAATTAATATACTTGGTATCCTCAATTAGCAATTTCCATTCAGGAAATGCAAATAACAACGCTGTCATTTCCCTTTGTTATCTGTTCATAGTATTTTAACTGCACTGTGACTGAAAGGACTGTCTGGCTCACTAAGCGTACCCAGTGAAGTCATGATCAAGACAAGATTAACTGCGACAGAGAGGCAAATATGAGCTATGTAGAACTGTCACATGTGCTTATGGGGATGGAAATCTTACTTGTGGTGCAGCTTTGTTCATCTTGACCATCTTCACAGTCAATTATTCCATCACAAAAAAGGGAATGTTGTTGTGTTAAGATGCTGGTGTTGCAGATTTCTTTAGACACATCTAAAACAAGAAAGGAAGGGAGAATCAGCAGATCTCTGAGGGAAGCAACAGCAGTTATTAATTCAAACCAATAATTCCACATTCATGTGGAGGGGTTGTGTGTGTTTACATGAGCAGATACTAACCACAAAAGAGTTCATCGCTTTCATCAAAGCAGTCATTGATCCCATCACAGCGCTGAGCCTGGCGAACACACAATCCAGTGTAGCATTCAAAAGATCCAAGAGGACAGGCTAATAGCAAGACAGGGAAGAGTAGTAAGTTCTAGCTTTCCCAGCTGTCCTCTCATTCTCATTTGAAACAACTTTCTTGTATTGTCTCTTATATGTGCCTTGATGAAATTTATGCAAGCAGTGCAAGATACTTCAATTTATTTCAGTGGGACTCATAGATGAAAATATTACTTCTAGAGTTAGTCAAAAATTGAAATTAAAAAGCTATCAGCCATCAAAAGTGATCAGAAGAACTCTGTTAAAAACAAAGACATCAGTTGATCAAAGGTAATGTGCAAAGGGCATATCTGAACCAGGTGTTTTCCCATGAAACGTTCTAGACACAGTGGAAAAATCAGGCACAGTCTTATCAGTGACCCTAATTAGGATACTTCTGAATTTTTTACAGTAAAATCAAAACCTGATAAGTTAACCATGGCTTAGAACATAAAAGTGCTGTTCCATCAGTGCAGTAGCAGCAACAGCTCTTCCAACAAACAGAATTTTGGTCCACAAGAAAGATTTTGGGCATACATCATGAGAAACATTGCTCCTTCCTTTAAAGATAGTGCATCTCCTCCTAACTACATTGGCCCTTTCAGATTATCTTCAAAAACCCATTGCATTCCATATTGGTAGTATAAAAGAAGAAGAGTTTGGATTTATACCCCACTTTTCTCTCCTGTAAAAAGACTCAAGGTGGCTTACAAACTCCTTTCCCTTCCTCTCCCCACAACAGACATCTGGTGAGGTAGGTGGGGCCGAAGAACTGTGGCTAGCCCAAGGTCACCCAGCCAGTAGGAGTGTGGAAACACATCTGGTTCACCAGATAAGCCTCTGCCACTCAGGTGGAGGAATGGGGAATCAAACCCAGTTCTCCAGATTAGAATCTATCTGCCCTTAACCATTACACCACGTTGGCACCATGATGTGCTCTTTTTGTGTGTGCATTTTACTTACAGAACAGCTCTACAGAAATATTTACCAGACATAATCGTCTTGTCCTTCAGACACCAGATAACAATGGTTTTGTTTTCCTGTGTGTTTAACAATTTGTTTGCTACTGCTTTTTCAGAATTCACTTATTCTTGTTTAAGTTTTACAATAATTTTACAGTTGGATTTTCTTTCAATTTGATGGATTTTCTTTCAACTGGATTTTGTATAATTAAAAAAAAAACACCTAGATCTAAAAAACTGTGTGATTACCTCTGTGTGCCCAATGGAGGAACCTGTGTTTCTTGAATCCCCCTCCACAAAACATGCATACTAAAATGTCACATATAAAACATCTTTCTTCTGAGGATTTTTCATAAACAGGTTGTATTATAATAGTGAGAGGATGGTCTACCAATCCAGATAAAAGATGAAAAATCTCGCTAAGCATGCCCCAGGCATTGGACAGCATTTCACATCCTGCTCATTATTTACATTTATTACTCTGTTGATACTGGCATGTGTAAACACACAAAGAGCAGCACAGGAACAAATGCAGGTCAAGAAAAATGGCAAAGGATGAATACAACAAAAACAAAACAACCTGAATAGCACAAAAGGATTTTGGTGCAGATATGTGTAAGATTAAATGTGAAGCTAGAAGTGAGAAATACACGATTAGATCTCTCAATGGCTTTCTTTAAAAATAAATTTTAAAAGCTCAGTGGTGGGAGAAATTTGGATTGGGGCTGCAATACAAGGTTTACGGGGAAAAAAGTAATCCCATAAACTTTTCAAAGGCATTGAAACAGAATACAAGAAAAGGAGGAAAACCTCTTCATTTTAAAAACCTGTCTCTGTGCACCAAACATGACATTACCCTGCATTTTCATAATAGCTTCTAATGTTTTCATTTAAAGATGCATTAATTATTTTTCATACACTGCAAAGGAAATTTATAAACTGATCTTACGTTGGCTGATGTTGTAGCTTGCATATTCCACCAAAAGTGGCCTCTCTGAAAGCTTGGAACTACATTGGAATTCGACATTAGCCACAAAGCTTGCAACACGGAATACTGTTTGATGATCAATGTAATAACCACAGTACCTACAAGATGAATCAGTGTTGACATGTGACAGGGAACATTTTTCTCAATATATGACCAAGGATATCATCATCAATATATCTAATTCTCGAATTGGTTGCATCTGTGGATACTTAGACCTGGATATGAAGGTCATGGATAGACAAAATGGATCTTTTTACAACCCTGAGAAAAACCCCGACTTTGCAGAAAAATCTGAAATTTGCACACACACACACACACACACACACACACACACACACACACACACACACAAAACTTTGAGGGGGCATTTAAAATGCCCAACGCGATAAAAGAACCACCTATAGCTTTAAGGAATGAATGCCTTTATTGGCCATTGCTAAGCAACCACATCAGTATAGCCAGCCTCCAGTTCTTGATTTCTGTCATGAAAAGGTAGAGATAGGGAATCATGGCCCTTTCTAGAGCTGTTTTGGACTTTGAGTGTGAATGGGGAGCCCAATCCAAATGGCGGGTGAATAGTAGAGCAGGGGCTGGGGACATGCTGCCGCACTACCTCCAAAAAGGCGATCAGTGGCCCAACCACCAGAGGAAAAGGGAAAAACTTTTACTGTGAAGAAACTGATAGTACAAAGTGATTTATGCCACACTTTTTGGTGGTATAAGTCTGCACTCCTGAAAGGGGTGTGCCCAGCCTGAAAGGCACTAGTCCACCTCTGGGAATGCTCCAGAACACCACCATGATGACAGCACAAGCATTTTTGATAGAGGTTTGCTGCTGCAGGATCTAGCTTCTGGGTTTGGCTGCCGTGTAGCCAGGCAGTGGCCAACACCAAAGTAAATGGTCCGACACCAGTGTTTGCAACTTTTCACAGCACAGTGGGTGCGGATGTTGGAATAGGGCTCCTGCCACTTGCAAGGTGTTTTCAGACACTTTCCTTTTTGGATTGCATAGCAATTGAAGCCAGGCCTGTTGACTTGATACCACACAGCTTGCACAATTTACCCAGGTCCGGGTTCTTGCTACTATCCAATAGTTGTTATCCAGTGAAAGCCCATGTGGTTTGAATTTCACTAGAATCCTGCTGGAGACTCAGGTTCAAAATCCCTTAGGAGCCTAATTCTTCTGTGTATGTGCGTTTTGTCTTTCCTTTCTCCTGGTTGTCTTCTTCAATGTGTGTTTGTGGTCCCCCTACTTGTGCTGCTTCTCCTGTGTGTTTTAACCTCTTTCCTCTTGCCGATATATGTGTGCTGCCTGTGGCTGCCACTTTTTGTCATGACACCTGCCACCGGCCCTCAAAATTCCAAAAGTGTCCACATTCTCAAAAAGGTTTGGGAAACCTGCCATTGTGTGCCTGACAAACATGGCTACCCCTTAGACAGCAATTTTGTTTTCAGGAATGTACTGTTAAATACTTACATGCGTTCATTAATTTTCCACCACCCATACTTGCAGCCTTTAATGCTCTTTTCATTGATTGCATAGTTTTGAAATTTCAGTGCTATACCAAGGTTCTTCTGAGAAGTCTGTATGGAGGAACATTTAAATTTTTAACAACTAAATACTATTCAGTTACACCGGTTTAATTTAATGTATATTAATTTAATGTAGTAGTAATGGTGGTGGTGGTGGTGGTGGTAGTAGTAGTAGTAGTAGTAGAAGAAGAAGAAGAAGAAGAAGAAGAAGAAGAAGAAGAAGAAGAAGAAGAAGAAGAAGAAGAAGAAGAAGAAGAAGAAGAAGAAGATTTTTTTAACAAGTTGTATCTGGAAACTCACAAAGCAGCTCTGGGAATAACATTTAGGAAACAAAAGGAGAGCCCAAACAGGCATAGAACTTTGCCATGGAGTAAGGAAGGGTTCTTGCTTTCTCCCCCAAGCTGTTTTCCTACTCTGGAACAGTGCTTGGGGGAAAATAATTATTCCTTGGCTTCATCATCAACCCAAAGGCAGACTGCAACCAAGAAATGAGAAAGAGACAGGCTGGGAAGGGCAGCCATGAAGGAGCTAGAAAAGATTCTGAAGTACAAGGATGCGACAGTGGCAACAAAGGTCAGGTTAATTCATGCCAAAGTATTTCCAATTACTAAGTATGGCTGTAAAAGTTAGTCAGTAGAGGTTGATTCCCCACTGAGGATTAGATGTGTGCTCGTCACACAAAATATCCAGGTTTCCAGCAGAACTCCCCACTGCACCAGCGCCGGACATGTTTTCATCCCGTTTCTGGCGCCCCCCCCCCCCCCCGCCGGCACGTGTTATTTTAGAATCTGGAAGAAAGTAGACCTTTTCAAAAAACGCGTGGGCAATCTGGAGCGGAGGAGAAGTTGTGGGGGTGAATCCAGATTTGTTTCCCCACCATTGGTAGTGACATGGAGCTTCCCATCCAATGAGAATGCAGTGGGGTGTGCACAGTGTGCGCACAGCCTTTTTTTTATTTCACGGACTGGAGATCCACATGGATATGAAGCAACATGGGGCCAGTTTGACTGACTGAGTAGAAGGCAATACAAAGCAGTGCTACATGTCGTATCCACGTGGATCTGACTACATGGAGGTGCGTGGAAACAGGACTTTGCTTTAATTGCCCATTTCTTTGTCTCCGCGTAGAGTCGTTCTGCGCATGCTCGCCCAGACAGATCCGCAAGGTTAAAAATAAAAAAATCCTGCCCCAAAACAATGCAGCAGCCAATTAGGGTAGCCCCTGAGAGGGCTGCGTGTTCAATCCACCTCAGTGGGGAATCCTTTGTTACTCTGCATTTCTGAAAACAAGGATCGTTTGTGGGGCAGAAGCTACAGTGGGGACGCTGAAACCGTGCTCAAAAGGTCCTGGTTTTTCCCAAACCAGTTAGTATCTACATTCATTTTTCCGGTGGGGAATCGACCAAAGGAGGTTGACAGGAAGAAAGGAGAGTTTTAGAGATACTGTGGACCACCAAAAAAACAAGTCAGTGTGATTTAGATCAAATCAAGCCTGAATTGTTTCTAGAAGGTAAAATGACTAAATTGAGACTATTGTACTTTGGTTATTATGAGAAAACAGGAATCACTGCAAAAGACAATAATGCTAGAAAGGTAGAGGGTCTCAGGAAAAGAGGAAGACCCAACATGAGATTAATTAACTCAGTAAAGATCCTCAGTTTCGAAGATCAGAGCAAGGTGGTTAACAGTAAGATGTTTTGGAGGACACAGTTCATAGGATCACTTATGAGTCAGAAGAAGCTTAACAGCACTTAATACATGCAGAGTTAACTGGAGGAATAAAAACCAGGATGCATCTGAGCAGATGCAGGATGCCTTTTCTTCCACTCTCAGCAAACTTAAACAGCTCTTACGCTTACAACAGATTATAGCAGGGAGCAAGAGATCAGTGGCTTATAGACAGATTTGGGCCCTAGTGTCTATGAAATTACCCACAGGCAGCCAGATCAGGAACAGTGGCTAGTATCTGTGTGCCAGACCTTAAGGAGAAACAGTGGTTGCCATAACGCAGCTGCCAGCACATCAGAGAGCTTGGTGAGAAAGGCTATGCTAGTGCAGGTCAAGAGCAGGTGAAGCTTTCCATCCCCTTACAAGGAAACCTTTCATTTCCCTTTACTGCTACTTGACCAGAGAGGGGGAGAGAGAGAGAGATTCAGGCTTTGTACTGAGATCAAAAAGCTCAGAATCTTGCAATTTCATCTTCAAAAGAGAGGCCGTTTCTGCATGGCACAATTATACTGGGTTACAATCGGTATCTTACAATCTGGGTCTATTTTATCCTGCTTTCTCCCTTCGCATGGCTGCCTGTTTCCATGAAGCAATCGAGTGAAGACCTGGAGGAAATACTCCAGTTTGTTTCACACAAGCCTAGGTCTTTTGTATTTATATCACAAGCGTATTCACACATGCGCAAACATCCCTGGCGTCCCACTTTCTGATTGACTGTTGTTTTGGGGCTGCCAACTCCTCTTTAACACTGAACTCAAACTGGCTGTTTACCACCCAAGGTTCATTTCTGGCCATTGCCACCCCCTCAAAAAGGCTGCGCTTCTGATTGGTTGACGCATGGTGAGCAGGGGGAAATGAAGCCCCCTCTTTTTCAAGTTCTGGGTAGGGCCTGGCACACGCCTCAACACGGCAAGTGGCAGCAGAAAACAATAGGGTCAGTATCATATTCCTACTCACATTCTCATATTTTTGTGGAAAACGAGAGCCTCACCCCACCCCATGATATGCTTACTAACATTCGACCCAAAATGCACATCTCCCTAGCTATGCGCTCTGAGCAACCAGTACATGTACAGAAAAGAAAACGGGGACATTTTGGGATTCCACTCCTAATTAACCCAAACGAAATGGCACCCAGTCGATGCCATGAGCCGAAAACATGCTTGAGGGAATGTCTCACGGGCTGCAATGGCTGGTGGTTCAGCAGAGTTGAAAACTGACAAGATGTCAGGTGGGGAGATCAAGGGGGTGGGTGGTGGAGTGGGGAGATCAGGCAGCTGGGCAGGAAAAATAAAATGGTTGTGCTCCCATGTTTGCATGGTAGCGGGTTCACTGTGGGGTTTTTGAAAAGAATTACCAAATTGGTGATTTTTGAAAATCCCGGGATGAGGGAAATATCGCAGGGCAAACCCACTTTAGGACCAGGAACCATGCAAACTTCTTGGCCAAACTGGGATATTTCCCTTGCTCAACCCGGGATATTTGGACCATGCAGAAATGACCAGAGAGACCCATTTCTGACAGATGCAAAAGACACAAAAGATAAAGTTGTAAAACTCCTCTACAATGAGATTTTTAAAATAAAATTAACAAAAACAAGAACAAAAATATTTATTTATTCCTAGCTACTAACTGAATGAACTTCTGCTGCAAGGCAGCATCACCCCCTCCCCCCAGCAATCGCCAAGATGTCCTTGGAGATGGAGCTCATCTGGTGGGCATGCAGCTCCTTTGGGAGTGTTCCTTTGGGAGTGAGAGGCCAATGAGACAGGATATGGCAGCTGCAGTGGTGAGGGAGTATCTTTCAAGTCACAGGCCACCTATATATTGAGCCATGAAAGAGACAGTCTGGCTGGACCTCAGTGCCATAGCCCAGAGGCTCTTCTCATGCCCTTTGACAAGTCTGCAGACTGGTCACATTTTCTCCCATGCAAACAACATTGTTGACCTCCATTGTTCATGCCCAGTCCCTTGAACCGTTCAGTAGGTGGTCTTTCTGAAGGTCAACTTGCCACTGTTCAGCTTCCTAGTTCTGGACTCTGAGGGTAAGCATGTGCTTGGGCCTCATCCTCTCTCAGTCTTTTTGGGAAAGTCAGGACAAAACACTACTATCAAAATTAAAATGTCAGTACAAAAGAGCATCAGGGCAGTTGCCCACTCTGATTGGCAGCCCCACTCATCTCTAATGCCATTCCAAGTCCAAGTGCACTGAAATGCCTCAACTGAAGCCTGCTATGAGGCACAGGGGATATTAGAGGTGGTGCTCACTCACTCACCAACCATCTCAACCCAAAAATACATGATGAAAATAATACAGCTGTATCAAAATTGTTCTTCATCTTGTTGAAGATGAAAGTTGTGGAGTAGGATAGGGATCAGTGTGGCTAACAGAAACCCACAGAACCTACAGGAGCACCATAAAGAATGAAGCTAATCTGCAGGTGTGTAACATTCTTCTTTTCAGGGAGTGGGGCACTGAAGAGTTGAAGAAGCTTTTCTCTACTGTAAGGAGTCTCAAAATAGTTTACAATTACCTTTCTATCCCCTTCCCATAATAGGCACCTTGTGGAGTAGGTGGGCCTGACAAAGTTCTGGAAAACTGTGACTCATCCAAGGTCACCCAGTAGACCTTATGTGGAGGAATGGGGAACCGAACCCAGTTCTTCAGATTAGACTCCACTGTTCTTAATCACTGTGCCACATTTGCTCTCAGTCAGACATCCTCCTTTTCTTCCACAGTTCCACAGCTGCCAATTCTCAATTACTGTTTTTAAGTGCTGTTTTTCCAGCTGTCAACATTCTGTCAGCTCTCACAGGTCATTCTTATGGAGAAGTGGAACCTAACCTGTCCACCGTACTAATGGAAAGGACAGACAAGTGGGCCAGGTACAATTCACTGGTGGCCTTTAGGGGCAGTAACTGCTTAAATCAATGGCAGTATTAAATTGCTCCATCACTCCATCTGTTCTTTTTAAATGGGCTTGAAGGGGACATATGCTAAGTTAGAGCATAAAGTGACTTGTCTTTAAGAGGCAAATCATTTTATAATAATCCTTTAAAACTAATGATTCTGTATTATAATTTAATATAATATCTTTTAAAATTGTATCTGCTTTTCTCTACCTTGAAGGAGTCTCAAAGAGTCCACTTCTCTTAACCACCACACCACACTGAATCAGTTCCAGGTCACCCCTCAAAGTTTAGCCATCACCTTCTGAGCCTATACCACTACCTGCTGGGCCCCAGAGTGCAAGAAACAATTTTTGATACTAACATAGCTGGGAGTGAGCTAAGATCCTGTGATACATTGGCATTATCTTTTCTATGCTGACTCACAGTCTCGGATGACTTGATCAGACAACAGGCCTTGTTTTCTGTTTCTGTAGCCATGTTTTGTAAGCTGCCATGGGCTAAAGAGAAAAGGTATATAAACTAGATATTCTCCAAAGGCAAAGAAAAACTGTTCCAGCACACAAAAATCCAGCACACTGATGGATATGCTGCCACCACAAAGGCTAACACATAGCTGCTTAGTGAATATTTAAGAATGTTCTGTCTGGGGACTGTTGCCTGGCTTAGGGTTTAGTTCAAATGGCATGCTAAAATTCTGTTTTTCAGTTTGTGCAGACTTTTTCCAGGGTGGTTTAATATGACTGGGGTGATAAATAGAATCATAGAGTTCATAATCACAAATGGCTGTTGAAAAGTACCATTGTGGTGCCTTGAAATATTAGCATGTTTGAAGCCATTTATAGTTTCTCCTTCAGGCACAACAATGAGTCTAAGACCTGTGCTAATGAAAGGAATACCACATTCTTCACATTGGATAGTGTTCACTGCTCAAAGACATGCTTATCTACATTTTTAGATGGGTTATATGATACCTCCTGGAACCGATGAGAGATAATTTGAATGTGTCCTATCAGAAAAAGTAACTGGTGTTATGCAGCAGTTAGAATGCACCAGTAGAAATTAAAAAGTCATAAAGTTTACTGGGTGACCGGGGGCCAGACTGTCTCTCTCAGCTTACCCTACCTCATTTTGAAGATAAAATAGGTAGGACCCTCTTGTGAGGTAAAAAATTTAAAATGTAACTGGTAAAAATAATATGTTGTTAATAGAACATAGGTACATCAGGGGAGTATATGGTTCTAAACGATTACATTCTTTGATTTTTTTTAAAAAAGGGAACATTCAAACATGTTTCCCAGCTGTAGTCCAAAAGAGTATGAGAATGGCTATAAAATGTGCAATTACTTCACGTTAAGCAGAACCACAGTTTCTATGACATATTCAGGATTTGGGAGGAAGAGTGTTACCTGAAAATTCCATGAACAAATGCATTTTGGAGGATAATAGCTTGGGTAATACGGACTTGTGATTCTCCCTTCCAAAGCAGTATTTCCTATTGCCTGGATAGCTTTGCCACATTCTAACAACAACAACAGAAGAAATATTATATTATTATATAGTATTATTATTGGAAATAAACCCATTTGGAAATTAACCCAGAGTCATCCCCTAAAATAAATGTTGTTCTGTGCTATATGCAAGCATTATTGGAGGTGTGGATTGAATGGAAACAAGCGCATCAAGAATGCAACAAATCTCAGAACAGTGCTCAAATAATGGAAGTATCTTGGCCAAAATAGCATTTTTTTTGTCACTCTCATCTTGTCTTCTGATTTCCTAGCTCAGGATCTGTTTGTACGATATTGATACTGTGGTAGATAAGAGAAGAGTGTGACAAGCTGTCCATCTAGCACAACAGTCCTATCTTGATCTGCTTCATTACTTTGAGATGCCCTCATCAGTCGACTTAAGAATAGTTTATTGAAAGGGAATGTAAACAATGCATTTTTAAATCTTACATATACTATTGTTACTGTGTGTGCATGTAACAACTACTCCATCTACTGGCGTAATAGAACATGAGACAGCAATTACTTTTTTTTAAAAAAAATCCTGATGGTTCCATTGTAGTTGAGCCAAGACATTTCCGATGCAGGTTATATCCTCCATTCTCCTAAGATGTTGTTTTCACTTGGTACATGAAGCTGGAGGAAAGTGGCATTATTAGCAGAAGAAATGACCGATAGCCTAGAATCCATTGTACAATCATTGAAGATACTTCATACAAGATGAACTTCTAAGAACATATTCTTCTTCACTGGTACATAAGCAATACTGCTGTCTCAAGTACACAGAATCTGAAAAAGCTAATAACTAAGAAAGCAGATAATTGGTGGCAAAGAGAACCAGTTGGAGAGATGGGGAAGGTCTGTCAGAGAAGCTGAAAAAGAACTTGACATGCTTTGGTGAAAGAAGAATTTGTGAGAATTTCACATGTGAAACTCAACCTTTATAACTCTGTTATGACTGTCACGTACTTTCTTGTGGAATCACTTCAAAATAGCCATGGATTTCTTTTACTTTATGTACTTGTGTAGACTTCAGAGTGACCAACATCATATTATTTGTAGAAACAAAAGACACAAGGGAGTTGGTTGGCTCACAAATTCTGAAACAAATGGAAGACTTTAACTTTTTTTAACATATAAGCTGAAATTATTAGCCATCATTAACCAATGATTAATTTATTAGCAATCATTAATTAACCATCCTTAGCCGCCTTAGAGCAAGTATCTTCGATATTCAACTGAAGGAAATATTCTCTCTTGGGGATACACACCTACACACACACACATTGGTCAATTCCCCACGGTCAATTAATCGCGTGATACTTAACTGCCAAACACAGATTCATCCCGGGTTCTGGCACTCCTTCTCCCCCTTATCATGTGTTTTTTAAGAACCTGCATGGAAGTGCACCTTTAAAAAAAACACATGCCAAAGCCGGATTGGTGGAGAGGTTCATGGGTTGAATGTAGGTTTGTTTTTTTGCCAATCAGAGCACAGTGGGCTATGTGCGAAGCCGCGATGAAAAGGTGCCGTTTCTTTTGAAACCTGGTTGTATCTGGCTTTAATTTATCAGTGGGGAAATGGCAATTACCTCTCATAGCAATGAAATGAACCAAGATCCCTGTTTTGTCTGCCTACTTTGTTCATGTTAGTCTATACATCTCACTAAACATTTCTGAATCAGGAAGAAAACAAAATCTTGCACAATTCACACCAAAGCTACCAATAAGACACTGCTTCTGTCTGCTTACTTTGATATAGAACAAGAGAACTCATTAGTGAAAACCACCAGGTAAACATTAATTCAGTAAAATAGGAACCAAAGCATGTATGATTATAGAAATACTTGTATTGCAAAAATTGTGTAGCAATTACGCATGGAAAATACAATAACCATCAGTAACTAATCATACACACTGAAGTAAATACAAATGTAGGGATCCTGGCTTGGATTGTACATTGTGATTTTGTCAGTGTTATCACCAGTCCCAGCAATGGAGGAGGATTTCCATTTCCATAGGGAAGGGCTATTTCTACCAATCCCTCCTCCTACCCCACGCCGCAAGCCTCCACACAGTTTCTGTTGATGCACTGGTGACATGAGCACAGTTTAGAGGTCAAAGAAGCCTGCAGTGGGAACCTAGAGGCAGGGAAGTAACCTTCATCTGCTTAGGATCCAAACCTTTGCTGTCCACTGTCAGATGTGATTAATTTTGCACACAGTTCAAAAACAGCTGCTGTGAAAGCAGCAATTTCATCCACTGGGAGCTTCTGATAGAATCTCGTTCCAACTAAATTCTGGTCCATTAGCATTGGTTCATTTTGGTTCCTCCATGCTCACAGAATGACTTCTTTGCCATAATACCATAATTGTGTTACATGGGAGTCTATTTTCCGGCCACAGAAGATGTGCACACTTTCTGCATAAATGGTGCATGCTCCAGTTCTCAGAATGTGATTGTAAAGTCAACAGTCTGTCAGTCACATAATAAGAGAAATCCCTCTTTGTACTTATAAGGGCAAAGTTTAAGAATTATTAAATGGATAATTAAAACTTATCTTCCTCTGCCCTGTTTCATAGATTGTGGATTGTCAATGTTGTCTGTGTAATGGTTTTAGTTATTGTATTTTATTTTACTAAATCTGTCTGAATAATAATGTGTAGGGGTGCTTAGGAATTGGTTTTAAGGTTTACTGTAAACGTGCTTTTTAAACATCTGCATATGAGAAGCGCAAGCCGTATGATAAATAAATAAATAACGCTAAAAATCTCTCTACTTATTCAAGTCTACATGCCCATCTTCATGAAAACAATTGACTCTTTCTATTAGTAGTCCAAAAGTTTAATTAAGCATGTTAATCAAGCATGTGCCTGTGGTGAGTAGTGTCTACTTCTTGTATATTAAATGGTTCCTCTCTATTAAACAGAGTGTATATCTAAATAAATCTTATTCAAAGGCATACCTACCGAGACAGAATCTTACTTTTGATTGGCATCAGAGAATCATAAATGGTCAACGAGTCAGTGATGCAATTGTCAGCTTCAATCTGAATGGATGCTATGGAGAGGCGAATTAGGTATCCCGTCAATGCAATCAATTTGAAATAGCAGATCATCATTCCTGGTGTTACAGAAAAGTCCAAAGGAAAGTGCTGATGAAGATAATCTGCATACAGGTCATACATGCAGTTTGAACCTGTGGAAATAGTTCATTTCCAACTCTAGTCAGTAGCATGGAGATTATTGTACTTGCAAACAAAAAAGGCACAAATCTAGTTGCACAGAGAGTTGAAAAGGTTCTTTTCTAAGTTCTGCAATAAAAAGAATTCATGCTATTCACATTCACAACTTCATCAATCCATAATGTCAGAAATCAGAATTGAATAGATAAAGAAAATTTTAAGGATTAATCTTAAAAGTGGCTATACATTTTTAAGAAATGGGGAGCAAGAGTAGTATCTCTTTTTCTCCAGTCCCCTTTGTGTAATGTTTGTTAGACTATAATTTAGATTGTAATTTTCTATTTATGCCAATTACAATGAAGACCAAGAACAAAATCAACAGATATCTACTTCTTGTGCATCCAGAACCAAGATTGACTGGGTTTTATGTAGTTACAGTGGCCATGATTTTATAGCAGGTGGTTACATGCTAAGAGATTATCTAAGAGATTATCTGCCAATGGAATTCTACAAATGAAAAGGATGTGATTCAGTAGCAATGCATGAACTTTGCAATTAAAACATCCCCGGTTCAATCCTTGTCATTTACAGTCTCAGGTAGAAGGTGCCATTAAATATCCTTCACTGCTTCACATTAACAAATACACTGCTGAGCACAGATAACTGCCATATTTGGCGTACAAGAATCACGTTGATTTCAGTATAAACTGATACACAGAGGGAGTTAGAATTAAATTTTTGTTGCACAGCACACTGGAAATAAGCACTTCTCCTTTTAAGTGAAAGAAAGACAAGGAAAGTTGTGTACCTGTTCCTGTTGTTGAAGAATAATCTGATCGAAGCCCAGCTACATTAGAGAAAAAAGACAAATGATGCCATCCATATTTTACCAAAGCTTTATATTTCTTTACTTATTCGGTTTTTTTACCCACCTTTCCCAACTAGGTTGGGCTCAGGGCAACTTACAACAGAATTTCACAATGAAAATTACATATTTCACAATTTAAAAGCCTCACTAAAAGCTTCATAAAAACATCACTCCCAGAGGGCATTTTGGTACTCTGGGAGTAACTTTTTGCGGTTCCTGGCCCCAAGAATATCTGCTAGCTTCGACCAAGGCCAGAGCAT
The DNA here is from genome assembly GCF_021028975.2 of Sphaerodactylus townsendi. Taxonomy (NCBI): domain Eukaryota; kingdom Metazoa; phylum Chordata; class Lepidosauria; order Squamata; family Sphaerodactylidae; genus Sphaerodactylus; species Sphaerodactylus townsendi. Next base: position 46,472,950 of record NC_059428.1, on the reverse strand, counting down.
TTTTTGCTCTGTTCTGGCCTGGTAGAATTGTCAGCTGAAATCAAAGCCTTGTGAGACTTAGTTCAGTTCCGCAGTGCCTACAAGACAGAGATGTTTCACTAGGCCTATGACTGAGTCAGCAACCATTTTCCAACTAGCTGGCCTCCACATCAACCTGTCCCTAGCCCTCCTTCACTCTTATACAAGTTAAAAATGAATTTGAGATGAGAGGAATTGATTAAGAACATAAGAACAAGCCTGCTGGATCAGACCAGAGTCCATCTAGTCCAGCACTCTGCTACTCGCAGTGGCCCCCCAGGTGCCTTTGGGAGCTCACAGGCAGGATGTGAAAGCAATGGCCTTCTGCTGCTGCTGCTGCTGCTCCCGAGCACCTGGTCTGCTAAGGCATTTGCAATCTCAGGAGGATCAAGATTGATAGCCATAGTTCGACTTCTCCTCCATAAATCTGCCCAAGCCCTTTTTAAAGCTATCCAGATTAGTGGCTATCACCACCTCCGGTGGCAGCATATTCCAAACACCAATCACACGTTGCGTGAAAAAAATTTCCTTTTATTAGTCAGCATTTTCAATTAATGCCCCCCAACATTTCAATTAATGCCCCCCAGCAATTAATGTCCCCCAGCATTTTCAATTAATGCCCCCTGGTTCTAGTATTGTGAGAAAGAGAGAACAATTTTCTACCCCATGCATAATTTTATAGACTTCAATCATATCCCCCTCCCCTCAGACGTCTCCTTCCAAACTAAAGACTCCAAATGCTGCAGCCTCTCCTCATAAGGAAGGTGCTCCAATCCCTCAATCATCCTCGTTGCCCTTCTCTGAACTTTTTCTATCTCTTCGATATCCTTTTTGAGATGTGGCGGACCAGAACAGTACTCCAAGTGCGGTCGCACCACTGCTTCATATAAGGGCATGACAATCTTTGCAGTGTTATTATCAATTCCTTTTCTAATTATCCTCAGTATAGAGTTTGCCTTTTTCACAGCTGCCATGCATTGAGTTGACATTCCCATGGAACAATCAACTAAGATGCCCAAATCCCTTCCTGGTCTGTGACTGATAGCACAGACCTCTGTAGCATGTATGTGAAGTTTTTTGCCCCTATGTGCATCACTTTACATTTTGCTACATTGAACTGCATTTACAATAATCTCCATGCTACAGACTAGAGTAGCATGGAGATTATTTGAGGATGCAGTCTGGGGCATGCAGGATTTGAGTGGGGCGGAGTAACCCTAGTATATTTACATTACAATGGAGAGTTACTTGAGACTGACTTAGTTACCCTTATTCTGGCATAGCAAAACAATGTCTATATTGCATTCAACATTAAAAAGAAATACCAACCACTAAGCACGATGGAGTCTATATCAACAGCCAGGCCTTGAAGAGTCCCTATTGATGTTCGATTGGTGCTGCTTGTCTGAATTGAGTCCTTTAAAATAGCAGCGACACAGTCTTCACAAAATACTTGCCTCTTTGCCTGTGGCACCACAAACACAATCCAGAAATGGACAAGGAGGCCCCCATGATTGTTATTACTGAAAACAGATAAAAAAGCAAATTATGCATAGCCTTTCTTATACCAGAAAGGAGAGAAAATGTTATTTAAAACTTTCAGATGGATTAAGATTCTTTACTGGGTACAGAACTGCTTTCTGTATGCGAATTTGTCACCTTTGAGGTAGCTTGTATTCTGCAACAAAAGAAACTTCTTGTACACAGCTGGCAAATACTATTTACTTGAGATTACTTCCCTCAAAAGACAACAACCAAAAAGGAACACAAAACATGTCCCACCTGACATCTGAGACAATGGACTGCTTATAAAGTTTGGAGAAAGTAGAACGTGAATAAACGAGGTTCATCTGAAAGACAGAAGCCACAAAATGGATTGGCAGTGCTAAAAAAGATATTGTTAAAAACTCTGTAAAAGGATTGACTGCACATAACAGATTAAACTGCCCTGGTTTTTTAAATAATTCATAACATTTGGTTTTGTCATTTTGCATAACATCTCCATAACAGGATGACCAAAAGCAGTGTTTAGTGGAACAATTATTATGTCTTTTTCTCTTTGCAGGTGCCCAGGATGAGCACATTGATGGAAGAACGGGGTAGTGGTCAGGATTTTCCTGAAAGTGCAGGTTCTCTTCTAGTTTTTGACTACCCTTAGTCTGAAATGGGAAATGAATCCCTTTCAACAGATGCAGATTGGCCTTTAGTCTTACCAGAAAAGTGGGCCACTGCCCTTGGGTGCTGCTGGTAGAAAGAAGCAAACAAAATTGAGTTTGAGTGATGCTGATTGTACCATAGGAGCCATTTGATGCAGACCCAACTTTCAGAAGAGGTAATGGTAAAGGTAGTTTCAAGTACAAGCACACGTCATTACTGACCCATGTGGTCACATCACATCACAACATTTACTAGGAGGACTATGTTTACAGGATGGTTTACCATTACCTTCCCCAGTCTTCTACACTTTATCCCCAGCAAGCTGGGTACTCATTTTACCAACCTCAGAAGGATGGAATGCTCAGTCAACCTTGAGTCACCTACTGGAAATCGACTTCTGTCACAATTGAACTCAGGTCTTGAGCAGAGCTTTGACTGCAGTACAGCAGCCTGTGCTACAGGAAAAATCTGTGTGTACTGATTTTGTTGCTGCCTAGTGCAAGGTGAACTGCTGAATCAAGCTTATATCTTTTGAGCCAAAACTCCCTTGTTATTGGCCTGAAGAAAAAGACACACTGCTCCAACTGCTCTAAATAGGTAGTTAATGCTGGAACTAAATATCACCCATTGTCAAAGGACAAGGGTTTGCTGAATCTTTGTATCATCTAATGAGTATCCATTTCATACAGTTATCAGATTATTTTTTTTCCTTACCACTCGCTGCACTTTTTGTGTCACAGAGAGGAATTCTTGTGACTCCTTCTGCCGATACTCTGGGAGAAACTCAATATTGGCAATACGAAATAATCCAACAAAGTACAAAGCATCATTGCTTTCAGCCTGAACTGTAAAGAACACAAAGAAAGTTATCTTGTTTTTTATATTATTATGGAAACATTAAGTAGATGATAATCTAAAGATCATAAAGTTACTTTCAGAAACCTGAGAGGATGACTAAAGACAGACACAACATTCTAAATTAAATTCCCACCAGAGTTAAGCTACTCACCTGCAATTTGAACCCACATTTACAACTTGTTTTGTATACATACATGTCTCATAGCTTTAGTGCTTGATCAGGTCTCAGCCCTCCCCCATGATTCAGTCATATTAGCATGTCACACCTAAATGCTTGTATGCTTGAAAATATACTGCATGGCTATTCCAAGTAGCTGCTACAGAAAAATAAAAAAGCAATGTGATACCTTTATTAAGATCACCCCAAACAAAAAAAATCACATGACTGTTGTTTTTATTTCAGGGAAGAGGTAAAGCATACGTTGATGATGTTCCAGGCAATAGCCAGTAGGCCCTAGCTACTCCAGGCCTTCTCTTAACACTCTGGAAACTCCAGTTCAGCAGAGTGTATGCCCATGTTAATTTTTGTAAATGTTATATCTGTTTTCACCCACAGATTACAAGGCAACATTTTGTTGATATGTGATGAAGAGTAGAGTTGTGAGAGATGGCAAAATGTTGTTTTTACACAAAGAAGGTATTATTAAGGGTTTTCCTAAAATGTAAGCCTATAGTAAGTATTTTCACAGATAAACATATTTTAGTGCACAAATATAGGCATTATTTAGAAGTCACAAAGAATATAGCCTTCACAGAAAATATAAAGGTTGTTGAACACTAAGTATAATTTAGCTTTATAAAAGTGTATGTAGAGTTCATATAAAGTTCACTTTAAAGATGTTAGCAGTCCAGTTGACTCCAAGGTTATTATGTCTCCTCTTTTGAAGTCCGTTAGTAGGGTTTAAGAGTTTAGTAGGGGAAAGTTCATAATACATTTTTACGTTTAAAATGCTTCTATATTGTAACTAAATAATGAAACTTAAATAATATGTTAATCACTCATGTTCAATATATGTATCCTAATGCTTCATGTGTAATGAATCCTGCTATAAATGTTATTCTCTCAGTTTAAAGTGTAAAATAGCTAAAACAGCTTGCTTCTCTAGATCCTAATCAGTAGGTGCTATTAAGCAGAAACTCCATTCAGAAGCTTCTTAAGGCCTCTAGCTAAAGTCTTTTTCTAAGATGCTTCTGAAGCTTGGTTTCAATAGTCATAAATAATAAGGGAACATGAGCTCTTGTGCCAAACAGACACCTGCTGATAAGAGGGCCCCTAGCAAGCTTGGGATAGTGTCTTCAAAGCAGGGGAGTGGGTCAAGAAAACCTAGATTCTTGTGCCAAGAAGTACCCGCTTATAGGAGGCTAAGATCCTGTGCCAAGATAGAAGGCCTTTTGATGAAGGGGTAAAATATGATGGTGTCTTCACAGTAAGCTAAGGGAACCAAAGACGTGGCAGGTGCATCCAGAGGGCATCCAGAGAAGGATATATATATCATGAAGATATATATCATGAAGACACGGCATGGATATATATCATGAAGACACGGCATGGATATATATCATGAAGGCACTACCGAAGGGTTGACAGTTAAAAGGAACCAAATATTAATTACAGGAAATGACCATATAAAGATGTATTAATTGGAAGAGATACCACCTGGTATATGACATAGTATGACTAGATGAATTGTAATAGGCTATGGCCCTCATCTCCTAGCCAATAGAGAAGTGAGGGAGGGATTGGGTAGTCCTGAAAAAGTAATATAAACTGCTGTAGAACAAAGGAAGGGTGTGCCTACTACTGAGTGGACACCCGATCTTGCAAGACCGTAAACCAATAAAAGCTTTGTTATCTGCTTCACCAACTTTGTCCAGATTATTTTGAGGGTCCTTGGACCCACGTTTCTAACAGAGTGAAAAAATAGTTCAGTCTTGAAGGGTAAAAAAAATGAAGGAAAGATTTTCTGTGGGGATCACAAAATCTGTCATCACTGCTGGGCTTTTTGATGGTGAGGGTGGGAGCTCTGGTAAGAAGTACCCCTGATGGCAGCAGAATTTTAAGCCTGAAATCTTAGTGGGAAAATGTTACTAAGACTTCTTCCAGGTTATAATATGGGTTCTGATGATTAGGAGAATGTTTTTTCAAATGGTCCAATATCTAATAGCTTTCTTGTTCTGTTGTTTCCAAACAGACATTCTTCAGCATCTCCTTTCTAGACCCTTAACCCAAAAGGATACAGATTCTAGTGTGATAAGCATATTAGTGCATTGCAGCAAAAATAAAATCAGAATCTTTGGCATGTTCATTAAAGTTTAGCGGGGGAATGAGAAAAAATATATGAAAGATAATGTAACAATAAAACTTTGCTTTGGATTTAACCCTGGATTTAAGATACATGTGGGGGGTGAAAATAAGCGATGCACACATGTAAACCAAGACCAACTCCCTTTTAAAAAAGAAAACAATGTATCGTAACAAACTATGGCAAACAGTGCTTCTATGACTCAAAACAAAAATTGGTTTAGAACCGGGGTCTGCAACCTGCGAATCTCCAGATGTTCATTGACTACAAATCCCATCAGCCCCCAATTGGCCATGCTGGCAGGGGCTGATGAGAATTGTAGTCCATGAACATCTGGAGAGCCGCAGGTTGCAAACCCCTGGTTTAGAATCTTTCATACATGTGCGGAAAACCCCACAAGAAGGATTGCATAAAGAAATATGCAAGAACTCACCAATAAAGAGCCACAGTAGTGTCCATGTTATAACTCCTATAACAAACAGCACCACTGTAAATAGGATTATTATATTTTGAAAATTCCAGATTGACTTTCTTTTAGATTTCTTCTTTGTTTTCGTAAGTTTTTGTGCCAGTCTTTCCCACTTTGCTTCTATTTCTTCGAGTTGCAGAGATACATTTGAAACCTAAATCAGAGAAAAGACAGTGCTACAAATTCACAGCATCTTTTAATTCATCCACTGCAGCTACATTTTCAATGTCCTGGACAGACCTTCAGTTGTGCATTCTCTATGTTCATGTAGGGGAGTAGGGTTGCTCCTGCTGGCTCTCTCTTGCCTTCACAAACATCTGCCTGCAGGACAATGGGAAGCCTTCTGTCAATTCCCATTAAGTGTTGAGCACCGCCAGGAGTAATTGGGAGGAATGCCTGATGGTCCAGCTTCATGCTAGTGCACAAAGTGGCACAGGAATTGACTCTTTCGTTCCACACAAACTCTATAATAAAACTAAGAAATGATACTGTGTCCCCCTGCATCACTTCGATTTTAAACTGGAAATGATATCGTACATTGGAGCAATACTGGTGTACTAGGCCCTACCCCCAAATTGCTCCTTGTGTAGGTTTACACATGTAATTAAAATGCTTTTTTGCAAGGGTTCTAAGAGCCACTGTGATGTAGTAGTTAATAATGGCAGACTCTAATCTGGAGAATCAGATTTTATTCCTATTCCTCCACATGAGCAGTAGACTCTGATCTAACGAGCTGGATTAGTTTTCCTTCTCTTACACTTGAAGCCTGCTGGGTGACCTTGGGCTAGCCACAGTTCTCTCAAACTCTCTCAGCCCCACCTACCTCACTAGGTGCCTGATGTAGGGAGAGGAAGTAAAGGAGTTGTAAGCCACTTTGAGACACCTTGTGGTGAAGAAAGGTGAAGTATACATCCCATTCTTCTTCTAATTGCATTCTGGCTACCAAATCCAGTTTGAGAATATTCTGCAGCCCTTGGGTAGCATAGAGTTTGGAGAGTTGAGAAAGCTCAGTAAGGATCCAGTGTCACAGAATATACCCTCCAAAGCTACCAATTCCACCTGGATAACTGATCTCTGTGGTCTGTAGCTCACTTATAATTCTGGGAGTACTTCAGACCCTGCCTGGATGCTGACAATCCTAACTTCACATAGAAGACTTCCCATGCTTACATACTGGACTAGGAAGTGGCTAGATAAGACTAGGAAGTGGATCTTGATAAATGTTTAGGAAAATTTTGATCTTAATGCTGATAAGCCTCTTGAGAGTTTTTGCCTATATATATATAACTTAAACACTTCACAAGTCATAGAGCAAACTTAAAAGGAAACATGCATACCTGATACAACCTAAGAAACACATTAATGCTGATACATAATATAATAAGGAATATATTCTGTCTTCCTAGCAAGCACAAGCAAAGCACATGTGACTTTGGCATGGACCCCCAAGTAAAGATATCCCTATGTAAAATAATCTGAGAGGTTCTGGACTTTAGTGTTCCTGCTGTCTGCCTTAACTAAGTTTAAAAGCATAACAACTCTGATGGAGAAGTTGAGTCAAAAGTCCCTTCCGCACAGAGGCGGAAGGGGTTGCTGACGACGCTGGGACCGTCCGCATGGACGGTCCCAGAACCGGCTGGGACAACAGCGCCACAGAGCGCCGTCACCCGGCCAACCCGCCTCTTCCCCGTCCCTCTCCCATCACCTCCATCGCCCTGCTTGCCTCCGTAGACCCGCCCACGCTGCCTGGAGGTCGGAGGACAGCGAGGGAGGGCCCTGGAGGTTGGAGGACAGCGAGGGAGGGCCTTCGGAGGCCAGCAGGGCGATGGAGATGACGAGGTGAGTGGGAGAGGGACAGGGACAACAGCGCATTCCCAGCGGGAATGCACTGTATTCCAAAAACCTCCCTCCAGGAGGGAGGTTTTTGGAGGCGGTCTGAGGCCGCCCTGGGGGAGGGAGAAGGGAGCCAGGTGGGCGCTGCTGCATTTTGGCAGCTCCGCCTGTGCGAACGGCTCCCTGGGGACGGCGTTTTTGCCGTCCCCAGGGCGTCGTTATTGGCCCGTGCGGAAAGGGCCAAAGTGTGTGACTGCTACTGATATCAGCCCGCGAGTTGCAGTGAAAGCTAATATACACAGACTGGAACGACCGATGGAGGGGTTTATTAAGAGGTCAAACTGAAGGGCCATATAAACCAGCGAGGAATTTTACAGAGAGGGAAGGATTCCTATATACCTATTGGTCTGGGATATGGGGTTTTGTTTTGGTTACCTCAGTAGTTTGTTTTACGGTTTGTTGACAGTTTCCTAACAGAGAAAGTTGTGTGGGAGGGTACTTGGTCTATGTACCAGGCCAATGTTAGAACCCTGAGTGAAAGTGAACAAACCATTAGCCAAAATATCTTGAAGTAAAAAGGAAACTGCACTATCTGTGAAACATCTAAGAAACTGAATAAGATCTAAGATGAACTGTAATTGAGAACTGAAACTGAGCAAGTATTCTCAAGTCTGTGCTGTGCCAACAACTAAATACTGATACTCTGCCAGGCTCTTTTGTAAATACTTATTTCTGCTGCCTTATCCATTCCTTTCTCCAAGTTATTTATCTTCCATTCCCATTTCCACTCATGTTAAATAAATCTTTTACTCTCTGCCTCATTATTATTATTTTGGTATGCCTTATAAAAGGGATCTGCCAAGGAAGTTCTTAAAATAATGGACTTCCTCCCCCTTCTGGGAATATAACAGGGCTGAGGGAAAGTTCTTCTTGTCACCAAACACTACTATTTCTGAAGCAGCCTGGAGGTGGAAAAGGTGGGGAAAATCTGACAAGTCTGGCCAGTGAGTGGTTTCCCTGCCTTGGTGATACTGGAAGATTTGGGGAGTCCATCTCAGTTAACAAAAGGGCAACTGCAAAGCTTAACATAGCTCACAGCAGTATATAAAGGTTTATGGGAAGGAGAGCAAAATATGGAAATTCCAAAGAGAATCCATAGAAAGAAAAAGGCCTGGTCTCACTAAAGCAAAATTCTGCAACAATATACCAGAGGAGAAGCCTGTCAACTGTGAGAAATGGCAGTATGACTCTAAACTAGATGTTGACTATAGCTGTGGGCAGATGTTCAGCAGGCATACAGGGGAATGTAGTGGGATCAGGTGCGAGACTTGTTTCAGGTGCACAGAGTTGAGAGGTGCAAAAGAAAAAGTAAGTAATATACTAATTCACTATTCAAAGCTGCCATGCTTTGGAAAGGGTGCATTTCTATTAATTCAAACTCAGCCAACCAAGCAGGGGCAGCAGGCAGGGCAGAAGGGAAGTGCCCCATGCTCCACCAAGCTCAGTTCCTTGCTGTTCGTCATCTTTTTAGTAAAAGCAGAGTAAAACAAAGTCTCAGTGAACGTAATACCAGTCTTTGCTGGATGTCATCTCTCTCTTTATCAATTTTACAGCTCAATTCAGAGTGGGGAGCTGAAGGGAGGTTTGAAAGTGGCAGGATCCTATGCCAGTGGAAATGCTCTCCCCAAAGCACTTTCCCTGGAGGAAGGGCAAATTCTCTGGCAGGTAGCTGTCACTGCCTCCTGAGATGCTCTGTCAGCACCTCAGCACCACTGCCAGCCCTGCCAGTCTAGCGTGGGCATTCTGAAGGCATGGCTGAGGAATGTCGTACATAATTTACACTGTTTTGTGTAGTGTGTTTATTATTTTAAAACAGCATCCTTGGCAAGGAGCAGTTGTCACCCAATCAACAAATGTGGTAGGCCAAAAATCAGAAAAGAATAAGAAAAACAGACACATGGAAGTTCTTTGCCACAGCAGCTTCCATCTCAGATTAGATAAGCTGCATTTCAGACTAAATAGCAGCTTGCCTCTTTGGGTGCTGGAGCTGCTTGAAGAATGCTATGAGACTCCATCAGCCAAAATTCTCACAGCACTAATTGGTGATGCCAAGACAGCGTCCTCTGGATTGGCTAAGCCAGGCACACAGGCAAGATGTTGTTGAGCATCATCATGGCAGACATGTTTAACATGCAGATGGTTTTCTCTAGATCAAAACATGGAACTATGTGTGTCCCACATGCCCAGCGCATTACAGGGGTAATGTTTTTACACAATGTTTCCTTGTGAGAAGAAAGTTCTAGAATGTTGCAGTATCCGGAATATTTTTTATAACATATGTTTAATAACAAATACAAATGCACAGCATAGGATAACACCTAGGTACTGGACATTTTTGCCGAAGCAAACGTGCTGTTAGTGCTGTCAATGGCTTCTTATTACCAGCCTGCTGCAACTTTAGATTTGTTTCCTTTGCTGGTTACATTTACACTCATTCATCTCCAGCATTGCTTAAGTAGGTCAGTTGTGTAGTCAGTCAGATCCACCAAACCATCAAAAGTCATTAGTGAACATTGAAATGCTTCTTCGGGCTATCAGTGCCGATTAAACAATCCTTCTTAGCTTTTTAACTGGATAAAACCCTACAGGATATTGCCATCTCCAAGGAAGATGTGTACAACTATATTTAATTGAATGTGTATCTGTTTATATTTAGGTTTCTTCATGACAGAACTTTCTTCCTTAAAATGCCCTGTGGACTTTTGGGTCTAGTGTATCAAATCTCTTTAGTCTCTTTCTTTATGTCTCAGGAAACTATTTGTATGGGCTCCACTGTCAGAACAATCAATTTTACACATGGTGATCTTCTCAGGAGCAGCAAATTTAATGGCTGATACAATTTAAATACGCCAAATTATTTATAGTCTCCTACAACAGTGCTTCATGTTTTTTTCTTATGCTGATTCCAATTACACATTGCTGAATTCATTTCCAATAGTAAAGCAATTTAAGTATCACAGCACACTAAATTATTTAAATCCTCCTCTTCTTTTTTACCACGTCAGGTCTCCAGGACAGCTGCAGTTACTATGCCAACAAACTGCACGCAGACTATATTTAGATACTTTTTGGCATATGAGGAATTAAATTAGTTTAATAGAAATACATTCTGGCTCTTAACAATCAGCTGCCACAAACTCTTGTGTTTTATTAGTTGTGTGTGACTACATACAAATGTTACACAAGAAATACACAATATATTTTCATCTGGGAATCTAGTAAAATTTACTGCAGTATTCTACAGGCAGTTACTTCTCAGAAACTGATTTCACTTTCACATACTAAATAAATAAATTCTAAACTGAAGCGCACTCATTTGGTATCAGGCATACTTCAATGCATGCTTAAATTTGTTTACTTACACTTAATTCATCTTCAGGATTTGCAGGTTTGTCACTGGTTTGTTCATCCATTGTCAAGAATTCTCTTTTTTTTAATAAAAGGATAAAATAAAATTCACTCCAGACACTATAAACGTCTCAAAAAAAGGAGTTACTACTAAAGATTCTTAGGAGCTGTTGCCCAAGAGGGACTGGTACAACTATTGAAGCAGACCAGCTGGGGATGGCATCATTTTACACCAAGAATTTCCATTGGTAATTTCATCTGCCTGGTCCCCAGTCTCTTGCAACCCGGTCCTAAGCACCTTTACTTTGAAATACACATCAGTGAATTCATTGAGCCTTAGGGCCAAAACAGATATGCAGAAAGTAAACTGCAGGTTTGCGTTGTCCTAATAAGGATACTAATCAAGACTACTTCTCAGAAATATTTTAACTTTAAAGAGGAAAAAAATTAGTTGAACTAAGTAGTGTAATGTTAGGTCTCGGACTTGAATCAGTAAATGGACTTGTTGATCAGCAGCATTTATTGGAAGGCAGTGAAGCACCCAGCTTGTTAAAGGCTGTTCTGGCGAACCTGGCTTTTGCTATCATCTTTATTCAGAAGTAATCTCCCCTCCCATTTTCCCAAAGAATGTGAGAAAGAGTTATTTTGGAGCCAAGGCGCCCCAAGGCCAGCAACAGATAGAGACAGAGTCACCTAGCCTCCTGCCCCCACAGGACAATGGAAACATCCCATTTCCTATGATACTAGAAGTGTCAGGGATAAGCCTAGTTATCTAAGCAGTGTGTGAAGCCATAAAGAAAAGATCAAGGAAAAAATGTCCCATTACAGCAGTGGTAACATATAGTAGGCTGCTAGCATATATCTTGTAGCGATTACACTGAGGTAGGAATACATCTCAGTTAACTAGATACAATCACCAGCAATATATTTTGAAACAACTACAGTGAGCTAGGAATGCATCTCAATCAACTAAATGCAATCCCTGACATGAAGCCATTTCAATTTGTGAAACTAAGTAGGGGTGAGATCCTTCCCCGAAGTCCTTCTCATTTTCTGTTACTTTCTCTAGACAGTGTTCCCACCAGTTTTTAGGTGTCCTAATGTTGGAATTCCTGTTAAATTCCAGTAGATCATCTTGGTCACTGAGTTGTGCCTCTGTTTGAACTCGGTCTGGGTGATCTTTTTGCAGCAGCTGCATACATGATCTACAGTTTTTCCGGCTTCCTTGTACAATCTGCACTTTGTATCATCTGAGGATTTCTTGATTCTGGCCATGATCGCAATTGTCCTAACGGCCTGCTCTTGAGCAGATAAAATCAGGGATTCAGTTTCCTTTTTCAAAGTTCCAGTTGTTAACCACAGTTAAGTCTTTACATTGTCCACCTTGTCCTTGACCTTCTCCAGAAATTGGCCATGCAGTGCTTTGTTGTGCCAGCTTTCAGTCCTTGTTTTACTCACTTTTTTCTGTATTCCTGTTTGGAATACAGATTCAGAGGGCATCATGACTGTTAGCACTGGCTAAGAAAAACCAGAAGTGCTTAAGAGGCATTTCAAGTACCACCATAAAATAAATGCTATGTAAAATGTTGCAGTAGATGAGAAAGATAAACTACCTTGTTCTGTTTACCACACGAGAGTTATAATTTTAACCAAGGAAAACAGTATCTAATAAGCAAGAACTCAGAGAAGACAGAATACTTGTCTAGCAAACTGACAGCAAAATTACAGCCTGTCATGGCTAGTGAAAAAGCCTGTCTACATGGTTCTAGAATCAAGATGGTTACCACAAAGGGGCAACAATTGAAGCTGAATATTGAACAGAATAATTGTCAGTCTGGGTTTCATGTTGCAAATGCAGCCAGTCCATTCCTATTCCCTTGTCTCTGTCCTTATCCTGTTATTGACCTATAAGAGGTCCAGGGACATTTCTCACTTACAGACATGTTGACCTCTGTGATATAAATGTATACTACTGTTATGATGTTGACAGAGTACGTTTTCATTTTAAACATCTGGCTTTTAATTGAAGTTTATTGATTAAACACTATTGTGAAAAAGTGAGCTTTTAGAATTCAAAACATTTTTATAGCCCTTGTGGATCCAGATTCCATATATAACTGTCATTAACAGACCTGCTGTAAGACAGCATTGCTTTTGTAACTCAATTCAATCAACATGATCCAGAGCCACTAAACTGATCTTAGACAGATGGGAAAATGTAGCTTGCCTATTTCTACATTATTATTTATTTAAAAGGGTAGCTGAGCACAAAGCCTGCCTAATCAGCCATTCATTTCCCAGTGACATTTTAAGGACACAGAAAGAGGCAACAATTACTGTTAGCTAACATTTTTGCCTCATTAGCCTTTCATCAAAGCAACCAATTAAATGTGCCCACCAACTTTTTCTCCCACTAATGTGATTAACAGCAAATTCATATAAACAAAAAATAAATAAATAAACTGCCTAGCAAATAGGAAACTATTCAGTTTGGTCAAATCGAACCACTTTCAGCCCTTTCCCTACTGCAAATGCAGCTGGATATTCATCCAAAAATATATTATTACTTACACACAGTTATACTCTGACCATCATCTTTTAAAAAAAACAGGTTTCCTGTCAGGGCAGCTAACAATGAAAAATAATTAAAATCACAATAGTAAAAACATTTAAAAACTTAGGCTTATTCCGCACATGCAGAATAATGCACTTTCAAACTGCTTTCAGTGCTCTTTGAAGCTGTGCGGAATGGCAAAATCCACTTGCAAACAGTTGTGAATGTGGTTTGAAAACACATTATTTTGCATGTGCAGAAGGGGCCACAATGTTTGGAAAAATAAAACATTAAAAGAAAGCAGAAATCATAACAGAAAAAAATAAGTGTTTATCTTGTGCTGGGAAGACACAATTTAGTACTAGGTAAGCAGTAGCCAAAATGAGAGTCTACTTCATGGAGCAACGGGAACAAAATAGGGTTCAACAAAATAGTTTGAATCACTTCTGATGCAAACCCTGAAGGGATTCTGCTGCAACAGTGCAACACTCTAGGTTTCACCTAAAACTTTGTGATAACATGGTATCTGCCCACACCCTGCCATAGCAGCATTTCAGGGAGATCAGCAGTGGGAGGAAGGAAGGAGAAAAGTTCTGTTCTCTTGAGTGAAATGTTTTCTATTAATGGAAAATTTAGTCTGGATCTAATGCATAAACGTAGAGGTTAAAATACAAAATCAAGTGCACATCTGCCTCTCTTCAAAATCATTGCACAGACACAATACTGGATTAATGACTGGGCTGAACTGGACTTTTGTCCAGAAACTTTAAAAGAATCTTCTTAAACTAATGACTAATGACTTAAACACTTGATGTCATTTTTCTCTTCAAGATGGAAAAAGGTCACAAAGAAAGTGAATGGAAATGTTTGAAAGAATTCTTATTTTTCCACTATATATTAGAAAAGTATGTGGATAGTGACAAGGGAAGTATCTAAGTTTAATAAATAAAATCATACATAATCACAGATAAGGGAAAATTTGAATGAACCTGGCTTTTTGATGGGCCCACAAATGCAACTACACGGCATCTCACTGGAAGATTGTCTCTCGGCCATTGAAATATCCATTTAAGATATCATCTTTTTTTCAAAGTTTCTAGGCCTTCATGGAGAGTAAAGAAGGGATTAGAACAGTCCCTGTGCCATTTACCTTAACAACTAAACCAGACCTCTGATGTGTATGAGGTGGAATAATCACTTCAAAATCTAGAAAAATACATTATGTGGAAAAATCCTGTAAAGCTTTGAAAGCAGTTTGCCAGATCCGCCAACCAGATTCAAGTAACTGTAGTTACAGTTTCAATAATACCATAAAGCACTATGCTGGTTTCCTATTGTATGAATCTCTATAACAGCTTTTATTCATTTGAAGCAAACTGGAGATCTCATTCATTTAATGAAATGTACTTTTATCTACATCCAACAATCCAATTTGTCTGCACCAACTGTATTCCTGGGAGAATTCAAGGTATAGAAAACGGAGAGATCAGATTTTTTAGACACTCCTCATCTTACACTGAGGCAGCTCTCACAGTATAGCCTTTTGTGAAGGAGAGGGTCCTGTGACATTTACAGGAGTGACTTGACAACTTTGCAATTGCATGCAGACCATATTCTTTTTTCTGAACTTTGTCAGAATTCACACTTGTTATGGATCATATGGGCAAGAGTCTATTAAGATACATCTCTTGTGTCAAAAGAATGATTCCATGATTGTTCTCGAGAAATAGGAACCCATATGCCCAAAAATAGAGTAAGAGTTTGGGTGCTGTGTGGTTTCCGGGCTGTATGGCCGTGTTCTAGCAGCATTCTCTCCTGACGTTTCGCCTGCATCTGTGGCTGGCATCTTCAGAGGATCTGAAGATGCCAGCCACAGATGCAGGCAAAACGTCAGGAGAGAATGCTGCTAGAACACGGCCATACAGCCCGGAAACCACACAGCACCCAAGTGATTCCGGCCGTGAAAGCCTTCGACAATACAGAGTAAGAGTTATTTTTCCTTGAAGAAGCAGGTCACATTCAGAAAGTACCTACATTTTTAATGTTATGGTTTCATTTTGATATTTGGCCTGTTCCCGTATCTCATTCTCTCTTGGATGTCTACCTCTGTAATAAATTTTGGATGTCTATTCCTTTAAGAAAATGTACTGTAAGACAATAAAAGCTGTGCAATAAGATTATTGGTTTGCCACAAAAACCTTAGCTCTTCTTCTTCTTTTTTTGCTTAGTGTTTTCAGTCCCAGAGAAAGCCAAGACTTCTCCAGCCAGCTTTTTTGCTGTGGTGAAATTTCCCTTCCAAAAAATTGTTACAGATAAACATTCCTCTCTGGACCTAGATATGCCAACCTTCTTTTTATTAGAAAAAAAGCTAGGTTGCAGAAACAAATGTGTAATCATTTTGTAGGCATATACACATATATCAAAACATGCATACTTTAAACAGCTATGAGAACCAAAATTAACTAGTGACAGCATTCAACAGGATATTTAACAATATTTCTTCTCACAGCAGTCATATATTTATACCACATGCCAGTCAGAATGGGGAAAAAAAAGATTTTGCACTAATAGTTTATCTAGAAGAGAATTTTGGTGAGGTACGGGCCAATTATTTCCTTGAGGCAGGAAATAATGCTGCATGTATAACTATCCTTACTTCTGCATCTAAAATATTCCATTTTCTTTTGGAAGACTTTAGTTAAACTTGCTTACAAACTGTTTGTTTGTGTTTGTGTTTTCCTGCAAAGAGGATACAAATTTGAAGAAGCAGCAAATTTTAAGGGTGTCTTTCTCAGGTGGAATGTATAGTCTTCACACTCAGGGTCTCTGATTTGGTAGGAACATCATGTCTCAGTTGAGCTGGCCACTATTTGGCGGGAGGGACAGGGCTCCTGTGCCTTAAACAGCTGCACAGCAAGAAGAAATCCAGCAGCTGAACCCATTCCAGGCATGCCAAAGAAGTTGGCAACCACATCTGTATAACATGCTTAATCAATTTTTTAATGTTTCCCGGCAGACATGCCTATGGCTTTAAGTCAGAGAAATACTAGTGTGGCATTTCATAGAGATCAGATCCTTCAGATGTTTCAACCAGGCTTGCCACCAAAAATAAAGAACATGGAATTCAAGTTGAATATTGCCATTTGGTTACTTCCAAATCTTGGTCTAGAAATTCCGGCAGTCCTTCCTGGTTCTTTCATTCTTTTATGAATTTCACTCTCAGGAATGGGCAGTTATACACATATTTTATATTCAACCATTTCGCAAACCATTTGCAAAACTCTACCTTTTTGCTTCAAGCCATCTTAATTCTTGCATGAGCAAACATGATGCCATCTGTAATCACTCAATAGTTTAACCTTTTGATGCCAGTCTTCATTCTGGTGAGTAAAATGCACCCAAGAGCCATTCTTCAGCTTCAGCATAATAGAAATGAGGGAAGTGAGTAATACCATTCTGTATACAGAGATACTTTCTTCATCATTGCTCTTTCTGAGGTGTGGGTTCTCATTGGCTGTAAGTACAATGCAGGCTTGGTGTGGCAAAGTAGTTTCCTAGAGAGTCCTTGTAAATGATGACATTGTCATATCTAGAAAATCCCTGTAAACAAAGAGCATCACGAATCACCCCAGGATCACTGAAAAATAGTGGCCTGAACCCATACCACCCAAATCCAACCTAAATATTCTATAAAAGCAAATCACATGACAAACTGCTTTCATGGGAACTCAGAGTGAGCAGGCCCCTACTGGAATTTTCAGCTCTCCCTTTTGTCATCCCAGTTATCAGAGATGTTACCTATTTTATTTCTGAAATGCCATAAATAAATGATGTAGGGATAGGAAGGGATAGGAAGGTAAAGAACTGGAGCCCTCATTCTAAAAACGTCCTTCCAAAAGGTCAACAGGTTATCTACTAGGTAGCAGTGCTGAATGAATTGACGCACAGCCAAAATGCATAAAAACATTTGTTGGAACCAAATTTTCTGATGCTCAGTCCTGATAATCCTGCTACCTAGTTGATGGCCTGATAAAACATTGAGAAAAGTAATTCCTCCAATTTGTCATTTGTCAGTAATTGTATCAAAGTATTTAAAATAATTGTAGGCCTACCTATAATAGTCTAGCAATCCCCAAAGCCTTGGACATAAACACAAATCAAATTAGCATCTATCTGTTTGCGCCTGCACATTTACCTTTAACCATCAGTGGAAAGCATCCATGTGCAAAGTCGTCACATATAAGGGCATTTCATACATTACTGAACAAACTCATCAGCAAAAGAAGGTTTAAAGATCTAAGCAAGCAGCTTTTAGAAAATGGCCTGTACACTAATTGGTTTATAGTTTATTGTGCTGCTAATAAAAATGCATAAAAGCATATAAATAGATTGTCACACTTTCTATCTGTAAATTCTCAGTGAATTTAATGTTTTGAACAATTGCAATTGATTCCTTGATATACTTTGATTTGCTCAATGAAAATTCTCCCTGCAAAGATATCCTCATGCACCAGAAATACAAATATCTTGGAAATTTCAGATAATAATTTGTTCTATGGGTTCATTTTATGCTTGAGTTTTTGTTTTGTTTCATGCTAATCCAAGTTATTAGTCTAAGTTTTTTTAAAAAAACAATTAATAGTTGAGCCAGAAGCAGACCATGGGCAGGGCAGGAAGTTCTTGTTCTGGCATTCTTGCACCAGTGCAGGGAAGGAACAATGACAGCAGTATTGGAATATGTGCATATTAAGCAGTATTGGAATATGGGAATGTAGGCACCATCCCCACATCCCTCCACCCTGGGTGACTTTCCTTGCGCATGTTGAATCAATTTTTAATTAGGCTTGCAAACAAATTTGAAACTTTATTAAAATAAGGGATTGTCATCTATGTTAACATTCTGTCTGCACTGTACAGTTACAGGCTTCATCTGCTGCTGATACATCATACAGCTGCTAGAGGGAAGTTATATCAAGGGAATCATTCCAAGAAATCTCATCAGAAATAAAGGTCATGCAACCAGCACTGACTATTACATTCATTAAAACTTCAGCTGTATTTATTCCTGCTGCTCTGACACAGCATTAGGTCTTTATTTTACAATTTTATTTAAGGTTACAGATGATGTATTTACAAAGACAGAGATTATAACACCAATCAGCTACAGTGAAAGTGGCAGAAAAGAGCATGTTATTAAAATTTTTAGTGTTGTCCATGATACAACAGAACAGGCTAGCTGGTTTTTCTTTTTAAACTCCCTTTCCTGTTTACCTAGTAGACTGGGTTTAGTAAAAATATCCATTGGTAAGCAAATGTTTTTTCCTGACCCTGCTATGACTGGTTACAGTCTTAGACAAGATGTTTCCAAAGCACAGAAATTAGAGGCATCTTTTGAAATTAAGTAGCTATATTAGTGTTTTTCTCATAGCTACCTTCAGTAATAGATATCTGGCTCAATTCCCATTGATGCATTTTTGCATGGGTGCATAAAGTGGAAAAGAAAATGTCTTATTTAAATTTAAAATGCTGAAATATTTATTTACATTGTTATACTATACTAATAATATACTACGAAGCTAATAGTGTATATTATTTGTTTGGGCACTCTGAATAAACCATGTGATGGATTCTCACAACAATAAATTTTAGCTCATGTCATGCCCCTAGTGAGATACCCTCACCATTTTCTTTATTTAAGCCTCAATAGTACCTTTAGATAGAATGGGCTTAATTGTTTTTGTACAGTATTCTGTGGGAGGGAACCTTAGTTAGACCCTGTCCCTTTAAGAAGCCCTCTATAGGCAAAGAGCGCTATAGTATCTCTCATTAGTTAGAAGTTCCTTTTTTCAGTTTGTTTTAGTTTTAGGTGTCTGGGGAAAGCTGGAGACAGCAATATCTCAGACGTATAAGGTGTTAAAGATCCATGGTAGTTTGAGTAAACAAGTTTCAACAGAATTGCAAGGAAACAGAGTCCAAACAGGGGACACCGGAAGATCTCAGAAGCAGCACAAGCGGAGCAGACTTTCTCGGAAACAAGCAAGGAAGAGTTGGTGTCTGTAAGTTCTCCAATAATCTCCAATAGTTTCCAGCATTGCAGGTATTCTTTATTAGTAAGACTTCATGGAAGCAGTCAGAATCCTAAACTTTCAATATTATTAAACCATTTTTGAATTGTTACTCATTCGTCTTTGGGTCTTACATTCTGTTCTGGCCAAGAGCAAGGCACCTGATAATAGTTCGCTTGGGGAATAGAACAGTTCAGATTTAGGCAAATAGGAGACTACTTTATTTAAACCACAAGAGCCGCATGGCGTAGTGGTTAAGTTCTTGCAGTGCCACTCACATGGTCAGGAGTTCGAGCCCCCTGTGAGTCAGATATCCTGGCAACTGGCTCATGGTCAACTCAGCCAACCATCCATTTCTTGGTCGGTTAATTAGTACCTAGCTCATAGCTAGGGAGTAAAGAATAGCCGGGAAAAGCAATGGCAAACTACCCCACAAAAGAGGCTTGCCTATAAAATCACTGCTCCCAGTGGTACCCCAGGGTCAAACACAACTTTTTACGTTGTTTAATGTCTCAGTCTCAAGCCTTCTAGGACTGCTGCCATTTTGAATATTGTCCATGACATACTCATCTGTGGTCCAGTATGGTTGCAACTAGTTATCCTACCAGAGATTTGGCATATATCTTGTGTTCCTATAAAATAAAGTAGATTTGAAAGGCATAGAGCTGTATTTTCATTGGAACCCATCCCTCCCACTAATATCAAGTAAAAAGTTATTGATTTCATTTTAGCCCATCGTTTCCCCTGTGTTGGACCAAGATGGATTAAAATGCAATGAAGCTATATACTGAAGCAACAGAAGCAATAGAAGTAGTCTGGAGACATAAAACACATCAACATCAAATCTGACAGTTTTTGGGATGGGACTTATAGGAGCAGGACTTATAGGAGCATGTATTTGGGGCATTGTAGAACTTGTTGAATATGTCTGGTTGGGGGATACGGATGACCTTGTAGAACTCCAAAGGGAGAGTGTCTGATTGGGGGATATTTGTGCCAATGTGCTTGTATTTGGTCAGTGCTGATATTTGAATGACCCATGGTCTGTTCTGTTCTCAGCTACTTGCTCCTCTGCCATGCTAAATGTGGCTTTGGCTCTTTGCGGCTCTTTGGGGGGAAATTGACAACTTTTTCTACAAGTTCCTTCTTTATCACATGAGTGGGCGGTTGGGACAGTGCTTCCCACATGAATGGTCAAGTGAGACAGTGCTTTGAGACAGCGATGGTGATCTTTGTCCATCAGGAAAGCATTGTGAACAACTACCCTCTGTCACTAACAGCAGGAGCAAAGCTTTCCTCAACTCCTTCTCAACAGACTGCGCTGCTGGAAACATTTGAAAAAAAAGGGGGGGGGTTGAGATAGCTCCGAAGAACTGTGACTAGTCTGAGGTCACCCAGATGGCATTTAGGCATTTTCTTACCCCAAATGAGCATCTTTACAGCAGGAGGAGGGGAAATAAAGCATTCTGCAGTCAGAAAGGAGAGTCAGAGCTGTTTCATTGGAATGGTAGCGTGTTCTGTGAACATCTCTGCCAAACTTCCTTGTTTTTTGCCGGCCAACGAGCGCTCTGTGTGTGGGGAAGATTGAAGCAGAAACACCTCGCGCGCCTCAGTTATGCTCCCCCTTCCCCATGTAAGTAGGAAAAATGGCCACAGGAACCTCACTGTTTGAAAAATAGCCCGTTTTGGCAATTAACATTTTGCTACATGTGGCAATCCTTACACGTCTGTGAGCATTCCTTTCTTGGCACAAAGCTGCATAAGACTACGCTGGCTTTTTGTTTTAAAAAAAACACATGAAAAAGTATGCACTGACCCTGCAAGTTAGAAATGTATGAATAAACCTAGACAAGCACAGACATGCCAACATATATCTGAGTTGGCAAGGTGGTAGGCCTATAGTTTGAGATCAACTAAGTCAAATACTGGTATCAGATCAAGTAATAACAGCAGTGCTGATCTGCCTGGATCCAGCTGTCTACAGAATTTGTCTTTGAGGGTGACCAACACCATTTCCATCACATGGGTAGTTCAGAAACTGGAAATGATAGTCTTCTGTCAACAATGGTCATAGGATACAGCAGGGAGTGAGAAAGACTATTCAAAGGGCATGCTGGTCACTCCTGATCCTGTGGTTCCCTTATCTCACTCTCTTGAGATATTGTTCGGTGTATGGTTTCTTCCAAGCTCTCTTTAGATATGGCTTTATTGTTTTTTTTTAATGCAGCATCATAGGAGACTTCAATGAGAGTGCATGAGCCAGCAGCTGACTTCTTATTCAATTCCCCTTGGTTTGTGCTTGTTTGGGTGTTCACATTTTATCAAGACTAACATTGCCAGCCTAAGAACACTTTCCTGGGAGTAAGCATGATTTAATTGGCTTCAGCAGGATTATGAGCAGACCTGATTCAGACTTCCCTCTAAAAACTCTCATGTTCAGTATCCTGCTTCTTTCCCCACCCCACCCCACCCCACCCCCTTCACAACTTCCTGTGGCCCGGGAAAAGGCATTCTTGAGAGACAAGTCAAGCAGGTTGATGTCTGTGGAGAGAAGTGGGAGAGAATGTCTATCCATCCTTAAATAAACAGGAGCAGGATATAACTCACCGTGTGTTCTACTTAAATTAAGAACGGCAGCTAAAATTAATTATTTTATAACTTTCAAAGTGACAGCAGAGATAAAACTAACACAGTTCACAAATCTGGGTACTTCTGTGGTTTTACTTCTGTGATTTTTGTGTATTTCAAATTTGGTTAGATTGAAAACAGCCAGTCAGTTTCCTTACAAGCATGGAGGATGACTAAGAACTTTGTTATATTTTACCTTGTTTGGGCTACTCTAAAAAATATTTGAAGAAAGAATTTTAATCTTCACCACCAGTAGTATCCATTCATTGCCTAACTGTCCACAAACAACAAGCAAGAGTATAATGTAAAAAAGATTTAAATTATATGAATTTGGCCTTGGATGGGCGAAATAGTAGAATATTCCGAAGAGAAATGTATCTGTAAAGATTAGTAAATTATTATATCCAAAAAAACAGAGGACTACACAATCTTTTTAATTCAACTAGACTATCCACAGCTACTTACCTTTTCAGTTTCCCAGATGATGCTAGTTTCCTGGCTTAATCCAACATACTTGCTATATAAGGAACCAATAAGCCATTTGTTTAAATAGATTTACCTTCCCATCCCATTCAAAGTAATTGAGCAATTCTCTGGTATGCCTGCTCCCTTTTGGGAAAGGTATTTTCCAGCTCTTTTTTTGGGGGGGGGGAGGGAGGGGAAGAGTTCTGTTCATATCTCTAACTATGCTCTTTACTACCAGATGATACTAAATTTGCCCTGTACTGTAATGGGATTAATTGATTAATTTCTTCTTTGTATATTCATCCTCAGAGTATGTATAGGAGCAGAAATTAGTAGGATCTTCTTGGTCAGCATTAACCATTCCAAGTACAGGACTAAATCGTCTTAGAAGTCTTGTTAGATGTGTTCTTATTTAATATTCCCTTACAGAACAGAGTATTTAGAGTATGCTTGCATGGCACAGCAAAGGTTGTGTACAAAGCATACTGTTGTGGCTGTTTTTTTAATTGATATTTATTTTTAGAAGAACAGATATCATAATTAGAGTGAAGAACAAGATAATTGAGGAGGCAAAAGCAAGTCCAATAACACACAAATACAGAAGATAACAAATTGCAAATAAATACAGAAAATCAGTGTATTTGCATAGTTCAAAACTGAACAATATGTGGCACCAGCCTGCTGTGTGAATTGGCACACAACAAACACATAGATAAGCATTATAGACCAAAGGTTGCAGCTGAAAAAATATATCCAAATATCTCAAAAAGTGAAATTTAGAAGCAGATTTTAGCATGAACGGTAACAAGCTAACTTTTTCCCCAGGCCATGCTGTAGTGTGTTGTTGGTGGTGTGTGCCTGTGTTTTAAAAGAGACCAAGTTATATTATCTGTCTTGGCATGCCATATCCTGTCATCCCAGACTGGGAGGCTCCCTTGTTGCTTCCCATTTGCAGACCAATGACATTCTGTCCTTGACGAAGTTGCTCCTCTGAAAACCCTCGCCGGTTTTTCTGTGCTTTCCTGTAAAAATGGGTTGTAAAAGTATTGTGTGCATTATTACTTAAAGTCTCTGTGCATTGCTTTGAGTTCTTAGGTAAATTGTACAAGCAAGTAAAATCTTATAAAAATAAAGCAAAGTACCTCTTTCATTCCCGATCTTTTATAGGTTATGTACTACTCCCTCACCATGATGATCTGGTGAATTGTGCAAATTCATAAGTACTGTGCTCTAACATAATCATTTATAGCTCCGTGCTCCTGGTTATTTCTTGGTAAAACGTCCCAGACAATTTAATAACATTCTGATCTCGTTCATGAATGGTTCCCACCCATCCAAGCGATCAGAATACCAGCTCACCCTGGAATGCTATTGTTGATACATTAGACAGACCCACAAAATGGGGGGAGAAATGCTCTTTTAGTATAGTTAAATCAATAGAAAGCCTTTCCAGTGGCTGAGATCTTAAGTAATCTGGCTAGCATCCAGCAAAACACTTAAGTGGATGCCCAAATGATCTGCCAGATTAAGACAAGAATGTATAAGACTGAACACCATTGTTCAAGAAATAGCTCTTTTGGCATAATAAAATAACTATGACAAAAAATGACCAATATTCCATTTATTCCAGGGTCTGTATTCTTTTCTGACAGCATATTCCAGTCAGATAACCAAATGTCCCATTGTGTAGGAGGCTCTGCTTTTAAAATCACCACATGCAAGAACTGTATTGGATACAGAAATCTTGATGAATGTGAATGGCTTGTTGGATTTTGCCAAAGAAAATAGTTTCATTAAACTGTCATCATTTAGATTTTCAGTTTTCCATTCATGTCCAGAGATCCCAAAGCCTGCCACAGCACTCTGGATCTTTTCACATTTTCAGTCAGTGTGGGTAGGGAAACTTTCTTAGGTACCATGTTGCAAAGAAAGGTTTTGAAATGTATAGGCTCCCTAAAGAAATCGCTCTGAATCCAAAGGATTACAGAGGAGCTCATCTGTTGGTTAGTGGCAATTGCTTTACTCTGAGTCAAAAGCACAAAGCTGACTGGTACTATTTAATGGTTCCTGGTCACATATTCCAATTTCCAACATTTTCCTCATCCTTTGAAATACTTTGTCTTGTCATAAAAATCCTTAACCTTTTGAAATGTGGAAATCATAGTGGAATATCAGTCAAAGCAGGCAAGATGCTAGAAAAAAACATGATTGAATCTCCAGCACACTTTCCTTAATAAACAGCAGCCACAATAGACTCCAGTTTGCCTGACTGGCAAAAAAAAGGTGGTGGGCACCTAAAGATTTTGCGTGAAAATGTGTGTTCTATCACCGATCCTTCCTTCTCATTTCCTGTTCTCCACTAAAATGAAATTGCCCTTATTGTGCAAAAGCTAAAGTGCAAAGGATGCATACTTTGGGTGATTCCCCACAGTACATTTTGTAGGGTTCGACTTGCGTCTGCTGGAATTTTTCTTCATGAAGTCGACTCACTGTCATTCCACACAGCGGCCGAGCTCGTTCTTCCTTAGCTGAGCTGAGAGGGCGGGATGAGCTGTGGACGCCTCTTCCTGCTTCGCATTCTATTGGCTGCCAGGAAAAGTTGGCACCTGAGCTCGATTCGCCGTTAATCCACACATTGCCGAGTTCGTCTCTCCTTACCTGAGCTCAGTGGGTGGGGTCGACTCTGTGTGTCATCCATTGGCCGAAAACGCACTGTGATTGGTTAAAGGGAAACTAAGCCCTGATTGGGCGAAGACAGGAACGACTCGATTGGCTGGAGGGGCGAGTCGAGTACAACAGACAGTTTGCACAAGCGTGAGCTTGACACGAGTTCACCAAAAAGTACTCCCTCCGAGCAGGGATCGAGAAGATCCGGCTCAGGCGGGTTGAAGGAGAGTCGGACTTGTGTCGAAATCTGCGGCTGTGCGGACTACCCGAACACAAGTCGAGCCCTGCTGGTAATGTACTGTGCAGAATCACTCATTGAAAGGCTCTTTGAGACAAGCCTAGGAAATATTCATGCCCACATCTGTAAAGGTGTTACTCATGTGAAAATATTTAGAGAAAAACAAAATTATAAATTGTTCAGTTGCTTAGAATCACCTGTTCACATGAGATATAGATTGCTCCAAGTAACTCTAGGAGAGCTAGTGTGGTGTAGCATTTAGGCATTGAACTTGGACCTGGGAATCCTAGGTTCAAATCCCCATTCGCACCATAGAAGGTTGCTGGGTGATCTGGGCTAGTTACACACTCTCAGCTATAATCCTGGCTAGTATTTGGATGGGAGACCTCCAAGGAATTCCAGGGTCATGATGTGGAGGTAGGTAATGACAAACCACCTCAGAACATCTCTTGCATAGAAAACCCTATGGGGTTGCCATAAGATGGGACTTGATGGCAAAAAAGCAACTCTGTCTGCTCAAAGTAGCTAGCTAACTCACTTTGATTCATAGAGTCATAGTCATTCTCTCCCAGTTCAGACACTGATTTGTCCTCAGGAGTGATACTTCCCATGGTAATTTAAATGATAAATGAACACATAGGTTAGTATCCTCTTCCCTGTGTAGCTCTGCAGAGACAAGGGGACACCCCCCCCCATGGCCATGGCGATGCCTCGGAGGTCGGTGGCCAGGTGGCATGACTCCTCATCCCCATGGAGCTACGCAGGGAAAAGGAGGTCATTGAAAAAAGAAGTGGTGCACCAAAAAAGGTGCCTTCCACCCGGTGCCGTTCACTCGGCACCAGGCGCACACCACTGTTTTTGAAAAACAAAAACAGCAGCTCGGGGGGGCGGGGGGAAGCACAGCACTGCCTTGCTTGGGAAGCAGCAGCTGTGCCAACAGCGCACCCAGGATGACATTTTTGCTGTTCTGGAGGCGCTGTTTATGATCCGTGCAGAATCCGCCAGAGTCTATTTTTTAAAAATTATCAAGGCGCAAAGAAAATATTCTTGGCAAAATGTCCAAAATACACTGTGTCAAAGGATTGAAACCAGTTTCTTTAAAATAACATCTTTAACATGTGTCCTAAAATTATTATCAGGGAATGGTGAGGTATGATCCTTACCTGTGAAACCAGGATGGATCTCCCCTATAACATCCATCATCCCTTGTGACAGCCTCACTGCCCAAAGCCATTAAAGTTCTTTGCACAGCCGCCATGTCTTTCCCTACAAATGAAGAAAAAATACATGATTTACTTTGAAATTATTCAGTTATATATTCAGCCATACTGTGGATGCCAATTTAATCCCAAAGTATTTCACTTCATCATTTCTTGTGTCCTGAGGCACAATATCGGGGGTGGGGGGGGGGCTTGGCTCACCTCTACCTGGCAAAGCACTCCACTGTTTTTACGAAGTCATGTTATGCCCTTGAAGCTGGCAAAACAGATAGTGGCAGGGCATTTGGGAAACTGAGTTGGTTGCCACATCTAATGGCTCTTGGCTCTGTCCACTGAAACCTGTTCCCAACTGTATTTTTTTTCTAATTGTATATTTTGTTTTGCAGGGTGAGGGCCTCTGCACTGAGGATCTGGGCTAGCATGGTCTTCAGCACCATGCTCTAGCCTCAGGCCTTCAGATGGCCTCAACCCTTGACTGCCACTTCCTTCTCTCTAGGCTCTCCCTCTAAGCCTTCCCTCCTCCTGCTGTCCTCTTATAAGGCCAACTCAGTAGTCACATCTGCCCAGTAGGACTTGCCTGCCTCTCATAGTGGGGAACAGCTTCTGCAAAAGGCCAAGTGTAGGCTGGATGGCCCATCCTAAAGTTGGCATTGGAGACAAATGTGGCTCCTTAAAGGGCCAGGCCTCCTGCCTGCATTTCATATTGTTTTCACTGCTGTGGGTGAAAGCAGATAGAGGCAAGGAGCTGTGCTAACCTTTGCCAGGAGACTCTAGTCAGCCATTTTACCCTCCCTGCCTGCTAATAAGCCCAAGGGCACTATAGCAATCCTTATATATTCATACATTCCAAAATAAGACAATAATAGTACAATTTACAAATTAAAAAAACTATCAAAACCATTCAAACCATCAAGTAATAAAGTACAGCCTCAACATTATGAAACAACAACCAGTTAAAACGAAAAACAGAAGCATAGTATTATTCTTTATCAGACTTTCATACAGCTCAATAGCAACCTGCATAACCTGCAGGGAGAAAGCAGGCAAGGAGATAAGTCAATTAAAATCATGCTGGTCCATGATCACCAACTGTTTGCTGTTATACTCTTCAGTAAGCCCTGTTCCCTGGGTCATTAAGGACTGTTGCTAAAGTTCCTCAACTGCTCTTGCCTCCTGCATCATTCTTTCACTACCTGCAAGATCTCTAAGACTGCATGCTCCTTTGTCCTATTTATACTATCAGATTCTTCATTATGTCTTTGTTCCTCTGTTGTTCCTAAATACCATTGTATTTTTATTAGCTACCTCAATACAAATGCCAAAGGTCTGTCAAAGTGCTCCTGGTTCCATGCTAGGAACTTAAATCCACAGGCCTGACTTGGATTGGAACCATTGGAAGAGATTGTTTATGTCTTATTCCCTTTCCTGTTTTGTCAACCTGAGATGATCCCAGGGAGCAATTTATCCCATTGGGGCTCTACATACATTGATGATGTAACCAAGGTTTCCTAATGGCGGTACAATGCATGAGCCAGAACTCTGATTAGTATTCACAAGCACTCTTATAAGCTACACAGCTTCTACGAGGCGCGGAAAATATAGATAAGAAATGTGACACAGAAATGAGAATAATTTTTCCCCTGAAGCTGGTTTCCTGATTTCAGACTACCCCTTAGAGTTGCTATGTTTTCTGTTGGAAGAAAGAATACTTCAAGTACATTGACAATAGTGCAACAAGCTCCGAATCAAAATATTCTTATTGGTACAATCCCAAGCAGAGCCATACTTCTCTTCAATGGGTTTAAAAGTACTCTAGAAATGCTAAACCTTAGTTTCCTGCGGGGAGGGGGGGATACGGTTCAACATTTTATGGATGACATATAATTGACAAAGCCTTCACGTTCCAGGTCATGTGATTTAATATAAAAATATTTTTATGCTAGGTAAACTGGGCTTTGCCCTAAGCTAGAAAGTTCATTTATTTATGTTTATTTTATTAGACTTTTAGGCTGCCCTTCTCTGTTGGATGGGCTCAGGGCTGCTTTTATTAGTTGGTCAAAGTCACAGGCAAAAATAATTCCCAATTCTACTTTCTCAGCTCTCATATATAATTGACAGCACAGCACAACCATTTCTAACAGCTGAAAATAGTTATCAGTGCTGCTTGTTTCATTCTAATCCACCAACTCAAAACTCCTGATCAAATGAAGATGAATGGGTATATCAAACATCCTCCATTTCTGATTCCGTAAAAATAGAATTTCATTGCTGTGATGATTAAAAAATGCTTGTTCTTTTGCACTTAAATGTTTCCTCTGTGAAGCAGTTTTTGAGCAGTGATTCTTGTTTCTCTGATGATTATTGATTCATCTCCTGCCTCAGCCACTCCATTAGGGCAAAGCAGAAATTGTTTTTGTGAGGAAGCAGAGGTTGCTTCATACCTCCTAAGGCAGTGTCTTTGGCTAGAACTTTCATTTCTCTGTGCCCATCATAATTTAATATTTACAGAAATGGCTATTTTATTTATTTTATTTTTATTCAATTTAATACCCCACCATTTCCCAGCCAGGGGCAGAGCAGCTCACGCATATGAATTGTACAAGACATGAATATAAATGATCAAACAAGCCCAAAAGCTGGCAGCAGTTCAAAACACAAAATAGGCATAAACTGAACACTGGGCAAAAATTAGAAATAGAAAATGATAACAAATAAAGAAGAGGGTTTGCATTGGCTATGTAAGAACCTGTTTTTGTTTTTGCTTTGTGGTGGGCTGCAAGTGTTTATTCTGACTCAAGTACACAGATTAGACAGCTGCTGCACACATGCTTTCCCTTTACATGGCGATTAGTGCTGTGTGAGAAAAATATCATGCATGAAGTGGGCCTTAATGTGGCTACTTTTTTGAAAGACGTTCATATCTATTCAGTACAGGGTATTTGAAATAATTCACCATGCAGTGGATTAAAATGATTGTGTAATTTGAACCTACATGTGGTGAAGGGACGGGAAAGGCCTCCACAAGAAACCAAATTAAAGACAGAGAGACCATCCCATCTGGCTGATTATCCAAATGATGAAAATGAAAGATGTTGCAGAAAACCAAACAAGAAAATCAAACAAGAAAGAATACCAACTGAAAAATAAAATACCTCAAATATTTATTTTCCCCTCAGTTCAGCATTTCATCACACCCATACAGCTGCTTTACACTAAGTTGTAATATTGGTCTATCCAAGAGTAGTATTGTCTGCTCTGATTGGCAGCAGATCACCAACATCTTAAGCAGAGACCTTTCATACCACTCACTACCTGATCCTTTTAACAGCAAATACAGGAGACTAAACTTTGCGAAGCTGATGCTCTATCACTGAACCACTGCCCCATTGATCAAACCCAATGATCAAACATTGTCATGTAGGAGAATCTTCACTTGGACATCCTCACATTTTAACATTAGAAGCAGCTACAAGGAGAAGGGTTGCCAACTTCCAGGTGGTTGCTGGAAATCTTCTGGAATGACAACTGATCTCCAGGCAACAGAGGTCAGTTCACCTGAAGAAAATGGCCACTTTGGCAGGTGGACTCTATGGCATTACAACCAATTGAAGTCCTTCCCCTCCTTAAACTGTGTCCTCCTTAGACTCCATCTCCAACATCTCCTGGAGTTGGCAATCTGAACAATGAGGGAGGCTAGTTTACATAGGGTCACAAAGCTGACAGCATCACTTTCTCAATAGAAATCACTACCCAGAACTTATTGAGGGTAGCTAACTTTCACCAGTCTTTTTTTATTAGTTCCAGGAGGCAATTCTATCAGGAAAGGATACATGTAATATAGGGTTTAATTGCCCTTCTTGTGTCATGACCTCAAACCAAATCCATTTTGCAGATACTTTTTAATGTTAAACATAAGAACATAAGAACATAAGAACAAGCCAGCTGGATCAGACCAGAGTCCATCTAGTCCAGATCTCTGCTACTCGCAGTGGCCCACTGAGTCCTCCTTTAAAACTCTGTACTCCAGCTCCCCCATTTTGGGTCAAAGGCTTCTACTATTAGCATAGAGACACCTGTATACCCTGTCTGGGATATCTGATCAGAGATCTCCCATGTAATTTTTTTCCTGATACCTAAACTGCATGTTAACTTCATTAAACTGTAGAACAAGGCCACGTACAATTTTTAGCCTTTACCATTGCCTGTGGCTGGAAGATATCTGTTTATGTCTGGTATACTGCAGGGTTGCTGTCTATTTTTTAACATAAAATGGAACATACAGGTGAGGAAAACAAACCGTCATCTCTGTCCCCTCTTAACTAGTTGCACTCTGCTGTTTTAGACATTTTTCATAGAGCTTGACTCATAGTGGTGGAGACAAACTGGTAGAAAATGTTTCAAACAAAAAACATTCAGAGCAATTTTAAGCAGTTACACCCTTCCAAGTTAATTGAAGTCATTGGGCTTAGAAAGGTTAATTCTAATTGGGTTTGCACTGATAGTAAAGACTAGAGGGGAAGGACATGAAATTAATAAACTAATGAATAAACATGTGGACTCCCCTACCATGTCCAGTTTGGCTATGAGTTTCTGAATTATAATGTGATCAGTTTTCAAATAGACATTGCTAACCTTTATCACCAGTGATGGGATTCAGCAGGTGCGCACCACTTCGGCAGAACCAGTTGTTAAAATGGTGCTTATAAACAACCAGTTGTTAAATTATTTGAATCCCACCACTGGAACTGGTTGTTAAATTATTTTAATCCCCACCACTGCTTATAACAAACTGGATTTAAATAATGTGAGTTAACTAACACCAGAAATAGAGCTGCTGCAAGTGGTCACCCCATGAGATAGTGAAAGAAGGCCTGTATCCAATGGTGGGATCCAAAAATTTTAATAACAGGTTCCGATGGTGGTGGGATTCAAACAGTGGCGTCGCCGCACATGCACTTCCAGTCACTATTGGGCAGGGAGGTTGCTTTAGTAACCCCTTCTTGGCACTCAGAAAAAATTAGTAACCACTTCTAGAGAAGTGGTGAGAACTGGTTGGATCCCACCTCTGACTGTATCTTAAAAGTTTGTACGTCCTGGGTGGATATTTTGGCTTCTGTTTAGGGTTACCAGGTATCTCTGGATGCATGATAGATGTCCTTCATGGAACATGCTTCAATCAATACCACAATACACACACATAAATGTATATTTCTTATTTTGGAACTACATGGACTAGTTGAAAATACTGCAGAGAAGCAATTTGATAAAATGTATTGACGGCAATTGGGCAACTGGTCATATATCTGCTGGGGAAGTGAATGCTTTAGACAAGTGGTTTTCAGAGGTTATCGTAGGTTACTAATTGAAGAGATCTGTAATAATAGACAAACTTTTGGAATACTGTTTGCCTACCACAATTGATATCACCTTGCAGTGTGCAGCCATAAGAGAATATTGGATGTGTTCTGGGTTATATTCTCACTTCACATGGTGCAATAGTATAGTAAAACAGGTAATTGTAAAGTAAAGTACTACATAAGCATACATTGCACTACATAAAGCCAGACATGTTGCCAGGAAGTCATCTGCAAGCCACTGGGATTTTGGGTTGACCTGGAAAAGTTAGTTGGAGATGTAAAAACTGGGCAACCATGGATTCAGGCATAAAAGACTCTGTCTTGAGTACAGTTTCACACATATAATCCATTAGGACTGTTTAAAGTCTAAATAAGCTAAGGTTCCAACATCTAATTATGGTTGCCCATACGTTTTGCTAGAAATAGGCCTGTGGCCATGGGCAGAGAGTTAGCAAAAATGTTTTCTACAAACACCCAATTTTACAAGGGGGTTGGAATGAATACACGAATGGAAGCCACTAGTTGTGCAGGGCCACTTGCCCTTACATTGACATAACATTTTAGTGGCCATTTTCAAAAGGGTAGAAGAAATAAGGGAGCCAGCTGTGCAAAATAAGTAGGTCACACTGTCCAAATTTCTGATTGGTATGTTGCACAGTAGCAGGCGCCTAGGCCTAATTGGCTGAACCCTACAGTTTCAGCACAGCTTGCACACCATCACAGTTCATCTGCTGCATGTGTAGGAGGAATAGCTGGCAACAGACGGATGACGCAGGTGGGTTCCTACCCAAGGCAAAGCATCATTTTGACAGCAAACTGTAACATAAAGCAGTGTAAAAACAACATCCTCACAAGTCTCAGCCCCCTTTTAAAAGCCCAAAGTGGAGCAAGGGTATCCTCCCCAACCAGGAAGTCCTATGACTATCAAACTATGATGCAGGCCCAAAAGGTGGAATAAGGCCAAATAGAGTTGGCACTCCACCCAGAAGGAATGGAGACATTGGTACATGGATTCCCTTTTTTCCTTTCCCAACTATGGGCACAAATTGGCCCCACATGAGTACAGGAGAAGTCATTAGTCCTTGGAAACAGACTTTTTATATCATCACAATTTTGCTGGTTATGCCAGTACAAAAACTTCTAGGTTTTTGTCTGTTCCTGTCAAACTGATCTAATCTAATCTAATTTAATTGGCACAAAATATTATATTTGGTACTGGAAAAAATAGAACTACCTCACAGAAGATAACAAATCACTTAGAAAAACAGGGCAGTGAGGCGAGGCAAACAAAAGGGAAAGATAATGACATTAGGGATTTTTCTCCTTGGGGAAATGTATGATTAACACCCATCTGCGTAGCGTAAAACAAAGAATGCAACTGTCACATCAGTGATGGCTCATATATACAAAGATGTGTACCTTCCCATAAATCCACCGTCTGGAAAATATCTGTTGTTCTTACTCCATAAATTTCTGCAGCTTTTAAGAACTGAGAAATTTGCTCCATTTGTTTGAAAGCCATCTTTGATTCTGAGATCTTTGGAATGGGTTCCTTCCCCCTTGGATGTAAACTGTTTATTAACTTGCACAGCAGCTGGGAAATTGAAGATAGAAGCAGAATTGAAAGCAGAAAACAGTCAATTAGTTCCAGTTGACAGACGACCAATGTATGTACTTAATTTATGCTAAACAGGCATTCTGATGCCACTAGTAAGTAAAATTTTAATTAAACAATTAAAATAATTAAAAAATAGGAATTTATACAACTGAGAATAATTCCAGCAAGTATGTTAAAAACTCTCTGCCCAAGCTTTCATACCCACAGCTGGACAAAACATGCATGGATGCACTTGAGCTTACAAAATCAAATCATTTGCTAAAGGTTACATAACAATTGACAGTTGTGTGGGAGTGCAATAATTAGTCTGAGTCCAAAATTAACTACTATCAATTAGTTTGCTGTTAAAAAGCACAATGGAGTACTCTTTGCATCTCTATACTTAGTTGACAAACAGATGAACTATGATTTAAAGCCATTATAGTGGCTGTTCTCTCCAAAATTGGATCAGGGGTATACTACACGTACAATTTTCTTATCCCATATTTTTGAGAAACAAAATATCATTAATTGGTTTCTAAAGAAGAAAAGCCTGGTATTAAAACGCTTGGGTTTTTTTGAAAAAAAAATCTGTCCTAATTATCAGAGAAATGGTAATCTGTAGTTACTATATTACATAATCATCCATCCATCTGTCTCTGCAAGCAGATGCTTACTGCTCTTGTGAAGATCTCCATATCATGATACATCATAGTTTAAGATATTTGAATAGTTATCTGCCTCATAAGACATACGAGGCTAAAAAACTGAATTGCTATATTCACAATAACAAAACACAATCCTGCTTCTAAAAACGTGATTTAGTGTGCAATCTTAAGTAGGATACATCATTCTGTGTCTACTGAAGTGAATAGGCTTAGAAAGGTATAACTCTTTTGGGGATTGCACTGATAATGTTCTTTGCTTCCAAGCAATGTGTTTAGAAGCACAGTACTTGTGTTAATTGTTTAACTTCACTCAGTGTAAATAAAGATGGGCCAAGTTAAGGACCCAGTGTTATTGTATGCAAACATTAATATATGAAACATTTGTAACATCAAATGTTACTTACTGTTCCATCCATTAGCCATTTCTGAAAATGTTGCCTTCCAGGAGGGGGCTGCTCTGTATTTTCATCACACTGTGCAATAATCCAGTCCACCAACCGACTTTCCAGTTCTGGGTCATATTTTTGTTCAATCTTCTCCTGGACTTCTCGGCTTAAGCCATAGCTTGGGCCCCTGTTGGCCATCTCTAGGAAGAAGAAAACCCACTTAATTTAATTTGTAAGGAGCACATCATGCAGCATCTATTAAGAATGCTGGGAAAAGATTCTAAAGTTTCCTCCCAAAAAATTTTTCAAAAAATGTCGCAAGTGTAAAAAATAGTCAAGGTTGTTTCTTTCAGCATGGTGCCAAATATTTTTAAGATCATATGAAAAGCTTAGCAGAGATTGCAAGTGATGTTCCTACAGTTGCTAGAAAGAGATGTAAACATTTCAGGTTAACATTGCAAAACCCAGAAGTATAATGGGGATGGGGGTTAAAGAACAACAAAAAATGACTATACAGGAGTACTTAAGAAATCCTTTCAGTGATGCAGTGCGCTCTTCTCAGCAGTGATCTAGGTCTGGAAATCCAGGGACCATCGAAGCAAGAGATGTCGGTTAAAATTTAAGACGAGATGAAGGCTGCTGCAATGTGCTGCTGCTCTTGGTACTGCTGCTGTAGAAGCATCATGATTTGAAGGAGGGTGTATTGATTTGATTTGATTTTCCTCACAGATGAGGAGGGTCAAAGCAGGGGCGTTGCTAAGAGCTACTAAAGAGGCCCTCCTCCCCTGTTATAGCTAGCAAGAGAGCTCTGCTGCAGCCTGCTCCTCTGCGCACCCTTCCGCTGCTGTCAGTCCTGGACTTTCAGGCTGCGCTTCTGTTCTTATGCTGCAGCCGTTGTCATAATGCCTGAGGAGATGGCAGTTTAAAACACTCTCGGGATAAATAGCTGTGGTTGATCTTTCTTTAAATCCAAGATATGGTGGGAGGGGGGGATATGGATCTGAGCAACTGTAAGCAATGCTGTTTCAAAAAGGTTTGCAGACTGTTTTCAAACAAGATGACAAGGAGAATTTTAACGGAATGGAAACACAGATTTTTTTTTCAAGGAACATTGTGAAGTTTGAATAAGATTTATTTCCCCAAATTCCCAGGTGCTAGACCTTCATGGCAGAGCTCAACAGAGTATTTCAAATTCTTTGACACTGGCATACCAAAAGCTGAGCTGGGCACAACATGCAAATCATTATTGCATATTTATTTACTTAATGGATATACTATTTTTCTCTCCAGGGGAACCCAAAAAAGCTTACATCATTCTCCTTTTTTATATTATCCTTACAACAACTCTGTGAGGTAGATTAGACTGAGTTAGTATATGTGGCTGGCCCAAGGGCACCCAGCAATCTTTCATGGCAGAGTATGGATTTGAACCTGGTTCTCCCAGATCCTAGTCTAATATGCCAACCACTCAGTGGTGTATCTGCCCGGGGACAAGGGGTAACACCTGTCCCAGGGCGCAACTAATCTGGTCACGGGGGGGGGGACAAAATTGGCCCCACATGTGACCAGATGCCTTTGAGAAGATGATGAGGCAGCAGGAAGTTTTCGGGCTCCCTTGGCCCTGCCCACATCATGGGAGTGACAGCTTGGGCAGGGGGAGCAA
The DNA here is from genome assembly GCF_021028975.2 of Sphaerodactylus townsendi. NCBI lineage: Eukaryota > Metazoa > Chordata > Lepidosauria > Squamata > Sphaerodactylidae > Sphaerodactylus > Sphaerodactylus townsendi. The sequence goes on along the minus strand of NC_059428.1, from coordinate 46,436,396 downwards.
CAACTTGGACGAGCCAGCTTCTGCCCTTCCCAGACCCTGGAACTGGCCTCTAGGGACCTGTGGGGGGAGGGGGATCTCCCACCCCCACAGCCCAGCCTCTGCCCTCCCCAGAGCCTGGGGAGAGCAGAAGCCACTACCAGCCTCCAGAGACGTGCTTTTAAAAGCATGGAGGCTGGGGGTGGGGCTCAGGCATGGCCCCACCCACAAGAGGGAGAGGCTTGGGCATGGCCCTGCCCAAGCCCCACCCCCAGGCTCTGAACTTTTAAAAGCACATATCTGGAGGCTGGCAGTGACTTCTGCTTTCCCCAGGCCGGGGAGTGTGGAGGGAAGGCAGGCCTTGGGGAAGGGGCCCTATCCCCCAAGCCCCATCCCTTGGAGGGAGGAGTGTGACCCCACCCCAAGCCCCACCCCCAGCTTTGGTGCTTTTAAAAGCACGTCTCTGGAGGCTGGCAGTGGCTTCTACTCTCCCCAGGATCTGGGCAGGACAGAAGCTGGGGAGCAGGGAGGGAAGGGCATGGTCCAGCAGCAAAGTTCTTAGCATGGTATAGAGGTTAAGAGCTGTGGACACTTATCTGGAGAACTGGGTTTGATTCTCCACTCCTCCTTCTCACGAGTGGCAGACTCTTATTTGTTGAACTGCATTTGTTTCCATGCTCCTACATATGAAGCCTGATGGTTGACCTCGAGCTAGTCACAGTTCTCTGAGAATTTTGGTAGCCCCACCTACTCCACAAGTGGAGAGAGGAAGGATTTGTAAGCTGCTTTGAGACTCTCTCGTCTTCTCACACAAATATAGTGATCGTGCTCTTTTCCCTGAGGAATGCTCACCATGACAAAGCCATAAGCCTAGTCTTGAAGGCATCTGTTTATCAAAATGCATGCAGTTTTCTGCATCAAATAAGAAACAGTGAAATGCTTTGCACAACATATCTCTTTGGCTTTGTACAACCAAACCTGCTCTCTGCAGATTGTCTCTTCTGCCAGATTCTTGAGTCAGGAGCTTGAGTACATGAAATATTCATTAGGTGACCTCATTTGACTGCTGGCTTTTGATATTATGTATTTTTAAGGCACAGTACTTTGTTGTATAATCCAGCTTTCCTAGAACTCATCCCATCATACAGCTGCAGCTCGATGGATCAAGTACCTGAGCAAGCCCGTTTATTTAACCACTGCCTTAAACATGCTGCATATAAAGGGGAGTACAGTACATTTGTATCATTCTGAAATATGCATGTATAAGATGCATATGGTCCAAGTTACCAAACAAACAAATCCTCAAATAATGCAATTTTAATTTGTAGAAGTTTGAACACTTTAGCTTGACAATAGATGGGTATTAGGTCCCATTAACACTAGTAGGGTCTTTTAAAAAACTTGGGTTGCTAGGGATTGAAACTGTGACCTTCTGTGTGTAAAAGTAGATGTTCCAACAATGAGCTACAGTTTTGCCCCAAAGTATTTTGTATTCTGAAAATCAATAATATACATATATTTCAATGTTGATCTGGAGATAGTTGTGAAGCCTGCTGACAGGCACCATTTGACTTAGATATGTGCTGTTCTTAAAGAAACCAAATTTGATGTTTCTGTTGATGAAGGTATATGGATAAGGACAGATGAGAGAAGAATGAACTATTATACAATGTATATAATTTTCAGCATGGTCAAATCTGCTGGCACATAAATCCAGAGACTGGAGGAATGAATAGTTAAGACAGATCTTTCTACAAGCCTGAAAGCATCCCACATTTGCCTCAAAAAATTAAAAAGCAGGGTTAACCCACCAAAATAGAAGAATCAGTACTTGTAAATTAAGAAACAAATTTTCCTGCTGGGCACATTTGGAATTCTGACAAAGCACAATGGGCCAGCAATAAAATGGCTGCTACAAGGAGGTGGACATAAGAACATAAGAAGAAGTCTGCTGGAACAGACCAGAGTCCATCTAGTCCAGCACTCTGCTACTCGCAGTGGCCCACCAGATGCCTTTGGGAGCTCACAAGTCAGTTACAAAATGATTGCCACAGGTTAATCACAATGTATTGCCAGGCTTCAAGCTTAGTTTGTAAGAACCTTTTTAGGACAGTTTTGGTGGTGGTAGAGCCTTTTTAGGACAGTTTTGACCTTTGAGGGAGGACTCATTTGGGTCAGCCCCAGCAGCTGCCACCAGGTTACTTGCCTCCATGACTCATCCAGACCTGGCTGCTTCCTACTGTTCCACAACAGCTACCCCATGAAAGCCAGTAAGGTGTAGTTCAGAGTCCCTGATCTTTTTGAGCTTATGGACACATTTGGAATTCTGAAAAAGTACCGTAGGCCAGCAATAAAATGCCTGCTACAAGGAGGCGGAGCCAGCCACAAAGTCATTGCCACAGGTTAACTTCAGTAACACAGTGTAGATCCTTGTGCTGTGCTGGCAGCTGCTGCCAAAGTAACATTAAAATCTGCATGGTCAGTCAAAAATCCTATAATTAGGAGCCTGCCTGGGCAGTTTTCCATGCCCCCTGTGTGGTCACCAAACCTCCCCTTTGGCATTTGCTCCACTATTTTTGTGTGTGGTTCCCAACCTGACACCTTACTCTTCTCCCCCTCTCCTCTTAATTCTTCCTGTTTTCATGTGTCTTCTATTTTCCCTCTGGTTTCATGGACCACTGATTCAGCGAAGCTATGTAGTATCGCTTCAGTGCATGTGTGGAATGATTAAGCGAAGCTACGTAGTATCGCTTCAGTGCATGTGTGGAATGAAAAAAATTTACAGCAGCCAGAAAACATTTCGAGGAGCAAAATGCTAAAAAAAACATTGTGAAAAATGCGATTGAAAACATGGAGTAAGTGCTGTGTGGAAAAGGCAAGTGTTTTCAGGCACAATGGAGAAAAAGTGTTTTGGAAGCATTTCAAAAACAAAAACAATGCGGAACTCCAGAGAGGAAAAAGTCATAAGTAGCATATGTGAAAAAGGCCACAATTAAGTGTATATAGCATTTTAAGTGCTTCATACACATTACTTTAAAGTATATCAAGTAAAACAGACCAGGATTATCTCTACACTCTGGATAAAGAATAATGATTTCCCTAAAATATGTATGTACCATCAAGTCACAACTGATTTATCATGACCCCAAGCAAGGTGCTTTCAAGTCAAGTAAGAAACAAGGTGGTTTGTCATTGCCTTCCTTGTCAGTCTCTCATCAAAGTTCCACCCCTACTTAGGTTCTGAAATTGGGCTACACAATACTGCTCCACATCCATTCCCTAAGACATGGATGGGCAAACTTCAGTCTTAAGAGGGGTTACTTTCCCTCCAGCACTTACGGAGACAGTTGCAAAAAGTTTTTTCAGTGGTCAGTCCTGGCCAAATGTGGATATAGGGAAGAACCAGTGATAGATTCTTGCAGGTTCAGCTGGGGAGAAAGGAAGTGGCATAGTAAATATAGAAATGAATCCCCCAAAAGTCTGAGAACCACTTTGTTAATGGGCTCCCACTAAATGCTCACTGTACTCAGATGTATTCAGCAAACAGAAGAAATCTGTTGCTTCTGCTCCCATACTGCTCTGCACTTGCCCACAATCATTTCATTTAGTTAACAGCTGCTGGACAGCCTTATCTACCACCAATGTGTCCGGCCTGTGTTTAAAGCTTCCTGAGCTGCTGATCACAATTTGAATGAGACACTGGATTTAATTAGTTTAATTATACATCATGCAAAGTATTTTCTAACGCTGGCCCTGAATCTTAACACTTACCAACTTCATTGAGTAATCCTGCATTCTAGGAATATGGGAAAGAAAATTTTCTACCTGCTTCCTCAAAACCCCAGTTTATAAGCCTTCCTGACACACCCCTAATCATGTTTGCTCACTAAAAAAAGGCCGCAAGCTTACTGCTTTTAAAAATAATGTGATGCTGTACAGTTGAACCTTTAATGTTCCACAGTTGGAGAGTACCAGAATAACTGTATACCAGTAAATTAATACTAAAGAATCTTTTTAATGAGTACAAGTTGTTTAACATGGTTACAGATGAAAAGAATGTGAAATCGCCATCTTTGCTTTACATTTAAATTATTAACATGTAAAAGTATTTTTATCCTTCAGAACTCTTGCTGTGGTTATGTAAGTCAACTGAGCTACTTTTAAAACAATTTCTTTCACTGCCACACCTGGTATGTTTGTTGAAGTATCTGAGGCAGCATCTGAATGTACAAACAAATTATAAGGGAAATATGAGAAGCAAAGCTTGTTTTAAACTTCAAATTCCTCCTAAGCATAATTTGGTTCAAGGAGTCCCGTTTCTCATCTTTGTGGAAGACATTAAAATGTTATGTATAAATAGATATAATGTGATCATCCAGTAAAAGACAGCTTAAACAGATCAAAACACACTGAGGGACAAGAAACGGGTTTCCTGTAATACATACCTTGGCTGTACAACAAAAAAAGCAAATAGGCATTAATCTTGTAGTCTACTACTGTATAGGAAACAAAACCACAATTTTTGCTAGTAACACTGGATCCATATTAACACAAAGTATTTTGATAATGCAAATCTGAGTTGTGGATTGAAGAGCATAACAGTCAATTTTCAACAGGAGCAGCATAAATCTATGCTTATACCTACTACAGGTTAATGCACCAGTCATCTAGGATTGTGAAGACAGGCATGGTCATGCATTTCAAAGGTGCTGAACTGCATCTGCTACTTTACAATTAAAAGGCAAACTTTCCCCAAAGAGGTTAGATAGTAAATGCTGAGATCCATATTTTATTAGATTCCAAGTGCTGAAGACCTCTCTGTTGGAACAGAACTTACTGAGACCATGACTTTTACTCACAGTAGTAATTTTAGTACCCAGAGAGGATAGTGTTAACAACAGTAAAAATGCACTGTAACATGGCCTGTAATTCTGAATGTTCACATAATCTTGCCTTTCACAAGTAAGAGTGATTTGCCCTCTGAAAAAAGTCTCAGGCAAGAGAACAATGCCAAAAAAGGACTTCAGCATAACAGAATAATCTGTCAATGTCATTCCTTACTGCAGAATTAGATACAGAATTTTTTAAGTTCATAATGCATATTCTAGACAAGCAACATATTTCTCAACATTTTTGGTCAAGACATTCCATTCCATAAAGGCGTTAGTGATTGTTGTTTTTTTCCCTCTCATCCCCAAAAGCCTGCATCCTGTAAGGGAAAGCCTTCTAAGAAAATCTGGAAAAATGAGCAAGCCTTAGAATCCCATGTTTCACTGTTTCTTCAAAACTGCAAGCAGAAGAATAAGTTCTAGTATCAAATGTAAACATTTAAGTAGTATCATTTAACTGACCAGCAATTCTAGAAGATGCTTTCCCTAAATCACACCTGTACATTGGAAAACCGCAAGAACTCACCATTCACAAATAAAATATTCACAATCATAAGATATTTGAACTGAGCAGGTTGTGACACTCTGAAGTCTTCTTTGGCTAACAGGCAGACATTTATTTAAAATATAGCAATATGGTGGACTATTTACCTGTAGACATTCAAAACACACTCATGATCTGGTTGTACCCTCTGCATAACACAGCCACCACACACTGCTTGGAAATAACTTATTTTGAAAAACGAAGGCTTGATTCCACGTAATGTGGTGAAGCTTTCGTAGACAAATGTCTGACAATATATATTATTTCTCCAGTTGCATAGATGTATATTGGGCAATTGGCTTCCATTTGGTTTCACTGTGGTGACAGCATGGGTTAGAAAATAACATTGAACAATTCCAGAAACTTCTAACTCTAATTTTAAATATGAAATGTTTATTTTTCCTATTTGTTTCTGCTAACTCACCCAATACTAAGCAAGCCTTTCTTCAACTGAATTTGTATGAACCAAAAATAGTGTGCCAGTATTCCAGGCAGTTTTCTTCTGAGTTTGAATAGATAATTTGCATTTTACAGCTCAAGTGGAAGAACATTAGAATGCATATATATTTTAAGATATTAAAAAATGAAAAAAGTCACAAGAAGAAAGTAAAAAAATTGTTGGCACACATATATCTGGGTACAAAAGCATAGGAAATACTGCCCCAAAAGGTGATTTGGTTGTGGTAGAAAGGATTTAGACAGCAGCGTTTTCTTCACATTTTCTGACTTTGTGCAAATGCCTTATTAATATACAAATTTACTTTTTAAAATGGTGATGCAGAAACAGCTCTAAAGCTCCTGGTCCTTCCAGATGACCAATCACAGTTTGAAAATTCCCCCGCCCTCCAACCAAACCATAGAGCCAAGTGCAAACTTCTTCAGCTCTTGTCTGTATTGCAATTCATGCTAGTGTGGTCAGCTTGTCAATCAAGTCTTCGACAGTGTACACAATAAGTTTGATATCATCTTGTTCTTTCATTCGATGTTGCCCAGCTTTGCGGAGAATAATATCCACATCTGTGCTGATCACACGTTCAGCAATTTTCAAGGAAGTCTGCCATGGAATATCTTCATCTTTTAGGCCATGGAGAAGTCGCACAGGGCACTTTATGGGAAGAGGAGCACCCAACACACAGTGATTTTCTGCTTCTTGAAGGAATTCGTATGGCACATTGTAAAAGCCTTCTTCGTTGTACTTGGTTGGCAACTTCCATTCACCCTTTTCTTCTATCTCTTTCTTCTCCTATGAAATAAAACATATGTGATAGACTCCTTAAAATAGACTTAGAAATTATTTTAAATCAAATTCAATCCAAGGCAAATTCACACAGAACTGCACATTGCTATCGTGCCCTTATGGACTGACTTGCATCATTCTAATGTCCCCTAAGGAGGAGTTAACTACTGAATTAAACCACACATTTCAGTTTATGACAAATTCCAGGATTACTAGCCATTCTGACCAGGAAATAAAGCCCTTCATCAATGTCACATACGGATACCAGATGTGGAGTGTGAACAAAAACTCAGGGGTTTAAAGTAAGTAGAGAGATTAAATTTCAACAGCCTAACCTGCATCTAGATTACCCTGCAGTAGAGGCAAATACATGTCCAGCCATTTGACAACTGTTCTAGGCACAAGCTAGTATGCACATTTGGCATGAATAATAGTTTGAATTGTGTATCTGCTGTGAACTTCCTAGGAAGCATCAGGCAAGCCATTCTGTATGCAGACATAACAAATCCCAATTTATTCTTGACAAACTCAAGCCTGGTTTATTCTAATATTCACAAGTTCTTTCCCCTTGCTATTGAAACGGAGATCAAATACTTGATTTAGGAACCAGAGTTTAATTCTAGTTTACTAATCCCATCATGAGCACAAAGAAACTCTGAGTTGCTGAAATAGCCATATAAAATGTAGCTAAATTGACTATTTCCTGATTTAGGAAGTTTTGAATCTTGGCTAAGCATAAGAGGAAGTGAAGTGTGCAGGCATAAAAATGAAGGGTTGTTTGAGGTATCTGAATGCAGCCCTCCTAACTTTTCCTACACTTCAGCTCCTCATCCAAAAGTGGAGATAATACTAATCGTTGTCAACAGCATTGTAAAAACCTAAAACACTTGAAACAGCCTATGCTACAATGTCAATTACACTTTTTGAGTAAAGACACTTTCTTACCCTCAAAAATCTAGCACTGGAAGATAGAGACTGCTGGCTTCACCAATTTAGATCACCACTACCCCACATACAAAATAGTTATCCACTGAACTTATGCAAGAGAATATCATATTTCACCCAAAGTAATCAAACTGATACAGCAAACATGTAGTTCTGTAAGGACACTGCTGGTTTTGCACAGAATTCTTCAAAATCATACACAAAAGCCAAATGCAGCAGTTTTTACTGGCTCCCATTGTCCTCCATGAAACAAAATAAACATTTGGAACAGGAAACAAAAACATCTCCTAGCCCAGATTTTCTTTTCCTTTTGTATTACAGGGAATGTCTACTATCTATTTGTAGGAGGCAAAAAATACAGTTTATTACTGGGGAAGACAACAGCATAACACAGAAGATCCCTTACACAGACATACAGCATTTGCTTTATATGAACAAAGTCCTAAACTCAATCCCTGACATCTTCAATTAAAAGGATCTGGTAACAGGTGATATGAAAAGCCTTTCCTTGCTGCCTGTCAGAGTAGGCAATACTGACCTTGAAACAGCAACGGTCTAACTCAGTACAAGGTGGCTTCACATATTGTCAGGCAAGCCATACATAGCAGTTTCTCCAGTGGTCCTTCAATTCCCCTACAATAAGGCCATCCCTCAGCATATCAACCTGACAATCATCACTGACATTTAACCAGTGATTAAATAAAAGGTAAAAAGGAGAGGTTATATGCAACAAAAAGGATTATAATGGAAACCTGCCTTTTTTAATTAATTAATTAATTAATTTATTAGATTTTTATACCGCCCTATCCCCGAGGGGCTCCGGGCGGTGTTTCTTGCAAAAGCTTGCAACATAGGAATGTCCTCTATAGCGTTCCTTTGTCAAATGTATATCCTCTTTATGGCACTGCATTTCCACAAAAAGAATCTAAGCGAATTTTAAAGACAGGATTGATGAGAAAAGCCTGTATCTCTACTTACCTCTATGGGAAGCTGTTGAAAAGTTGCTACAAGATGATCTGCAGAAGCAGCTATCCCAACAAGAGCAGCCATTTTTTCTGGTCGGGCAATTGCTGCATGAAGCATCAGCCATGCTCCCAAACTAGAACCAACTAAAATCTTAAACATCAAACCAACAAGTGTTAGTCTTTTCGGTGTCGCAGAAACGAAATGCAGTGATTTACTATATGAAGTATAATTAATCTATCATTATGATAATTAATCTATCATAAAGAAATGAAAGATAAAGCAGTATGAGGACTGTCTGAGAATGTACATGCTAATTCATTTTGCAACTATATTTTAGTCAGACTTTAACCTCAAGTAGAATCCAGACACTGACTTTTAGTAGCATTTCCAGTGAACATAGTTACTACACAGTTTACACCCTTGAATTTATTGTTGTATATTATTTGGAAGACTTTTATTTATGTTACTCATCTCCTGCTTCCAAAGTATGCTCTCAAGGCAGTGTATTCCGCCCCCCCCCCCCCAGCAACCATTATTCACAATTGCCTAATGAACAATTACACATTAAATAATCACAGGAAGATAACAGTGTGATTAGCTGAGGTGCAGCAATCAAGAAAATAGCATGCTTCTGCATTAAAATATAATCCTGAACAAATATGGAATTATTCATTTTTACATGCTGCCTTTGTCAAAGCCATTATCTTGTGCATTTTTGAACATGGTACTTTGATACAAGAGCATTTATAGTTCACCAATACTTGAATTTTAAAAACAGCATCACACATCTTCTTGACAAAATGGCTGACAGAGTAAGAATGGGCATGTATTCCTGCGGACAGAACTCTCCTCACTGCTCCAGTTGTCCCTTCCACAATGCCAAAGCACCCCCCCCCCCAAAACAGGCCCAGGTACCACAAGTGGGGCTGCCGAGGAAAAGTCCACATGTCTGCCACTATCAAGTGGCCGCCACTGACAGTTGCCTCTGGGTCATACCCAGAGAGGACGAATAGCTGCCACCGCACACAGGACACCAGAAAATGCTGCAGCCCTGCTGCTCGTTACCACTCAGAAGCAGCCAACTTGTCAAAAAATTTTTTTTTGAAGTTTTCCAGATAGCAGGGGGTGCCACACCCCTAACCCCAGCTACTCATGGCTGGCAAACGGGATCTGAGTAAGGGAGACCTACAGCCTGCTGTTCTTGGCCAGCCAGCATCAGCAGGGAGACCGGGCTCACTGCGGGCAGGTGTTTAGGCACCATCAGAATGGTGAATGAGGAAGGCCAGCTGGGAGTAAAGGTGTGTAACTGAGTTGAGTGCCAATGTTGTATAATTAGACTGAATGCCAAAATGTATTTTTACTTTTACAGGGGGAGAGAGATAGGGCTAAGTAGGAACTAGGACCCAGGCCGAGCATTCTACAACAAGGAAGATCCAGCATGGAGCAGGTGAACACACAATCCTACTACTATTATCTTCCTGTAGAATTTTGTTCCAGCAAAAACACATCCACAGTGACAGGGCTGTAGTAAAATCAGAACCTTTCAGGGTAGTTTTACAAAGTAACAAGGACTGTGCTTTTTATCACTGTTCATTGCAGACATTTATTTATACTGCATCTATATACTAACAGTCAAGTCAGCCAAATTTGAGGATTCTTATTTCTGGATTGTGATTGGAGCTGTCAATGAGAAAAAGTTCTTTCCCCAAACCTAAAAAGTCCCCTTGAAAAATGTTCTGTAGAAAAATGTAAAATCTAAACAAATGATACGGGGGGGGGTTTTAATGTGAAAATTATAAATAGTATGCCTGTAGCTGCACACAACAGATTTTTTCAGTGGTTGTTGCTGGGCAAACACAGTATTCCAGGATGGTTTCTGTAAGAGGGCAGGGGGAGAAGGCAGGGTCTTTTCCAGTACTATTATGGCCTTGAGAGAGGACTCAGTGGGGCAGGGCTGGCTAGGGTTGCCAGATCCAAATTGGAAAATTCCTGGAAATTGTGCAATGAAGTTCGAGGTGGGCAGGATTTGGGGAGGGGAGAAGCCTCAGCCGAACAATGCCATATAGTCTACCCTCCAATAGTCATTTTTTTCCCCAGACAGATCTGTTGTCTGGAGTTCAGTTGTAATTCTAGGAGATCGCCACATCCCACCTGCAGTTTGGCAGCTCTAAGCCTGGAAGAAACCTTTGGGTGGCTTGATACCACCCAACTTCCATGACTCAACCAGACTTGGCTGCTTGCTACTGTTCAACAGCAGCATCCTATGAAAGTCACTGTAGTATAGCAGAGCTTCAGAGCAGGGGCCAGGACACATAGGTTTGAATTGTCATTTTGCTGGGGAAGCTCACAGGATGATTTTGGACCAGTCACATACTTTCAGCCTGACCTACCTCGGATGGTTGTTATGTGGATAAAAAGGAGAACAGAATATCGTTAGCTGCTTTACACCCCATTGCAAAGAAGGGGCGGGGGCGGTATAAATGAAGCAATTAAATAATATAACTGAAGATGGGAGGCAGATAAAAGATAGGTTTGTGAATGAGAAAGAATGAGGCAGAGAAAGAGGTGAGAAGGAAGGAGTTCCAGGAGGAGGGAAAGAGGAAATAGTGTGAGATAGGTGATACAGTGGAAAGTAAGATGCCACCCCACAGGTCCTTGAGGGATCCCTACCATGTGGTGGCTGGCATGACACAACTGGGCCACAGGTTCCTTAGAGAGGCTGTGGGGGGGGGGCGGGAGTTTAAGACAGAGAGAAAGATAAAAGTAGGCTGCCTGTAGCGTAGGAAGGAGATACGGTTGCCAACTCCAGGTTAGAAAAACGCATTAGAGATTGGGGGGAGGGGAGTAGCCATCTCCTCCAGGAAAACTAGAATTGCCAATATCTAGGTGAGTATTAGAGATAAACTGAAATGGCCATACCCTGCTGAGGTAGTTTCTTTCTCTAAACTTTATCCTTCCAAGGCTCCCTCCCCAAACCCCCAGGAATTTCCCAACCAGGAGTTGGCAACCTGAAGAGGGAACTGGTCTCTATAGCTAGGAGATCTGTTGTGAATCCAGGAGATCCAGGTTGGCAAATTTAAAAGAAGAGAAAGAAGCAGGAATGGGGGAAAGGCTATGTGGGCTTTCAAGAAAGGAAAAGAGGAAATCGTGGGGGAGGAGGAAATGAGATATATCCCGTAAATCCGTGTGAGTTCCCACTTGTTACTTTCTAATTTTTGTAAATAAGTTTTTGCATTTCTTGCAGCACAGTTTGCAGTATTCCTGCTGTATTTCTCATTTTTTTGGTAATCTGCCTTGAGTCCTAGCTATAAAGGTGGACTGTGAAATATATAAATATCTAACCATTTTGATTCACTATAAAAGGTTGTGAAAATTGTAAGCTGGGTTTAACAGTCATCTTAAAAACCTGTGGTCCATCTGTGAGTTCATCCAGTACCGAAAGAACATCCTTCCGCCATTTTCCCATGGTAGATTCTTTGACATCGCCTTCTGAACTTCCACAGCCAGTGTAATCAAACCTATGAAGTCGTCAAAATATTAGTCTACATGAGTACAGATTTCTTTGAGTTCAAAATGACTCCCAAACAAAATGAACAATTACCGGTAACATAAAATGCAATATAACAATATAGTATAACAGTATATTTTTTGGGGAAAGGTGATAGCACATTTTTTTCTTTCTGCCCCCAACCTCCAATGCTATCAGCAACACATGCAACAGGGAACCAATCTAGAATGGCAAATATAAGATGCATAAAAGCAGGCTGCATAGTTAACTTCCCATGTTTTATCTAGACGGGAAAAATAAGCCAAGCAATCTGAATCTACGAACATTCAATTTTCCCTATTGAAACATGGACAGCCAATGACATCTGAAGTGAAGAAGGTATACTAGGAGGATGAGAGTAAAGATGTACTTTCTGTCCTAGGCCTCACAAAGCATTTTTAAGGTGTCTACTTGCCCGGGCAATTAAATATTGCTTCTAGTGTCATAGTTGCAGAAAGGCCTACAGGAACAAAGTCCAAATCATGATGTCCTTTTTAGTACTTGCCACACTACTATGAGGCTCAACTGTTTTTTACTTTGGTCTGAAAGCAAGGTCAGATGGCAGCTGGCTGGGCTCCAGATAGAAGATGCAGTGGCCAGCTGGGCACCTGGAAATATTAGAATAAGGAGGTACAACTCCCAATACAAGCATGAACGGAGGAGGAAAAAAGTGGTGCCAAACAGCCAATATCCTACCAGAATTGCCTTGCCCTACTACAGTGGTGGTTAACCTATGGCACTCCAGATGTTCATGGACTACAAGTCCCATCAGCCCCTGCCAGCATAGCCAATTGGCCATGGCCATGCAATTGGCCATGCTGGCAGGGTCTGATTGGAATTGTAGTCCATGAACATCTGGAGTGCCATAGGTTTGCCACCATGGCCCTACTACCATCCTGGTTCAGCAGCAGAAGGGTGTATAGAATCGGAATTCTAAGTGCTGAAGTCAGCAGGAGTAATAAAATTAAAAGCAAGCTTTCTTTTCACCTAAACCACTCTTATTTCCTTCATGCTCTCTTCTTCTACATGGGCAGTATCTCTAAGTATATACAAAACAACCCTAGTGGCATACCATTTACTCAATAAGAAGATGACTCTGAATGTTAAGATGACCAACCCTACACAAAATTTTATTGTTGGACACAACTGTAATTTGTATGCAGATTTAAGACAACCGTATCCCTCTTTTTATGGCATTCCTGAAAAAAATCCTAATCTTTCATTTGAGTAAATACAGTATCTTCTATTTGTTCTTATTTTTGCCTTGCAGAGCGGTCTTAATATTTCGTGCAAGTTGTCATTTTTCAGCATTTAGCCCTTCTTCAGAATCTGTAGAGGTTTATGTCTTGTTTCTAGTCCTATGTACTGCATAAATGAATTATCATTAAATGCATGGCATGACATTTTCACTGCAGGCTCTGAAGTATTCCACATTGTTGATAACATATTTATTTGTTCGATTTGTTCGATATATATCTTTAACAATTAGAATCGGCACTCTCTTGGCTCTCAACTCAGCACAGGACAATCCACTGCTGAATACATTAATGGAGTATACTTTTCAGAAAATAATGGAGGGACGGGATTGGCAGTGATCCTTGTTGCACAACACAGAGGTTGCACAAGTGTCTACCTATTGACATTCATGATGTATTGGAGTGTGTTTTGTTTCGAAACAGCAGAAGAAAATCAACAAACTTTGTGTTCCGAGACTGTAGGAGGTGGATTCCAATTTGGACCAGATTTAACAGTCTTGTTGCCCAACCCCATGTAGGGCTGCACATTATCAGACCTGATGAATTATTAGGAAGAGCCAGTCACTGACAACAGAAGCTTCACAACACTCTCAAGATGTACCTTACAAAAGCATGACCAAGAGACTTGCAGAAATCTTCAAGTGCAAGTGCCTTCTTGCCATTCATAGTTGAATAAAGACCTGGGAGAAAGACAACTCCAGGATTCTTGCCTTTTAGCTTATTATAAGCTAGCTTTGGACGATCCGGCCGGCTAAGGAAACTCGCTGTTGATTTCTGTCTGCAACCTAAAAAGAAAACATATCTTTTGGTTTGTTTAATATTCCAATTATTTGCCTCACTTTCAAAATACCACATGAGTTTATTAGCTCTGGGTAGAGTTCTGTAAGGAGTTAATTTGACAAGTTCTACAACTTTAGCTATGGCAGTATATTTGGTGATTTGCTTAACCCTTTTTCCAAATTATACAGAATCAAACACTGGAAAACATGGTTTACACTTTTAAAAAATTAAGTTCCTTAAGTGCTCCACTGGTCTGGCTAATGGCAACCCAAAATATCTTACAATGAGAAGTAGTTTAGGCTGAGGCTGGGTTTGATTGGCCCAAGGTCACCCAACAAATATCCATGGCTGAGAGGGGATCTGCACCTAGGATTCCCAGATCCAGCCCAATGTTCTAACAACTATGTCATGCTGGGATGAGACTACAATTTCTTTTAATAAAGCGAGGCACTTTCGTTTCTTACAGTTTCTTACGGCAGCTGCGACCAACACCAGGCAGACGTCTGGGGCGCGGCAACAACCGCTCCGCAACCGTCTCACATCACCCGAACCTACCTAGCAAATAAGGAAAATCCGCGGCCGCCCCACAGCTGAACTTCCCCCACCGCAGCAACCTCACAACTCCCGCCACCGCCATGTCCGTGCAGAGTGGGCGTGGCATTTAAAGCGACAGCCGCACCCCCCAGCCCTTCGCTGGCTCGTCAAGGAAGAGCGCGTGCGTAATATGAAGGGCCGACGCCGAGACGGCGGCGCGCATGCGCTAAAGCATCCTACTATAATCTTAGAGGTGAAAAAGGGTTTTTTTAATCTTAGTGGTCATAGAGTTGAAAAAGGAGCGGAACTGTATCCAGCCTGAATTTCCAATAAAATTTAAAAGTCCCGGAGCTACGTGAGCATAGTGAGGTGCAATATGTATTTCAGGCTCACAGATACCAGTGCTTAGAGCAGTTCCTCTACCCTTGCGTAGGTTGTGGTGTCTATTATTCACGGTGAATTTTGATCTGCAATGACGTGTGTGAAGTCGCGCCAATCTAGCCTTTTTCTAGTTCTATGGTCCTGAACCATGGATACATAAACAAATTTTACTAGACAGGCAGTTGCCTGGCTGCAGGATTTTCTGCTAATGTTTGACTATCGGTAGGGGGCATAATGGACAATGGTTCATTAGAGTCTATGAAAACTTTATGGTTGCTGTTAGCGTCGCCGTCTCGTCATCTATCCATGTCACAAAAAATCCCCATTCCCGATAATATTTAGTGGGGTATTTATTTAGTTGGGTATTTATTTTTCATATTTTTATCCCGCCCCGTCTCAGAGGGCTCAGGGTGGATATTTGCAGCAGGCATTTTGAGAAGGGGATTATTTGGCGTTACAGAGTACTTTTTTGTTTATTTGTTTTGCCCTCAAGTCACAGCTGACTTTTGGCTATCCCACCGGGTTTTCAAAGCAAGAGACCTCCAGGCCTTGCAATTGCCTACCTCCTCATCACAGCCCTTGTATTCTTTGGAGGTCTCCCATCCAAATACTTGCCAGGATCGAAGCTATAAACCTTCCTCTCAGTTTCCATGTGTTCTATATAGATTTCTGCTGCTATGAAGTAAGCTTTGTGGTGCACAAGATTATTGAGATCACTGAGGCTGTATTAATATATAAACTAAGGTTTATTTACCTACTGGTTGGTTTTAAAGGAACAAACCAGCAGCACAGGTCTCCAGGTAGACAAAACAGAAACCTGGCTGAGGCACAAAAATTTAAACTGGTTATCTTTAGTAAGTAGTTAGACTTCTACAATGCTTACAGGCACAAACAAGAGTTTTATTGACTAGCCACTAGGTTGGATCCTCTCTCCCAAACGGGATTCCACCCACACTATTCTTCCCTTTCCTTGGGCGTATTCCTCATGGGTCAAAAACAGTGGTGTGAAAATGGTGTAAACCGTTTCACACTGTTTTCACACCGTTGTTTTTGGCCCATGTGAAATCCGCCTTAGAGTCAGACGAGCGGTAAAATCCTACCGGGGGGGGGGGGGGGTTAGTTGCACCACGACCAGGGACAGCACAGACACAGCACAGCTGAGCTATATCCTAAGTGGCTTCTTGTGCATGGCAAGACATAGAACTGCTCTATGCAGCTCCCTGGGCCTACCTTTTTGCCAGTGTAAGCTTGTGCCAGCAAATGTGGGATTTCCTAGGTGAAAAGGCGCAGGGATAGGACTAATAGAGGATGGGGCGGTATAAAAGTTTAAAAAATAAATAAATAAATAAAATGCCAGCCTTGCCCTGGGAATGCCCCATTTGGTGCCGGTGAAAGCTCCTGCACCAGAGGCATGCTGCCTCCATGGCTGCACTGATGCTCATGTGTGGCACAACCATGCTGCTCTCCTGCCCCAGTGCAAATATCCCTTGCCATGAAACAAGGTTATGCCACCTCTGGAGTGTCCTCCCTCTGGATTGTGCTGTGAATTTTATTTATTTATAATTTGATTTATAGGTCTGCTCCGTACCAGTGAGAGGCTGAACAATCAAGCACCCTCATCTCCCAGAGATAAAGCTTAACTGCTCTACCACACTACCAAAGTTACCCTTCACTCTGTCTGTTCTTGTTTATGAGCCAGACCTGACTTGTCACTGTTCCCTGAACTGAACACTTTCTTCCTCCTACATCTCATCTCCTATCTCAAAGTGACTGGATACTGGAATAGCATTCCTAAGGGCTCACCTGAGTAGCTGATTTTCCCTTCAGTGGCAGGACAGCCTCCTGTCTATCACAGACCCACTGAACTCAGTGCAATTTATTTGTGTAAATATATCTAAGAGTCTTAATGTGTTGTATTTTTGTGAAAATGACAGGGCAAGCATCTATTGCTTGTAACTAATATACTTTGTATAGGAAAAGGTGAGGAGAAAAAACCTACAAGAAACTTAGTTTCTGACAATCGAAAACTCAAAACAACAAAAGCTGACATTGCTCCAATAAAAACTGGGTCTGTTGTAACAGCAAATGTCCCTGAACCTCATTCCTTGAAACCATTTTCAGTTATGCTATTTCCTCAGGAAATAGACACCTTATTTCCAACTTGCTTGACTGTCGTGCAGATATCTCAGTATGCAGTGGAAAAGTCAATTTGGTCAGAACTTGGGCTTTATTTGGTGAGAAATGATGCAGATTAGGGAGGGTAAATGGTCTTTCTATCTATTTCATTTGAACCGCCTAATAAGCTCAACATTAGTTCATCTTGGCGTCATATACCAGGACTCTTGCAGCATCTGGGCTGAAGGCAAGCTATACTTATTGACAAATATGGGCAACTGTAGCTCAACTGTGCATTTGAAGAGAAAACTCCTCAGATGGAGAGTGAAACTTGGAAAGAAATGCACTAAGCAGGAAATTTGTTCTTAGAGGCATTTAATCGTTTACAGACATTCTCCTAACCTAAGTACAATCCTAAGAACACTTGCTCACCTGGTTAGTGTTGTGACTAGATACCATCAACATCAACAATGGATCATATGAGCACTAATAAAATCTAACAAGAAATCCAAAACGTTGTTTGGAAATAGGATATTTTTGAACATTTATTTAAATGTTATTACAACATGCAAGATACAAAAATTTAGAAAACATGTAAAATTATATAGAGAATGAAAATCACAATACATGGTAGAAATGTTATAAACCAATGCCATTTGCTTCTGGAATTTATCTTCAGACGCCACAAATATTGTTAATCAGATCTCCTTTTAAGAATACAAACTAGGCTTTGTGGTTCCATCCTTTCTTGCATTATTATTCACAGTTACTTTCTGCCTGTGGTACATTTTCTGCTACATTCCTTGAGCCATTTATTCCAAATTTCAACCAAATGAACGGAATATTGCCAAGCAATTGTTCTAAGCACTGTTAACATGAATGTATATTTCAGTGTTATTTGCCTTCAAATGAATATGTTTAGCGTTGTGGCATTTGAACCACTGTAATCACATTACTTGGTTATACCACATCTTACAGAATTCACCTCTTCATGCAGGATGTATTGTAAAATGGCAACAATTTCTACAAGTGTATTTTATTATTTATTATCTTAAACAAGTAATAATGTTATTTTATTGCATTGAAAACATGGCACAAAGTCAAATTACTAAAAGAGAACATCAAACGCAGATTTGTAGTTCAAATTCAACCAATCCTCTCAAGGCTAAAAATGTATTTTTTAAATTGAAAAGATGTGTACAAGAGAGGCACGGTAGTACTTTGTCTACATGAAAATTACAGAGTTCAAACTGCCTTAGGATCATGCTTGAAAACCGTTTCTGACCCATCAAAGAATAACTGACCTCTTGAGTCAAAGTGAACCACTGGCCACATAATTTCTGTATTAGTATGTTTTTATACAGCCTATTTACATTCTAGAGAAAAGTATGGAATTGTTTGTTTTTAGACATTTTTCATATATTTCTTTAAGCAGAAATCTTTTTTGTGTACAGTTATGGAAAATGCATTTATTTTGGTTGAAGATGTATATGATAGAAATACACACAGTAACAGACATAACTAATGTTTGACAGCAGTCCTGGGGATGGAATGAGGAGTGAAAAATAACAAAGATTGGAAGCCAGCAGCAGTTATTCAATTTACAACACCGAATAAGTCTATGTATCTAACATTTAGGGAATCCTCAAAGTTCCATGGGAGGGAGAAGATACTTAAAATCAGTGTGCTGTAATGCTTAATGTTGAATTAGGTCAGAAGAGACCCACGTTCAAATTGGCAGTGGGCTATGAAGCTCACTGGGTAACCTGAGGCAAATTACGCACACTCATCCTCACCTACATCAAAGGGTTGCTATGGAGACAAAATGCAAGGTGGGAGAACTATGTGTGTTTCCTTGCAGGAAAGTTAGCTTGAAATGTTTAATTCAAAGAAATAAATGCTGCCATCCTTCTGAATAATCCTTAGTCAATTTAAGAGCTATGTTTGATGACTAGCCATTTCTGCACCCACAGAAATCATCCCAATTTACAGTTTTATGTCTGTCGAAAGGTATGTAAGAGTGCCAAAACTCTCATGGCCCTTGTGTGGAAAGCTAGGGTTTGTGAACATTCTCAATGGATTACAGAGAATTATTATCCTACCACAACTACAAATTCTATGATACTCAAAACTTTAGTGGATTTTGCATAGGCTGAAAACAGTGGAGTGCAGTCGGTGTAAACGGATACATATCTGCCCCAGGGCGTTTGCATGGCCGGGTGTCCCGTGGACAGCATGCAAATCGGCCAAGCTGTGAGCCTTCGCACAGTGCAGCGATTTTTTTTGTTGGCCGTCCATTCCTGCGTAGCTACACAGGAGTGCACACATGAACCCCCACAGCCATGCTGACATCCCACAAGACCCAGATACGACCCTATGCTGCTGCATGGCTATGTGGAAGTGAGCTGGAAAAAAAACCACATGCAAGTGTGGCTGAAGCAGAAGCGCCTTCTGCTTGGCCGTTCGCTCAGCGCCGGTTGCTGAATGGCGTTTTTAAAAAGATCGTTCATTTAGCGAGTCAGATATACACTAGTTTGAGGAAAATAGGCCATTGTGGCTTTGCTTCAGCAGCGGTAGCTGTGTGAAGTCCTCGCCCAAAATGATGTTTTTACTGTCCTCACACCGCTGATTTTGGCCTGTGCAGAATCTGCCTTTGTCTACTACAGAGAAATGTTGGACTTGACTTGATGGCCCTTGGGGTCTCTTCCAACTCTGTGATTCTATTATTCTATGTATTTTGTGGAAATATTAGTATTTTGGGGATGGTGAAATTGCCAAGACAACTCTGATGTTCTGACTGCAGGACTACCAATTTTGACTTACTGCAATTGAAAAAGAGTATGTTCTTTGGATATTAACGTTTTGTTGTGGATGAAGAACATTATGTAACAACTTGAAAATCTACAGAAATTAAGAATGGGAGCCAGACAGAAAACCTGTGTATGTTCGTTCGCACGACTGCCAAACATTTGGAAATTACTAAATTTTTATGTTTGCATTTGGAGCTAAAATCATACCTGTACGGATACCTGTAGCTATCTGTAGCTATCTATGCCTGTAGTATCTGTCCAGAATAATCAAAAGAACAGTTTTCAATACTCGTTAGCATTTATGAACAGTTTTATACATTTTCATTACATAAATGTAAATCACATTATACATTGTGAATCTTTGGATGTGTAATGAACCCAGACAAAATTTTCATGCACTCTAGTTTTAAAATGTGTTACGCTATACCTGTAAGGAAAATAACTTTATAATTGTACAGCAAAACAGGCATTGCCACTTTTACCTTCCATTTCCTAGTGGCACATTGTATCATTTTTAAGCTATAAAGTTTAATTTTACAGATAAATCCTGCATGACAAAATTTATAAGAAATTACCAAACAATTTGTATGCCAGGTATACGGTTTTCTGATTATATATATTTGGAAGCACTACTGTGTTTTAAGCATATTTTCTTTTGCAAAAATAGTGATTAACAAATTTAAGAATTAATGCTTGCATACACAGCATATGATTTATTTTGGAAAATAAGGGAAGTTACCTGTGTGTTATTTTTACATTATGTGACTTTGTCAAATGTGATTAAATATGGCTTTTCTTTCCCAGATGGGAGGCTATTATTGCATTTTGCCCTGTCAATGAACCCTTGTACAATATTACTATAACATGAAGTGGGTGTAGCCTTCTGCTCCTGTAACTATCACATCCATCCATATCCGCATAGCTTCTGGTGTTGGAGCCACCATGTAATATATTCTGTCATGCGTCTTAACACTGAAAGTTAGTAATGGATTAGGACTCTGAAAAGAAAGAAAGGGAACATGAGGTCAGTAGCCTAAATATGAGCTTTCTAGCGATATGCTGCAGCCTCATAACTGACCACTGAAAAACACAGATGTAGACTTTTCCATTGGTACTCTTAGATTCATTGCCTTCCATAGCTGACAAAGTGACCAGGTGGCAAAGAAAACAAAGTTTCACAGCCCAGGTCAAAGGAAGGGCAGTAGAGCAGCAGCCAGGGGCAACGGTGCAGCACTACCTCCAAAGAGTCCATTGGCAGTGCAAGCACCAAAGGAGAAGGAGAAATTCCTTTCTTTTCTGGAAAAGCCCATTGAGGCATACGGTTTATGCTACCCTTTTTGATGGCGTACGCCTGTGCTGCTGAAGGGGGCATTCCTGATCTGAAACGTCTTTGGAGGTGACTAAAGTCAACTTCCCTTCTGGAATGCCCAACACACTGGTGTAGCCTCCTTCAGTGTGGAAGCAACAGCGTGGGGGGAAACAGTGTCACAGAGCCAAAGTAAGTCCCTCTGCACTGGCCCCTGTGGCACTGTGCATGGCACTGGTGGCACTAGCACAACCCTTCCAGCGCTTCTAGTGCAGCTTCAGCCCTTTCCCTTTGGATTAGTTAGTAATTCCAAAGACAAGCACAGTTAGTAATTCCAAAGACAAGTAGATTGAACTAAACATAATTCCATTTTTGCACCAAAACACAAAAATCTCATTTGTATCTGGCTGTCCTGTAGAGGAAATTACATGTATGCATAGTTCTTTTGTATTATAATCTGTGAGTAGAACTAATTATTGTTGCCCCTTAAAAGTCACTGTAGGAGTTTAACAATGTTTAATACATTTCTGATAAATAATTTGGTTCCACTTTCTAAAAATTCTGTAATATTTGTATATTTTCATTTCCTATTTTGGATGGTATATCATGCATACATGTACCTGTATCACCCAACCCATCTGAAGAAGACATGGAGAATACTATACAAATATTACTGAACAATTTTTAAAGCATTTATCCTAAGCCTATATCTGCCTTTCCTCTGTACCAGGACCACACCTAAATTTGTAGACTTACTGTAACATTTTTTTTCAGAGTGTACTCTGAATTACTTCAGAGGATTCACATTCCTTGTACTGGCAGGCAAATGGAAAATTTTACAGTTTCAATAAGGCTTCTACTTTGGGTACTGAATGTTTGCACCACTTGATTACACTGTTACTAAAAAGTTGCTAACCTTGAAGTGGTATTTATGGACATGCTCATAAACTTCATAGATTTCAGTGGAATATGGTTTATAAGTAGGTATTCAAACTACTCTGTTTTCAGATCAAGCCAGATGCTTATTTATGACAATTACTTGACATGAAATGTTTGTTGATAATAAATAATGAGAAGCAGCAACATTTAAAATTCAAGCATTGCATATTGTTGTATGCAATGTTTCTCCCTTTTAACTTTTATAAGAATTTTGAACAGAAATCCCTGGAGATTAACAGTGATTTCCTAGGATTGTTTTCTAGCCTTCTTTAGTATAATTAACAAATAATTTATTTACCTTATGTACAGTCTGCCTTTCTCACTGAGACTGGATTATAGAGTATTATAGATTATAGAGTATATAAAACAAACAATACTGGATGAACAAGTCTATGAATGTGTTGTTGTTGCTGCTGTTTACCTTGTAGGCATTCTTTAGATGATCATAATATACTTCTTCAATAGCTTGGAAATAAATTACTCCTTTTAATTTAGTTTCATGTTTGTCTGCAATAAGAAAAAGGAGCTGAGATGAAAATCTAGGCAGCAATCAAAGGATTAGTTTTTCATGCATTAAAATGTTTTTATGAAATATACTTGTTCAATGTTTGGATGCATACTATCAGCAAAATTACAAGTTCGGTATTTCTCAGTGGAATCTGCCACTTGAGGCGGGAATCAAACCTGTTTTTCCAGCTTAGAGTCCACTGCTCTTAACTACTTCCCCATATAGGTTTAACCAGATTTACTCAAGAATTGTTACTAGGGTGAGTTGGTATAATGCAAATTATGACTTGTGAAGCATCAGAACATAAACAAATTACTATAAACAAATAAACAAATGTCAGACTGAAAGAACTTAACAGAGAAGCCCCAGACACTCGACGCTAGCCAGAAGATGCAACCCACCTGCATAGTAAGAAAATGTTCTTTTGTTTCTGTCGAAGACAAACCAGCGCTTTTTCCATGTTTTAATTTTCCCACCCATCTTAATAAGAAAGCCTCGACAGGTCTTCTCAGTAAGTGAAACATGGTAACAAGTCTCTATGTTGTGGCCAGCTGTCTCTACATGGCCTCGCAGATCAAAATCCTCCTTTCTGACTGGCAAATAACGAGTCAAAGGACGAGACTAATGAGAAAAACAAGCAACGTTGTATGGGCTTATTTTTTTTCTGAATACAAACATCATGCATTCATAGTATTTGAAGTCTGAAATAATATTTTATATTGCTTAAGACAATATTTTAAGATTACAAACTTAACACTTGTATATACTCTAACCATTAAAGACACGTATAGCCTTAATAAAAACATTTATTGAACACATGAAGCTGCCTAATGCTGAATCTGACCACTGGCAGATCAAGGTCAGTATTATCTACTCAGATTGGCGGTGGCTCTCCAGTCACATGCAGAGGTCTTTCATATCACCTATTATCTGATCCTTTTAGCTGGAGACTGGGATGTAGGTAAGGGTTTTTTTTCTCCGGTTTAATCCTCCCCCCAATTGCATGTCTGGTGGGGGCAGGCTAGAGCTACTCAGAGCCCGGGCAAGAAAGGAAGCGGCAGCGGCAGCGGGGAGCGATCCGGCGGGGAGCAGGCACCCTGGCTCTTCCCTGCCCCCACCTGCTTTGCAGTTTCCTTGCTTGCAAGCAAGGAAACACCAGACAGAGCAGTTGTCTGCTTTTTGGGTTTCCTTGCTTGCAAGCAAGGAAACCCAAAAAGCAGGCGAATGCTCTGTCTGGGGCTGCTGTGGGGATCTGGGAGGCGGAGCGATCCGGCAGGGAGTGGGTGCCCCGGCTCTTCCCTGCCCCCACCTGCTTTGGAGTTTCCTTGCTTGCAAGCAAGGAAATCCCAGAGCAGGCGAGGGTTGGGGCTGCTGTGGGGATGCGGGGGGGGGGGGAGCAATCTGGCGGGGAGGGCTCTTCCCTGCCCCTGCCTACACCTCTGCTCCAGAGTCAGCCAGAGCAGGGGAAAGAAAGTTTCGCCTCTCATGAAGCTTTCCCTGGCTCCTACTGGCTTCCTGGGTGGAGGCGGGGCTTGGGGAGGCAGGGAAGAGCCCCACCCCCAAACCCACCCCATAAAAAATCTATATCTACATCCCTGGCTGGAGATGCTGGGGATGGATCCTGGGACTGTGGTGTTCTGCTGCTGGGCTACGGCTGCTTCCCAAGTCAAATCTTGGCAAGGTGATGTATAAAGCATAAAGGATTACATGTCATAAAGGGAACAATTCCATATACTAAGCAGATTACTTACCTGTGACCTTTGCTTCTCACGTATCTTTACTTCTTTTTCAATTAGTTTTTGTCGCTGGCTAGTTTCTTCTTGCAACCTTTTCTCTAGCTGCTCTCTGCGACGCTTTTCTTCTTCTAATGCTCTTTTCTTAGCTTCCATTTCCCGTTCCTAAAAGCCACATAATTCACTGAATCATAAACTGAAATTTACGCTAACTTTAAAATACAGATTAATTTCAAAAACAGTGCCTTACAAATCCACTCATTCAGACTCGCCTGATGTTAAAAGTCAGCACTGTGTGATGTCCCGTGTGGTGCCGATGCAATGTTCTATTTTTTAACTAACGTCCCATTTTTTAATTAATGTTTTACTGCTGCATCTCCAGACAAATGCTGGCAGAGCTCAGAAATAATGTGATGGTGCAACAGCTCTTCACACTAGCCCTTAGCAGAGGAAACTTTTATGTGTTACTGCTGCCACTGTACTATGGATATCTTTAAAAGGCATTAAAATTATACTGGGAAATGGAATGATATTAAAAACATCAATAAAGAGGCTTTGCATGGAATGAAAATTGTAGGCAAAACTGTGCAAAAGCAGGTGAGAATGGAGGTTAAACTGCCAGCATGGCAATGCCATGACACTGTTTCCAGTTACACTCCAGCAGTCTCCCCAAAGTATACTGTAAAAGCATAGAGTTTGTAGGGCTTACTACTGTGTTATGGCAACATATGACCTCACTTCCAGTTACATGATTGGAAGTGACCTCACAACATAGTGCGACACCGGGCCTCGCTCCCAAAAGCTTTATGTCGATAAAAAAGTAAGCTGTCATGTTGGTCCTCAGCAAAATTGCAAACCAAAAGCCCTGTAATAACTCAGCCTACACTGTTTCACCAGAATATTTGATATCACTATTTTAAAGTTACCCTTGATTCAAGTAATTGTGTTTTTTCAGCATGAGCTTGTTTCAAAAGTCTTTCCATCTCTTCTATTCTTGCAACATTTGAAGTACTGGCACTGTAAGAAAAAAAAAAGTTCTTTGAAAAAGCAGTTTAACAGAAGAATTTTAAAATCTGAAAATTTAGAATGTAAGAGAAGGATGCACACCAGTCCTTGCAATACTGTCACAGGGGAAAGATGGCCTTGCCCCAGCCCGACCTTGTCCCTGCCCCACAAAGGAGGAAGCACCTGTCCAGCCATTCTCAACTAGGAGGTACCTGACAGAGATGGGCAGGGTGAGGCCGGGCTAGGTGCTGGAAGTTTGGGAGGGTATGTCCTTTGCTGCAGTGGACCCACCTTCCCCTCACCTTCTACTTGTATTCTCTCTTCTCTTTGAGCTGCAGTGGTCTTAGCAGGGTGGCCATCAGCCCCTGGGACTGTTTCCAGTGGCCTTCATGGCCAATCCTCCATGTTTAGATAAAAACCAATAAACACAGCAAAACTGTCTCCACAGTTTGCTGAAATAATTCACAGTACATGTATGTACATAAGCCATACAAAGAACTACCATTTAACACCACCAGTCATTTATTAAATAAACACTGGCAGTGCAATCCTAACAAGACTGTAAATCTGTTTACAACTACACTGCAAATAAGATTTTAGAAGTAGACTTTCTAAACATTAATAAAATTTTAATAATCTTGTACATAAAAAGTTTTAAAAGTAGTACCAATATCTTGTATTTCTAATGACATTTACTGTCGTAATAAAATATTGCCATGATTTACCTGGAAATATTATCTGGGGAGCAGGCAGATATGCTGGTTTCCATGCTGTCAGAGCTGTCTAAACTTAGAGTATCAAAGGCATGGTCCTTGTAACTATGGTCAGAATAATGGAAGGTGTTCAGATACACATTGGACTCTGAGGCAGTTCTGTTGTAGAATTCAGGAGATTTCTGGCTTTCATCTTCACATATAAGCTGGTAGTTATATCCTAGAAAGACACACAGAAAATGTATGTTGGTTTGCCTTTGCTTTGAACTTCAAATAATCTGGAATGAAAATGCACAAGCATATTTATTACATTTTGGTTGCTGCTACGCAGGTGCTAATCCCAGTTCATGTCTATGAAGCTTTGACTCAGTCTGACAAGAAGCCAGCTATAGAAACACAGACTTCTAAGATTATGTCCCAATCGCTTTTATGTAGTTTCCATTGAATGAACTGTAATTCACAAGGGATATTAATCAACCACCCAACCCCTCAGTAGTTTGAACAGAAACACTTTAGAATTGATCCAAAAAAAGAAAGCTCTTTGCCATTCAAGGAAGGTTCAGGGAGTTGCTGCCAATTAAATAATCCACCCCATGTACACTGCTCATAACTCGTGTGAGGGCCTGCATAGAGAACATGGAAACAACAGATCTAGATGTTTTGTATCTAATGGTTTTTATACCCAGCTTTTCTCTACCTTCAGGGAGTTTCAGAGTGGCTTGCAATCACCTTTCCTTCCCTACAATAGGCATCTTGTGAGGTAGGTGTGGCTGAGGGAGTTTGGAGTCACCCAGAGAGATTCTTGTGGAGGAGTGGGGAATCAATCCCAGTTCTCCAGTTTACAGTCCACCACTCTTAACCACTATGTCACACTCTCAATTTCATTTCCCATTTTGGCTCAAGAGACCTGTGCACTAATGTTGAACAAAAATTACAAAAACTATTAAGAAACTTGATTCCATTAAAATGTTGTGGTTGAAACATTCTACCTTTAATAATATATTTATGAACTTAAAAGAGAAACAAAAGTCCAAGTACCAGTTGTGGTGATTACCATCAAGTTGCATTTGGGATTTGTTCAGTAATGTTTTATTGCATACTAATACATAAAGATAGTTATTGAAGGGCCTTACCTTTATGCACCCTCCTTGACTCAGACTCTTTGGGCAAACAATGGGGAAGAACACTGCCACAGCTATTACTTTGCCCAAGTGGCAAATGACCCTGCATGAAATATTTCAAATGGCTAGTTACAGATACTGTACATTAAACGTTATTCAAATCATTAACATATTCATGAGTGACTAATACTTCCTGTTCTCACTTCTTCCTTGCACTGCCTAAAGTGGTTCTCATGTATCTTGACTGGTTGTTATAAAACCTGCAAGCTGGAGGATTAATTTCAGATGACAACTTTGGGCATTACAGTGAAGCACAGGAAGCCAGAGCAACTCCCATTTCCTGCCTTCCCGCATTTAGTAACATCCAAAGGTACTTAAAAATACTTGGAGAGCTGGACATTCCATGGAAGTACAGAAGGAATGCTCTCAGTACCAGTAACTAGAACTGAAAGCTAGTTATTTTATTTTTCAAATGGAATGGTATTAGATATAATCTACCAGGAGCTTTGGGTGTACATTCAGAAGTTACTTTCTATCATGATCAGGACTAGTCATGAAAGTCTTTTTTTCTTGATCCCTGATGTGTTGGGGCTGATTACAGTTATTCACAATGAGGGGAAAGGATCCCTTCAAAAATATACCCCTCATTACTATGCCACATTTTCCCATAGTTCAGTTTTTGTATCAGAAACAGATTCCAGGACTGGACCTAGGACACATTCTAGTAAAATACATGAACATTCTAGTGAATTATGTGGATGCAATGGAGTTAACAGGATTGCACATCACTGTCTGGCCTAGACATGATTTTTTAAATTTATGAAACAAAAGGGGAAAATCAGATTATTCAAATCCAATTGAGAGTACCAGTATGGTGTAATGCAGCAGTGGACTTTTTATGGTAGGGCCAGGCCCAATCCCTACTCAGCTATTGAGTTACAGGAGTTACTATGGCCTATTAGCCTCTCTTAGCCTAAGCCAGTGATGGCGAACCTATGGCACGGGTGCCAGAGGTGGCACTCGGAGCCCTCTCTGTGGGCACGCGCACAGAGAGTTCGTCATATGGGGGGCGGAAAATCACCCCACACACACACATACATCTAGGCTGGCCTGGGCCACTGAGCACAACGTGCACGCACCGCGGTGAGCAGGGAGGACTCGACTGGCAGGCCTGGTGCCTATGCTCCGGGTGGCTGCTGCCGAGGGGAGGAGGGCAGAGGAGGCAGAGATGCTAGGGAGGCACAGAGCGGTGTGTGTGGGACTTGCTGGAGGCTAGAGCAGGCTGGCCCCTGCTCGAGTGGGTGGGGCGGAGGAAGAGGGAACCAACCAGTTTTTTCTAAACTAAAACCTCAGCATTCAGGTTAAATTGCTGGGTTGGCACTTTGTGATAAACAAGTGGGGTTTGGGTTGCAATTTGGACACTCGGTCTCCAAAAGGTTCACCATCACTGGCCTAAGCTACAGAAGGATGCTGGAGGAGGGAGAACAGAAAGCCACATATATGCTTCTTCTTTTTTCTTAGAGGAAGAATTAGAAACCTATATAAACATAGTAAGTAAATAAAAATGCATACACTGATGTTTACAGATCGATAGTAAATGACATTACAGGAACTTAAATTCAAAATTAGTTTGTTCAGCTTTCTTTATGACGTTGATATGGATAACATAATGTCAAAATAAAAAAAGAATCACTGAATCCATATACAGGCTTGCTTACCATAGCAAAATTAAAACAAGTGAAGGTAACCATAACAATCCATTTGATGTACTCAGTTCTGAAGTAATGGACATGTTATGTCCAGTGGTGGGATCCAAAAATTTTAGTAACAGGTTCCCTCGCCAGCCCCCTCCCTCAGCAAAAGGGGCAGAGGCATATCTAGGCAAACCTGAGCCCTGGGCAAAACTTTAGTTGGATGCCCCCCCATGGGCAGCCACCCCACCACAACCCCCCAAATTTTTTTTGCACCAGGTCACTTCTAAATCATCACATTATAAAAAATGCCCCAACTCACAAATCTGAACACAGCAATGGTGAAACACACAGGTTCTTTGATAAAGACTGGTGAGATAAAAGATACGAAAGGCTGAGAATCAATGAATTGCAGTAACCTGAAAGGGATTAACCCAGTTCAGGGAGTTACATTATTAGTCACAATTGCTATATGGAACCTTCATGTTCAAAGGCAGTATGCCTCATGGGGTGGCGAGGGTGTGGAGATGAAAAAGCGGACCCAATTAGTAACCCCCTCTCGGCACACACAAATAATTAGTAACCCACTCTCGGGAACTGGTGAGAACCTGCTGGATCCCACCTCTGGTTATGTCACAATATAACAGCCAGGTTGTGTCAACATGTTGCCTACCTTAACACTTCGCCCAAGAGTAGAACTGCTGAAATGGGGTGATACAGAGGAGGCAGTTTTCTTGCGAGGCAATGTATCACTCATGTACATGCCTTCTTTGTGCTGCTTCTTTCTCTCTTCTAGATTTCTGAAGTGCTTAAAATGCAATTAGATACATCTCGTCAAGTTTAGGTTTTTCAAAAAATGGATAAAATCCCAGCATAACTGTAAGGGAGACTGTGTGGTGGATTCCTTTAAATCACTGTGCTATTCTAAAAATTCTTAATTTATATTTATCATGAATTGGCTGAGTTTATTATTTCTAAATATAACCAAAGCAACTGTAAAACTTCTACTATAGCAACAGAGATTTCCAAATGACAAAAGAATGAAAAAGCAGTTTTGAAATGATGACTTGAACAAACAAATTAAAAATGACAGTGGAATTGCAGTTGAATTAGTAAGTTATTTCCTTTTTCTATTACTTATTTCTCCCTTTTAGCCTTGGGATTGGGCGCCCGTTTTTACCGTTTTATTGGTTTACTGTTATTGTTTAAATTGTATATGATTGCTGCTGGATTTTAAATGTGTTGATTCATGTTGTTGGAGTTGCTGTCATAGAACAGCCATGTTGGAAGCCGCCTCGAGCCCCTTGGGGAAGAGGCGGCCTATAAGTTTGAAATATAAATAAATAAATAAATATATTGCATCTTAAGGAGAGTTATATTTACAAAACCAACACATTTCCTTAAAATGGATTTGATGTAAATCTGTCTGCACTGTAATGCAAAATATGAGTGCATTGTAATGAAAAGCTGGATGTTAATTTTTCATTAGTTCAGTATTGAATACTGAATTCAGTATAGTTATACCAATCTCCTTAATAGTGGTAAGGGAAATGAGGATAGTGCCTCATTGTTTTGAGGGTTTTGAATTGAGAACAAGAGGGCCTTTGGCACGGAATGTTGTAGATAGCTTCCCCACATCAAGTATCTTTGCTCAAAAACGGATGTATTTTTGTAGATCCAGAAGGGTATTTGGATAGAATAGAGATCCAACTGACAGATCTCGGTTGTCTTAGAACTTTGGGTAGGGGACCAAACAGATGTCTATCAGTGCTCCCTTAGTGTCTGTGTTGTGTCCTTCTGGCTCAGCTGTTCCTGTAAGATGGGAGAGGGAGGTATGGTGGTGAAATAAACTTTGTTGCATGAAGAGTGATATGAAAATCCTGGACCTTTTCTAATGTCCATCCTATCCAGAGGAATGGTGGTATGTAGCCCCAATTAATTCCCTTCCCTTCTATTCAAATATATCACCATATAATCACAGTGTAGGAGTAAATTGCAAGAAATCTGTCCTACATGCTGAGCTCCAGTGGTTTGATTTTGGCCATTCTAAACCAGACGTTTTAAACCAGTCCAGTCTAGGTTCCTAGGACCAGACTCACTTTCTCTGAAGCCATACAGCAGCTGAGGTGAATTAATTTTTAAAGCACAGCAGGGTATGCCTTTGGATCAGAAGTATGGACCTTGGATCAGAACCTTCTCCCTTTCCTACTAAATAGCTAACTGGTAGGATTCTAACTTCTTTAAAAAGGGCTTCAGTCACACAGTCCTGGATGTTCTGCACACATTTCATAGGATTGAGTAGAAAAGTCCATGCAAACTGAACCTCATTGCTACTGAGGCTGCCTTCCTACAAGCATGTTACCTGTGGTTGCCTTCGGTGTTTCTTAGCTGGAAGAGGTGGTGGTGTGTCAGGTAAAGGAAAAGGTTCTACATTTGGAGCCCTGACCTCAGACCAGTGGACTGGTGAAAGTTGTGCAAGAGGGCGAGGAGAAAGGGAGTGAGGAAAGACAAATCCAGGACAGAGAGATGACCTTAGCTTTACAGGAAAGAGAGAAATCATATTAAGAGTTTTCTAAATGGAATGACACACAAGCTTCACTTTCTAGCATTCTGCTGGTGGCATAAAGCACCGTAATTTGGACCTGTGAAAAAATGGGGGGAAGGGGAAACAGATATGGAGCTACCCACAGAGGCAACAACTACACAAGTGCTAGTTTCAACAATGAAATGTATACCACACACATTCACAAAGCTACAGGTCTCAGTGTTATCTCTATGGCTGAAACAAACATTTGGATAAAAATGAGATATCCCATGTTTGCCTTTTTCTGCTGCTGTACTGTTTGCAGCAGCAGATTATTCCTACCCATCTGATTATTCATTTAAGTACTGAAAAAAAGTGTATGCCATCCATCCCTTCACACAGTCAGGTTTGGCAACAAGAAAACAGCAGGTAATATGGCAAATAATACGCGGAAAATGTCTAACTTTCATAAGGGATATTTCACTTTGTATATAAGTTATCCATAATACCTTTGGAAATACCTTCAGAGTTTATTCTATAAATCAAACCACATGTATATGATTTAAATTCATTCTTTATAAATTAGTCACAAGTACTGGTTCAGTTGACAAAAGGGCAAATGATTTTAATTAGCCTTTTCTTTGAGGTTCTTCTGATTGACAGTGTGGTATCTTTTTGAACTTCTAGTTACTTCATAGAAAAAAAGGGTGACTTGAATTGGGTCGTAAGAGACAGACTGTCAGGTATAATCGCTTATATTTCTGTGGCAAGGATCAAAAGGAGAGATTGTTCATGCAGCCAAGATTTCTACCCCTCAAAATTATGCCATGGAACGTACCATCAAGAATACACTTCATTTGGCTGTCCAACCAAAAATACAGTATTAGAGCTATCCTACATGCACTGAAGGAACACAAAGGTAAAACACAAAGTATACAAATGGGAAATATCTCTCAAACAAACCTCTTTGTTTTGTGGCTGGCTCACCAGGCCACCTGTGGAAGGTTCAGTAGGAACAACAGCAGCAGCAGTGGGGGCTTGAGTGGAAGGGGATATATTCGTGGAATTGCCATATGGCTCATTAATGTCACTTACACTCATATAAGCCTAAAAGGAGGAATTCAGAAGTTAAACATATAAAAGAAGCAAAAGCCAAAAGGCATGCAAGAGTATTAAGGTACCCAACGTGCTGTGAAGGATTAGTTTAGAGTGACACAGCTGATTCTTTGTGGTATTATTAAAAAAAAGTTCATTAGGCTATAAGGAGTAATCAAAATTACAAAACATTTAAAAGAGTGAGTTAAAATGACAGAATTACTATGTATATGATCAGAAGGTTATTACATTTGAAGTGGCCTTCTGTAGCAAGACTGTGTCAGCACTGATGGGGCTGCATCCAAGGATCCATTATGGCCTGGGTCCAAAAATCCAAAGAATGGATGTTTCCTACCTTCCTCCTCCCATTGCAGGTTCCTAGCTGCCCAAAAAAGTAGCCTGGCTCTCAGAAACAGTGCTTGGTGTGATTTGGAGGGTATGCAGTACAAAGGGGAAAACAGCAATTAACGAGGTGGGTGGGGAGTGAAAATATCCTTCTGCTCACAGAAAGATGTCTTTGTATCCAAGCCAATTTGTTGGCTTCGCATGCTCAAATTTAGAATTCACTGCCGTATTTCAAATTTAATTTATTGTATTTCCCTTCAAGTCAAATTCATAGACATTCATAGTCAATTTATGAATGCAGATTACATTGTGATAGCTGCTTGGTAGCATCTCACAATAGAGTACTTTTCTAAAGTGGTTCATTGGAAATTTTGACTGTTTTCATCCTGGAAGCACAAGCCATAATTCTCTTGCCATGGAATATGTCTCTGTAGTTACATTTCAAGAAACATCCATAATACAACTGGATGTAGAAATTGCCTTTTAAACTTTGGTATCCTCCTTTCCATTTGGAATCCTCCTTTGGACCAAATTCACTTTTTGAGAATCAATTTGTGATGAAATTAATGAATCAATTTGTGATGAATTAATGATTTAGGATATTATTAAACAGTTGAATGTTTTTGGTTAAGGTTATAACAAAAATGGCAATTTTCAGTTGATAATTAGGACTTTACAAGCAGTAGTGGCAGCAGTAGCAGCAGACAGACTTTAGACAAAGGCAAGCATCAGAAAGATACACTGGAAGAGTGCATGTGTATGTTTCAATTCTAACTGAATAAAACTTAAGAACTTCAACAATTCTGGGAATTTGGGTGCTGTGTGGTTTCCGGGCTGTATGGCCGTGTTCTAGCAGCATTCTCTCCTGACGTTTCGCCTGCATCTGTGGCTGGCATCTTCAGAGGATTCTCTGAAGATGCCAGCCACAAATGTAACGGCAAGAGAATCTGCTAAAATACTGGCTTCCCTTCCAACTCCACAACACCAAGCTATTCGACGTGAAAGCCTTCGAAAATTCTGGGAATGTTGACAGAATTGATTAGAACAATGTAATATAGGGCTACCATGAACAACATTCAGAAAAGCTACAGCTATTCACATTCAACAGAAAGCCAATCACTGGAGAAAGTCATATGGACCATATTGCTACAGTCTTGGTCCATCTACAGTGGCTTCCATTTTGTTTATGGCCTGCTGAGCTTTAAACGTGTATATGGTCTGAGGCCAGCATAATTTTAGAATCATGTCCTCCCATACAAATCTACCTGATCATCATAGTCATCTTCTGAGGCACTGGTTCAGTACCTCTACCTTATGAGGTCAAAAGTGTGGCAACCTTAGAAAGGCCCTTTCTGATTGTGATATCAAGAACTGCCTCTCCAGGGATATTGATCTTTCTCCTTGTATCACTGTCTTCTGCCAGCAAGTGAAGACGTTTTTGCTTCTTCAGCTGTTCATTTTATATTGTGTTTTTATAATGTTCTGTTCTATGCTGTTAACTGCTTTGGTCTGGTTGGGCTGAAAAGTAGGATATAAATCTTTACTATTAGTGAGATTTTGCTTTTTGTTCTGCAGGTTTGATAACCCTACTAACTTATGTAGTTTTGGGACAAAATACTTCCACAGGGAGATGTGCTTGTAGGCATGCTGATGGCGTAAGACGCATCCAAAAACGTTAAAAGTGGTTGATGGTTATGTCAAATCTTACAAAAGCCTTCCTGAGGTAAACTGGCAAAATTCTACATTGTCAACAAGTAGCTCTTTCACATATATAGAATACTGAAATTATACATATATTTTCCCCTAGGAACTGTAAATTATATAATTTATTTATTTATTTATATTTATTTATTGGTTATATTTTTATACCGCCCTCCCCCGAAGGGCTTATATAAGTATAAATCATCATTGAATATAAAAGAATACAACAGTAACAGGTTCCTTCACTCCATTTTCCCAATTAAAAAAAAATGAATACCTCTTTTAAACTGGTTGGACTTACAGGGAATCCCTTTCCTCCGGAAATTGATGAATATTTCTTTTCTAGATTGCAAAGGTTTTCTTTTTCCTGTTGGTAATAGACACAGTTACATTTTGGAGGTAAGAACGCTATGGATGCCATCGTAAACTTCAAGGAGAAAGAGTAGATACAACGAAATGGATAAATATTTAAAAGTTGAGTTTGCTATGACGATATTTACAACCCAGCTGATGTGATTAAACTTAGTAAACCTGTAAAATGGCAACATGATTTGACAATGAGGAACAAGATAAGTCTTTTCCAAGTGACTGCACAACCGTCATACTGCTCTTTAGATTATTTTTAATCAATGTCTTAGAGGATCAGAAAAAATGCTTACCCTTTGCAGCATCATTAGAAGGTTATTTTTCTCTTTGACAAAATGATCTTGTTCTCGTTGGGCTTGCTGGACAATATGATTGGCTTGTTTTTTGAGAGCAGAAATTTTCTCCTGTTATAAAATTAGCATAGATACTCATTGCAGAATGAGCTTCAGAAAACAAAGTATGCCACATGAATACCAATCATCAGGAGGCTCCGACATTCATCTGACAAAGATGCTGTATGCCCCAGGTACCAGCACACAGACGAGGGCAGGTTCTTGCCCAGTATGGCACGGACAACACAGAGGCTGCCAGCGTGCAGGAGAAAAGAAGAGCGGTGATATCAGCAGTCATCGGACCACCCACAGAGGCTGCAGGCGCCCGCAGATGAGCGGGAGAGACCGGAGAACACCTGCACTGCACCAGAGAACAGGTAAGTGGGACCCTCACTTGAGTATAAGCCGAGGGGGCCTTTTTTAGCATTAAAAATGTGCTGAAAAAGTTGACTTATACATGAGTATATATGGTATGTTAGCCACTGTGAGTCCAGCCATCAGCTGAGAAAGGGTGGGGTAGCAAGCCTAACAATTTAAAAAAAAAAATGTAATGTGGCTAATGAATTTTTCCTCAATTCATCCATGAGGAAACCAAATGGACTTCATTCTCTCTGGATCTTCAACTAGAATTAGAATCAATTCACAAAAAGTAATGTGCTGTGCAGTCTCACGAAGAGTCACACACCCTTCTAAGCCCAGTGTAGTTGATAGATTAGAAGAGGGCAAATCAGTTTAGGACCAGTGGTTTATTCCTCTTACCTTTCTGCTAACAATGTTACGTTGATATTCAGCTACTTCACGCAGGAGTTGCTGTGTTAAATTCTCTTTTTCTTCATCTAGCCTGCTTTCATGTTCTAGCTGCTGAAACTCCAGATCTTCAAAGTGTTTGCTTTCTACCTCCAACAGATCAGCATCCTTTAATGACAAAACATCAGTGTAAATAAAAAAATTACTGTTAGTGAAAATAGATTAGGATGCCAACTTTCCACGGTAAAAACAAAAATGTTTTACAACTACAGACTTAAGATAGAAATTCTCCTTCCCAGTAATGCAGTGAATGAACAATGGATAAAGAAACTAATTCACAAGCATCTTTGACAGCCTCTCCTTGTCAAGAGATGAGGATGGGAAGAGCTAAAACAAAACAAGGAAGGGAACACCATTTGTTATTTGTATATGCTTCAGGAATTTCTTTTACCCTGTTTTTCTCCTCAATGGGGACCCAAAGCAGCTTCCAAAAATCTAATTTAACAGACAATTTATTGAGCCAAATGCAATTTAAATAAATAGAGAACAAAAAATATGCCAAATGATCTCCTGGGCTGGTCCTGTGTCCACTGGTCTGGCATGCTCAAAACCATAAACTGCAAGTCAGCAGTGGGCTTCAACCACCAAGGTGTTTGCCCCATGCCTTTTCCCACTAAGGAACAGTGACAAGATGGTTAAAGGGAAGTCATACACTGTGAATTTAGGCTATAGCTGATGTTACATAATGCAATAAAGAGATAGTTTTGAGGCCCTACTATTTGCTTACATGAAAGGTGTAGCTTAGATAAATAGATAAGGGAAAGGAGGTTATAGCCTGCCTCCTATATTATCTCCTTGTAATTTTCAATTCAAACTATTCCATGGCCTTTGCAAAGGGGATAAAGAGGTAAACTTAGCTATCAGCGCTCTGACTTGATCCTCACTTGTACCAGAGTAGTAATGCTAGGTGAAGATATACCTATCTCCCAATGGACAGTTCTCCACTGCAAGCAATGTTCATTGACTGGCTTCTTGCACATACATGAAAGCATGTCCAGAATGGAAATGGGCCTTGCCCATATGCACGGGGTACAGCCAGTGCGAAAGAACTAGCCCTTTTTTACTCAGATGAGATGGGGCTAAGAAGGAGCTCAGAGGTGCTGCACAGAAAGATTGAAAAGAAAATAAGCTAAATTTCTCTCCGGTGGACTAAAATGCTGCTGTGTTACTTTCTGACTGGAAATTATTCCATTTGGAGCTGCCTTATATCCAAAAGTCTGAGCTCACACTTTAAGGGGAAATTCTACTTCATTGTAATGAAAACTTCTGGAGGCTACGATCAGGAGTGGAGGAAAGGCAGAAGGAGAATGGTTATTTTATCCTTCACACTCAGCAACTGTTGTTTATACAAAAATATTCACCATTAAGCTACAGGAGGAAAAGATATGATAACTTGTGTCTTTTTATCTGCGAAAGGAAAAGTATGTGGGGGCATGATTTTGGGGGGAAGAGAATGGATTTAGCTTAATTACGCATCTTCCTCTCCCAATGTTAGCCCCCATCTCTGTGGAAAACTACTGCACAACTTTGCATTACTTGTACTGTTTTAGTCTGTGAAGAAATATGTGAAGTGGAAACAATGAATTCTTGGATAAGCAGCAATAGTTCCATGGAAGCAGTATTGTTGCTTAAAATTATCGTACAATGGCAGTTCAACAATATGCTTTAAATAAGCTAATTTTTCTCTATCTCTCTCTTCTCTATGTATATGGTATAAGTATACTTACAAAAACACAGAAAAATATTTTCTATTTATTGTGATTTCTTATGTTCATAGCCATTGTTCTGCTTTCCTACATTGTCAGCATAAAAAATAAGGAAATCACAAGATCCTAACAGATGAAGTATGGCATGGCTTTAAACTTTTTTTTTGGTGCTTCTTAAGTTACAGTATGAGAGACCCACTCGCTCCAATACAAAAGCAGGAATCTCACATTAGTTAACACTGAACAAGCTTATGTACTTTGTTTAGTGCTTGTAAATATGCAGCATTACTGAGTAACAGGATTATATCATGGCCTTTTCACATATAACATAGAGGCAAACCCAGATTTGCCAAATACTTTCCCAGAGCCTCTGTCTTTCAGCTCTCTCTCTTCTTTCTCATTCCTCTTAGTCTCACAATCTACCCTGTGGTGTACTGCCACAAAAAGGCACCCGGGGCTTGCCTTGGGCACCACACTCAGCTCCCTCCACCAAACTCACTCTCACTTCTGCCCCCCAACCCCCACCCCCGCCAGCACAAAGCTTTTCCTCATCCAAGCATCCCCAGCTGGCAACACCCTGGGGGTAGATACTTCCCTTGCATTAACTCTGTTGCCAGTTGGCACCACACAGAGGAAGAAAAGGGTTAGTAGTAGCTGCTGTTGTTATTTTAGGAAATGGGAGTTCGGAGGGAGGGACAGAGGAGTTCAGCCGAGGGCTGGACATGGGAGAGGGGGATCAAAATGCACCCCATGTGACCCAGGCGAATGGTGACTAGGTTGCTTGCCCCCTACTAAGAGGAAGCTGACTTATTTTTGGGACTCAGCCCACCATTTTAAAACCACTGCTTTAAAGAGAACAAATGTTTGCATCTCTTTAACATATAAGCACTGAACCTACTCTTCACGTCCATAATCTTAAGTACCACTCCCCAAGAAACAGCAGGTATAATCAGTGATCACAGGATCTGTAGATTATACTAACTCCTTACATGTTCATTAGTGTGAAATTTTGTAAAAAGGATACCCCTTAAAGGTTTTTTATTTGATTTTAGATATTGCATCATCAACAGTTCTTTCATTATGTTACAAATGTAAAGTCAAAAAATGTTAAAACAGTAGTCAAATACTGAAATAGGTAACAAACCACTTCTTGAAACAAAAGGCATTTCATCAGCATATTTAAAATTAAGAGCATTCTTTAAAACTGGACACCAATCAACAGAGATGCTCTATTATTCTGCAAAAGAGAGCTTTAAAATTGTTTTTTTAAGTGCAACAATTTACTGTAGGAGCTGTTATTGGAGGGTAAAAAAATTCAGTTCTCATTTTATAGTGGACTCCCAAAAGCTCAACCAAACATAACATTCACCAAAAAACACCAAAAAACCCAAACACCTTTATTAGCCGGAGGCGCTAAGCACTAGCTGGCAGACAACCTTTAAAAGGTACGCGCTACAAACAATTCTTAATCTAGTTCTTTGCATTCTGCTTATTTGTCACCATGCAGCACTCTTATTAGCAATGTACAAAACCAGTATTTAAGGCTGGTGATGAAGAAGTCCTTTGCACACTTGTGGTTGATCATGTTACAAGTAACTAAGCAAAAACAAAAAAGAATCCATGCTACTGACCCTGTTTAGTTGCTGTTGCAATTGTTCCCTCATGGCCTCAGGGCAATTATCAAGCTGGGTCTTCTGCTCGGAGTAAAGCTCCTGAAGCTTTTCTAGTTTTTCCCTTTCAGCATCAAGCTTTATTTTTTCCTGGAGTTTCAACCAGACAAATAAAGGACAGAATTACCTTCAAACCCAAGCAGTTGTTAGTGATTCTGATGGCGTATAAAGCAGGGCAAAGGAAAGAAGAATGGAAAGCGGGTCTTGATCAGTACAGAAGACTGGTATAGAAGGCTGCAGTTAATTTGGAATAATCTACATATCTTTGTCACTCATCTATCAGGTTCTGAATTATGTTGGGTGTGGGGAGCAAGGACAACACATTTCATTTATTCCACAGTATTGTTATTCTGCAGTTCTACAATTTGGGTGTGGAAAACAGGGTTCATCTCTTGGAAATCAGGTTTTAAAAATGGATTCAGAAGACTGGGAACTACAAGATAGTTACTTGGCCTCCTCGCGGGGATGGGGGTGCTGGGTCAAACCACACAACTGAAGGTGACAGGCACCATATCAGACACTTCAAGAAGCTACCATATGATTCTTAATTTGTCTCTCCTTGGTTCTAATTCTTTCAAAACTTTCTCTGCAGACTATTTTATTTATTTACGTCATTTATTTACTTCCTTCTCCATAACAGGGACCCAAAGCAGTTTACATGATTCTTCATTTTATCTCCACAACAACCCTGGCAGATAGGTTAGGCTGAGAGTGTGTGCGTGGCCCAAGGTCACCCAGTGAGCTTCCATGGCAGGGTGGTGAACTGAGCATGGGTCTCCCAGATCCAAGTTCCACACTATACCACACTGGTAAAAAAAACTCAAATTGTAATCTAATCTCTTCAACAAAGGGAAAGTTGCCAGTAATCATTTTCAAAGGCAAGAAGGAATACTCAGGATTACAGTGGTTAGGTGGGTAGGCATACAACCTGTAGCTGATACACCACCCACCTTCAATATACAGTAACTTCTATTAATTAATGAACAAAATCCCATCCTTGATTAGAAAGAATTAAAATTATGGATTTGTCAGAATTCTTATTTTTTAAATGAACACACTATCCTTAATAACTTTTAAGACTGGATAATCCTGTTCTCTGTTTTTTATATGGTGGTATATTAGCTATTTAGAAGCCAAAGTATTGGTAAGTTAGTCTAAAAATGATGGAAGGATGGGAAATTATAAGACTTTATGAAGTGAACTAAATGGCATATTATCCAGCGCAGTACAGAAGTAGGCAGAATGAAAACACAAGTGTGATGGTAAGTCACAGAGGAATATTTTTACAAGCTGTGAAATGAAAAGCTGCACAAGCATAGCACAAGGAAGTTACTGGTTTGGAGCAGGAAATTCTGTTGTAGTAATCCAACATGCTGAATAAATAGAATTGGTTTATTTCATTCTGAAAGGAATTCTATCCTGATCTCTGGGATAACCTTGGAACTCAGATATAAAATCTCCATTTCAACAATAAAGAAGAATGCACATATATTTTATACCCAAATCAAAATAGGTTGAATATATATGTTTAGCCAATTACCGGTACTCTGTTACTCACAAATATGCTGCAAGACTTCTAGCCTCTTTTGCACACAGATCTACAGAAGCAGCAAATTATGTTTAATTACCAAAATGAAAACTGTCTCATAAAAAAAAAAGTTCATACAGCTCATTTTGAAATTTACACCAGCCTTTTACAGACAAGATAACTGTGTACTGTCAACACCCATAGAGTGGTAGAAAACTGCCTAATGTCAACAGTAGGCAAAGCATTTATAAAAAAAAATTATGGACTCAAATACTATACATGCTCCTAGGCTCGCTGTATGGATGTGTGGCTGACCACATAGGCTAGTGGCAGTGTTAGTTGGTACAAACCTGGTTCCTCTTCTATACACATTTCCTGCATGTGATTATGTTTTGTGTAGAGGTTTTATGTTTCAGTTTTTAAGAGAACAGACTTTTTCTCAGAATAACTGTAGTCTCCATTGAAAGCTGGCAATGATGTCTGACTTCACTACTCATCAAACATTACTTTATCTTATGGAATCACAAAAATTATGTGAAAGATCTTCAAATTTAACCTACAAATCCTGGTTTTAAAAAAATACAATGATCAATTGCCTTATCAATACACATTATTTCTTAGGGCGAAGAAATATTTCAAAATCACCACTGTTATCTTAAAAAATCACCTGAACATCCACTGCACCAGAATGGTATACACAAATGTGCATATGGTCTGTCCTGACAACCAGTGACATTTTGATCTGTTAGGTACAAATATAATGTACCACATCCATCCCAAGTAGATCAGCCTGATCTCAACACAATGTAAATTCCTGTAACTGACCTCCATTGTTCTAACATTACCAAACAAAATTTCCTTTACTGCTTTTCTCCTCCATTACCTTTTCCTCATCTGTCATGCATGTGTCTCTAGCCCCAGTCTCATTTTCCTTTTTGTATGGCATCTATCACCAGCATTGTGCATTCTGTTTTAATTGGTAAAAGTTGTTTTGAAAAAAATTATTTCTAAAAACTAGGATTTTAAAAATCAAAATCAATGTATTAGTTAATATAGCAGTCTCCATTTCTTTCTAACTGAAATGTTAACTATTTTGCCACAAATTCATTGTTTTATAGGAGCTTCAACATTCATTCTTATAGAACATCAGAATCTCACAAGACTGTACCTCACCATTCACTTCCTGAATAAATAAATGGAAATATCACACCACACTCATAAATCTGTCTTATACTGAATCAAACCACTGGTACGTGAAAATTAGTATTATCTACTCAAAAGTGGCAGCAGCTTTCCTGGGTCTTGAGGTTTTTTCATATCCCCTCCAACCAGTGGTGGGATCCAAAAATGTTAATAACAGGTTCCAATGGTGGTGGGATTCAAACAGTGGCGCTGCCGCACACACACACCTCTGGTCCCTATTAGGCAGGGAGGATGCTTTAGTAACTCCTTCTCGGCACTCAGAAAAAATTAGTAACCACTTCTAGAGAAGTGGTGAGAACTGGTTGGATACCACCTCTGCCTCCAACCCAACTGCAGTGTCCTTCTGCATGTCAAACAATTGCTCTACCATTCAGATAACAAGTAGAGTGCATTTTCTCTCATCTCTCACCTAGAAAGTGACCATTCCTAAGTTATCCATAAAGATAGTTTCAGAGAGTAGCCATGTTGGTCTGTAGGAGAACAGGTAGATTTGAGTCCAGTAGCACATCAGAGACCAACAGATTTTCACGGTATAGGCTTTTGGAGAGCCAAAGCTCCCTTTGTCAACTTCAACCATCCCCCCCCCCATTCTTATTTGCCTACAGATGCTAATTTTCTACCCCTAAGCATTATGCCTCTGTAGCAATGTATAATATACATAGAACATTTTCATCGTTTGCAAGCAGTCTTTACAACACTGCTCCCATCTTCTGAGTGGGATAATAATACTTGTGCCTCACAAACAGAACTTTGACTCTTGAAAGCTTATACCCTTAAAATCTTGTTGGCTTCTAATATGCTACTGGACTCCAATCGAAGATATCCATAAAAGAGAATCTAAAAGTTGATTAACACATACTTTTCCTAGCCATTCTGGAGTGTGTCATCTCCTCAGCTGAAGAACACAAATTTTATATTTCAAGTTCAATACTTTTTGTTTCCAGCTGAGAAACAGTTCATGCTACCCGAGACCTTGAAAGTGGCTGCCAAACAGAGAATACTTCCTGCCTAGGAACATGAAACAAACTCTGTCAAGCCACAACTAAGCCGGAAGAGCCCATCTGCAAAGTTCGGGGAGCTTGTATGTATATGTGTGCAGGGGGAGAATCTGTAAATAAACTTTTTTAACTGAATAATTAGGCTAGGTGGTAAATTGTGGGGGCAAATGGGGAGGAAAGGCAGGAGGGTTGGCCCTCTCGGTGGTCACTATTAACCCACCAACAGTTTTCTAGAGCAACAGTTTTCCAGAGTTAATGGTATTTGTTATATAATGGGCTTTACTGATAGTCTGTTATAACTGTGCTGGGCATGCTTCCAGTTACTGCTTGAAAAGCTAGAAAACCTGGAAATGTTGATTTGACTGAAGCAGCTAAAATAAACAACTAACCACACAAGAAACAGCAGTTCTAAAAATCTCACTTTGAAATCTGAAAAGCTATACACATCTTTTAATATTTTTCTGGATTCTTAGAGCTTCTGTTTCGGACAATTTCCAGAGTAATAGAACATATAGAGGAAACCTAATGTGGCTTATTAGTCACTGATGCTAAGTACAAGGCTGTCATTAAGCTCATTTTACAAGGGAAGCCATTAATTCGGGAGACTAGCAGCTGCATGCTAGGAATGGAAAGAGAACCTGACACCCAGTGGAAGAGCCATTTCCTTTTTCTACTAACGCAGAGCCATTATTTTTGCTGTGGCAGAACCAGAATCTCTAAGGGAAGGGGAACATATAAACAATAGTGAGAATAACAAGAAAAATGTATGCTGCAACCTAGCCACAAAAGTAATTTTTTTTGCCCATGATTTTTACTCATTTTAAATATATTGATCTAGATCCAAAGAATTACAAGTATATTGAAAACAAGCTGCTGGTGCTGTTCCACAAAGGTGTGCACAAGGGGTCATGCCCAAGAATTCACACAAAATAGATAGGATTTAGAGCAGTGATGGCGAACCTATGGCACGGGTGCCAGAGGTGGCACTTGGAGCCCTCTCTGTGGGCATGCACACAGAGTTCATCATGTGTGGGGTGGAAAATCACACACACCCCCACACACATTTAGGCTGGTCTGGGCCACTGAGCACGGCATGCGCGCACCATGGTGAGTAGGGAGGACTCGGCTGGCAAGCCTGGTGCCTGTGCTCTGGGTGGCTTCAGCCCAAGGGGGGGGGGGGTGCAGAGGAGGCAGAGATGCTAGAGACGCACAGAGCGGTGCACGCAGGACTTGCTGGAGGCTAGAGCAGGCTGGCCCCTGTTCAAGCGGGTGGGGAGGAGGAAGAGGGAGCCAACCGTTTTTTTCTAAACTAAAACCTCAGCATTCAGGTT
This sequence comes from Sphaerodactylus townsendi, assembly GCF_021028975.2. Taxonomy (NCBI): domain Eukaryota; kingdom Metazoa; phylum Chordata; class Lepidosauria; order Squamata; family Sphaerodactylidae; genus Sphaerodactylus; species Sphaerodactylus townsendi. Next base: position 46,391,794 of record NC_059428.1, on the reverse strand, counting down.
AAATTAAAGGACCGGGTTGGCACTTCGTGATAAATAACTGGGGTTTGGGTTGCAATTTGGGCACTCAGTCTTAAAAAGGTTCACCTTCACTGATTTAGAGGGATTCTCATAAACCTGTTAGTACAGCTTGCCTGAATTTAGATTTCTTTTCCAAACAAGGCACTAACACAGTGGTTCTCAACCTGGAGGTCAGAACCCCTTTGGGGGTCGAACAACCCTTTCACAGGGGTCACCTAAGACTCTTTGCATCAGTGTTTTCCATCTGTAAAATGGATAAATGTTAGGGTTGGGGTCGCCACAACATGAGGGACTGTATTAAAGGGTTGCGGCATTAGGAAGGTTGAGAACCACTGCACTAACACAATATGTAAATTATCCCATGTAGGAACAAAAGCTGCCTTCCACATGTGGAAAATGCCTCTGCATCCAACCCACTTTGATTATACTAAAATAAGGAGAGATCCTACAGACCTATGCAGAACAAAGAGGTACAGATGAAAACAGGACAAAATTCAACAGTTGACTGCTGATTGCTAAGTACCCCTTCCTTGCTCCAAAGAATATTATGTCCAGTTTCATAATGGCTCACATTCTGCATCTGCCAATCATACTAATCAAAAATGAGATTTTTTTGACAGGTCTTCACCAGTTACTTAGTTTAATGCCAGACAAAACCATGTCTGATTCCCTGTCCACATTTTCTTAGTCAGGGTAATATGGAACAATAAAAGGTTTATCAGACACTGATGTGAAGTACAATTAATGCTGTCATTAATTACATCTCACTCAACCAATGTACAGTAGTCTCATGAATTCACTTTTACTTCAGGCAATTTTTATTAAAGCTAACATCTGCAGTCTTATACAATTTACATATTTTGTCAATTGAAAGAAAGGATAGAACAAGCTATAGTGGGTAGTTCATAAGCAACCAACATGGAAAATTATAGAATGAAAAAAGTTCCAAACCCCCCAAACAACCATTGGTGATACTAGCTGGGAATCATTTTTCCCCTCTAGCAGTTAGGAAGCTGTGGATTGTTTTTGCATGAGTACATCGTTAGGTATCAAAGAACAGCCAATCCCAATCTGACTACATACCCTTTGATGTCTGGAACGAACCCATAAATTTAGCCAAGAATCCAGCTGGGAACTGGCCCAGATCAAACTTCTGCTTCTTAGTGCTGCTGCCACCATTCTCCATTTCCTTCCCCTGTCCACAACAGGCCTTTTTCTGCCCAGGTGAACATGCATGACAGAGATTTCAGTTCACTGTTTTCCTTTCCAATTGATCTTTGTTGTGAGGAAGATCCTAGCCAGGAGATAAGCAGCAAGAGAGGGCAGAAATGGAAGCTGCAGAAATCCAGTGGCAGGGGAAAGCTAAGAACCACAACCCATCCTGAAAACACTTTCCTTCCTCTCCAGCAGCTGTGACCGTGTCAAATATCACAGCTAAGAGCCTCTGCTTGGAGTCTTAGCTGTGGCTGAAGGCTCAAATCTAATCTATTCCCCATACATGGACATATATGGTGTGGCACAAAACTTCACCCCAGGGGAAATTCCACTGAAACACCTGTTTTCTCCTGGTTTCATCTAACATCAAAGATTTTTTCCACTGGGGAAATGGTTTGATAGCACCATCTCAAGCTGCACTGTAGAAAAAGGCATGTTATATATGTTATATATCTACCAGATGAACAAAGTATACCCTTCCAAATAGCCAGATAGAAGTTTAAGTAATTTCTGCAAAGGTCAAAGTTTTCTTCTGAACTCCGAATGGTTTTAAGAAATTTAGAAATCAAAATGATGAAATCAATAACAGGAACTGAACTTACTTGGTTAAGCAATACATAAAATCTCTTCCCCTAGTAAAGTGGCTGAAATCCCAATTATTTTATCATATTTGATTCTCATAGCTATATGATTCATTAAGGTAGTAGAAATTTTTTTTAAAAGCAAACACTAAATAGGCTTACATGAAAATGCCTGCAACAAATATCGACAGCATTAACCAAGTCTAAGTATTAAACGTACAGGTTTCTGTGGAAACCCAGTTAGAATTCAAATGGTTTTTAACAAAAATGCAACTACTGAAGTCCAGCGAGCCTGAGCAATGAAGCAGACAAGTTCTAACTTACTTTCTCAAAAATATCCTGGAATCAATACAATAACTTCCTTCCAAATATTAGTATCAAAAACTATGAAAACCAATCATAATATATAAATAAAATACACTGTCTATGTAGATTTCTTATCACACAATAAGGAGAGAAAGAAGCAAGAACTGAAGAGACTATGGGAATAGTGGGGAAGGGGGAAATCCTTGCAGGTTTCCACCTGTTCCTATGGATTACCCAAGCAATACTGCTAAATCTTCTAATACCTCAATAGAGGTATGCAAAGGAAAAATAATAATTTTGGACTTGGGATTTGGTGGAGGTGTTACTGTGATTGCTTATTTTCAGATAAATTTACTAAGGGAGAAGATTTTATGTATTGCTATTTTATGTATTTTCAGAAACACTATCAGTTTGTGTTTCAACTCCATGTAGGATTTTTTTTTTGCGGGGGATGTTCTGGACCATTATTTTCAATGGGAAATAAATATAAGAGGGTCTGAAGCAGCTTTCATGAAGATAACAGAACCAAATTTGCACAGAAACTGTCCTTTCTCTAAATTAAAGGTCCCCTAAGTTTCAAACAGATTGAACAAATTAATTTATTTTATAGATCATCAAAGTAGGTGCACCTTGAAACACATATATAAGTTCTCTCTACTGATTCTTAAGGGGGGAATGATAGTCAAGCAGCAACCTAGCAGGAGAGCACCTCCTAGCCATTGGTATTTTTTAAAAAAAACTATTCTCAGTTTCTACCATAGCAGCCCAGTCCAGAGACTTAGATGGGCAGAGACAGCACCACTGCAGCACCGCTCCTCCACCTCCAAATGGCTTTCTGGCAGCATGGCTGAGAAAAACCCCAAAACTGCCCCTGCCACAAAAGCCCTCCATGGGACTTAATGGACTTACATCGCCCAACTGATAGCAAACTAACATCAGCTCCACCCCCAGGAAAGCCTCCAACATGCCCCTGCACTGGCATAAGTGCCCCAGGAAGGCCAAATCCACTAGTGCAGGCCTGTGCTGCTTCCAGGAGTCACTTTGCCCCCCGGATTGGACCATTATTCTCAGTGACTGAATGTAATATCTTGCCTAGGAAAACTCTGTATTTGCTACCCTTACTTGTTGTGGTCTGTTATTTACTTCCTTTCACAAAGTTAGGAAAACTTTCTTTGCAGAAAAACATCCATCCCCATACCCAAAGTTTAAGAAGGCACATCATCCAAGAAACCATTGTAATAACCTGAACTAGTGATTTCCATGTACATCTTCTGCTTGGGAATTTTGTAATGCTCAACATATGAAGAAAAACTTAGTACAGCTCCTCAATTCCTAATAATGATAATTTGCAAGAAAGCAAAGTTTTGAACTATATCGTGACCCTTTTAGAGGTTTTTGCTTTAGTTTAGATTTTCATCCCTCCAGTTATAACACTCCAAGGCAGGAATGCTCAGGAAGTAGGCATTTCAAAATGGGCTACTCTCTTATTTGCCTTGCTAGCTAGCTTTAATAGTTTTGTGTCTTTCTTCAGTCTCTATATCATATTATTTATCCATACATCCTACTCAAATCCATTTGAGTCCCACTGATCATTCTCTTCATATATGTCTTACTGACAAGTGGCACTAAGTATACAGGCTAGTGTAAATGGAAATCTTGTAATATTTCCATTTTACTAACTGTGAATACAGATTTGCGGCTGTATATTAATTAAACAAACTGGATTTGTTATTTCCATGATGATTAATATCATGTAACTATGTTCCTGTGAAAGTGCAAAGAATGTTGTAGTAAACAATTATAGTAAGTAAAAGAACTTGACTCCTTCATATCACATTTAATATCTTCAGAGATGACAAATAAAATTGCAAGTAATATGAAAATTCTCCCTTTAATCTATTTTAAGCACCCTGCTAGTACACCATTAATCTTTCCATTTATGATAATTTCTTTTTAAGAATTTCACAAGCTCCTGAAACAGGTGCTCCTACAGTGGTCAGATGAATTTGTGCATGACTTCCTGTTCAACAGGTGCCCAGATCAACAATTAATTCCTGCACTTAACTCTTTCCATAAACATCAAGCTCTCATCACCCCAAGCGGAGGGGTCATAATGTATACTACTGTGAATGAAGTTGGTTTTATATTTCAGAAGTTGTATGGAGATATCATTTTACTATTTGCAGAAATCAGTTCACTTGTAGAACATATTATAATGACAGCTGTCTGGGAGCAAATAGTAATACCAGAAAATGGACTATGACCTGGGAAATGATATGGCATGTGATTTTACACTACAGACAAACATTTAATGAGACAAAGAAGATATCTGGCAAAGATGCAGGTGCAAACATTACAACCTTTCCAAATTATTAGGGAACTACCATTGAAAGTGCTGAATTCGTTCAAAAATTCCTTCCACTGTCTCAAAAAAAGGGGGATGCCCATATGCTTTTTAACATTACCATGTGAACTAACTTTAAATAAATAATTAAAATTATCCCAAAAAAATCTTTGGCAGACACTCATCATTTGCCTTTAGATTATTTCCATCAACCGATATGATTAACCTTGAGCTTTCTGTGTCTATTAAATATCTCAGCATTAAGACCTTTTTATGACAGAAATTGGGAAAATTTGAAGAATAGGAAACCTGAAAGCATAAAATAAAATTACCAAGTCAAACCTTAACTGTCCATGCACTATGATCCTTCTGGTCTATTCTTGAAGTAGCTCTTTTGTTGGCAGGTCTCCCTATTCTTGTGTGGCTAGATGATACATACAAATGCAGTGACTGATCCTGTACTCCCTAATTGACCAAACCATAGGGGCTGACATTTGTGCCGAATGTGTATGGTTTCCTTGGGAAAAGTGCCAAAAGTTACATAATCTTGAGATTCTAAGATCTGGGCACCATCTCCTAAAATTGAACTGTTGGCAAATTTGCAGCATTGTTATTCACAAAAACTACTGCGCCAAACTCTAGCTATGATTGCAGTTTATTTACTTTTTTGCTCAAATTATATATTCTGCAATAGGATATTGACGTTATTTTGAAGGAACATATATCACAAATGTGTAAAATATTATCTAGCCATGACAGCTGCACAAAAGTAAGTTAAATTAATCATCTCATGAATGTATAGGAAAACGATTGCAGATTACACCATATACTAAACAATTAAATGGGGAGAAATTACTGCCAACATAATGATGTGGTCCTGCTTTAATTATGTGTTCCTGCATTGCAGGGGGTTGGACTTGATGGCCCTTGGGGTCTCTTACAACTCAATGATTCTATAATTTTAACATAAAAACTCTCCTCCACCCCTCATAATACCCCCATATTGTTCCTTTAAAACAGTAATGAGTTTCTTCAACAAGCAAATTTCCATTTAAAATATGTTACAAGTTATCTTGATTTCCATGAATTCTAGAGAGAAATCAGTAAATAAGATTATTTTAAATTAAAACAGTGCATCTCTGGGACATTTTTTTTCCAAATACTGTTTGATGAAACTCTAATTCTGTGCAAAAACCATGGAGATCATATAACTGTGGACAGTATTTACCTTGGCCTTCTCACCAATAACATTTCTATCCAGTTCTGCAATCTTCCGGTTTAAATGATCCAGTATTTCCTTCTCCTTGAGAAGTTCAGCTGTTTCAGATTTTTGCTCCCCATCCAATAAGGCACATTCCATATCCATCTAAGAATACAAAGCAATTCTCAGCCTCATTCCTGCTCACAAACAAATTCTGCAGTATAATTTTGGGAGTCTTATTAGTGCATGATGCATTTTTTTAAAAAAATCCTGCTGATGCAAGGTATATGTGAAAGTTCTTGATTATACTTAAGAGAAAACCAAAATTAATTGCACAGTACAAGGTTTGAAATTCAGTTTTAAAATAATGTTTCTACTTAACAGAACATTTTGCTTTTCACAGATGCCCTGCAAGCACAGGAAGAGCTGAGTGGTCTGAGAGACATGTGAACTGGGAAATTTTCCACTTACAGTGCAATCCTAACAGCGTTATTCCAGTCTAAGATCACTGAAATGACCATGAGTCAGACATTTCACCAAAGTCCAGTCTCTTTCACAGAGAACCAAACTTTAATTCAATGTGTTTGAATGAGAAAAAATTAGTTTAGTTTCAGAGATTACAGCTACATCCAGATGTCAACGTAATCTATTGTTTCTTTAAACCCTGATTTGTGTCACAGGCCGTTTCTGCATGGCCACGCTGGGGGGGGGGGCGTCGGCGTATACAATGCCGACACCCCTCCGGGACCATTTGAACGAACGGTCCTGGTAGGAGCAGGGAAGATGGCGCAGCGCTGCACCATCGCCCGATCAACATACCTTCCCTGCGACATTTCGACGTGTCGCCCAGGCCAGAGGACATGCCCCCCTGCCCTGCGCAACAACTCTGGAGTCGCAGGGCAGGGGGGCGTGTTCCCAGGCCTGGGCGACGCGCCGGAAGGTCGCAGGGAAGGTACGTCGATCGGGAAAGGGGGGGGGGATGGCGCCTTTCAGCCACTGTTTCCAGAAAACCTTGCTCGGGGAACAGCGGGAGCCCCCCATGCGAACAGCTCCCTAGGGATGGCGTTTTTGCCGTCCCTAGGGCGCTGTAAATGGCCCGCACGGAAAGGGCCACAGACTATAATTGGATAATCAACTGATCATAAGAAACAAATACCATTTTACAGGAAAATTTTAAGGGGCAGTACTATTCAAACTGTATATTTGTTTTAGATATCACAATAAACCATAATTGGGACAAATAACAAGCTAGTTAGAAATTTGTTTGAAATCTCAGCTGGGTATTACTCAACAAACCACAGTCTGCATTTAACTGTCACTACTAAGCAAGATGTGACCAAAGCACTGTTATAAAGCACTGTTATAAATCACAGTCTACTGCGAGGACTTTATATGCTTGCACCTTGTTCAGGCTTCATTGGAAACACAATTTTTGTATCAAACACTTGCTATTTATATGATCGGCATAACATAAAAAGCCTGATATTTGGATATTGTATATGATTTCAGTGCTGATTAGGATTGATAGGTAGGGGTATTGGGGTGGGATGATGCTAGCTGTGGCATCACATCAATTTAGGTAAAAACCAGGAAGTGATACGATTTCATGAATAGCTGGAAACTCTTTGTCAGATACATGTGGTGGGGGGAAGGGTATTTTTTCTTACGGCCACAGAGAACTGTGGCAAGCAATAGGACCAGGGGATCCCCGCATCCTAGCTGGGGACTTGGAAGACCTTTTGGCTGATAAACTTGTCCCTTGAGTCTACAATAAACTAAGAAGGCAATCGCTTATCTTCCTGTGTTGTAGTACACAAAATATTCTTGTGTTTCTATATGTAACTGTATTTGTTTGCATAAATGTCTCTAATATATGTGCATTTTTGTATAGCAAATTAGATTAGCAAATGAGATAAATTATATTAAAACAGCAAAAAATATTGTTATACCTCTCTGGAAGATTCATCCATCTGATCATTTAAATCTTTGATCTTTTGCTCAAGTTCTTCCAAGTTATTCAGTGTTATAATGCGCTGTTCTTCCATCTGATTAAGCTCCAATGTTCGCTGTTCATCACTTATGCATTCTGCTGTCTACAATAAAGCAATATTGTTCCTTTTAATGCTCAAATTGTACATTATTTATTATTCTCTTGAATAACTAGAAGATGCTAAAAATAACATTTCGCTCATATAAATGAGGTATTAGCAATGTCAATAATCACAGTGTATATAGGATCTTCCTTATTCAAGTTGCTTTGACATATTCTTCAAGAACACTTCAATTCCCTTTTCCCTTGTCTTCTACATCCATTTAGTTATTGGAAAATATTTGCAAATAAAAAATAAATAAATTAGCTTCAGGGAGGCTTTCAGGAAACAAGTATTCTCTGCATCAAACTCCTTAGCACAGAAAAAAAATACAGTGCAATCATAAGCAGTATTACATCCTTCTAAACTACCTAACTTCAGTGAATGTAGAAGGTTGAAACTCTGTTTACGATTACATTGCAAGACTCCAAACTATTTTCCCCCTTTTCATTGAATTTAGATATTAAACTACTTGCATAGAATCTTTGCATATTAGAATTACATCCAGGCCCTGGATCCCATTCCCAATTCTTCATTTTATAGTATTACTAGCGGTATCCGGCCACACGTTGCTGTGGGTTATTGTGGTGAAATGGGAAAGGAACAGTAGCAGCAAATCAATTGCAGAGGCCAGCAGTATGTGCTCATGGAAACGTGCAGCCTGATACTTTGCGATGTCATTGATGTGTGTGACTGCATTCCTTGGGGGGGAATGGAAAGGCACCCCTCCCACACATCTAGGCTTGCTGGTCACGATCCTTTACCTGGGAGTAAGTTTGGTTGGTGGCAATGTTTGTCGCTTCTGAGTAAACCCTCTGAGGGGCGAGACACAGGCATTCAAAGTATGTCACAGTTGCTTTACCGAGCTTACTCCTGAGCAACGTGTGCCTGGTTTTCTGAACTGTAACCGCAGTATTCAGGGAATCTAGGATGACTGCCGCCTCCCTCCCGACCCTTGCATGCTCTCCCCTCCCTCACTTCTCTTCTCTTGCATGCCACCCCTCCCACTCCCTCCCTTCCCTCTCCCTCCGCTAGGGTGGGTGAGTCATATCCAGATGCTGGGCCTCCTCCCTCCCCTCCCTTCCATGCCACCCCTCACTCTCTCCCCTCCCTCACTTCTCTTCCCTTGCATGCCTCCCCCTCTGCTCCTTCCCTTTCCCTCCCTCCAGCTGTCTTTTACATTCAATCTTGTTCAATATGGGTGTGGAATATCAGTCAGGAAGTATTTAAGTGGTGGTTGGATGCAAGGGAGGGCAGAGTGAGGAGTGTGAGGATGAGCTGAATGTGTATGAGAGTATGTGTGTTGTGCGGTAGTAGTGGGTGAGGCACAGAGAGTGAAAGGTACCTGCGTGTGAGGGGGGAACCCCACCTGACATCTCACACGGCAACATGTGTATGTGTTTCACTTCTACTTGAGTTATTACCTATATACTGTTTTCACTGCTCATATCTGGCCATCTGAGCTAACATTCTAAAGGCACGAACATTCTAAGGGTGACAGTTACACACAGGCAGCTTCATGTCCTTCACCATGGAGCACCAGGAAAAAGGCGTTTTACCTGGGCCAAGTGTGAAATTTCAGGTATGTGACTACAGTGGCTAGGAATTTTCAGAGGAATTGGCCCAGCAGTTCCTGTGCTAGACCATCAGGAACAAACTCACAGTTTGCTTTTTTTATATATGTAGATTAAACCATACATTTCTCCACTTTCAGATTGGGCAATACAACTTTGTAGATGGAATTCTAGAATTTTAGAGCCTTTTTAAAAATGGTGACTACTATTCTGATATAACAGAAGAACACTCATAAACTGTTTTCTTTATTAGCTCTAGTAATCCTAGCTCTAGTAAGCCTCCTTTTCTCTAGTATCCTTCTTGGATAACACTGACACTGAGGCTAGGATTTCATCTTCCTAAGGGAGGATTAAAAACAGGATCTCTTACTTATGAACAGCAAAGAATAATCACACAGATATGCTACAGGCTACAGTCCTTGAATTCCTTACTGTATAGAAATGCCAGTAAAGACAAATGGGTTACTCTTTAATGGCACATACTAAGCACTAATCATTTAGATGAGATGAAAAAACTGCGGAAGGTAAAGGGCAATTTTTTAATTTGAAATCATTATCATTCTTAAGAAGAATCAGAAGTAGATTATAGAACTTATAAAATGATTTCCCTGTAAATAATTTTATAAATCCCTTTCTACTTATTCTCAAAGAAGTCCAGCACAAAAAGAATACAAAGAGAACTGGAAAATGGCCAGTCTCTTTCAAGCTGTAAAAGGGAATCTTCAACTCTACGGTTACTGTAAAGAACAGACTAACAGTGGCACAGTTGATTTTAACACCCCATAGGGATGCCTCTTGGACAAGTTTTTGTGGAACTAAAATACTAGAAATAGAAATGGAAACCCTGCAGGATTTGGGTTAAGTTATAGCAATTTCATTTTTGAGAGAATAGTAGAGTAAGACAGGATAGGTACTTCCTTTAGAGCAGGGGTCTGAAACCTGTGGCTCTCCAGATGCTCATGGACTACAAATTCCATCAGTCCCTGCCAGCATGGCCAATTGGCCATGCTGGCAGGGGTTGATGGGAATTGTAGTCCATGAACATATGGAGAGCCGCAGGTTGCAGACCCCTGCTTTAGTGCATGCATATGGTTTATTCATTATTTGCAGCTCATCTCTCATCCTCACCACAACCCTGACAACCTATTTAAAAAATTTTAACAATTCCCATTTCTAGTTTAACTTTTTTTTTAAAAAAAAAGCTAGGATTAATACATTTTTGAGGGTCCGTTATATAAAATTTCATTCCAGGACAGATATTGTGGGTGCAGAGCACATGAAACATTGGATCATTAGATCTTGAACTGACCAAGGTATGATTTATATAGCATGAAATGTTTGGAACCAATCCTAAGGAACGTAGTCTCTGTTGAAAGACCTAGGATATTACCATTTGTATTAAAGGATGAGGATCCAAAGATTACTTTAGCCATGAGAAATGTTTTTTCAGTGGAAATTACACTGAAGGAAATTATGCACTTTTAATGATGGGGCTAAGATTAAAATTAAGGAATAATTAAAAAGGGATAATTTTAAATCTAGGAATAAAGTAGATTAAGTACTACATATATAATTTTGGAATAAAAATAATTAACTAATATAGCAATAATTCAGCATGGCCCGAAGAGACTTTAGGTCAAATGAGTCACCCACTAAAGAAAGGAAGAAATTAATATGAATAGGGAGGTAGCAGGACTCTTCTTCTTCCTCCTTTAAATTCCTTGTCATCTGTACAATCTGTCACTATGGCCACTCTACAAATCGTTTTAAGTCCTGAGCAACTGAGATGTTAATGAACTAGTTGTATCTCAGCAGGTCAACTGCGGATTTAGTGGAATGGCCTAATTCACAATAGTTCCGTTTCTAAGCTCTCTAAGTTGTGGGTGAAAGACTGTAATTGGCATTAATTAATGAGTTAACTTCTTCCCTTTCTTTGTATCAGCAGAAAGAAAAGTGTATTTGGTGCAGTACCAGTTATGTAAGCAACCTGCTGCAACTCATTGTAAACAATGGTTCATTTTATTTTATTTCATGTAATTTTGAAAGTGAATCAGAAGAAATAATTTGTGCGATGTCTTGAGCACATGGAAAAGATACAAGTACTTTCAATTAGCACAAGCAGATAGTGAGGAAAGGGATTTGGGTGTCTTAGTTGATAGTTTCGTGGGAATGTCAACTCAATGCATGGCAGCTGTAAAAAAGGCAAACTCTATGCTGGGGATAATAAGGAAAGGAACTGATAATAAAACTGCAAAGATTGTCATGCCCTTATATAAAAAGTGGTGCGACCACACTTGGGAGTACTGTGTTCACTTCTGGTCACCACATCTCAAAAAGGATATTGAAGAGATAGAGAAAGTGCAGAGAAGGGCAACGAGGATGATTGAGGGATTGGAGCAGCTTCCTTATGAGGAGAGGCTGAAGCGTTTGGGACTCTTTAGTTTGGAGAGGAGACCTCTGAGGGGGGATATGATTGAAGTCTATAAAATTATGCATGGGGTAGAAAATGTTGACAGAGATAAATTTTTCTCTCTTTCTCACAATATTAAAACCAAGGGGCATACATTGAAAATGCTGGGGGGAAGAATTAGGACTAATAAAAGGAAACATTTCTTCACGCAACGTGTGATTGGTGTTTGGAATATGCTGCCACAGGAGGTGGTGATGGCCACTAGCCTGGATAGCTTTAAAAGGGGCTTGGACAGATTTATGGAGAAGTCTTTCCATGGCTACCAATCTTGATCCTCCTTGATGTGAGATTGCAAGTGCCTTAGCAGACCAGGTGCTTGGGAACAGAAGCAGCAGAAGGCCATTGCTTTCACATCCTGCATGTGAGCTCCGAAAGGCATCTGGTGGGCCACTGCGAGTAGCAGAGTGCTGGACTAGATGGACTCCGGTCTGATCCAGAGGGCTCTTTCTTATGTTCTTATGAGGAGTAAATTCTCCGCTTCTGCTTAATGAAGGACTATTGTCCATATGGAAATCTCTGTTAAATCCAATCTATAATTCCTTAAGTTATTATCTCATTATTGAATTTACTTAGATGAATATATCTATGAACATGTTTATAACTCATTCAAAGACTGGCTTTTACACTCCAAGAATGGGAAACACCAAAGAGGAACAGAACAAGCAGTGCTCTATCTTTACCAAAATTTCTAAGTAGGTAAGATAAGAGAAAGAAAGAAAGAAAGAAAGAAAGAAAGAAAGAAAGAAAGAAAGAAAGAAAGGAAGGAAGGAAGGAAGGAAGGAAGGAAGGAAGGAAGGAAGGAAGGAAGGAAGGAAGGAAGGAAGGAAGGAAGGAAGGAAGGAAGGAAGGAAGGAAGGAAGGAAGGAAGGAAGGAAGGAAGGAAGGAATTCTTCTCTCCATCTGCCTTGTTATCTTCCCGTATTACAGGAAAGGGCAGAAGAATTTTTTTCCCAGTGTGCCTTTCAGAAACCAAGGCTGCAGCAACTATAGAGATCCCAGGTATGAGCAAAATACTTGCAGAGATATCTGTTTAAGAATGCTGGTCAGTTTCAACAAAACATTGGGAAGGATAATGGAGGTAATTATTTTCATTCTTACTTGAACCAAATGTCTGCAAAGAGAAAAAACTGGCTATGGCACCTCCCTCTCTGGCTTTTTTAATTATTATTATGTAGACCCTGGACACCACAATAGTGTGACAGTCAAAAGAAAGCCTGCATGCACTATATGAAGTGGACTTCACTCTGTGTCACTATTTAGTGGTGGAAGTTAGAAAGCTTTTCTGCTTGCAGCCAATCACAGATAGTTGGCTTTGGAACCTCCCTTTCTACAGGAATTCAGGAAAGAGGAAATGGAATACTTTTCTGGAATGTGTCCACAAAACTGATAGCTTCTATCACAAAAACAGTAGACATACACTTATAATCTGGATTTAACGTTTTAACTATTTCAAGATTTACAATCATTTCTCCCCTGCAGAAAATTTTGCTGTTACCTTTGGCATGATGCTTAAATAAGAAGGTTCAGTGACATTCTTCAGGAAGGCACAAGGAGGTAACAGTGAAGTAGTCCTGTTTTCGTCTAAATGTTTATTTGTTCTGATCCCTCTAAAGGAAAGGAACTCTGTAACGTTTTGACCAAGATCACTGAATTCTGAGAAGTCAGAATCACTTGCTGGCAGTTGCAAATTATTTCTGATTTTTGTTTCTGGAGTCACCTGGGAATCTTCAAATACAGAATCTTCATCAGAAAACTGAAGTTTTTCAAGTTCTTTATTAATTTTTTGAACATCAGCAACTGTTGTTACAGCTACAGAGTCACTGTCAGGTTTGGAATATTCTGCACAAAGGTTAAGAATGGTTTCCAATCGTTGGCGCTCCTAATGTGGAAAGAAAGGGTGACAAATAATAACACTGAAGACAGAATACATATAGAGGTCAACAGTAGTGCTAGAAAAGGATACATTCAAGTTCTTATAATAAACTAAAACTGGGACACTGACCCTACATAGAATGTACAGCATAAATTAGTTAAAAATGCAAAAGATAGAAAAGGCCTCCACAGTATAAAACAACTACTGATGTCTGGATTCCAAAATTATTTTTCAGACACAAACATGAATATTAAAATATATTACATATGAAACATGTCATTAATGTTGAACTGAAACATTATAGAATACATTGTTAGCAGTACAGAGTTTCAGAACTGCCTGTGAACCCATTAAACAATGATATTGTTAAAGAATAAAATCAATTGTTAAAGATTAAAATTGTTAAAGATTAAAATCAATGTCTGCAGTTTACCGATTTATTGTACATAAGATACCAGTCATATGAAGCATCACCTTAACCACTGTAAATGTATCACTTTAATACCAAGTGATTTTGTAAATAGAATGTAAATTATGTATAAATTAGGATCCTACAGGACATCTAATGATAAAAACCTATGCAAAATGTAGGTAATCCCACTAAAGTCAAAAGTATAAGTTATGTGATCTATAAATCACTCCTGTTGAGAAATTTTGCCAATATTTCTCTGTGCTTACATTTTCAAAATGAACACTTCAAATTTATGCAGCACACATAATTGCAAAACTGATATGGATAGTGAATTACAGTGCTTTATGGTTAGAAGAAACTCACTAATAAAAGTCACATTACCTTTCAAAGGAAGGTGGGACCAGAATGCAAGTGGGGTCAGAATATAACTATCTTTTTTATTAAGAAGCTGCAATAATTAATGCATTCTGTGCCAGCTCTCTTAACTGCAAGTAAGAAAAAGCTTTACTTGTCAGCTATCCAATTTTTATAGTTTTCTTTTAATCCAATATTCACTATGGCAACCAGTGCAGCTACATTTCTTGGGAGACCTAGCTAAGCCCAAATTTAGAAGTAAGAATATGCAAAAACATGGCAGTACCACGTAGGTTTGCTCAGATATAAGGCCCAATGGAGCTTACTGCCAAATAAATATACAAGTCTACAGCCCTAATCTCAATAGAAACAGTCCTGGATACTGATGAAGTTTCTAGAAAAAATAGGAACACTTCTGATTCTGCTGGGGGAAGTCAGAGAGGAAAGCCCCTTTCAATCTGAACACACCAATTATTCTGTGTGTTCATGAAAAATATGAATTCAACCAGAGCTCACTGTATTCCCCAAAAGCTAAATTATTATTATTCTCATCAGATCTGTGCTTCTATGTGACACAAGACAAATATTACTCTAGATAAATATATATTTATGGTGCTACTGGTCACAGTGCCTTCTTTTAAATTATCCCCTATTTTCATTTAACCTCCCTTCTCTTTCCTGTCTCCCCAAATCAGGGAAGACAGTCAACTAAAATGACAGCATGACAATGAAATCACTGCACCTCAAAACTCCTTCGTCCTCTCCAAACATTTTCTCCACAAGCCTCCAGCTCCCTCTTCATGGGGTTAGCCCGTATTTGCTTTCTTCCTCTTAAGCCTCTATCCTTTGTGCAGGCCACCCATTTCTGAAAACACCGCCTGACTGCTGGCCAGGAACTCCAGCGTTTATCCATCTGTGATGCTGCAACCCCTTTGCTGGCACTTTTGATACCTTTACCAGAACCTCAACTGCTGGGATAAACAATACTAGCTCGCCCAGTCCACCCCCACAGTCAGCGACAGGATGTGCTCTGCTTCGGCATCTCTCCTCACCCACTCTTTGGAACACACAGGACATATCAAATTGTCGCTCACACAACTACAGTTTACCTTCTAGCCTATCTCCAGCACAGGAGGGTCAGTTCCGTTATTTACAAGTTTCACCAGTGAAGTCTACAATATACACCAACCGATCATGCTCTGACGTTTTAAAGTGGAATAACAACATTATCAAACCTTGAGAAGGTCAGTATTTTAAATTCACACTTCCAGCCATTCATGCATTGGAAGTCTTCCAAACATAAGTGCAGACCATTTAAATCCAAAATGCCAGAAGAGTAACGTCACACAATTTAAGACAAACATGATTTTTTAATTTGAGACTGGCAAATGTGAACATATATGGAATCACCAGTTCTTAAGCGTCCATATGTTCAAGAATGTCTCTGTGTCCAGCAAAAATTTAGCTTCCTTTACTACAGCACTCCTGCACTAGTAATAGGAGAATATGTTGCCTCATTTCTATTTCAATATATGCAACATGGTATTAGAGAGCTTATGCACAGGAAGTTCTGTCGGCTGCTATTTTGTGCTGTCTCTACTCATCACTCTTTTGGCAGCCAGCTAGTCCCTGTTTCACTGCACCTGCATTCTTCAGTTCAGCCCATAAATTTAAAGACTACTTGTAAGTTAGGAAAATACTGCAGAAACTGCAAGCAGTATCTGGAATATTTGCTGGGTAAAATACCATGCACATAAAATCAAACAGTTATTTTTAATTTTTTAAAATGTGTGTATTCAAATATAAAGCAGATCAATTTACTGAACAGCACTGCTTGTGTGAGGATTTAAGATTCAAAGGGCACAGTCCATCAATAGTTACTCCTCTGCAAAAAACCTTCAATAAGTTCTAAATACTTCTCAATGGACTGGAGCTTGTTATGCACACTATACTATCTGCATTGCATTCTTCTAAGGCAAGAGGCCTGGACCTACAGAATGCCTTTATATCACAGGATGGAAGTGAATGTTAAATGACTGCTCATAAGCAAATGTACATGTGATCTTGGTCCTAGCTATTTCTCAAATATACTAAGATTGCCACAAAATACTGCCTCCAAAGAAATTTGAGGTTAAATTCATATTTTGTTAAAGTGGAATTATATATCAAAACCAAAAAGCAGACTTTTACACCTGTAATATTCAATGCACAGGTACAGTCACCCTGCATGATCACTTTTGCAGTCTAGTAAGAGCTGGAGTAGTGATGGTCCATCAGTGGCTTCTGGCCATGGTGAATACTGCGAACTTCCAATTCAAAGCAGGAAACCTCTGAATACCAGTGCCATGAGGAGAATGTGGACACCCATCATAATTATTTGCTTTATCATTGTATTGTCGAAGGCTTTCACGGCCGGAATCACTTGGGTGCTGTGTGGTTTCCGGGCTGTATGGCCGTGTTCTAGCAGCATTCTCTCCTGACGTTTCGCCTGCATCTGTGGCTGGCATCTTCAGAAGATCCTCTGAAGATGCCAGCCACAGATGCAGGCGAAACGTCAGGAGAGAATGCTGCTAGAACACGGCCATACAGCCCGGAAACCACACAGCACCCAAATGCTTTATCATTATTGTAATTTCATATTATGATTAATCTCAATAGCTGTTTGTGTGAACAGATGTCATCTAAAAAAATTAATCTGGCAAATTATACACGTGTATGTGGATCTTTATATATATGCTCCTGTATGTAGTGCATCTTTTTTAAAAGTGTGCATTTGTTCTGTGCACAGAGGTGCATTGTACACTACTTAGCAGAACCATTTCCCATTTAAACTGCAGGACCTTGCTAATCCTTAAGCTTTCGTTTTATACTGTTCAAATTAGCAGGGATCAGAATGGTGTTAGCTACAGACATGAAATGTAAAAAATCTGAGACCCTTCTATTTTTACTTCCAGCTTCAAATAGGCATTTTTAATTATATAGCACCATCTACAGGTAAAACTGTGCATCCCATTTAATTAAGTGATTTTGCACAGTTTGAACACTGGAGGCAGAATTGTCTCCTTATGACTCTTCACCAACAATAAATGCTGAAACTTCGTGCTAGCAGCATGAGCTATTCGGGTAAAATATTTCGAACACAAATGAAACTGGTTTTTATGAATTAAGAAATTATGGCTAACACTGGCCAAATTTTCCAAGAAATAATACTGCTCTTGTAATATAGACAATCAACATTACTACAAATACCTCAGATTTGAGATTCAAATATAATATTATTAATGATATCACTACTAGTGCTTATGACATTATCAGTAAATAATCTAAAGTTCTGGTACTGGAAAAATACTTTAAAAAGTACATAATATGTACAAGGTTCAAACTATGCATTTCCAAAATATACTGTACCAGCAACGCTCTGGGACTCTTTGTACAACACAACTGTACAATCCTCTAATGTCTCAGACCTCTCTAACACCATCAACAGTGTAATCCTAAATTGATCTATTCAGAATCCTACCAAAGTGTACTCAGTGAAGCTTATTCCCAATAAGGATCACACTGCAAATAAAACGAACTGGTGAATGCTTGTAAGCATATACAATTAAGGAACTGCTATGTGAAACAGTTTGTAAATCTTGTGTTTTGCAAATACCATGAGAATCTCAGTGAAAAATTTTTAAAAGTATGGATCCGATAAGAGATATGAACATTGGTTAGTGGTGTATTCAAGAATGGAGGGCAACTATATAAACAAACAAACAAGCTTCAAGATAGTGAACTGGTTTATAGTTGATGTAACACTCACTGCCTGGACCAAGCAAATTTGCTTAGAACTAAATCCCACTGAATTCTGGGGGGCTTACACTCAGGAACAACACTGCAATCCTATACTAAATGATAGTATATACTCTTCAAGAGAGCAATGATATTACAAAAGTTTTACTTAACATCCAAATGTATTGCAAGCCAATTAGATTGTAAGAATATTCAGTGGAAGTTTTTCTCTCTAAATCATGATTTTGACTTATTTCTATGTGATAATGCTAACATAAATAGTCTGTTTCTAAGCCTTGATGATAAACTATTTTTTGCTGCCAAGTAGAAGGCTTCTATTTTCAACTGTTAATTTTTTATCATTCTTTTCCAACTAGAACAAAATCAAATTAGCTATCTTTCAAGAGCATTGATTTTTAGTGGGAGCTCCATTAGAGTAAATGGGGAAAGACTGGCTGAATTTGCTTGTAATTGTTTCATTTGTAAAATTAAGGCCTTTATTATTTTACAGGATATCAATACACTTAACAGCATAGGTTTGTACGAAGTTACACATAATACATTTAAATGTACTCAATACAGTAAATACTTGATAACAAAGTATTGTATATCGTTTCAAATATTCACTAAATTTTCTGGGATTGATGTAAAAAACCCTACATTTAAAAGTCTCTTTTGATACCTTTACCACTTCCAGAAATTTTACAACTCTGTAAGTTGGAATTACCTCTCAAGTGAAGAAATAGCGATTCTCTAATTATTAATATTATTCAAGTTAAAACTTTTTTAAATGCCAAAATAGATGACTTTGTTAATTTGCTGGAAATAGTTCTGGATTGCTGTTTGCTTTTATATTCTGTGTTTGGAAGACAGGCATTACATTATAGTCTGAACTTCAGCTGAAGGACCAAGTGAAGAGCCTTTGTCGAAGGACAGCAAAATTACATTTGCAGAAGGGTTGACCTTTGAAGGAGAGAGGAGGGAAGCATCAGCAGTCCTTTTTTTTAAATAAATAAGCACTTCCTTCCAGGGCTCGGCTAGTCAGTTATTTTGGTTCTTAATTACTTCGAATAATTTGAACACAGTCTTCAACTTCAACCCTTTGACCAAGCAGCTTGAAAGACAATTATCCTGCAGACAGCTAAAAATGGAAAACTGAATCAAGGGAGGAAATTCCTTCACACATAAACATTCAGCCTTTGCAAGACCAGCAGGCCAATCCCTCCTGTTACAAGATTAAGACTGTTTCTAAAAAGTGATGATGCAAGGGAAACGTGGCCAAATAAAACAGACAAAAGTATTTTTCCTTCTTATACTTAAGACCAGAATAATTCCTTAGGCTTGCATAAGAATATAATTATTGGTTTCTCCAAGTTCCTTATTACAGACTTCCTCTTTCTGCTATATATACATATCAGCAGTTTTTAAATACGCATCACCACTGGAGGGGGGGCTCATATGACTCCCCAGTATGAGTGTTTGATATTCCATCAGACCTTCCTTCTAGAAAATTGCTCTAAGAATGGACATGAACATAGTGTTTGTTGAGAATCAATAAAAATGGGCAGTCAAGGTAACAAGTGTAAAAACAACTCATTCATACATGCACATTGCATGATTTCTCATCACTTAATTTCTCTTTCATTGATACATGACAGCTGAATGTGAGAGAGTTTAGAAGAACTCTAGCTGTGATTCTTTTTGTTCAAGCCTGGATGCCAATTTTTGCAATTGTTTGAGATATTTTTCAGTTTATTCAGTCTAGGAATGTGGACAGGATTCTGGGGTGTTTGAGGCTTACAAGGTACATGTATGACCTTTGCCTTCCTGATTACTCAAATCTGCTAGCCAGAGTGGGGTACAGGATGACTGGGTCCAAGAGACAGTTAATGTCTCATTGGTTTCCCCAACTCTTGAAACAGGCATGGTGGTATGCACAATTAAAGGAACCTACCCTGGATCCAGAAGATAACCATCTACTCTCAAACCTGCTACTTTTGAGTAAGGTGATTGAGTGGGTGATGGTGGGATAACTCCAGGATTTCCTAGAGGATGTGAACTGTTTGGATCTTTCCCAGCCTGGCTTCAGGTCAGGACTTCATCACCTGGTGGATTACCTGGGCTGGGAGATGGATAAGAGAATGGAACTCTATCGCTTATAAGCAGGTGGCGGCCATGACTATGTGTGCCATTTGCCAGATGTTACTGATTTCCTTTCCTGGAAGAAGAGATCTGGATACTTTCTTTCATGCCTCTATTAACATCTAAATTAATTCTGCAACATAATACATGCAAAACTGTCCTTGAAAAGGGTTCAGAAAGAGTGGGGTACTCTAATATAGATCTGTGCTCTGGAGGCTGAGGCTCAGTTCTCTGCGAGGTGAACAATTTGGAGTAAGGACCAATTTATGTGAAGGAATCTGCACCAAGGTTTTGTAGGTAACCATTACACAGAAACCCTAACTGATCATACTGGTGACTTGGTTTAACTTCTCTGAAGAGAATTCACCCAGATATGGGGCAGTGAAGCTCCTGAGGGTGGTGGAAGTATAAACAGAAAAAGGATTAGGTTTCTGGAGGAAAACCATAAGTCCTACTCTGGGTAAGCACTATGTGAAACACTGGGGTGCTGTGTGGTTTCCAGGCTGTATGGCCGTGTTCTAGTAGCATTCTCTCCTGACGTTTTGCCTGCATCTGTGGCTGGCATCTTCAGAGGATCTGATGGTAGGAATGGAAAGCATGGAACACAGCCATGCAGCCCGGAAACCACACAGCACTCCAGTGATTCCGGCCATGAAAGCCTTCGACAATACACTGTGTGAAACAGATGTATCAGATTAGGGAGATAGTTTAGGAGTTCGTGGTTTAGGACCAGTGTTGGTTACACTTAACTGAAGTGAGGAATTAAGTCTTGTAAGCACTGGAATTAGAGATTTCCAAACTAAAAGAAACACCTTCTTAGGATAGGTTTTTTTTCTAAATGACTGAAACAAACTTGAAAGCACTCGAGTTAGTGACCAACGCTGCCCTTGTAACAGCAATTTAAAGATACTGACACATCTTGTAAACAAGTATCTTATCTGAACCAGCTTCTTGTGTATACTTATTAATGTGATTCTTGGTTTAAAAATATTCCTGATTTAATCCAATTTTCTTGTAAACAAACATCTGAATTTTTGCTTGAACTCTACATGCCTCTGGTGCCAATTTAATGTTTCTCTGACTGACAGGAATAGATTACTGAGAGCTACCTATCTTCCTGAATGTAATGTGCTTTGTTGGGGAGGAGGTAATCTATCATACCATTGTTTTCATAAAATTATAGTCAGAAGAATTTGAGGGAAATTCTGTTAGAAATTTATAGTAGCCCCAACTCACCTGTGGCCAGAGGTTCAAATATATTTGTTAGGAAACCCAAATTCAATGTCCGTTTGAAAAAAAATGAAATTGGGCGCAAAGACCAGGTAAAGTATCTATTCATGACTCATCTGTAATAATTTAAGATTATTGCATTCTCTCAATGGGATGACAGACAGTGAACTCACTGAGGTTGATAGTTCATTAATATACCCAATTTTTTTAAAAAAAGCATAAATATATTGAGGTAGGTGGTATGTTTCCCATTCATGTTTCCATTTCCTAAGGAATTTTCTAGCTTTATATGCTATCCCCTTGATTAGCTTACTCAGCTATAAATAATAATTTACTGAATATTAAATTATCATACTTGCTGCAACAACTCATTGATGTTGTATTACAGGGGTCAGTTTCTGCATTCTCAGAAACATTTACATGAGTTTGATGAAGAGGCAGAAACTTAACATGTACATGGTCAAATAATTTTCTGCCTGGTTTTCTTCAGCAAAGTACATACAAATATGTCCCCAAAGAGCTTAGCATGGAGACATGGGCTGGTTATTTAATTACCACAAAACAATGACATAAGCTTTTTTTCTTGCTGGATCCCTGCAGTACATCATTTGTGGCTTGTAAATATGCAGTCATTTTGGCAGAACGTACAGGATAAATGGTTGTAATTTCTATCAATTTCCAACCTCCTACAGATAGTTTAATTATATCTGCTATTTCTTAAAGTAGCATCTTGTGCAATGAATTTGGGCTGGCATAATGAATGTTCTTTCATTTCTGCACATGGATTAGAGAATTCACATTTGACAACATGGCAGAAGAATATCTGCACACTGTGTAAACAGTTAACAGTTTTTAGTTTAAGGAAGTTAGCTTTTGAAATAATTAACAAAAAAAAACAGAATTACCAGTCGCTCCATTTCCTGCTCTTTCAGCCTTTCTTCCCTCTGTCTTCTGTGGTAGTCCATTAGATCATCCCTTCCAGAAAGTGAGCTAATGCTATTCTTCCTCTCCCTTATGGATGGAGTTTGTCTGAAGCTTTCCATCTCTGTTTCATCAAACTCCACTGAACTGCTTGAAACTTTCCTTCTGAGAGGGAATGCTCTCTCAGAATCCACAGGAGGAAAGGAATTATTGGGGGTCGTCCCTGAGAGTCCACCTCTATCAAAGTCGTCAGACATACATGAGAATGAAGAGGCCAGAAGCATTTTCCGAGCTATACGAGGACTTGCGGGAACGCTAAGAGTTGAATTCACATAAGAGTTTGTGTCAGTTGCAAAATTCGTAAATGGCAAAGCTCCTGAGGCATGAGAAGAAAAATTAAGATAATTGTCAGCATCCAGTATGCTTTGAGGTAGAAGATCTTTCTCCATAGCTTTTTTTCTTTTGGAATTCCCAAGAGAGCTTCTTGGTGGCAAACTCAGTGGAATAAGCTGGCTTTCTGACGATTTGTACAGCCTAGGTAATGAGCGGCTGTAAACTCCCATGTGACTCAGGGAGCCACCAGAATACTTTCTGGTTCTAGATCCCAGCGTTTCCACTGTTATGTCCTTCTGTTTAGTTTGCTTGGGTCGAAATGATGGGATATCCTGAATGTTCATCCTCCGGCCTTGCTTTGGACTAGAGGGCATACTGGCAGCTCCAGAATGGCCAACTGGTGAAAGAATTATGTCACTCCCTGAGTTTCCATTCCATATTGCAATAAGAGAACCAGAGTTTTTCCGCCCATCCAGTGCTCCTGGGAAGTAGACATTATCATGAGATTTATTTTTCTGGCTGTACTTTGAATAGAGAAATTTATCCAGATGTCCAAACTGTTTTTCATTTTCTCTGTTAGCATAAATATCAAAGTCTCTCTTTCCTAGACTGTACCCACTTAAAGAAGGAGACAGGCCTGAAATGGATCCCATATGCTTTGCAGAGATAGTCTTGTCAAAAAGATAAGAGCTCTCACAAGCCAATGGTTTGCTTCCATGGATTTTGGTGACAGCAGGCATACTTTTTACACTAGACGCAGGGCTGGATTTAGGTGGAAGAGACTGTGAAAGCGTCAAGTAAGAACCAGGGCTGTCACAATTTGTTTTAAATTTCAGGCTTGATGAATATTTTTTCTGGTTGAGCCTGTACATTAGATCCTGAAGATCATTTTCAAGAGATTTCACCACTGAATCCTTTTTTAAATTAGTATTTTGTAATTCCATTGGGTTTTGCTTGTACTCTTCCATCATTTTATTTGAATCTGAAAGAAGAATAAATGAGAAGTGAGAAAAGAAGAAAATGAATGCTTTTCTAGCAACATTGATTACATTCTAGTGAAAAAAATTAACTACTGAGAGTTTCAAATTAGGAAGTTGTCAAATATTCTTGTTATAGGAAAGGATTCAAAATGATCAAGTAGTAATTTGCTCAGAAAGCAAAATCTGTATAAGGTTCGAACAACTCATAATCCCATCAAATTAAAAGCAGTGGGACAACTATGCATGGGGTAAGTAACTGGATCTCTCCTCCTGCTAGGGTGTCCCATGAACGCATGGGGGTCAAAAACCGGCATCAGAGCAAGACACTATTTCCTATAAAATGGATGCCTCTCAGACAGTTTTGGGATCTATCTTGTGTGTCAAGCCTGGGCATGGAGTTAGCTAATCCACATTATGTCACTTTACAGTGATTTAATCAGTGATCCAAGTAGACAATTACTTACCTTATCTGCACCAATCCAAGCCAATCAGTATGCAAGAGAATAGTCCTAGCATTCTCTTGACAACTCATCTAGGCTCTCCTTCCAATCTTATTGTTCAAACCTCAGAAAAGCAATCAGTTCTTTGTCTTAGATTTTCCTGCCACCTTCACTCATACTGACTCAGGACCCATTTTCTTTCTTTCTTTCTTTCTTTCTTTCTTTCTTTCTTTCTTTCTTTCTTTCTTTCTCTCTCTCTCTCTCTCTCTCCCTCCCTCCCTCCCTCCCTCCCTCCCTTTTTTTGGCTTCCCACACCACAGGAAAGCCCTTGGGAGAA
Source organism: Sphaerodactylus townsendi (assembly GCF_021028975.2). NCBI lineage: Eukaryota > Metazoa > Chordata > Lepidosauria > Squamata > Sphaerodactylidae > Sphaerodactylus > Sphaerodactylus townsendi. The sequence continues at coordinate 46,367,196 of NC_059428.1, read as the reverse complement.
GGCAGGTCATCAGTCATGGTACTACAATGGCACAATGGGAGCCAGATCCTAATGCCATAGCAAGGGAGGAAGAGGAAGAGATGGAGAAAAATTAATTTTATACCCCACTTTTCTCAGCCTTTAAGGAGTTTCAAAGCAGCTTACAAACTCTTTCTCTTCCTCTTCCCACAACAGACACCTTGTGATGCAGGTGAGACTGAGAGTTCTGAGAAAATTGTGACTGCCCAAAATCATTCAGCAGGTTTCATATGGACTAATGAGAAAATAAATCCAGTTCAACAGATTCGAGTTTGCCACTCATGTGAAGGAGTGAGGAATCAAATTGTTGAGATTTGAGTCTGCCGCCCTTAACCATTATACCATGCTGACTGTTAAAAACAGAACATAGGATCACAAATGAAATGGATAATGAAAGTCTCAAGGTTTGCTAAAAATAATCAGGATATTTTCAATGGCTTCTAATTCTGGGAATCATTTCAGTCGAACAGATGAATATAATATGATCCATTTTCAAGATAAGATTATGTTCATCTGTTTGTTCACTGATGGTGTCCTTACTTTTGAAAGAACATTTTCTTTTCAATGGTGGACTATCGAAGTCAAATATGAACTAGTTTAACACAATGATAGCACTCCCCTTTCTCTCAAGCTAATTATTACAACACATTTTAGTTGTAGCAACAGTGATATGAAACACAGGATTAATGTGCAGCAGGGAGCAGATGGAAAACATTGTGAATTGGCAGGAATCTTTTGTTACTGTTCTCCACATGCACGCAACAACTTGATTCAATCGCGAGAGTTATTATCTCTAGATTCATCTATCAAACCAATGCACTTCCTTTATAATTCAAAGAGTAAGTTAAGTTCCCTGTCTTCCCATTCAGAATTATAACAGTCCTTAGCCAGAATCCCATCACTTTTGAGGAAACTTTTCATAAGTCTTTCTTGCTTAATTGAAGAGTTAACTTTTTTGCCAAATATACTGGTTTTCTATTTCAGAATCTGAAAAAGTTTGCTGAAATAGAAATCCTTCTCCCTAACTGATAATGTTGTGGACAGGAAAGCCCATGCTTGGAAACTATCTTCATCATCAGGGTAGATTTTCAGAACAGGCTGTAGAAGTGTCAGTGCCATTACTGAAATCAAACAGTAAAATTGAAATGAAATTGAAAGTCTGTACATCCCATATAACAGGTGGTAGGCTTGGAGCCTGTGAATAAAGACCTGTTAGATTTTATTCCTGTACAATATATTGAATATTATAGACACTTCTACCAATAATAAATAATTATAACCATTTCATATTCCTCTTCCTATCAGTTCCCAGTTAATAGGGAGTTCTAAATTATTAACAACAAAGTAATAATTCATCTTATTACATAACTGTTTATAATTCAATAGCTCTGAAAGGATTAGTTGTTATTTGAAAAAAGTGTAATTTTCTAAATATTTATTTTTAACTTTTATTTTTAATTTAAGATGTTGTTCAAGCTGTTTTCAATATTAGTTTTTCCGATTGTACTACGATTTAGAGATGGTTTTGTTGGCATGTCTTACTAAGCATAGTCAAAACAGTTTGTTTTTTTAGGTGTCAGAAAAACTTACTCCACCTGGAGGTCAGCTAGAGTTTAAACTGATTAACTTTCATTGTGGAGTGCATGCCTTATCGATATAGGAAAGATTTGCTTCTTAAAGCTATAATGAAACATCCTTTCTTTCTTGTCTGGTTTCTTAAAATAAACAATTAATTGTAGACTCAGCATTACTGGATTGACAGAGCCAACAGTGGATCTATTCTTATTCATTCAGGTAGCACAGGTGTACAGCTGTACCAAAGTAACTGGGATTACAGCACAAATTGGCATCTAGAATATTCAAAAGAATCATCAAATTATAAAGAAATATCATAGTTACATGTATAAATAAAGCAACTCATACCTTTCCCAACACTCTGGTAGGCGAAAGCATTTCTATTTGACATCATTTTTCTTTTTTGCCAAAGGTCAGATAGTTGCCATCAAGTCAGACTCAACATTCTGACTCCTGTATATATAAGAGAAATATTATCTTAGTAAATGTTTGAAGACACAAACCAGCAGGATTGAATAAATAATGATTCAGATTCTGGATATAAATTAATATCAACATGATTTATGGCATTCTTGTAACATAATCAAACTTCCTAAAAATATTTCAATTAAAGTTGAAATAACTGTTTTTAAATTGACATGTCGCTCATACTGTTCCCATTCATTTGGATGGAAGGGACTGTTCCATGTGGCATATGTTATTTGGTTCTGTCCATTGGAATGAAAGAAGAGACAGTTATATGTGGTTGAATGCTCCCTGCATATTGTAGTTACCACATCTAGAAATCTAGAAAAAATGCTTGGCTTAGGTCATATACTGCCCTGGTCTTTCCCCCCATTTGGAATTCATTTCATTTTGATTGTAAGTGGAAATATATCACAAGGGCCCAAAGTAGATGGCAATAGTTTAAAAGATATTGTGTTCTCCACTACAGAAGCCACCATCCAGTCCAACACTGCCCCATCCCCACACACTCACCTGAGAGGCTGGAGCAGGTCCAGGAGGCAATGTTAAGCTGCAGGAGGCTGCCTCAGCCAGCTTGGCTCTAGGGGGGAGAAACATGAACCGCTGCACCAGCACCAGGTGGAGAAGAGCAACAGATGGGCCAGCAAGGGCCCGTGGAGGCCTACCCATCTGGCCCAGGCCTGGCATCCAGGCCCACTGGCAGAAGGCTGGTCATGCTATCACCACTCAGGGTGGGGAGTGAGGAAGCATAACCTGCCCTTCCTAGGCATAAGGGCGGTGGAGCCACCAACCAGGTGTCTAACAGTAGGTAGCCAGATTGGTAGCCAATGGCCCAATGGGGAGCTGAAGGGAGGGCTTCAGGGGAGTGGGATGGGAAGAAGGGAGGGACTAAGAAGGGCAGATCAATGGCAGAGGGGTGGCAAAGGACAGAGAGGGAAGAGATAGGGAGACAGGGAGACAGATAGTGAGAAACAGAAGGAAAGAAGGTGCAAAGAGGAGGAAGACCTGGGCCCAGGAAGGCTCAGCGGCCTGAGTTGGAGAGCCCCCCCTCCCCACTGGCCAGAGCAGCCCACTCAGCCCACCTGCCTGCAGGCAGGCCACCCAGCAAGCCTACCTACAAGGCCAGGCCCAGGACTTTAGGGAGAGAGGACCAACTGAACATCTGCTCCCAAGCCATCGGAAGCGAGATTGGGCTGTAGGAAAGGGGGAGGAGGGACATCACACCTGGCAAATCTGGGCCAGGAAAGAGGGAGGCCCCACAATATGTAAATATTTTAAAACCATAAATAGTAAACTCTATACAAGTACGTGCCCTATACAGATTATTCCAGGCTACCATCAGTGATTGTGATTATAAACTTGCTTCAGTGGGGTTTGGAAAATTTGGAGGAGTACCTAGCCTAGTTAGACAGGAATATACTTATGGACAGAGACTTTATTTTCCTCACTACAATGTGTTGGAATGCCATATAATCTCACTACATTCATTCTTCAAAAAATATTTTATCCTGGCATGGAAACTTGTGTGCAGGATTTAAGACATGAATGTTTGAAGAACATTCAAGAAAGCTCAAAGGCACTATGTAAAGATTATTACTATAAAAAAAGGGGAACAAACTTTCATTTAAACAGCTCGGACTGACCAGACATCCTTTACTAACCCAATACATAAAAAATGTAATGATAGACTATGATTGTTATTTGAAGTTTCTAAGAAAGTTGTTCTAACAGAGAAACTTACACTGAAATAAAACTTAAACTGTACAAAGACGGAAGTCAGTGATTTACAGTGCAATCCTGAGAAAAGTTACTCCAGGCAAAGGTCATTGAAATGAATGGGCTGAGAATGGAGTACCGGTAACTCTCCTCAGGATTGCACTTTTAAAAACAAACTCAATTAAACACCCCAAATACAAAGTCATCTGAAAAATCATACTAAATTTTATTTTATATTTTCCCACTGTTTCTGTACAGGATCAGAAACATAGCCAGTAAATATTTTTTTAAAAAATATTATTACACTAATACATAAAACAAGTTATACCTCTCCCCCAAAGGACTACATGCACAAACTATTGTTTGTTTAATATCAGCAAGAACTGGAAAGGGAACTTAATAATGACAAGGAGCCATTTGATGGAACTCATAAACCTGGGGTTGTTTCAACATAATTAAGGTTCAGTTGTAAAGCCAAACATTTGTGTTTACATTACTCATACTACCTGTGCTTTTTTATTAATTGGTTCGTGTCAAGGTCATTCCTCACTTTTTATTTCAATTCTAAAATGGATTCTATAATGATAGGCAGAAATAGGTCTAAAAATGAGACAAAACCAACATTCCCCGTAAGCCATCCAGCCCCGCAGACACCATATCGGTGCCATGGACTTTGGGCAAGTGCCAGCAGGGGCAGTTCCCATAGGTGTCTCAGTTCCAAGCAGAGGTAAGGAACTTCTGTGCAGTTCCCTATTGTGGTTAGAGGGACTATTGGACAAAACCATTCAATACACTGAACTTAAGGGAAATCAAATTAACTAAAAACTCAGTTGTGACTATCTCTGAGGCATACTGTGCACGGCCTAAATGCATGCCTGGTGTAACATACTGCACAGTAAAAGAGTCCAAAAGTGCAGATGCCTGGAGACATGTTTACATATTGGAGTGGGAAATAAACTCCCTGGGAACAGGGAAACACTCTGAATGGGTAAGTTAACTTATACTCTGATTGGTGTAGCAACCTGATGACTCAAAAAGGGAAGAGATTATCTCTCTGACAGAAACCGTTTTAGGATGCTTTTGGATTTTGATTCCTAGGAGTGGACATCTACTGCCTTAACAGGGTGATAAAACATATCTGTTCTGGGGGTGTAATTCAGTCAGGGTATAGATCTGACTGGTAATATGGAATGTCAGTGTGAACTGAAGAAGCAAACAGTACCCAGACAAAAACAACTGCTTGTTTCATTTAGTGGTCAAGGCTGAGATGAAAGAGCAGTGACTTTCCACAAGTCACTAAAATATAAACATGGAGATGAACAGATATTCAGGGATAGAATAATTCCTGAACCAGTTAATGTGGGATAATACATATTAGGTGGATCATTTCTTGTGTATTAGGGTTTTGCTTTAAATGAGGTTTATGTTTGAGTTGGGTAGCTAGCAAAGTCAAGGGGTGTGGGGGTGGGAGTGAGAGTTTGTGTGTGTGTGGGGGGGGGGCTGTGTACACTGTGAAAGGGTACCAGCCTGTTAGGACCCATGGTCTGTGTTATCCATTAGCCAGTAACATTAGTAACATCAAACTGTACTATCTGAAGTAAAAACCGCTAGGACATCTGTGAGCACCTGTCTGCCGGCCACCCCTAAAAGAGAGGCCATTTTGGCCCCGTAGGAACTCTCGGCCACCCTTCTGGAATAAACAAGATGTGACTCTGGATTCTGTTCATAAGCTCTTGACTCCTGTCAGGCAGTTAACAGCACTCCTGTAAACTTGAGCCTATCCACCAAACCAACCTCCTCCTCCTTTCCCTGCCTCCCTTTTATTCCCCTCAGTAGGTTCCCTCCCTCCTGGAAGTTTCTTGCTCCAGCCTGGTAGGTGCAGGCCAGCCCTACCAGTCTGGGACTGCCTCTTGAACTTTCCTGGCTGTCTTCCTTGGTTGCCATCTGGCTGGGGTTGTGCTAGCTCTTCCCCACTCTCTAAGGCTGCTGAGGACTTCTGATTGCAGCTTGGCTAGGACTGTGCTGCCTCAACTCTTTTCTCTGGAACTGCTTAAGTCATTGCTCTGCAGTTCCTCCCAGCTTCTGGCTTCCTGGAGGTCCCTGCTCCTATTGGTAAGTCCAAGGGTAGGGCTGCTGGTTGCAGGGTGCTCCAGGGTCCCTATGTGGGTATTTGTGACAAAGAGGGAATGGAACAGGCCGCTGGGTGCTGGGAGGTAGTGCCATTCCTGGCAACATATAAGCAATTGAAACTTATGAAGCCTAATGAAGTTCTGCACCAGTGCCTGAAAATTGAAATTTAAAATCAAAACTGAAGTTGTATGTATATATTTAGCTCCTCCCTACTTTCCATCCATTTAAATTCTCTCTTATCCCATCTCATCTGTTTAATAAATTTTACTTCCGTTTTTTGAACCTGCCTCATTATTGTTTGGTGCCTTGATAAGGGATTTGCCGTAAGTTAAGGCTTCTTTCACCTTCTGTGGAGTTATAGGGCTCAGACATAGTTTTAAATCACCTCACTCTACCATACAAAACAGTTCAATCCCTGAGAAAAGGCATAAAATCTGACCAGACCAGCCAGAGTGTGTTGAGTAAGTGAGGAGGAACTGAGAAGGGAAGGGGTCTGTCACGCCTGGTAGCACTTTTTAAAAAGTCATTTCATCACAGTCTTTGTTCTTGTTTATAAGGAGCCTTGTCATCGCATAACCACTGTACAATATATTAGATGTCTTGCACAAACTTTACCACCTAATAGCTTACCTTGGACCCTAGACCATTTATGAATAACTTAAGACACCATCCATTTCAAGTATTATCATCTTCCTAAGAACTATCTTAGAGTCAAACTACACATTATACTTTACACAAGCTCAGCAGGCGGATTTGTAGTCAAACTGCATCTGCAAGTTACTGATGGCAACTCCTTTGTAAATCACATGCAGCTCCCAATGGGGAAAGCAATACCCCCTGTGGCCCCAGATTATTTTAGCTCCTGAAGGAGGAGGAAAGCAGGAACCCCCTCAACAATCCAAATCAAGCTCCTACTGTGCTTACAGCCACAATATGGTTGCCAGTCTAGACTGGCAATTCACATAAACTGTAATGCATAATTTGGTCTTTGTATAAATTCAGTCTTTATAAAAAAAATAGATAATCTTTCACAGGAGATGCTAAAACTGGAGAGCACAGATCACTTTTGAAAGCCTTTTGGGGGAGGGCAGTATATAAATTAAATATACAATACAATACCAAGGGTTATCGTCTAATATATTTGCATGTGTTCTTAATACTTTATTCATGAGATCTCCAGAAATCATTCAGGGATCACCACTGACAGCCCACTGAATATCAAAATTAATTCATAATTCTCTGGAGGTCTACTGAGTCAAATGGTCTCACAAGATTTTACAGAATTAATATGGCTGCTCAGATTAAATAACAACTGGGCAAGAGAGTGCCTTGAATGCTAAAAGAATTCCCAGTCTCTCTCTGATTTCCTAAAAAGGTATATGCAACTCAAAGCAGTGATGTTTTAAGCTGGGCAGCTACAAAAGAATGGAAATTGCAACAGCAATTCCTGAATCATCAAGCAAGATCAAGTTACACTTAGTATCTGGCTAGGGCTGGCACAATCTCTGTCAATTTACACACACTAGTGCCCTACAACAAGAACCTAACGATACATACTTGGTCAGCAGCTCAAGGCTGAAGCTATCTATGATGAACATTTCCTGCACTAGTAAAGTGTGGGAAAGGAAATATCCATGCTGCCTTCTCATTTGGGAAGATTTGTGGGGGGGGGAATGGTCACAGGAGCTGTCAGAGGGCTGCGCAGGCATGTTTGTCCCCTCCACCAGTGCAAGGGACACTCTCGCTGGTAGAGGGGCGAAAGGGACTGGTTATTTATGTCAACAATCTTAATAGCCATGTAATAATTAAAAACCTTGTCTCTCACTTATTAAGAACTGGTTAGATTGGTTATATCTGACCAGAACAACTATTTTTTCTAAATTGTACCAATAGGACAGCACATTATACTGTTGATCTATTATTAGCAAGAGTCCACGGATTGAGGAGGGAAGAGTGGTATAGATTTATTGACTTGGTATCTGTTAATTCTTGGGTAAAAATTGTTAAGGCACATTGCTACTGTTGTTGGATGTTGGAGACTGATTTAGAGGGGGAAGGAAATGGAGTCTGCATGTGCATGGGAGGCCAGCACTGGTTCAGGGATCCCTGTGATTGGGGAGCATTGGAAGTATGATGACAGGAGAAGGTTTTATAAGGGATGGAGATGGAAATATGGTTATGCTTGGTCTTCTTCCAACCTTTGTTTCATCTTGAGGTACGATAATGGTGGGGTTATGAAATTAAGGCTTTCTCCAACACTGATGTTGGGTAATGCCAAGTCCATTACTCATAAGAACATAAGAAACAGCCTGCTGGATCAGACCATCTAATCTAGCATTCTGCTACTCTCAGTGGCCCACCAGGTGCCTTTGGGAGCTCACATGCAGGATGTGAAAGCCTTCTGCTGCTCCCAAGCACCTGGTCTGCTAAGGCATTTGCAAGCTCAGATCAAGAAGGATCAAGATTGGTAGCCATAGAACAACTTCTCCTCCATAAATCTTTCCAATTCCCTTTTAAAGCTATCCAGGTTAGTGGCCATCACCACCTCCTGTGGCAGGATATTCCAAACACCAATCACTTGTGGCGTTGCTAGTGCGAAGAAATTGTGTTTCTCTTTTGCATTAGTCCCCTAATTCCCCTACCCCCACATTTTTCAAATGTATGCCCCCTAGTTTTAGTATTGTGAGAGAGAAAAATTTATCTCTGTCAACATTTTCTATCCCATGGATAAATTTATAGACTTGAATCATATCCCCTTCAGACGTCTCCTCTCCAAACTAAAGAGTCCCAAATGCTGTAGCCTTTCCTCGTAAGGAAGGTGCTCCAGTCCCTCAATCGTCCTCGTTGCCCTTCTCTGCACTTTCTCTATCTCTTCAATATCCTTTTTGAGATGTGGCAACCAGAACTGAACACATTACTCCAAGTGCGGTCGCACCACTGCTTTATTTAAGGGCATGGCAATCTTTGCAGTTTTACTATCAATTCCTTTCCTAATTATCCCCAGCGTAGAGTTTGCCTTTTTCACAGCTGCCATGCATTGAGTTGACATTCCCATGGAACTATCAACTAAGACACCCAAATCCCTCTCCTGGTCTGTGACGGATAGCCCTGATCCCTGTAGCGTGTATGTGAAGTTTGCATTTTTTTGCCCCTATGTGCATCACTTTACATTTTGCTACATTGAACAGCATTGAATTCATAAAACTGCAATGGTACAGAGCATGCACTGGACCTGGTATGTGTGAACAAGACCTGGGTGAAAGAGAATGATATGGCTGCTTTAAAAGAACTGGCCTCCTTCAGGTTTTTAAGTTATAGGCAAAGAACCAGGGGATACTCATTTGGGAGTCTTTCTCCTTCAGGGCAATTCCCATCCCAATGATCTCCAGCACTGACTGTGTTGGTCTGGTGTTCGATGTTGATGAGCATTTGGATATCTTACTGGTATACCAGTTATCTAGATAACCAGGAGATCCCTTATCGGACTTGTTAAAGGAGGTGTCAGACTAGGCCCTGTGAAGTGGCTGCACACCGGTATACATGATACCTGTGGAGCCCTGAGCAATTTGCACACTTCCGTGTGGGTGGACCTGGAGCTGCCGCAGCCTGCAGAGGCACTTGCTGTTTTTTAAAAACTTACCTTCTCACCCTGCACAGCTCCACAGGGACAAAGAAACATGCCCCCATGGCCACGCCTCAGGGGTTGGAGGGCAGTGTGGGCATGTCTCTTCATCCCTGTGGAGCTGTACAGGGCAAGAAGTTTTTTAAAAACAGGAGGCACCTAAAAGCAGCACCTCCCACCCAGCGCCATTCACTCGGTACCGGGTGCAAAACAGTATTTTTGAAAAAAAAACCTCACTCATTGAGTTGGGGCGGAGGGGGAAAGCATAGTGCTGCCTTGCTTTGCAGCCATGCAAAGTGCTCCCCCGAAACAGTTATTTACCGTGCCTAGTGCGCTGTTTTTGGCCCGTGCAGAGTGGGTCTAGGTCTTGAAATTTCCTAGACTGATGGTCTTGGGCACTTCAATGTCCATGATAACACAGCATCTTCTTTGAAGGCTATAGACTTAGTGTCTTTCATGGCATCACTGGGACTCTGTCAGGTTGTGTCACATCCCATGCATCAAGCAGGCCACTTGCTGGATTTGATATCTGTTATATTTGTTATGGGGGTAAATGTAGCATGATGATGAATTAAAATAAATAACATGTAGGATTTCAGGTGTAACTTCATTTGTACCACCAACATATTGGCAGAAAAGGAAACAGGTAAAACATTTAAGTACATACACCATTTTACATCAGACTAAACAAAAAAGCCACTTGTAAATACTCCTGCCTTTATCCTTCTTTTAGCAGCAAATAATAACTTTTTTTTTAAAAAAAGTTGAATATAATGTATTTCTCTGATTTTAAAATGGACATCATTAAATACTGTCAGTGAGGAAAAGAAGAGAAGCTGTTATAAATGCAGTAAGCTACTCTGCAAGAACAGAGACCAGCAATTAACATGTTAGCTATTTGAGACCCAGGAAGTCCACACGGGCACAGATTGAATTTTGCAGCAACTTGTACTTCTTGGACTAATGAATTGTCTGCTAAAATAGAAGAGACAATCATGTCAGCAAATTAAAATTAATGATGACCCACAGGTATCAACAATGTAGTTGTACAACACTGTTACCCAAAATGGAGACACAGTCTCTCAATAAAGTGGGGAATATGCTTAGAGCAGACTGCTTATTAATGTTGCAAGAGACTGGGTAAGGAATGTTTAATACCTCTGTATGCACAGATCAGCTCTCAGAAGGAAATCCAGAGAGGAATATGATGCAAATTTGACAATCTTTATTGTAGGGATAAGAAGTTCACAAGCATTTGATTCAATTTAGCAAACATGCACACACAGAATTCCTAAGATATAGGTTGGAAAATAGATTTAGAACAGCAAAAGGGTATGGGTATATGGGTAATATAACCTGAACATGGAGGGTTCAGAGCCAAACAGGCAGCATCTGGTTCTAGGGGGGTGCAATGCGCTGGGCGCAAAGATGTCAATGGCACTGGGCAAATGGTTTCTGAGAGGGGGTAGAATATTTATAGGGTGAAGGACCATCTCTGGGGGTGTCAGGACAACCCTTGAGGGATGTCAGGACCACCTCTGGGGGATGTCCGGATGGATTGTCTGAGAAACAATAGAATGTATTGTAAGGTGGTCAGAAGAAGTTAGTTACAGTAGGGAGTATCTGGGTTAAGATAATCAGGGGAGACAATGACATTAAGAGTCTTCTTGTAGCTAGAAATGAGTATCCATTCAGCAGGGCTACTGTATCGTGTTGAGGACACTTTCTTCCTTGGCAGTTCAGCTAACAGAGTGCTGACATGGCAAGCAGGCTGAGAGCATGAGAACCAAAAAACAATTCCTGGAAGTTTCTTATAGGTAGACCTGGCTATTGCCAGAGAATTGGCTCCCCATCTCTGCAATGCCAGCATCACCCTTTAGGCTGGCACATGGGCAGGGATACCTGTGAATAAGCACTCCCCCACCCCCCAGCTATGGCAGGGTGGTATGGTAACACTGTAAATTGAAATCATACTAATAAGTCTGTTTTAACCCTTTGATTAAAATCATGATACTTTTTTTACCAGACTATTATTTAGTTATCACTTTTATTCTCCTCTCGGACCAGCAACAAATACGTTTTCTTTACTGCAGAATAGTTCTCTGTGTTTCTTAATTTGTGATAAAGCTACTATCCTCTGAGCTTCAGGGAATGAAAAGGAGATGACGCCAAATAATGGGCACTCTTTCAACTTTCTACATAACTTCATCAGAAAAGGGGACAAAACTCTAACAACTGAGTTGAAGGACTCTGTAACTACCATGCATAATGGTTAATCCAGTTCTTCAAGACTATCAATGATTACCTTTAAATTCCAGGCTCTGGTCATTGAAAGTAACATGCTTTGATAAATTAATCACCTTTCTGCCACAGTGCAGTAAACTTGCAATGCAAAAAACTGATCACTTACACCATGTAAAATTTATATACTACTACAATTTTGAAAACTAGTTCACATCTTCACTGTAACACTCCGTAAAACAGTTCACTATTATTGCTGTTGGTGGGAAGTTAACATACTCTCATAGTCAGGGCTGATACTAAAAGAACAGTTACATAGAAACATGAATGCTTAAACTTTTTGCCTTTCTGTTCTTGAGTGAGGGAAATGAACACAATGTACAAGCATCTCAACAGTGTAAATCTCTCTTGCAAGAGGTTCTCATCACCAAGGATATTGGAGTAGCACACCAAAATGACTCAAGAAATTGAGAGCAAACCATAACTTGAGATATATCTGTATGCCTGTAGAATATTGATGTTGTGTATACACTAGGACAGGGGTCGGGAACCTTTTTTTACTCAAAGAGCCATTTGGCTCGCTTGCCCGCCTGCCCCCCCGGCCGCTTTCCCACCCGCCCACTTGGAGCCCGCTTGCTTGTCCCCCCACTTGCCAGCCCGCCTCCCTGCTCGCTTGCTCGCCCCTCCCGCTCACTTGCCCGCTCGCTCGCTCCCCCGCCCACTTGCTCCCCCTCGCCTGCTTGCCTCGCTCGCTTGTTTGCCCCCCGCTCACTTGCCCCCCTGCTTGCTTGCCCCCACTCACTTTCCCGCCCCCACCCCCCTGCTCGCTTGCCCGCCACTGCTCACTTGCTCGCCCCCCAGCTCACTTGCCTGCTTGCTTGCCCTCACCCCCGCTCCGCTCGCCTGCTTGCCTCGCTCGCTTGTTCGCCCCGCCCCGCTCACCCGCCCGCTCCCCCACTCACTCCTCCGACCACTCGCGCGCCCTCGCCCCATGGCTTGCCTTGCTCGCTTGTTTGCCCCCCGCTCACTTTCCCACTTGCCTGCCCGCGCTCGCCCGCCCCCTGCTTGCCCCTGCTCACTTGCCCGCCCGCCTCCCCCCTCGCCACCCCTTGCCCCCGCCCCGCTCGCCTGCTTGTCTCACTCGCTTGTTCGGCCACCTGCCGCTGCCGCCTGCTCGCCCCCTCGCTCACTTGCTCTCCCGCTTGCCCCCGCTCTGCTTGCTCGCCCGCTTACCTCAATGCCTTTCTGCCCGGGAGCCACACGAGAAGCGGCGAAGAGCCGCTTGCGGCTCGTGAGCCGCGGGTTCCCGACCCCTGCACTAGGATGTAGTTATGTGAAAATTATCAAGAGGCAAAGCACACATACATAAAGGTGATTTATGAGACATTTCTATCCAGGTATCTTCTCTGTACAACTTCATTATTATTAGCAGCCCAGAAGTTGTGCTTCTCCAATTTTTCTGGTGTTTGTCTTATTCATCTAAAGAGGTTCTATTCAGGCATTGAAGTGGAAGAGAAAAAGCAGATGCAACATACAGCCATGTATAAATACAGATGCATTTCAAAGCTATTCAAAGTGACTTGAATTCCACTCTCCTAGGTCATGGGTTTCCTGGATCAAAACAGCTTTCACATTGCACATAAGCTAAGACATCTTTACACCAAATCCAAAGTAACTACCATTTCTTCTTTCTATGTATTACTGATAAGGGCAGGAGGCCAGCTGCAAACCCAAGAACTCTTTCTTGAGAAGAAGCCCCACTTAATAAAACTGCACTTCTGAGTAGCGCTGCTCAGCACTGCTCTTCCTAACTATGGAACAAGGAGTGGGGAAACAAGTCTCTTTCTACTGCCCTGATTTTGAATTTAACATTATTAAGAGATAATATTATAGGACCCAGAGTAGGAGCTTTAACTCCTGCACGGTTTAGTCACAGCTGCAGCCAGTGTGCTTGCACATGAACCACGAAGAGCAATAAGTAAATGAATAAATCCCACCTTCATTTGTTTTGGCTTCCTGCCACTGAAATGAAGAGCATCCCCGGCCAGTTCCTTCCTATTTGAGAACACGCAGAGCTTCCCAGAGGAAGAAACAATAGACTGCAACAAGCTTTCGTAAGCAAATAACCCCCCCCCCCGCCCTCTAACAATGTGGGATAAGGCAGAAAAAAGGGAAACCGTATAGGAATAGGTCCTTTAAGGGGGGGAAACCAGAAAAATGAGGGAGAGGAAATGGCTTCGGTGTGTTTTTAAAAGCCCTTTTATTCAAGACTACCATTAATCCTCCAGCGACAACGCGTTCCTAACCAAAACAACTGAGGAACGGGTCTCAGCGGAAAGGAGCGGTCACATTAGGTTAACAGCACTCAGACTTTTTTTTTAACGCTCTCCCAGTTGTTACCAAAGACTTTATCTGATCTCTAGCCAGCTCCCTAATCAGAAATGCGGAAAACTGAAAAGCACATGGCAGCTTAAATGCCTAAACGAGGTGCGGGGGGGGGGGGGGACGGGACTGCATGAAAGTCACAAGCAACTCCACCATCGCGAAACGCACACGCGCGCCAACTTTGCCAACACAGGGGATCAAAAGACCCACGGGAAACCGAGGAGCCGCGTTGTCCAACGATGCCCGGCCTCCTTTCCTCTCGGCAGTTCCCTCACTGAAAAGTTCAGTTTTTTTCCTAACGTTATGTGATTTCCGTAGGAGATAGCCCGAGGACAACTTTCCTTTCTGCGGGACCTCCGCGCGCCGCTTTTTGCCCCCGAGTCCCGGCTCCCTGTTGCGCGCGACCGACAAAGCAGCCCAACGCCCAGGTCTGAGCACGCAGCGCCCCACTCACCTTTCCCCTTTTGTCCATCCTTCTTCTTCTTCCTCAGCCACTCCAAAGACTCACTTCGGGCACTTGCTAGGCACGCCTCTCTCTCTCTCCCCCAACCCTAAGGACCCACCCCCTCCTCCTTTTCCCCCCCTGCTCTGCGGAGGAAACAATCAGTCCCGCCCATCCCGAAGACCGGCCCCTCCGAGGGATCGGACCTTGGTGCTCGAAGAGTAGCGCGATGTCACCAATACCCCCTCCCCCTCGTTATCTTACAATGGTTTGTTCCTCCCAGAATCAGCCTTAGGGGGCAGGATCACGGGGGCGAGTGACTCAGAGAAAGAAAAAGAAAAAGCTACCTTTCTGAGGAGCAAAAGCTGGGCACAACCGCAAAATCTTCCCATCCGGAAATGTTAGTGATAAGTCTTGCTAAAAAAAATCAGTGCTGCAGGGACTGATTAATGTTTCGCCCTCTACCCTGGTTGCTAGAAGCCGCTTTTGGCCAAATTATTTGCCTGCTGAAGTCCTGCCCTGCAATAAATCCCGTCCCCTGGGGACTGTCGGTGAGGTCATGCAGTCTTTCTCTAGAAACAACGGATCTAGAGAGCTGTGAGGGTTTGCGAAATGCGAGTCTGAGAAATCTCATAATGTTTTTTTAACGGTGACGGCGCTCGACAAATTGTTATGCATCATGAGTCAGTTTCCTATCAGTGGCCTCACCAAAACAAAAAGGAGCAAAGGTAGCTAGGTTTGGAGGGAAAATGAAATCCTGAACTGAGCCTTAGAGGGACTAACCCGCTCTCTTCTCTAGAACTTGGCCAAGAGTCAGACTCCCAGGAAAAGGACGTCTGTGTCTTGCAAGCCAAGCTTTCTCCAGATTCCAGCTGTGTTTACGTGCCCTCTTTTGAGGACACTGTGGAGTGAGGACTCCTTAGTATAAAATGTGGGGTTCACGGGACAGTGTTTAAAATTCTGTCTCAGAGGCAAACTTCAATAGCGCTTGTTGGCAGAAGTTCATCTCCTTGATGTCTACAGAATCACTACAGAAGTTCTTGATGTCTACAGAATCACAAGAGATGTATTTCAAATCTCTGGCAGAGTTATAAAGCACAAATAAAGAAATGGGTAGCAATTGTTTCACTGTGGCCTTGCAAGGGAAATTGTAAGAGGTTCTTTTCTGTATGTTTGTGTTTCCTTGGACCAGGCTTCATGTCAAGGATGTGCTTTTGCTATGAATGCATGAAATAATTTTCTAAACATTGTAAAGTGCACTATACAGTACCTGAGAAAGTAGTCTCCCTAGGTAATACAGTTACCGATATCTTAAAGCAATATGCTGTACTAAATCATTTGAGTTAATTGCGTGTGTGTGTATGTTACGTGCCATCAAGTCACTTCCAGCTTGTTGTGACCCAATGAATCAATGTCCTCCAAAACATCTTTTTATTAAAAGCCTTGCAAACTGAAAGTCAGGCTTCCTTTATAGAGTCATTCCATCTCATGTTAAGTCTTCCTGTTTTCTTGCTTCAATTTTTCCTTTCTTATTGTCTTTTCCAGTGAGTCTTTTCCTCTCACAATGTCCAGTAGCCTAAATTTACTATTTTTAGCCTCTAGAGATAGTTCAGGCTTGATGTAGAACCCACTTTTTAGTTTTTTTGGCAGTCCATAGTATCCATAAAATACAAATTTCAAAAGAATTAATTTTATTCCTGTCAGCTTTTTTCATTGTCCAACTGTCACATCCATGCTTATTAACAGAAAATACTGTGGGATGAATTAACTTGACCTTGTTGTGGTGGGTTTTCGGGCTGTGTGGCCGTGGTCTGGTGGATCTTGTTCCTAATGTTTCGCCTGCATCTGTGGCTGGCATCTTCAGAGGTGTACACCAGACCACGGCCACACAGCCCGGAAAACCCACAACAGCCAGTTGAATCCAGCTGTGAAAGCCTTCGACAATAACTTGACCTTGGTTGCCAGTGATACATCCTTATACATAAGAATCTTATCTAGTTCCTTCATGGCTGCCTTTCCCAATCACTGGTCAAATTGGGTCTGCACTGATCAGAATTGTGTCTATTCCTTGATATGAGTATGAGGGCAAGAGGAAAGAAGCCCAGACCATCAACTTATGAGAAAAGAACTAGATATCTGATACACTACATGCTATGTGCCAGAATGGTGAAGTGCTTAAGAGTGGTAGACTTTAATCTGGACAACTGGGTTTGATTCCCCACACTTCCACATGAGTAGCAGATATTTACCTGGTGAACTGGATTTGTTTCCCATTCCTACACATGAAGCATGCTGGGTGACCTAGGACTAGTTATAGTCCTCTCATAACTCTAGCAGCCTTCCTACCTTACAAGGTGTCTGTTTTGGGGAGAGGAAGGAATTTTTAAGCTGCTTTGAGACTTCTTACCGGAGAGAAACCCAGGGTATAAATCCAAGTTCTTCTTCTACTACTTCTTCGTCCTTTCATATTTTAAATTGTAAATCATTCTTGTTAGTACATATAGGCATTAAATAAATACCCAAGGACCAGAGTGCATATAGCTGTATTTGCTAAGGTACCTTTGACATTTTATAATCCCAGATGGCTAAACAATTTCAATCTGCTATGATCTTCCTCCTTCTGGGATCACATTGTGCTCCCTTGGCTAGCTCACATCAAAATATGTTTATAAACAGACTTTTGTTGCCTTCAGCTGTTGCTAAACCCGGCTCCCAAGTGTGCCTTTATGCCTGGAGGCATAAATAATATTTATTTGTATTTTAAAGGCTACTATTTGCCATAGATTATGAAATAATCTATGAAACCAGCTACATGATATTGTGCTTGTCATTATTTGTTATTGTTATTTTTGTATGTTATTTTGACCAAATTACTAAGAAATAGTCTGTAGAGAGGTGGGCTGTTAGAAATTGGAAAAAAATATTGTTATTTTATTAGTTAGTACAATCTTTTAACTAAAACAGCTACTCCTAATAGTTTTCATTGCTCACTCCGTGCATTGGTAGCAAACACTGAATAGAATTTATCCCAAAGTTAGAGAACCTACACTCCATATCTAATCTAGTTTCCTAGTAAATCCTTGTTTATGAGTAAACATTTTTCAAATTAGTCCATGTACGTCTCTCTCCAAATCTTGCTAAAAACAGCCATAAGTAATTGTCTTTCAAACTGGTAGGAAAGATTAGTTCTACCTTACTTTGCTTTCAGCTGAAATTAGTCACAGGTGATTTTAGCTAGGCTTGAGCAATTGAGCTTACATGTGTAGAATGATGTTGGGTTAATGTCCTGGATCAACAAAAGTACATGTTTTCCTTTCTTTAGGAGCTTGTTTGTGAATGTGTATGTTAGATCAGAGTGCACAGTTAATAATTTTTTTTAAAAGGTATAAAGAAAGTTATCAATCTCAAGTGGGGCCTGGAGTTCCTAGACTACAGATGTAAGGAAGGGGGAGCTGAATGTGCCATTACTAAATGTGGTATCTCCATGCTGAGCTCCCTTCTTAAATTCCACCTTCCCCTAAACACCAGAGGTGTAGCTGGGCAAACCTATGCCCGGGGCGGCCTCCACGGTTTCCACCCCCCATGGGCCCCTGCGCTGCACCCCCCTTACCTTATCCTGCAGGTATGATGGTGTGTGGGGGTGGCTGCAGTGGGGAGACCCATGGGGAGTAGAAAACACAGAAACCGCCACCCCCCCTCTGCCCCATGGATTGCCTGTTCTGGTGGGGCAGAGGAAGTTTTCCTTGCTCCGTGCTGCTGCACAGAGCAAGAGCGGAGCGAGAGCCGGCAGCACCAAGCAGGCCTCTGCTGCCATTCCCCTTCTGCCCAACGGAGCAGGTGGCCGTCCTCTCCATCAGACAGAAGGGGGTTCCCTGGTCGGTGCTGCCTGCTCCCACGGCACGAGAGCCGGCAGCACTAGGCAAGCCTCCACCACCATTCCCCCTCTGCCCCATGGGGCAGGTGGCCACCTGCTCCACGGGGCAGAGGAGGTTTTCCCTGCTCGTCACTGTCGGCTCCCACAGCGTGAGAGCTGGCGGCACCGAACAGGCTACAACCACCATCCCCTCCTCCAAGTCAGGGCACCTTTGGCTCCCTCGGCCAGCTGCGCGCCTCTCAGGCAGAGGTGGTTCCTGCCTCTCAGACAGGGGCCAGCTGAGGGGAGCCAGAGGAAGCAGCAGGGGGGCCGCCTGCAGTTGAACCAGGTGTGGGGAGTGTTTTTGCGCCCCCACGTGACCTGGTGGGGCGTGCCCAGGGCAGATGTCACCGGATGTCCCCATTGGCTCTACGCTACTGCTAAGCACTGCCCCCAAATCTCCAAATTTCCCAAGCCAGTGTTGGTCATCCTAAGTACACTGGTAAGCTGTACCAAAGTTATCCACATTTACAAACTTTTTTTGCTGTTGATATCACTATGAGACTTTTAAATTCTTTTCATAAATGCAATAAAGTTTTGGGCATTTGCTTTCACTGTTTGTATGGAAGAGTCCTTGGTGTTCAGAACTGAAAATAGTTATTTAGTGGTGCACTCCTAAAGAGAGACATGCCCTTTTCCGTGGTACGCTTGTTCTTTCATATTGTTTTCTGCCTGTACTACATAGAACTATCTCCCACACAATTACTCACTGGTTACCATTTATCAAAAATTATTGCTTTATTAAACAGAGAAGAAAGTCTAGTAAGTAAGTTCAAGGAATTTTGCTATTGTATTCTGGTCAGCATAATTAAAATTATATTTAATTTGGCTGGAAAAAATGATTGAACATGAAAATTTAAACTAGTCATAAAATTCGTAATGCCTAGGCCAGGGGTAGGGAACCTGCGGCTCTCCAGATGTTCAGGAACTACAATTCCCATCAGCCTCTGTCAGCATGGCCAATTGGCCATGCTGGTAGGGGCTGATGGGAATTGTAGTTCCTGAACATCTGGAGAGCCGCAGGTTCCCTACCCCTGGCCTAGGCTGTATCAAGTAGGAGTCAAAAGAACCACAAGGATCATCACTTTTACTGTAATAGGGTAATAAACCTCCCTGTGTCTGAATCTAGCTGGCAGGAGTGCAAATATTTTTCTAAATTATTCTTTGATGGTGAAGCAATCTAATATTAATAAGAATAAAATTAATCATTTTATCTTTTGAAAAAGTAGTGGGCATGGATTAGTTACATTGTGTGGCAATATGGGGAAATGACTGTGTTCTGTTTGCCTTTGTTTCTTGTTTAAACAAAATAAAACATTTTCCATTTAACAGGTTTTGGCTAAAATGCAAACCCTGAACTGTAACTGTTCTTGCCAGATCTTTAAAAACCACTTTTCTCTGCAGAACCGTAATGACATCTGCTCCTATTTTGTAATAATGCATGCAACAGCTCTCCAAATAATTGCTCAGTTTGCTTTAGACGGTGTAATTCCACTTAAACACAACTATAGGATTTCTGTGTAACTATTTTAAGCAACTGAGCACTTAAGAGTATCAGATGGTTAAACTGTCAGCACGATAGCTTTAAAGTGCTTCATGCATATTATCTAGACTATCAGATAGGTCACTCATTAGCTCAAGTGTGAATGTGATTTGAACACAGGACTGTACACCAAAGGGCTGTCTTACACTTAAAGACACTCTGAAGGGAAAGGAGGGCTCAGAAACTATGGTGACAAGGATTTGCTAAGTCAGACTGTCACAAAAACTGCCACCCTTAACCAGCATAATTACCACACAATAACCCAATTAAGGCTACTCCTACATATTGCCCTCTTCCCCAGGAATGGTCTGGTTTGTGGAACAAAATGTGCATGCACTAACACCAAAACCAGAGCTTGGAGAGCTTGGGAGGTTGGTAGTTGGCAAGGGGGCCCTTTCAATCACCTAATATTTTCTGGCAATGTTTTCTGATGGTAGAGATCTTCACCTCTCCCTTTCTTGATCTGCCAAAACATCCATGCTGAAGTGTAGCCATTTTACTGACCCTTAGGTAGACTGGGGTGCTCAGGGCAAGCTTAGTAATTCTCTGGCCCTGGGCAAAAGTCAAGGATGCCCCTCACATCCCTTTATTACCACCATCACATACCTCACCAACTACGAGGACTGCTTCTGTGCAAGCCACAGAGAGTGAGACAGGACATGAGGGGGGGTGCAGTGCTCACTCATTCCTCCACCTGGTAGGGCTGGCTGTTTTAGTGAACAAATACTCATGTACCTACCAACCAGAACCCATCACCAAACACCCTCTCAGTCACCTTTCAGCAAGGAGGGGGCAGAGTAGCTGTGCGACAGTTGCCTTTCCTCACCACCTCTCAAATCACTATTATAACCGCTGCAGCAGTTGCAGTGACAGCCATATCAGGCCTGGTGTGAGGTTCTGAGGAGATTCCCTAGTTGCCTAGGGTTGACAGGTTTTCCCTGGCCACCAGCAGGGGTGGGGGGTACCACATAGCAAGGCCTGCAGTGTAGGGGTAGGGAGAGAGAGGCTCTAATGCTGAATCTCTGTTAAATCCCTGTGGGTCATAAACTTTAGCACTGAAAATTGACTCAATGGGACTACAAAATGCAGATGATAGTAGTTCAACATTTCAGACACAAATAGTGCAATTTCACACAGAATTGCACCATTCCAAGTCTACTGAAATCTTACTGCAGTCGGAATAAGTGAGATCAGGGAGAGAGAAAGAAGGCTACTTAACACCACTGGATGACTTTCTGGTATGCTTTCTGGTATGCTTCTGTTTGTATGATAAAAAGAATTCCTGAAATTAGTTTCTGCATTCTGCTCCCAACCAGACACATTGCTTAACCATTAACTTGGAAGTGATTAAGTAGGCTGTTGCTTGGGAATAACTGCAGCCACAACAAACCAGTTTGTTGGCACATTTTTTGTTCTCCATTCATTCATGAACTTCCTGCAAACACCCGCAAAATGTTATCATAAATAGGAGAAGCTTCTGGCAGTTAAAGAGGCTAACAAGGGGATCCTAAACATAATTATAGTAAGTAACTGAATTCAACAGAAATAACCATCATCTTATTGCCCAGGCACCTTGTTTTTATTTCATTATTTTGTTAAGCCAGTTTCCTGCAAAATGGAGGCTCAAAACATCCTACAATATAAATGTCTCCTCCTCCATTTTGTACTCACAATGACAAACATATAAAGTAGGTTTGGTTGAAAGAGAGGGACCGAGTCCAAAGTCACCTAGCAAGCTTTTGTGCCAGTGGAGATTTAAATCTAGATTTCCCACATCTTAGTCTAGTGCTGTGACCTCTGCGTTGCTCTGCCTGATGTCAAAGAATAATGATTATTTATGGGCAAATGGATGGTAAGTATTTGGATGCTGTGTGGTTTCCGGGCTGTATGGCCGTGTTCTAGCAGCATTCTCTCCTGACGTTTCGCCTGCATCTGTGGCTGGCATCTTCAGAGGATCTGATGTTGGAAAAGCAAGGATGGTAAGTAGTCTCTGTTTTTGCATAAGCTTTTGTGGACTACAACCAGTGGTGGGATTCAGCAGGTTTGCACTACTTCTGCAGAACCGGTTGTTAAAATAGTGCTTGTAAACAACCAATTGTTAAGTTATTTGAACCCCTCCACTGACTGCAACCCACTTCTTCAGACACCAAATCCTCACTCCAACTGCATTTTTACAAGAGATCTTGGGGATGGGTGAGCTGGTTCAAGGAATTATGAAATACAAGTAAAGAATTAAATGTAATTATGTAAAACTGATGAAAAATAAAAACAGAGATTACTTCCTTTCCATTTGCCCATCTGCAGCATGTAAATTCCTGCCCTCAAGAAACAGCATCAGTGGAAAATACCTGGGAAATGGCCATGGTGACACACTAGGAATTTCCAAGTGTCTGCATGGTCATTACTGTAGAGATTAGGAGGATTCCTGGAAAATCACCCAGAAATGACATCACATCCTCCTCACACTTATACTGTGGCTTCTTTTCAAAGTGTATAACTTTTTCACCCTCACTAGGCACTACTCTCAAAATCTTTCAGCTTTTGTGAAGGCCAGGTGGGCAACTTTGGCTGTAGCAGACTAACATGGCTGCACTACACAAACACAACTTTGAGAAACAGCCTGTTGTAGTGCTTAAAGTGTTGAACTTTGATTGGGTTAAACAAGGCCAAATTCCTATTCAACAAAAACTTTTTTGCTTTCTTAATCCAACCTACTAAGGTTGTCAGAATAAAACGGGTTGGGTCTGTATAGTGCCCTATAATCTTTGGAGATAGGACAAAAGTATAATTAATCAAGCCATATAACAGCATCAATTTTCTAAATATTCACATTTTGTTAATGATGGTGTCAGCCCTTGTGTGCAAACTTGAAATATTTACCAGGATGTACTAGTGGGTGAAGCAGTAAATTTTAGCATGGCACTCTCCAAACCTTCATTGTGTGCCTTGAGGTTTCTTTATTCATCAAAACTTAAGTCTAGGAAATTCTAAACAAGTGAGATTTTTTAATAAATATTTGGATATTTAGTGGGCAGAAAATACTCCTCTAATGCAAAAATAGCACTGCTGTCTGTTTATTCAACTAGTGAATATTTTAGGTAACTGAAGGTGCTTACACAAATACATAAATTCAAGAGATGAGAAAATATCCTATGGTACATCAAAAATAGCCAACACAAATACTTAAATTAAGGTTTTGATCAAGTTACATCAACTTACGTTTAACCATCTTCTAATCTTTTTATTCACTCTTCCATTGCAAACCCTGAACAAATAGTTAAGATGGATTGCTGGGATTGGCAATTAAATGCAGATCTACTGAAATTATGTGAAGAAAGCTATAAGCAGCAAAGTCAACTTTTGGAGGCAAGTCTAAAGCTAAATGTGTGAGTGTAACATCACCAGAGTGTTTGGTCTGTAGGCTGGGATGGAGTGTTCAATGTGAGCTAGACCAGTGGCGTACCTAAACAAAATGGTACCTGGGGCAGGAACTAAAATGGCGCCCCTTTGGTCTTCCCAAATTTGCTCCCTCCCCCAAATTGAGCCCCTACCTCTCCAGGGCAGTGGCGAGGAGCAAGCGAGTGCTGGCTTTGGGGCTTCTGACTCTCCTCCACCCAGCATGGAGGAAAGAGGAGGATTGACGTGGCTTTGGTTTGTCGGCCATCTTACCCGTGGAGACTGCAGTCAGGCAGCCGTTCAGCCTGAAAGTGCAATCCTCCATGTGGCTGGGCCAGACGAGCTACAGCAACTCAGGAGAAGGGAAGGGAAGGGAGCCTGGCTCAGGTCGCAAAGTGGTGGCCTTCCCTGCAGGATGGGCACCATATCTGCATGAAGCGCTGCCACAGACAGTCCCTTGAGAAAGCCCCCACCCACCCCAAAAGTGCAGCTGCACTGGGAGAAGGCTGTGTCTGTGTGGCACCTTCTGCCCAAGCCTTAGAAGGAGAAGTGGCCGGTGGGGTGCCCGTTTTGCGGGAGGGGGCACTTGCAGGGGCTCAGCCCGGCGAGGGCAGTAGTAGGGCGGCCCCAGGGGCTCGGACTTTGCAGGGCAGGGGCTTGTGAGGGACCATGCTGCTGCCTATTAGCAGCAATGAGCTTGTTGAAATAGTGTTCAAACCGTTGGCTACAGAGCCATATATAAATTCTGGTATGCATGCAAAGGTCCAACTGAAATCAGTAAAAGATTTGCATAATTGTAGGCCTGAAGCCCAGCTGGTTTTGAAATATACAGAGGATGAGGTCTGAGAAACCATGGAAAATTTCACCCATGAGTGTCATTATATAACTAGTTGGGATTTAAAGCCACAAAATTTAATAGAGAACAAGAGTATATTTAATACATGCATTTAATAGATTTTCATTTCCTCAAATGGATATTCTAGTTATGTGTTTCTGTGGAAAAAAAATAGACAAACTTCCTCCATACTTCTCCTGGTATTAATCTAAGATGTCTGACTGGGAAGGAAGAAAAGTAACATAAGCCGATTTCCTCGCATGTGTGAAGAAAATCCTAAGCAAGCTCATGTTTTAGTTTGAAATCTGCTTTATGAATAAAGAACCATTTGTGGCATAACACTTTGTGCCTTCTGATCCACTGGAAAGAAGTAGCTGTTCCATCACCATTCCCCATCACTGTGCCCATTCTAAGTATGTTTCCTCATGATCAAGTTCCTTCATAATCTAAAATCCATAGTCAGTATAAGATCAGCAGATTTTAGTGAAACATTCAGTCCTTGGTATCTCGTCAAGTTTGGAAAATAAAGAACATGCTAACAGTGCAACTTATTGATTTCAATGGGGTTAGGTTGGAGTAACTGAACATAGAATTCTGTTGTAAAGCATATAATGCACAAATAGTTTAATGTACAGGTAATGTTAGACTGTTCTGCTCCCCAGGTGGTTATTTAGGTGCCTGCACCCAGCCAAAGCAGAATGTAAGACTCACTGACTCAGTTAACAGTTCAATACTTAAAGCTTTAATTGTAACAATGTTGACAGACCCTGACTCCTCCCGGGTCTAACTAAATAAAGGTTACTTTGTTGCAGAAACTTTCTGGAGTCTGGAATTTATTGTAAATAATTTCGTGAGACTATAACATCTATAACGGTTTAACTTAAATACTGTGAATCTATAACATCTTTGACTTTTAAAGACTGAGATACGAAAACAGCTTGGACTGTCGAACGTGTTGTTGTCACCAGCTTCCGCTGGCACTCTAACTGCTGCTGTCACACAGCTCAAGGGCCCCTTAACTGCCAAATCAGACAGGTTGCTGGGTAATAACTGTCGTAGAACACCAGCCCTAGGGCTTCTTTAAAGGACAGAACTTCCAAATTCGTTCCTCCCCACTGAATACTGTACAAAACATAGCTAAACCCATACTAGTCTAAACAAAGGGGAACAAAACAAAGGCTCTGTAGCATGACACTTCGCTTAAAACTCTTGAAGTTTTACCTTTTATCAACTTCCATTAACTATACTTTAACTATTCTTACTGTACTACTTTTAATAACTATCTATCCCTAATACACAATACCAACCACGCTAACTATAAATTTCTCTGCTCAATATAACTATAAACTTCTATGCTAACTATAAACTAACAATCTTGATTGCAGATTCAAACTGCTTGTGGTTCACTGAAGTTCAACGCTCAGGAACTCTATCAAAGAAGAATCCCCATCTTCATTCTTAAAATCAGGGTTAAAAGTCATTAAGTAGCAGAAATGGATGTTTTCCTTACAAGACATTTATCCACCACTACAAAGAGAGGAATCTCTTCATGTTTGTCTGTTGCAACACTGTGGGGTCTGAAGCTTTCAGGGTTATTTCTAGAGTATGTTTGTTGAGTTGAGCTGTCAAGATCATGTAAAGCTGAAGGCAGCCATCTCCATCTTGCTCCTGGAAAGCCGAACTGTATTTATCACTTCAGCAAAGCTCTTCTTCACCTGTTGCTTTAGTTGTCTTTTATTTTAACCTACGCACTCTGTGGTCCTCTCCTGAACTACTTCATCATACGTTCCAATGGCCAGAACCTCCGCGGAGATTCTTTTTTCCTTCATCAAGACCATCGTGCTCTACTTTGAAGATCTGCTATTGGGTTCTTCCCATTTGCTTCTTTTTTTGTAACAATGGCAAATATTCTCTCCTCCATCTCTCTTCCAGAATGTATTAGCCAAAGACTGCACCTGTTGCCATTGTTTGTAGTGTATTCCTTTAAATCTGAGGCTATAGTTATATCGGTCCACTCTTGAGTATTAAAAGTTAACAAAGTTGCTGGTGTGTTAAAATGCTTGGATTGCGTCCCATGAAATACGCAAGGCTGACTATTGACTATAGAGACTACCTCTGCCATCAATGTAACTAAGACTTCGTGGTGTAAGATTGCTAACATTCAAAGGCATAGCATCCAGGAGTTCTTTTATTATCCCTATCACTCTCCCATGCTCCTCCCATATGTGACATGGTGATTGAGTGCCATTTGCAGCCTCCCTGCTTTTAGAAATTTTTTTTGTGTTTCTGAGAGAGGATATTTTCATTTTACTTTCTGTTTGTGTTGACCTGTTATTTTCTCGAACTTGTCCAGAACAACATTCGATTCTTGTGATTACGTCTGAACTTCTCGAGTTCCAACAACTGTTTACTGCGATCTTCTGGATCTGTGGATGTTTTCTATCTCCTTTCCTGATGTACCCTCCTCTTGCTGCACAGAGATGCAATGTTCCACCAGGCATCAAACTCTTCTATCTCAGGTTCCGATTCAGTACCATCTCTTCTCACTTGCCTTGATTTTACAGCTTAGCCGATTTCGCTTTCTTGCACAAGACTTCGCTTTTCTGCCCCGCTGATGGTCACAGGAGCATCAGGTACACCGTTATCAGATGAATTACTGATGGATTCATCATGCTCTAAATACTGGGGTTTTTCCATGCTTCTTTGTAGTGCTTTCTTTCAAACGCTGCGGTGCCATGACACCCATTATTTGCAACTTGTCCCTGCTCTTGAAAGGTAAAGGTGTGATCCAATTTTCTTTTTGCTCATCCTGCTGACACTCTCTTTCCATATGGCTAGGAAACGCTTTTGTCTTGCGGACAAGGCTGGCTGGTCATCATGGACTGTAATTTAAACACTGATGACCTCCGCAACTCTATGCTATGATGTTGTATCTGATGCGATTTGGCAGTCTAACATCTGGCGTATCGCCCATTTGCCAAAACCCATACAGAAGGTGTGTGCATATCTGTATTCTTTCGTGGTTCAAACAAACTGGGCCTAGAATGGTCCAATCTCTGTGCCTAACCTCTGAGCAAATGGCATTCCTGGGGACCTTTCACTTGCTCTTTTTTGACTACTTAACACCTCTGGACACCCAGCCATAAGCAGCAGAATCTTAGCATTTGGGTCAAGCTCTGGTATCTTGTCTGCTATGGACTCCAGGTGCTTGTATGCGTATGATGCTTCTTGTTGGGATTTGTCTTTCGGCCTTTAGAATATGTTGACATTCAAGGAGAGTAGGTAGTTTGTTCCGTTCTGTCCCATCAGTTACTGCAGAACAAATCCTGTGCTACCATTCTGTCATGATTTGATTTCACTCACATGTATCGCGACATATTCTATCTCTTCTGAGCCATGTTGAACATCTCAAAACTCTGAGTGGCTAATGACGACGCTTTGTGCCTAATACCACATACATACGCTACTTGATGCGTGAAGCTTTTGAGTAAACATTCATGGTGACAAATCGGATGGCAAGTACGTGATCTTTTGTTCCATCTATCATGGTAGCGCATGTCGCCAAGCTGCCGCTCTGTCCTCCCTTGGTTGTGATGGTTTTCCAGGATATTTCTGCCTCTTTGGTCTCTTTCTTTGGTAACTGAAGTGGTTTTGTGCGATGTAATGCCGAACAATGCTGTCTCACTGGAGCATTCTTGGCGCACTTTTACCTTCTTTGCATTCGCTGGTCTCTATGGTTCCCGGAAAGTGCTATTAAATAATGTAAACACAGTTTCTGTTGCTTTATGTAGGCTGGTGTCATAAGCATTTCTCTGAACTCTTTGCAGTCATTGAGGTTGTGCAATTTTGTGAACTGGACACATAATTTCCAATGGCTTACTTGAGAATTGTTTAACTGAGTTTGTATTTGTTCTGTCTTCCCAACCATAACTCTGAGGTTTACCTTTAAACTCTTTGAACCATCTCTCTTCTCTTCTCTAACACTCATACAAAGAAGGGAACCTAGTTTGAGGATCATTTCTTTTTAGCCATTCTTGATATAAATCTTACAAGGATATGAAATTACAGGATACCTTGCTGATGTCTCTTTGTACTGTTCCTCTTACCCCATTGCTCTTTCAGGAAGGGCAACTTGTCGATAACTTCTGAGTCACCGCTGATCCAACATGGTCCTGGCAGCTCGGGTTTTTTTTTTTTGCAGACTCCATCTCTGAAAGCAGATCTGTCAACTACAGTTTCTGCAATCTTTTCATTGCAAGTTTGGGAAAGGTTTTAGTCTTTAGAAGGAGCCTGCCTTCTGAAGATGCTCCATATCTTTCGCCTCAATCTACTCACGCTCATGCCATGTAGGTTTCTTACATGTGCTGCATAGACTCCTTTTCTTATTTGCTGACGATGTTGTTCCCAACCAAGCTATAAGCAAGGTCACTTCCCTCGGCATCTAGTTTCTGTGGTCTTTGAGAGCCTCTGAATGTAATTTTCCAAAGTATTCAATTTATCAGAAAACTTCTGAATGCCTCTCTGTCTGCTAAATCTCTGTATTTCGGAAGGGTAGTTTAAAACATCTGACAAATTTGGGATGTCAGGTTGCATAATGGGATTTGTTGCCTGATGATGCGGAGAGTAGAGTATAACTGTGAAGCTTTGATAATTCAGGTGTCCGTGTCTCTCAGGAGACTTCTGCCCCGTCTAAAACTGTAGAGTCGAATTGGGTATCCTAACTGGATTGTGCTTTTCTCCCTCATTCTGTTCATTTGCTAACTGACTTTGCTTAAGTTGGATTACTTGGGCAGCTCCTTTTGTGTACTGTCTGCTGACTCAATTATCATTGGTGCAACCATATATGCTGGTTGAATCACTATGGATTGCTGCCCTTCTGGTATTCATATTAGTTCTGCTTGATCTCTGCAGCTGCTGATGTTCTGTCACCTGAATTTTTTCCTAATCAGCAGTCACTCTCCAAAGTTGGGATGACTGTTGGATTAAACAGGAAGATACCTTTCATCATAGGTTCTTCCCTCTATTTCTCAGAGCGAAGGTAAATAAACTCTCTTTAAGGCCTTGCTCCAAAACTTGAGCCTCAAGTCAGCTTTTTTCTGCCCTTTGTTTTGTTTAGTGTTGACAAGGCTGCTTCTTACTTTTGTTTGTCGGCCTCTTCCTGAGCTTTCAACTGGGCTTTATGCCTGATGGGCCGCCTCTGGGCTTTTAACTGTGCCCATGGGCCGCCTCTGGCTTTAACTGTGCCTGACGCGGGCCTTTCCTTGGCTTTTAACTGTGCCTGACGAGCCGCCTGGCTTTAACTGGTGCCTGATCTTAGCCGCTCTGGGCTCTCAAGAGCTTGTTCTTCAATGATTTCTTTTCGCTTTTAAGAAATCTACTTGTTTTGCAGTCACGCTGCATCAGCTTTGGCTTCCAGGGATCTTCATTTCCATAGCCACCTCTTTTGGGAAATCCATTACAGACGCTATAACGAGCCTGACTTAGTGCTTCTTGTTCTGTGGGATGTGTGGAAGATCTAGGTTTTAGTTGCAGATTTACTCGCCACACTTGCTTGGCACTTCAGGGTGTAACCTTTCTTGGAATGTGAGGACATTCTTCCTATCTCCTCTCCATGCAGGATGAAAAGTGCCCAGCTGGTTTTTTTTGGTGGATTGTTCTTCCGCGCCATGTTGGACTTGATTGTTGACTTGCTTCGTAATCCCCGAAACTTGCTGGATAAACCACACATAATGTTGTGCTAAAGAAGTTTGGTCTTTTTTCTCTGATCCTTCTCCATCTCTTTTTGTCTTGATATTCAAGGCTTCTGATGTATTCATACTCTTATGAGGGAAATCGTGATTCTTTAGCCGATCTTTCCATAAAGGCACCGCTGTTGTAAGGTCTCTTACAACTTAATATTTCTTTCTCTTGTACAAGGCATTTTCCAGATTGATAACTCTGCTAGGAGGTCCTACACTTCAGAGCATTTGAGCTGCACACATTCTCACCTGATCTTGCAAAGATAACATTTTGGTAGTGGGCTTTTATTTCTAGCCTTGTTTTGTGAAATAGAGCTGTTGGCTCTGAGTGAGTTTCTTTCTTGCATTGTCGTGCTCCTAGCAAAGAAGACTTAAATTTTCCTGTGCCCATGTTACTTTTAGGGCTTATAGGAACCAATCTCTCTCTTCTGCCGGGTGCTCCTGAAGCAAAGAAGACTTCCACTCTTCCTATGCCCAGCTACTCTTTAGGGCTTATAGGAACCAATCTCTCTTCTGCCAGCTCCTAGCTTTAAGAAGACTTCACCTCTTCCTATGCCCAGCTACTTTAGGGCCATATAATCTCTCTCCAGCCCTAGCTTAAGAAGACTCTCCAACTCTTCCATGCCCAGCTACTTTAGGGCTTATAGGAACCAATCTCTTACTGTTGCTAGGCAGACTTTCTTTGTTCCTTTTACTTGTTTCTCAATCGACTGAAAACTTTCAATTCGCCTTTGGAACTGAAACATTCAAGTTAGACTGTTCTGCCCCCCAGGGGGTTATTTAGGTGCCGGCACCCGGCCAAAGCAGAATGCAAGACTCACTGTCTCAGTTAACAGTTCAATACTTAAAGCTTTAACTGTAACAATGTTGACAGAGCCTGACTCCTCCCGGGTTTAACTAAATAAAGGTTACTTTGTTTCAGAAACTTTCTGGAGTCTGGAATTTATTGTAAATACTGTGAGACTATAACATCTATAACTGTTTAACTTAAATACTGTGAATCTATAACATCTTTGACTGTTAAATACTGAGAGTCTAAAACATCTTGGACTGTCTAACTTGTTGCTGTCACCCAGCTTCCGTTGGCACCTAACTGCAGCTGTCACCTAGCTTCCGCTGGCCCCTAACTGCCAAATCAGACAGGTTGCTGGGTAATAACTGCCGTAGAACACCAGCCCTAGGGCTTCTTAAAGGGACAGAACTAAATTCGGTTCCCTCCCACTGAATACTGTACAAAACATAGCTAAACCCATACTAACTGTGGGGAAACTAAAGGGGAAATAAACAAAGGCTCTGTGGGGGCATGACAGGTAAAATTATCACCATTCATATTTAAAAACATTTAACTGGGCTTTATATATGCAGTGTGTGAAAGATTTGTAGTTTTACTTTAAAACATAGCAAACTTCCCAGGAGATTTTTTTAAAAATCAGTGGCAAATGAAGCCTTGCACTAAATTTACTTTCCCACTTGACTTTACAAACTAATAGACAAATAGACTAATTCACAGGTTTACCGAACGTGGAACAACAATTTACTAGTCAGACTGAGAACTATGAACTGGAGTAACTTTATTTGTCAGACTACTGTCTAAGACTACACAGGGAAGTGATTGAAATCCACAGACATTGGGACAGTTTCAACAAAAAGGAAGAAAGTCTGAAAACGTGGCTACCAGTACTTAAAAAAACCTAAAATAATACCAGAGGCATTCAAACACAACTGCAATTGAGCTGTACCTTACTGGATTGCCATAAGTTGGTTTTGACTTGGCAACACTTCAAACACATATTTGGGGGGAGATCTGAGTTCAAAATCTCACTCAGTTATGAAGGTCATTAATCTATCGTAGGCCAGGCATTCTCTTATTGTAATCTCCACCTATGGTTGTAAAGATTGTAAGGTAGAGGGAAGAACCACATGACTAATAATCTTGATAGCATACCATATTGACTGTTTTCAGGAATCTAAGTCTGAAATACTCCTATGATTGTGCATTTTCACATATGCATGTATTTATGTGTATACATGAAATTCAAGATGACTGCCATGGTGAGAGATATAATGCAGTATGGGGGTTATGGCAGTAACAACAGGAAATAGAGTATACAAACAAAGTAGATATTTGATCACTCCATTATAGAATTATGTCAGATTAGAAATCTGCCAGATTGCATTTCAGCAATGAAATCCTATGTACAATTATTTAATGGAGTAACTTTGGATAGGATTGTGCTGTAGCCAGTATGGCATAGTAGTTAAGAGTGGTGGACTCTAATCTGGAGAACAGGGTTTGATTCTTCACTCCTCCACATGAATGGTGGACTCTTATCTAGTGAACTTAATTTGTTTCCCTGCCCCTACACATGAAGCCTGCTGAGTAAGCTTGGGCTGGTCACAGTTTTTCAGAACTCTCTCAGTCCTACCTACCTTACAAGGGCTGTTTCCGCACGGCAGGGACGTAGGTAAGGGGGGGTTCTCGGGTTCAACCCCCATTCATGTCTGAAGCTCCGCCCACCCGTTTGTGGGTTTTTAAAACATTTTTAGTGTTTTTGGTTTTTGGCCTGCATGGGGCGCATTGTTTAGGCTAGCAGCACCAAACTTTCAGGTATTGTTTGGGGGTACCACCTGACGATAATACCCAGGTTTGGTGAGGTTTGGTTCAGGGGGTCCAAAGTTATGGGCTCCCAAAGCGGGTGCCCCCATCCGCCATTGTTTCCAATGGGAGCTAATAGAAGATGGGGGCTACACCTTTGAGGACACCCTGAACCAAACTTCACCAAACCTGTCAGGTATCATCAGAAATGTCTCTTATTGATACCACCCAGGTTTTGTGAAGTTTGGTCCAGGGGGTCCAAAGCTATGGACTCCCAAAGGGGGTGCCCCCATCCCCCATTGTTTCCCCATTGCACCTTTGAGGGTCCATAACTTTGGACCCCCTGAACCAAACTTCACCAAATCTGGGTAGTATCATTAGGAGAGTCTCCTAAAGGTACCCTAAAAGTTTGGTGCTGCTAGCTTAACAATTGCACCCCTGACAGCAGGCACCCCCCAAATTTCCCCAGATTCTCCTTTTAAATCCACCCCTTCGGCATGAATGTAAAGGGAGAATCTGAGGTCCTCAGTTTAGAAGAAGAAGAGTTTGGATTTATATCCTCCCTTTCTCTCCTGTAGGAGACTCAAAGGAGCTTACAATCTCCTTGCCCTTCCCCCCTCACAACAAACACCCTGTGAGGTGGGTGGGGGCTGAGAGAGCTCCGAAAAGCTGTGACTAGCCCAAGGTCACCCAGCTGGCCTGTGTGGGAGTGCACAGGCTAATCTGAATTCCCCAGATAAGCCTCCACAGCTCAAGCAGCAGAGCAGGGAATCAAACCCGGTTCCTCCAGATTAGAATGCACCTGCTCTTAACCACTCCACTCCACTCCAAAACAGCATCACTTTCAATGTTGTTTAACTGGGGACCCCAGATTCTCCCTTTAAGGTGAATTTAAAAGGAGAATTTGGGCTCTCTAGTTTAAACACCATTGAAAGTGATGCTGTTTGGGGGTGGATTCCAGCATCACAGTGGCTGCCAGGTGTGTGTGTGTGCAAAACTCAGATTTTGCACCGGGCTCCATTTTCCCTCTATGCCTCTGCCCAGAGGGGAGGGCAGAAGGAACTGCCAGCTGCCGGCTGGGAGCCCTGCTGGTGGGGGGCAGGGGAGGGCAGAGCTGGGGAGTCTGCCATTCCCGGCCTTGGAGAGCTGCTTTTATAAGCGCTAGGCTGGGGGCGGGGCTGGGGGAGGCGTGGCCATGCTCTAGGGGCGGGTGGGGGCTTGGCTCCACCCCCAACCCCCCATAAAAATCTACACCTACGTCCCTGCCGCACAGGCAGAATACAGCGACCCAGGGACACTAAAAACAGCGTCCCTGGAGAGGAGTTCGCACTGCAGTTGCCGCCACATTGCAGCGGCGGCGGCCTCGCAACCCCCAAGCAGTTTGAAGCCACTGTTCTGAACCTCGTTCCCTGGGCGAGGTTTTTCAGAAACAGCGGCTTCCAACAGGTGCCATGCGAACAGCAGCGGCTGGAAGGCGCCATTCCCCCCCATTCCCGAATGCCTTACCTTCCCTCCAACCTTCCAGCGCGTCGCTCAGGCCTGGGTGACACGCCGGAAGGTC
This sequence comes from Sphaerodactylus townsendi, assembly GCF_021028975.2. Lineage (NCBI taxonomy): Eukaryota > Metazoa > Chordata > Lepidosauria > Squamata > Sphaerodactylidae > Sphaerodactylus > Sphaerodactylus townsendi. Next base: position 46,333,020 of record NC_059428.1, on the reverse strand, counting down.
GGAGGGAAGAGAGGGCGTTTGGGCGACGGCGCAGCCTCCGCGCAGGCTGCGCCGTCTTCCCTGCCCCTACCGGGACCGTTCGTGTGAATGGTGCCGGAGGGGTGCGTCGGCGTCATGTACACCGACGCACCCCCCGATCGTGGCCGTGTGGGAGCGGCCAAGGTGTCTATTGTGACGAGAAGAAGGGAAAGCAGTTTATATGATGCCTTGCATCACTGTAAACATGCTTAACATCTTTGTGTAATGTAAACATTAGTGCCTTGCATCACTGTAAACATGCTTGACATCCGTATGTACTCTGACTATTCAGACTAGAAACTTATAGAGATCAGGCTTTACCAGTGGAGAATGAAGCACCTTTAATTTAGCATAAATGATTAATTGTAAAATGCAATTTATACTGTTTTTCAGCCTTTTGGAATTTCATCCTCTTTCTTCACACATTTTAACCAACTCTTCCCCACCTGTTTGTAAAATAGCATATGGTTTAAATCAAGTCACGGTATACTCTAGCCAAGATTCTTATATGATGACGCACAGTAAAAGAAAAGGCACATATGCTTTAAATTGAACTTTAGTTTTTCATAAATAGAACACTAACGCATATTGTTGGTTTGCAGTTTTTGGATTCAATGAGATTTACAGCCTTTCTGCGTAATCATCTTTATGTCATAATAAAAGTACATGTGTTTCTCATTTGTTCCACAGAGTTCTTCACATTAGTCCTTGAAATTGCACTTGTGTTGCGTAGATGTTTCAAGCACACAAACAGTTGGTCTGGTGCAAAAGATAAAAGTATTAAATGTAGAGCCAACCCTCTACCCTTCCAAAACAAATCATGGATTTGAATATCTACATAACTATGAAACTTTCTGGATGATTCTGGACTCATAGGCCGTTTCCGCAAGGCCAAAAAACAGTGCCCCAGGGACGGGGAAAAACCGATCCATGGGGTGCTGGAGGTCGGAGGGTAGCGTGGGTGTGTCCCTCCAGCCCTCCAGAGCGATGCTGGAAGAAGAGGTGAGTGGAGGGGACTGAAGGAGGACTCTCTGGCTGGGGAGAAAATTGGGGCTGCTCGCACGCTACGGTGTGAACAGTCCCCGAGCCTCCACCGGCATAATTTATGCCGGTGGAGGTTTGTTTCTGCCGCCATGTGGAAACAGCCATAGTCACAATCATTCAGCTGGGTTGAGTAGCTATCTCCAGTTTGGTTCCAATGGTTCGTTCTGCCCTTCTGCTGCTGAATTCTGGTTTTGCTAGAGAGGAAAACTTTTAAACTGAATGCAGAAATGCTAAACGTGCCATTTGCTTCAGTTTACTATTAGTTTATGCACACCACCTTTCTCCTTTGTGTTACCATGAGCACATTCACCTTGATAAAACACTGCAGAAAAGTAGCCTTGATACACTTGTGCATATATTTGCAATATCATTTTTCTTTCCAATATTTTACTATTAATGTGTCGCCCCCCCCCCCCACAGAAAGGTTAATAAACTGGAAGCCTGGTTTCAATAAGTGAGATAAAGTGGACGTTGAAGGGTTAATCATCCCTCGGTATATTCTGAAGCAGAGTCTGCATGAGCCTGCAACTTGCATTGTTTAGACATCTTTTTAAGGTCTGTTTTTGTGCACATTTTGAAGAAAGAATATTGATAAAACCATAAATACAATAAGATTGAAATGGCTTTTGTACAAATGTGTGTGCCGCATTGCTAATGTAAATGACAGGAGAAAATAAGACTTTTAGAAAAGGAATTTGAAGATTGCCAACATCTTATTCAAAGCCTGTGATTTCTAGCACTATAATTTTTAAAGAATTTTTTTCTATTGACTGCAATGGAATTAGAATTGCATTTCAGACCACTTATAACCTGGCTATGCTTATCTAGCACTAGCAGGGCCCAGCCACGCGTTGCTGTGGCTTACTGTGGTGAAATGGAAAAGGAACAGTAGCAGCAAATCAATTGCAGAGGCCAGCAGTATGTGCTCATGCAAACACGCAGCCTGATACTGTGCAATGTCATTGATGTGTGTGCCTGCATTCCTTGGGGTGGGGGGTGGAAAGGCACCCCTCTCACACATCTAGGCTGGCTGGTCATGATCCTTTACCGGGGAGTAAGTTTGGTTGGTGGCAATGGGTGTCGCTTCTGAGGAAACCCTCTGAGGGGCGCAACGCAGCCATTCAAAGTATGTCAAGGTTGCTGTATCGAGCTTACTCCTGAGTAATGCGTGCCTGGTTTTCTTAACTGTAACCGCAGTATTCAGGGAATCTAGAGTGCCTGGCCCCTCCCTCCCGTCCCTTGCATGTCACCCCTCACTCTCTTCCCTCCCTCACTTCTGTTCCCTTGCATGCCACCCCTCCCCCTCCTTCCCTTCCCTCCGCTAGGGTGGGTGGGTCATATCAAGATGCTGGGCCCCTGTCTCCCCTCCCTTGCATGCCACAGCTCACTGTCTCCCCTCTCTCACTTCCCTTCCCTTGCATGCCTCCCCCTCCATCCCTTTCCTCTCCCTCCCTCTCTTCCCTTGCATGCCAACCCTCCCTCTCCCTCCCTTCCCTCTCCCTTGTGTGTATGTGTGTGTATGTGTTTCACTTCCACTCGAGTTACTGCCTATGTACTGTTTCCACTGCTCCTATTTGGCCATCTGAGTGAACATTCTAAGCAGTACGAACATTCTAAGGGCGGCAGTTACACACAGGCAGCTGCATGTCCTTCACCATGGAGCGCCAGGAAAAGGCATTTTACCTGGGCCAGGTGTGAAATTTCAGGTATGTGAACATCTAAAAACACTCTTGCCTGGCTGACTATAGTGGCTGGGAATTTTCAGAGGAATTGGCCCAGCAGTTACTGAGGTATACTGTCATCAACAAAAACACTGTTAGCTTTTTATATGTATAGACTAAGGCGGCCCCGCCACGCGTTGCTGTGGCTTATTGTGGTGAAATGGGAAAGGAACAGTAGCAGCAAATCAATTGCAGAGGCCAGCAGTACATGCTCATGCAAACATGCAGCTCGATACCAAAAGGACAATGTCAGTGATGTGTGTGCCCCGCCATTCCTTGGGGGGGGAATGGAAAGGCACCCCTCCCACACATCTAGGCTGGCTGGTCATGATCCTTTACCTGGGAGTAAGTTTGGTTGGTGGCAATGGGTGTCGCTTCTGAGGAAACCCTCTGACGGGTGCGACACAGCCATTCAAAGTATGTCTTCTGCGGTTGCTGTACTGAGCTTACTCCTGAGTAATGCGCTGCCTGGTTTTTTTAACTGTAACTGTAGTATTCAGGGAATCTAGGGTGCCTGGCCCCTCCCTCCCCTGCCTCCCTTGTGTCGCACCTCACTCTCTTCCCTCCCTCCCTTCTCTTCCTTTGCATGCCACCCCTCCCCCTCCCTCCCCTCTCTTTCCCTCCTCGGGCTTAGGTGGCAGGGTCATATCAAGATGCTGGGCCTCTGCTCCTCTCCCTCCTTGCATGCAACCTCACTGTCTCCTCCCTCACTTCTCTTCCTTGCATGCCACCTCCCTCCCTCCCCTTTCCCTTTCCTCCGCTTAGGTGGGTCATATCAAGATGCTGGGCCCCTGCCTCCCTCCCCTTTGCATGCCACAATTCCCTCACTCTCTTTCCCTCCTCACTTCTCTTCCTTTGCATACCAACCCTCCCCCTCCTCCCCTTCCCCTCTCCCTAGGTGTGGTGGGTCATATCAAGACAGGGGTCTCTGCCTCCCTCCCTTTGCATGCCACAGCTCACTGTCTCCCTCTCTCACTTCTCTCTCTTCCCCTTGCATTCTCCCCACCGCCCCTTTCTCTCCCTCCTCTCTTCCCTTTGCATGCTGCCACCCAGTGGTGGATCCAAAATTTTAGTAACAGGTTCCCATGGTGGCGGATTCAAACTGTGGCGTAGCTACCAATGGCCATGGGCACCGCACACACAAATAATTAGTAACCTACTCTCGAACCCGTGGAGAAACTGCTGATCCCATCTCTGATGCCACCCTCCTCCTCAGTGGCAGGAGGTTAAGAGCTCGTGGTATCTAATCTGGAGGAACTGGGTTTGATTCTCCGCTCTAACGCCTCTGAGCTGTGGAGGCTTTATCTGGGAATTCAGAGTAGCCCTGTACACTCCCACACACGCCAGCTGGGTGACCTTGGCTAGTCACAGCTTCTCGAGCTCTCAGTCCCACCCCTACCCCACAGGGTGTTTGTTAGGAGGGGGGAAGGGCATTGTCAGCCCCTTTGAGTTCCCTACAGGAGAGAAATGGGGATATAACCAAACTCTTCCTCCTCCCTCTTCCCCTCCTTTCTTTCTCCCTCCCTCCTCCCTCCTCCCCTCTCCCTGCGGTGTACGCAGGCATGTGTTTCACCTCCACTTCTGAGTTACTGCTCATGTGCTGCTTCCCACTGCATCATCTTTTTTGGCCATCTGAGAATCATCATCTCTAAGGGCATAAACATTCTAAGAGTGACAGTTACACACAGGCCCCTCCCCCTGTCCTCCTCACCAGGGAGCCCAGGAAAAGGCTGCTTACCTGGGCCAGGTGACAGGGCCCCCCAGGTATGTAGAACATCTGAAACATTCTCACCCGCTGACTGACTATAGTGGCTGGGAATTCTTTTCAGGAGAATTCGGGTCTTACAGTTACTGAGGTACCCCTGTCACCAACACACATACACGGTTAGCTTTTATATATATATAGAGTTCATGCGGCCCCGCCATGCTAAGCTGTGGCTTCTATTGTGGGTGTGAAATGGAGAAAGGAACAGTAGCAGCAAATCAATTGCAGAGGGCTAGCAGTACATGCTTCATGCAAACACGCAGCCTGATATCTCAGGCGAGCGTCAGTGATGTGTGCCCACATCTCTTTGGGATGGAAAGGCACCCTCCCACACATCTTAGGGGCTGGCTGGCTCATGGATCCTTTTACCTTGGGAGTGCAGCTTGGTTGCGGTACGGGTGTCGCTTCTGGGAGGGAAACCTCTTGAGGGGCTAACGCAGCCATTCAAAGTGCATGTCATGCAGGGCTGTACTGAGCTTACCTTGAGTAATGCTGCCTGGTTTTCTTAACTGTAACCGCAGTATTTCAGGGAATCTAGGTGCTCTGGTTCCCTCCCTCCTGCCCTTGCATGTCACCCTCACTCTCTCTCTCCCTCCTCCCCTCTTTCCCTTGCATGCCACCCTCCCTCCCTCCCTCCCTCCCCTTCCCCTCCCCGCTTAGGTGTGGGTGGATCATATCAAGATGCTAGGCCCCCTGCCTCCCTCCTTGCATGCCACCCTCACTCTCTTCCCCTCCCCTCCCTCCCCTCTTCCCTTGCATGCCCCCCCTCCCCCTCCCTCCCTTCCCTTTCCCTCCGCTAGGGTGGGTCCTATCAAGATGTTGGGCCCCCTGCCTCCCCTCCCTTGCATGCCACCCCTCACTGTCTCCCCTCTCTCTTCCCTTGCATGCCTCCCCCACCATCCCTTTCCTCTCCCTCCTTCTCTTCCCTTGCATGCCACCCAGTGGTGGGATCCAAAAATTTTAGTAACAGATTCCCATGGTGGCGGGATTCAAACTGTGGCGTAGCGCCAATGGGGCTGGGCGGGGCACGACGGGGGCGTGGCTGGATATTCCATGGGCGGGGCATTCCTGGGCAGGGCTGTGGCAAGGACGCAGCCGCTGTGCCGGTCCTTGGGTGGGAAACGAATGCATGCAGGCGCAGGCTGCCACGCACACCGGTGCACCTCCTGCTAGACTGCTTCAAGTTCTGCGCCATACTGCCACTTCTGAGAGGAGGGGCATAACTAAGGCAAAAATCACGCGGGCAAAAAATCACCACCAGTAACCCCCTCTCGGGCACACACACACAAATACTGCACCTACTCTCGGGAACCTGTGAGAACCTTGCTGGATCCCATCTCTGATGCCACCCCTCCCTCTCAGTGGCAGTGGAGGTTATGAGCTCATGGTATCTAATCTGGAGGAACTGGTTTGGATTCTCCTCCTCGCTCTGCCACCTGAGCTGTGGAGGCTTATCTGGGGAATTCACATTAGCCTGTACACTCCCCCACATGCCAGCTGGGTGACCTTGGGCTAGTCACAGCTTCTCGGAGCTCTCACAGTCCCACCTACCTCACAGGTTGTTTGTTGTGAGGGGGGAAGGGCAAGGAGATTGTAAGCCCCTTTGAGTCTCCTGCAGGAGAGAAAGGGGGATATAAATCCAAACTCCTCCTCCTCCTCCTCCCCCTCCTCCCCCTCCTCCTCCTCCTCCTCCTCCTTCTTCTTCTCCCTTCCTTCCCTCTCCCTCATGTGTATGTGTGTGTATGTGTTTCACTTCCACTCGAGTGACTGCCTATGTACTGTTTTCACTGCTCATATCTGGCCATCTGAGTAAACATTCTAAGCAGCACGAACATTCTAAAAGTGACAGTTATACACAGGCATGTCCTTCACCAGGGAGCGCCAGGAAAAAGGCGTTTTTACCTGGGCCAGGTATGAAATTTCAGGCATGTGAACATCTGAAAACACTCTCGCCTGACTGACTATAGTGGCTGGGAATTTTCAGAGGAATTGGCCCAGCAGTTACTGAGGTACCCTGTCACCAACACATACACGGTTAGCTTTTTATATATATAGATGAGATAATTCAGTTCCTTTCCAAGGTAAAACAGTAAATTTTTTTTAAAAAATTTATTGTATAGAATATTTGTACATTTGTTGCAATCAATATCTTCATTCCATCTATACATTTTTCCATTTTCTCCCCCCTCCCCCCGCTTTTCTATTGGTTATTTCATGCAAGCAGCAGGAGATTCATTCTTCTTATTCTCTTATTCCATAGTTCTTCGTTAAATCCGGCTTCTTCCATACATTTTTCATACAATGTCCATAGCTTCATAATATCTTCCATTTTTTCTTTCCATAATATGTTTTTTGTCAGTCTCTCAAAGATCTCTAACTGTATTTGTTCCCAGATGTATTCCAACCATTTTGAAACTGTCCATTTTTTGTTATCTTTCCAGCCCAACGCCAACACTGCGTGTGCTGCTCTAATCATTATTTTATACATTGGTTCCAAACTTCTGTTCACTCTTATATCCTCTATTATCCCCACAATTAGTAAATCTTTATTTACATCAATTTTTACTTTTACCAACTGTTCTACATATTTCAAAATATTCTCCTGGTAAAACAGTAATTGACAGAGAGTGGTAGGATTTGCAATACTGTATTAGAGTTTCATGATAAGTAGATATTTGATCATTCAGTTTCTTTTTGAGTGTTTTCTTTGGGACCCAATTGCTGCATATGCTTTCTTTCATGTTCATGTGCACACAGAGACAACATCTCAGGAAGGTTTATTTAGGTTGGCAAAAAGTTCTTGGATCTGCCCAGGAAGACTGCAGGGTAGCACAACTAAGAGAATAACAACTGCCTTCCAGTTCGGCAGTCATTTCTGTTACTGAGAAAAGCATTTCCTCAGTGGCCTGAGTCAGAAAGACTTCCAATTTCATTTGTTTAATTACAGACTGAATATTCCTCATGCCATTCCTCACTTTTTCATTTTGTGGTCATCTTGTCATCACCCATCTTAACCACCCCTGCTGAACAAATGCTGGCTGGTGGCAGTTTGTATGTGAGAACATGACCCTCATGGCTTTTGGACATGAAGGTCCCATTAATTGCCAGCATAGTCGTGGGGGGGGGGGGGGGGGGACCAGCAGAAAAGCTGTTTGAATCCGAGCCACTGCATTATAATGAGAGGGCCACACACAAGATATATATTAAACTAGCGGGCCCACGTGTTGCTGTGGCAATTATCCTTCTCATCACAGTCCGCAACCCACACAGATGTCCATGCAGGTCCAATGATCCCCAGCATAGCCTTTTGGGGTGGTCAAATGGAATCCCTCTTTCCCTTTTCAGTGCACATCGTTACATAGTGCTGTCTTGTTTTTTTAGTATAAGGTAACCCTTCCCATTCCACAACGGAACTGTCCAGAGTGTAAACCCCGCTGTCCATGAGGCTTGTTGGCATGCACAGTCCTGGCTTGGGTAAGGCAGAACTGGGGCAAGCAGGCTATCCCAGTCAGGCAACAGAGGCAGGGTGGTGAGGCGCTCAGATCGAGGCCAGCTCCCTGGGTTCGTAAAGGGCCACTTGCAAAAGAAGCAAAGCCAGTAGTGTTGGTTCGCCCCCACCCCACGGATTTTCTTAGAAGAAAAAGGCGAATTCCAGCTCGCTTTTAGTAAAAGAGAGCTGTGGCAAATATGGGTGAGGAAGTGGGTAAGTGGTGGTTGGATGTGAGGGAGGGCAGAGTGAGGTGTGTGAGGATGAGCTGGATGTGTATTGTTAATGAAGTAGCAGTGGGTAGAGGCACAAAAGAGAGTGAAAGTTACCCTGCATGTGAGAATGGCAGGAGAACCCCACCTGGACGTCCCTCACACGGCAAAGTAAAGTGTATGTGTTTCACTTCCACTCACATTACCTAACAGTATCACCTATTTACTGTTTTCACTGTTCATCTCTGCCCATCTGCACGAACATTCTAAGCCCTCATACCAAGCCCTCAGGCCACAGACATGCTGCACGAACATTCTAAGGGTGACAGTTAAACACAGTCAGCTTCATGGCCTGGTGCGCCAGGAAAAAGACATTTTACCTGGCTCAGGTATGGACTTTCGGCGATGTGAAGGTCCAATTACGTGCCCACAACAGGGAGGGAAGTCATGTGAAAATTTGGGGGCGATCCATCCAGCAGCTTCTGAGGGAGACCATCAGGGACAAACACACTGTTAGATTTATATATATATAGATTAGTAACTGTATTGCAACAAACTGATGGATTACTTTTGAACTCAAAGACCCATTGGGAAAATAAAAATTGCTGAAACAATGGAGAAGGAAGCACAGAAAAAGACGGAATTTAGTTTGTTCCCCCATTTACCCACAGGTGTTTTAAAGTGCTATAACTCTACCCTACTTTGTCAAAGGCTTTTACGGCCAGATTCAACTGGTTGTTGTGGGTTTTTCTGTTACACACTCTTCTCGCTGTGATACACCTCTGATGATGCCAGCCACAGTTGCAGGCGAAATGTTAGGAACAAGACCTACCAGACCATGGCCACACAGCCCGGAAAAGCCACAACAACTACCCTACTTTGTCAGCAGTCACTTCATCCTGACATATGGGTTTGCTACTGCTACTTCCAAGTGTGGATCTCAGTATTGTTATTGGTAGACACTCCTCCCATTCAGTTAGGGACTTGCAACAAAACTTCTTTCTGGGATACACCTCTCAACTAAGTAACTCTGATATGTACAAACAACTGGAAGTGCATCTCCAGCATATAGGACAGAAAACTAAGGGGAAAGTTCAAACACTATTAAAATAATTATCTTGCAGTGCCAGATTTTGTGGTATGTGGAAGTTCTATAATTCCATCCTATAAATAAAAGATCAGGAAACTCTATTAGACATTCAAAGCTTGAAGCTTAGGGAATATGAAGAAAGGAGCATTCATTTTTCTGTTTCTTGGAGGATGAGTGAAAATAATGGTGGCAAGACTGAGTAGTGGAAAGAAGAGCTACCACCTGCAGCCATAATCTCGTTCTATAGATGGCCTTGATCTTGAGAAAATGGCTTGTTTATGAGGAAGGATATAATTCCAGGTTGATTCCCCAAAATAGTAATATTTCCTGAGTGTTTTCTGATTCTAAAGATAATTTTACATGTATGGATTGATCAACATATAGATCAACTACTCTTTATGGTTATCTATATGGCTGCAAAAAATTGGGCCAGATCCCATCCTCTACTGTAGTAGAGGCAGCCTTTCCATGACCCAGTTGGCGTGACAAATTTGTTGGCATTTCTGAAATTTGGAACACACATTTGGCAAGCATTTTGGAGTTTTTCCACTCAAAATAAGGATAGAAACTTGTTTAGATGCTATTGCCAAGGCAGTTCTTTGCATACAAGAAGCAACTACTATGTTACTAAGAAAACTTTCCCTCTACTTAGACTTATCTGCTTCAGGCAGCATTCTTCAATTAGCCACTGAAGTTATTAAGTCACATGGAAAGCCTGATGATATAAGTTGCCACTTTGTTTTATATTCACCCTACACTGTATGGCTGTTTTGCATGCAAAGAAGATCTTGTTCCAAGCCCAGGTCTAATTGTGCACAACCGGAAAGAAGACAACAATTAACTTAGAAAAAAATCAACTGTAGAAGTTTCTTCTTCAGCTTAGCACTTTCAAAGTCTCAAATTTACCTTTTTGAAGTAATTCTGTGAGCATGTACATATTGAAACTTTGTGTGTGTGTGTGTGTGTATTAGTTTCTCTTGGTAATTATCCATGGGACTATATACAATGGAAATCTTGGATTCTCCTCATACATTTGTCAGTAGGGAGACTCTTTTAGAAAATATAGCATTACCTTTTTTTTCATTGTACTACACTTGAATGGTCTGAAAAGAAAATAATCTGTGTGGCTGATTCTGCATGGGCCAAAAACAGCGGTGTGAAAACGGTGTGAATACAGTATAAACCCTTTTACACCATTTTAAACCTTTTAAACCATTTTCACACTGCTGTTTTTGGCCCATGCGGAATCAGCCTATGTAACAAAAATGTGACTTTCAGAATTTCAAAAGCATACCTTCATACATGTGGAGTAACTCTCAGTGTTCTTTGCCTCACTGCTTACATGAATTTAACCTTGGTAAAAGCTATAATAAAACTGGATAGGCATTTAAAGTACAGACTGAGACTGCAGCTGCCTGGTGCAGAATTATACTCTAAATCTTAAGTTATGCTGAACTTACATAAGTACAACCACAGACTGACCTGAACTAATGCCTGAAAAGAATAACAGGATTACAGTAATCCCACCTCTATAAAAAAAACCATACAGAATTCCTACTTTCCCTCTGTTTCTGCATTATAACATAAGCAGATATCCAACAGCTCTCAGGCAACTGACTTTTCATTAGCCAAGACAGATTCTGAAATTTTGTAAAACAAAGTGTTTTTAAAGTTTTTGTTTCTCAATTGAGTAACTTTTATGCATCAGGCTAATTTTCAAGTAACTGTTTGCTTCCTGCCCTTTGCAGTGTTTTGCCTATGAAAAAGAATATTGGGTTTAATTTTTGTTTCATTTTGGAGTTTGATTATTTTCCCCAGTCATTGCTTAAGGTGCCACTATAGGACTTGTCTAACTACAAGCAGGCATTGTAACTTTTGTAATGAAATATTTCTAAGCAGAAGAAACATGTGCCAGTTGGTTTTGTACCTGAGTTCCATTTGAGAGTTGTTTATACAGAAAAGTGGGAGGTTGCTGTCAACTGGTATTATATATGGTTTGAATCCCCCCCACCTTCTACACCAGGGGTAGGGAACCTTTAACACTCAAAGAGCCATTTGGACTTGTTTTCCATGGGAAAAGAAAACACTTGGAGCCGCAAATAATTTTTGACATTTAAAATAAAGATAACACTATATATATAGGGTTTTTAAAAACCTTTTACTCCGCTCATTTTGAGAAGCGCATGGATGCGCCCGCCCTGCTGCCTGCAGGGCGTGAACTTAGCAGTGGATGATCAGCCGGACAGCTTCGGCTCCTGCCGACTTGCCGGAAAAGCACTCAGCCTGAAGGGTGGGCGTAGGAGGAGAAGTCACGTGGCGCGGCCCAGCCGACCGTGGGCAGTTGGTGCGCCCGCCCTGCTGCCTGCAGGGCAGGCAAGGATGGGGCCAGCGGCTCGGCTTGTGGAGCCACAGTGCAAGGGCAGAAGAGCCACATGCGGCTCTCGAGCCGCAGGTTCCCTACCCCTGTTCTACACTTTTCCTTTGTCAGATTCAGCCCTACACAAAATGAGCTGAAATTCAAACAGCAATCATACAACAACATTCCATGAGATATATCATTCTACGCTTTCTCCAGTTACCAGAGCATGGAGTCTTTGTAAAATTGTTATTTGGAGGAGTCTAGGATATGCATCAATACTTTTAACTTCACCGTGGCAGAAAGCCTCTAGAGATGATTCTGAGGAAGGCAATGTTTTTAGGAAGGCATTTGAATTCTTTGCCTCATTATAAAGTTTCATATTTCAGGAGACAGTGAAAGTCTTACAGAGAAGGGATTACTCCAAACTCCCTCACAAGAAAGTCTGGAAATATGATAAAGAGAAGGATGAAGGATTGAACTGAAGCAGAGACGGGAGGTGACCAGAACTTCAAAGAGTTTTTCCTCCCAATTTGAACAGCAGTCAGAGTTGAGATTCAGTTAAGAGAACATCTTGGTCATAAATTTAAGTCGGGGAGGACTATTTACTATTTACTAACTCCAAACCATGACTTATATTCCTAAGCATTTAAACAATAATTACTTTTTTCAAATGCCCCAATTATCAGCCAGCTCCAAAAATCGTACCTGTTCTGACAGACCAGTGAATGGAGATGCAATGGTATTGGTGGCATCCTAAACATTTTATAAAATGTAGGCTGTAGGCAGATGAGACTGCTTTGGTTGACAAAAAGTTATCTTTCTTAAAGCCTATTATATCCAGACATTTATCTAAGTCATGGCTATTTTATGTGCACATGTTTACCAAAGTTTTTATTTGTTTTGATTTCAAGATTGCTTGAGCACATCTTCAATACATAGAAGAGTGCTGTCAGCCTCTAGTTTAACAAAGAAAAATGTGTGAATATGTGTGTGTGTCTTCTAATAGTCAACCTTGGTCCAACCTGCTGATAGCTAAATCTGCAGGTCAGGGCCATGCTCACTTTAAACAGATAGTTCTGAAAACTTGGGAGATCCTTCAGGTTTGCATAAGAAACGGAAAACATTAAAATACTACATGGGGGAGGGGAATTAAATCTTCACAAAAATAAAAGAATATTCTATGTCAATGCATAGACAAGACTTATCTTCTTCCTGGAGAGGCAGTGTTGGTGGAACCTGGGAGCTGCTCAGTGATGGGATTCAAATAATTTAACAACTGGTTCTGGTGGTGGGATTCAAATAATTTAACAACTGGTTGTTTACAAGAACCATTTTAACAACCGATTCTGCTGAAGTGGTGCGAACCTGCTGAATTCCACCACTGGAGCTGCTCTGGGGCCAGGCATGGCAGCAGAGTCCAGGAACCACTCTGGGCCCAGGTGCAGGTGAGTCTAGGAGCCACTTCAGGGCCATACACAGTTGTATTCAGGTGTTGCTCCTGGGACTAGTCACAGTGGCAGCTGTGGAAATATGGAGCCATGCTGGGCTTGGTAATGGGTGGTAGGATTCCATCTCACAAGTCTTATGGATCTCCAGTTGCCTGCCTGCCTGCCTGTTAAAAGCCTGGTTCACATGTCATAGTGAATGTACTTACCATATATACTCGTGTATAAGTTGACCCACATATAAGTCGAGGCACCTAATTTTACCACAAAAAACTGGGAAACTTATTGACTCGCGTATAAGTCGAGGGTGGGAAATGCAGCAGCTACTGGTAAATTTCAAAAATAAAAATAGATACCAATAAAATTACATTAATTGAGGCATCAGTAGGTTAAATGTTTTTGAATATTTATTTCAAAGAAAAACAGTAAACTAGCTCTGTAAGTGGAAAAGAGGGTCAACAAGAACTATATGGTATCAACAAAAATGTAAGCTTTTTTGTAAGGAAGGGTTTTAAACAACGGATCTTACAATAAAAACTGGAATGAACATGGCTGTTCACTGTGACACAAAACTACCCTGCTTTTTAAAAGAATAGTTCATTTTTTAGTGTACATATATTTAAAATTGCACATGGCAGGTGTCATTTTAGAAGGGACATTCACACAACCTGTCAGGGGAGGAATGTTTATGTTAGCAGTACCAACATTTCAGAGTATCTTTATGAGACCCTCAGGCTATCATCAGGTGACACTCCTGATGATACCACCCAGTTTTGGTGAAGTTTGGTTCTGGGGGTCCAAAGTTATGGACCCTCAAAAGGGTAGCCCCATCTATTATTAGCTTCCATTGGAAACAATGGGGGATGGGAGCACCCATTTTGGGGATCCATAACTTTGGACCCCCTAAACCAAACATTACCACACCTGGCTGGTATCAGAAAGAGATTATCCTGATGATACCACCCAGGTTTAGTGAAGTTTGGTTCAAGGGGTCCAAAGTTATGGACCCTCAAAATGTAGCCCCATCTACTATTAGTTCCCATTGGAAACCTTTGGGGGTCCATAACTTTGGACCCCCTGAACCAAACTTTACCAAACTTGGCTGGTATCATCAGGAGTGTCACCTGATGATACCCTGAAATTTTGGTGCAGCTAGCCTAAAAACTGCTCCCCCTAGCGGCCGGCAAAGTAAAAACCCTAAAATATTTTTTTTAAATACACCTCACTCATGTATAAGTCGAGGGGGGATTTTTCAGCAAATAAAATGTGCTGAAAAACTCGACTTATACATGAGTATATATGGTATATCCTGCATGTAACATGAGAATTAAATGACACATATGCCTCTTCTTCCCCAGCCATCCTTCTCTGTGCACACCTCTTTGGCCTTGGGAATACATCTAGTCATCCTCTCCTCCATCATCAGTAACATCGATAGGCATTCAAGAAAGTCACATAATTATATTCCAGAGAATACTCTGGGCAACAAAATATGTGATGGGTGGAGAGGGATTTGCTTTTCTTCCAGTCACTAAAGACTGCATTTTGAATTCTGAGAAAAAATTATTTCCTTCAGAAGAACAGCAAGCCTATTTAGATATGCTGGATTAACAATATCAAACAAATGCACATTTACTGAGCTATAAAATGATAATCTGAAGAGGCACTGAACAAGGCTATATCTCGCTGATCAATGTAAATGCATGATAAGCTTGCTAAACCCATCCCAGTGATATATCTAACAGCAGATGTCAAAGAAAGGCTGTTACACAGTTGTCATTGTTTGCTTTGTTTTAGTTATCTCAGATGTATTTATCACTAAGTTTATTCCCAAGACATTAATGTGCAACAAATCAGTGCTCAGTCTGTCTGCCTGTTGGTTTTTATTTGTCTGTAATTAAATTAGCCAAATAATAGCACAACCATTTCTCTGTAGGTGGCGGCCCTAATAGAAACTAACTAAATAAATAAATAATAAAAAATAAATATGGTGGTGGGTAGGAGGAAAGTAACAACAAGATATGAACTGGAGACATAGTCAAAGAGTTCCATTACCAAATATAAACCTCTGAGCTCAGACATCTAGGGTTGGTCTAAATTTTGAAGACCCAACTATCAGTAGGGTTGGTTTCTTTCTTTCTAATTGTCTGTATGGCTCTCATAGTCCATGTAAGGCAGAAATGAAACAAGGCTAGCATTTTATAGTTTGGTGATCTAGATAATTTCAAATATTACCACACGATACAGATATCTATAATTATCCCTTCCATATTGTGGGGTTTGGGAGCGCAGCACCCCCCATGATCTAAAAATTCAAAAAATGTTGGCCCTCCCTTCGTACCAGAGAAAATGTCTGAATTTTTTCTTTTTCTTTTAACTTTTAAAAAGAAATTGTTTACATTTATGGTATTAAAAGATAAAATATTATACAATACTATACATACATTTTATGTATTTTTGAGTTTCTTAACTTTTTATATGTTATCTACTGGCCTTCATATGTTGTCTGTGGCTTCCACAAAATTCCCCCAAATTAATTTCTTATGCTGACCAGCAATATTTCAAAACCTCAATGGAGAAAGTCACGATGTGGAAGAGATAACTGCATGCTACAATAACATGTTCTGGAAAACATTAGGCAAGGTATGACATATGTAAATACAGGGACTTTACTGAACCATCTTATTCTCCTATTCCTGGGAGTATCGGTAAATAAAAGTTACAGTTCTTTTTATGTTTCCTTCACCGGTGCTGAACTTATTTTATTGTTATTTATCAGTTGGAGTGTTGGGCTGGAGACCATGCTGATTGATCTTTATATCACATTACCTCTGTCTAAACATCATTATTAAGACCCTGACCTTCACAACCACAATCACCTCCCCAAATATTTTAAAATATAGCTGTTCCTCCAGCTCACCTCTAGCAAAAGAAACATCACAGATCAAGTCAGCCTCCAAGCAATCAGGATGTGCTACCTCAGCTAAAATGCCCCTACAGTTCATTTATGCATAAATCAACTAAAAAAAAATCTGAAATCTTTGCTACAGTAATGTTTCTATTTTGATAATATTATTCATTTTTAAAAGTATTATTTATAAAGTATATAAAATGAGAATGGAAATTCAGATTGTGTGGGGGGAAACCCCTTCATTTCTGAATCAAGCCTCTATAATTAATATTTCACAACCCCAACAATTTGGACAACCTTCCAAAAATTGTTTTTGTAAATTGTTTTAACTTGTTCTAATTTATTTTATTTGGTGTATGTTGTTTTGGCCATTATATGTTTGGCCCAGTGTACACCGCCCAGAGCCCTTCGGGGGTGGGCGGTTTATAAATGTAATAAATAAATAAATAAATAAATAAATAAATAAATAAATAAATAAATAAAATAAAAAAGCAATCTGTAATATATTTTAAGATATAGACACACCAAACCTGTAGAAGAATGCCTGTCTCCTTGCTTATTGAAATTTGTTTCCCAGTCTTCCAATTAGTGGTTTGTCTTTCATTTCCCAGATGCAGGTGGGGTAGACAGACAGAATACTGTAGAAAAACAATTACGCCCATTCTATCTAAAGGTATAACTATGGCTTAAATAAAGAAAGTAGCGAGGGTGTCTCTAGGGGCATGACACTCCCCGTCTAAAACTTCTTATGGAAGTTTTATTTCCATTAACTACTTATCTATCACTAATACATAATATAAAATACTCTTATCAAACTTGATTGCAGAATTTACAATCCATTCTGTTGCTGCAACAAGATGAGGTCTGTAATTGGTCTTTCAAATATTTTGCAACTAGTTGCTCTCATTGTTCTTACTTTAACTTTACATGCTCTGTGACCTTCTCCAGGAACTACATACACCCTTCTAGACTAATACAGGCCATACAGGCCATCTAGTACAACCCTCTGCTCAACACAGGATCAGCCTAAAGCATCCTTGACAAGTGTTCATCCAACTGCTGCTTGAAGTGAGGGGGACCTAATATCCAGATGGTAATTTTCTGCCTGTAATTAAAACCCATTTAAGTGACAGCCCTTCCAGTACTTAAAGAGAACAATAATGTCCTCTTAGATCTCCTCTTTGAGAGATTAAACATTCCTAATTTCCTCAGCCCTTCCTTGTAGGGCTTGGTCTCCAGACCCTGGACCATCCTTATTTCTTTCCTCTGCACCTACTCCATTCTGTCCACATATATTTTTAAATCTAGGCTTTCAAAACTGCACACAATACTCCTGGTAAAGCCTGACCAATGCTGCGCACAGTGAGACTATGATACTATGCGATCTGGATGTTATGCCTCTGTTGATACACCTCAAGATTACATTAGGCTTTTTAGCCACGGCATCACACTGGCTGCCCATATTTAGCTTGAGGTCTAAATCCATCAAAGGCACTATGCTTAGAAAGATGCAACTTTGCTTAGTCTGGCATTGCTAGTTCCCTTCACATACACAGACCATGTTTTAATCCTGGATTAAATACTGGTTTTAGAATTCCACTTTGTGAGGGATAGAAACTAACTCCAGTTAACCTGCAGTCATATATCACAGATAACTACGGTTAGTTTCTTACTGGGATCTTTATTGCAAGAAGGGAGAGAAAATTGAATACATCTACAAGCAAAGCAACAAGCTGGATTTGAGCACATGTTGACTGAAAGTAACATCTGAATGCATTCTAAGTTACTCATTTTAATAAACATGTAACCAATTGGGTGTTGCCATGCCATTACAGGTAATAACATGGATGGTGATTTGAATAATCCTGATTAGAATAAAAGGATTAGTAGTTTCCAATCTTTTTACTCTACATGTAGCCACCACACATGTAGCCACCACACACCACACCACACAATGGCAAACAGCATGCGAGATAAGGAAACTGTGTGCTCTTCTGTGACAGTCACATAAAAGTTCAGACACAAGCAAAGGTTATCTCATTTTCCCCTCCTGCACTATTTTATCATGTCCTTCCTTGAAAGCCCTCATGCATCTTCCATTTTTTAACGTTATGGTCTCCTTCTGTAAGGCTGGACACACTCAGACAATGTCGACTTTGAAACAAAGAAAAGAACTTTATTGATTTATGTCGCCCTAAGATACAGGGTGCTGGAACTGAGGATTCGTGCCCTCAGTTCCAGAATATATACAGACGGGAGTGGGCGGTCCTTCCCAAAGGCAGGAACGAGGGTAACTGGAGAAACGAAACTTACAGGAAGGCAGAGGCTACAGGCAGGGTCGCGGCCCTGACACCTTCCCATCCAGAAGACAACCTACCTTTACTACCCTACTCATCTTCAGCTTTCCAACCCATGGAAGCCTCTGCCTGGGGAAACCATGGCCCAATCTCACTTGCTTGGTAGGGAACCTGCAAGAACTTGAAGGCACCTGACTTTCCTCTGTCTCTCCCTCTCTGCATTATTTCCTCTTCCCATCCTCCCAGCAATGTGATATCCTTTCCCATTTCTCTGCCTCATTTTCTGTTTCTCAGCCATTCACTAACCTACCTTCTATCTGCCTTTCATCTTCAGCTATATTTATTATTTATTTACCTCAGTTATACTCTTCAACCCTAGGGTGATTTTCATATTTGTAGAAAGATCGGTCTTTCACAGCTCCAATCACATTTGTCAGTATCGTCAGATTTGTCCAGCATCACTATTAGAATACATATGATTGGTGATGATCATGATGCACCTTTTTAAGTGAAAAAGTGTATAGGCAGTCAGAATATTTTCCTGTATTTGCTCCAAAAAAGCAACTATGAAAATCAGCCATCAGTGAGAAAAGAAGAGAAAAGAAGAAAAGGAATGGAATATTCAATATGTACAGTGAAGTTGTTAAACTGCTTTCATTAGGCTGTATATTCATTCCACAAAGGGTGGTTTGTGGAGCACAAGAAGTGACTATTAAAGAAACAACCATCCTGGTGTCAATTTGTGCTTCTCCCCCGCATGCCTTGGTGGGTCCTAATCAACTGTCCCAGATAAACTTCCTTCGTCATCTGCTTCCCAGTTTTCAGTTTTCACTAGAGCTTTTCTTTTTCTTTTCCATGTTAATTTACAAGAGAAAACAAGGTATGAGCCAGTGGTGGGATTCAAATAATTTAACAACTGGTTGTTTACAAGCACCATTTTAACCAAGTAGTGCGAACCTGCTGAATCCCACCACTGGTATAAGCAAATCCCATGATCCAACAAATTAATAGTCTTCAGGTTTTTGGCACAAATGTAGAAGTCCAGCTCTTAAATGGTGAATTGATTAAGCTTACCCAAGAATGGAGAAACAGAAACCGAGGAAAGAACTAAAGGAACAACTAAAGTAGACCAAAGTAAAAGGTTAAGGTTTAGATATGATCTTAATCAAGTTTTCAGGGAATATTAAATGCTTCGGATCAAAGGCACATCTCTCGCTAAATCACAACATGGTCAAAGTCTCTCCCTCTCTCTAACACACTCATCACAGAAAACTTGCCAAGAGTACTTTTCAAATCTTTGCTCTACATCCGTTTACCATGTTTCTATTATTTTAAAACTGTGTGGTTACTCTTATGTGCCAAGCTTTGTCTTTTGAATGAGACCCTTAACAATGCAGCAGAAGCCCTTGAGTGAAGGGACTAAAGCAAGAAACATTTTGTGGCCCATGGGGCTTTATAAGTTGTGCAATAGTTATTTAAAACCACCAGACATCTGGACATGTTAGAGCTGTATCTTGACCTTTTCTGAAATGGCATCATCTGATACTGGAGGATATGGGAATTGTGGGGTGTAGCAAAGAAAATTTCCATCTCATTAACATTACACAGCCCTGTACAAAACTTGTGGTTGCTTTGGCAATACTAGAAGAATAAGCTAATATATGTCTGTGAAAAAGAATCGCCTGAGTCATAAAATATTTCAGGTTGCATGTAAAAAATTGTATTGTCTTTTTTAAAAACCCAAATATTTGACTTAAATGGTGTGATTAGAAATAGAGTGTACATTAACATAACTGTTTTGAAAAATGCAACATTATCAGTTTCGAGCTGGTCCCTGGTTGTGGCTTAGAATCTGATTCTATAGCCTCCATGATGGATTCCAGTTAGGGTCCTGGGTCTGACTCTACAGGGCTCATCTCCTCCTGCAGCTCCAGTGCTGCCAGCTGGAGGTATAGCATTTTGCTACCATCTGGTGCTTTGTCCAAAGAGTCCTCGAAGTCCCTGGGCTCAGCTGCACCTGGCTAAGCCATGATAACAAAGGAGGGGGAAGCTCAAAATGATGGGAGGAGGGTTTCTGTTTTGCTCCAGAACCACCAAATAAAATTAATCACTGGTAGCTTCAGAACAGGCAACAGGAAGTACTTTTTTCCATATAGTGCATAGTTGAAATGTGGAGTTCATTGTCATGGATTATAGGGAATTTACAAGGATTAGGTATACTCATGGGGAATCAGTCTATCAGTGTCTGTAAGCTAAGGCCGTTTCCACACGGCCCTTAAATGGCGCCCTGGGGACGGGATAAACGCCGTCCCCAGGGAGCCATTCTCACAGGTGGCGCTCCCCCTCCCCCAGGGCGGCGTCAGGCCGCCCTGAAAAACAACCCTTTAAAGGGTTGTTTTTCCCCAGACAGCGTGTTCCCGGCGGCACGGTGCGAACAGCACCGCCGGGAACACGCTGTTCCGTTCACTGACCTTGTCCCGTCATCGGCCTGCTGGCCGCCGAATGCCCATGCGCTGTCCTCCGACCCCTGGAGGTCGGAGGGCAGCGTGGGCCGGGCTTTGACGGCCAGCAGGCCGACGACGGGGACAAGGTCAGTGGGACGGGAGGGGGGGGAAGAGGCGGCTCCATCGCGATGTTGACCTCGCCCCACGCCGGCAGAATTCTTGCTGGCGTGGAGGCGCCTCGACGGCCGTGCAGAAACAGCCTATGATAGTTAAATGCAGCTTCCACATTAAAACCCATGGCTCTAACATTCCTCCATGTTGGCTCTTGGGAACATCTGGCTGACCACTTTAGGATGTTAACCTGCTCTGGTCCTGCAGAGCACTTCTCATGGAGTCTCCTGCAGTCTCCTGCAGAGCACTTCTCATGGAGCCCCTTTGAGTCTCTGCAGAGCACTTCTCATGGAGCCCCTTTGAGTCTTCTGCAGGAGAGAAAGGGGGGATATAAATCCAAACTCTTCTTCTTCTTCTTCATGCTGTTGCTAGACTGACCACTAATAACTTTGCTTGCAAATTCAGTTCAGACATTTTTTCCAGAAACCAGGCTTATCCAATTTATTCCATTTGAGGTTGAATAAAATAGATGTTGTGAAGGAAAATGGCTGTTTCCTTATCCTTCTGCTTAGTGGGCTGATTCTGCTTACCGATGCCATAAATATTACATTGTTTGTTCATCAAACACCAGTTTTCTATAGAATGCTCAGCATATATAATAAATGCAGTTTCCTCTGGATAGCCAGGCTTTGTTTAATCAAACAAAACCCAACCATTTGCAATATTAATCACATCTAAAAGGTCTATTGTTCGCTTGACTTAATGTAAACATCCTCTGGGAGGAGAAGCATATGTTAGAGAACTCCAGCTGTTTCTGCTGCTTTGCACACACATTTCAAATTGAAATAAAGCATGTTTATATTATAAGCCTGAAAGTGGGCTCATGTGTTATTACATTTTGCATCACTTAAGAAAGCTATGATTAAGCAGATGTAACAAGACATGAGAAGCATGCCACAGGTTAGGTAAGAGGAAATAACCCTTCATTTATGCACAGAGGAGATAATTTGGACTTGTTATTTATGAACAACTTAAATAGAATGAGTCCCTGCACTGAACATTCAGTACCTTTGCTCTCTTTCTCTTTCTAGCAAAATCTTCCCATTTAGTTCTACCTTCTTGCTTTCTTTTTTTTACTGAGATGTAAAAGGTTCCATTAAGTTTCTGAAGAAGGTATACTGAGGACCCAGTCCCCACATTATTATCTAGGTATGCCTAATTTAAACAAAACTCTGATTATATCTTTTACTGCTCCTATGATGCCAACAATTTGCTTAAGTGCTGAAAGGTAGCCTGCTGCTCCTTACCCAAAGACCCTTTAGATAAACAGAGTGAAGAGGAGATAAGACAATCCAGAGCAGATGGTGGCAAAAGTTATAGCCCCTATTCAGTACACATTTAAAAGTCTTTCTTTACATCATCAATTCTGAACCTTCTGCCCCCAAATCTTCCATGTGGATTATGATCTGGACATTTAGAAAGTAGTCATGATGAATGAAATGTATTTTGAGCAACTGCTGGGGGTGGGGACCTCAATGCTTCCATTCCCGCACTCACAGAAAACTAGTTCACTGAGGTGGCAAATCAGTGTCTTGGCTATGTCACTTCAGACTGCAGGTTCAGGTGAGAGCTGTTTCATGTGACTGATTGTATCTCCCTGCACAAAACTCGACTATGTAGAAAACTACGTATGGAGAAGGATTTTAACCTAGCCTTCCCTGTGATAATTTTAGGTTTCTATTCTGACTTTTTTGGAGTGGTTTTGTACAGAAATGCATTTAATCATGTCAGCTTTTGTCTGTATTCAACAGGTATAGACCAAACACAGATTTGCCACATCAGTGAACTATGCTACAATTTTCTGTGAAAGGAAAAGCTAGATGATTCAATATCAGTTTTAGTTTAAAATGTCTGTACTCCACTATGCACTATACTGACCATGAAAAGGAGTGTGCCTAAATCAAAATAAATATGAGCAATGGAACTTGTAGTGGAACTGCAAGTACATCAGGGAAGAGCCAAATGAAGACTTGCTGAGAGGAACTGGTCATCATAGCAGACAAACACAAAACTCGGGTATAAAGTAATGTCTGATTAAATTCATATGAATTGCATGTCAGGCATAAAAATTAGGCTTATGGACTTCTATAGCCCTAAGGGCGTATTTGACTCTGCTGCAAGCGCACACTTGTAACCCTAAGAATATTATGATAGTGGAGAAAAACTGTTTTGGTGAAGGACTTGCAGAAAGAAAAACATTCTCAGTATTTAGGGCTGAGCCAACATAGCATCATTGGGAGTGATGCTCATCCCTCCCCCATGCTCAGCCGGGAAGGATGAGTCATCTGCCACAGTCTAATCATGGAAACCACTTAATTATTTGTCTTTAATGCCTGCTGGAGGTTTCTTAAAGCAAACATAAGTTGCTGTAGGTTGATCAGATATAAAAGAATTCAGGAAGATATTTAATGCTTATTACTCCTTGGCTTTTGAACATTTTGTTCACTTTTCTTTTGTGTGCCAGTGGTATGGAAAGTTAAACCCAGATTGTTTGAAAGAGCATGTTTCTTCTTATTGTTATTTTAATTTTTTTACATTAAATGTTAATGATTTTTTATTTTTTTAAACTGTTTTCATTTTGAAAAAAATGAAAAAAATAGATAGCACATAAATATGCTCAATAAATCAAAAGACAGAGCATTCCTTTGTGAATGTAAACAGAGACCTAACACAGACATAGGGCCCTTCCGAACAGAGTAGCTACTTTCCCCAAACACTAATTGATGAAAGAAGCATACATGGAATGCTCAGCATGGAAGTCTACAACAGTGGAACCACCTCTGAAAAGGCCATTGCCCATATTGTCTCCCATCATCTCTTTGATAGTGGGAACACATACTGCAACACCTCAACAGATGTCTGTTCACAGGTGTAGTATAAATTACGGAGGCTGATTATTTGACATTACTTCTGTAAGTTTCTTTTTCTCCCAGACGGTAGGAAAGCATGAGTAATTGCAGCTAGCAGTACTCCAGATTTACAAGCCGAAGAACCTAATACTTTTAGAATACTTTTAGGTAAAGTGATATCCTCTCAGATTGGCAGTGTAAAAAAAACACGCTCTCTTATACAGAAAAAAACGATATTCATATGAAAATTATGTTTATGCAATACATTTGCTTACCAAATCTCTTTGGTATTCCCTCACTCTGTGTCCTTGTCCTTGCCAATTGCTTCTTGTGGAGATGCTGGTTAATATGCAAACTCAGAATGCTTATTTTTCCTGTTGGAGCTTCCTTTTCAAACCCACAACTGTCCCCTTTTCATATAGTGTATTATTAAACCTTCTAGAAAGGTTGAAGTTAACAACCAGTTTCTTCAAAGGAACATTTTCCCCTCCGAAGGGATGTATTATCTGAATTCACACAGACAGCAAACTTAGTGGCCATAAAATAAATAAACCTGCTGTCATGTTAAACGGCTAAACCAAACCTCTGGCAAAAGTGATGATGAGAGATGAATTCCAACTGAAACCACTCCAAGGTCATACATGCAAAAGCTAAGGAGTTTTTAACTTTGCCTTGGCCAGCTGCTGACCCAAAGAAGACTTTACTCCTGGGACTTTAATTGTTTTTTGGCCAGAGGTCTGCAGATCTTTACCAGCCCACCCACAAAAACTACACATGCCAACTCTTTCTCCGCCCTATAGTAACTAAAAGCACAGCACTTCTTCCTCAACTGCAAACCTTTGCAATTCTTACTCCTCAAAATATTGATCTTGTTTACATGATTGTGGCTCAAACTCAGTGACTGAAATGAATATTGTGGAGCATGAAACATGGTCAACATCATACCGCTTTCCAACCAGAGTCAAGGAAACCACACAGAAATGCCCTGAAAATTCTGAAGATTTAATTTGTAATTCTAACCTTGTAATTTTACGATATTCAGAACTGACTGTGAATTCTTCAATCTACAAAAACAACCAGGAACCTCCTTTGTCAAACACAACTCATTCGACAGTCATGATGACTCAGACTGGAAGTGAAAAAACAAGGAGCTGTCCATCAGACATGAACACACATGAGGCTGCCTTGTACTAAATCAGTCCTTTGGTTCATCAAAGTCAGAACTGTTTACGCAGTCTTGTAGGAGTTCTCCAGGGTCTCAGGTACAGGTTTTTCACATCACCTGCTGCTTGGTCCTCTTCAACTAGAGATACCAGGGATTGGATCCTGGACCTCCTGTATGTCAAGCAGACACTCTGGTGAACCTGACCAAAAAATATAATGTGCCAAAAGGACTCATAATACAAACTTTGGGATATTGTTGTATTGATATAACACTATCAGATTGGTGGTGTGGGAGGAAACAGCTACTTCAACAGCCAAACTTTGTGGGAGTCCAGGAACCTGCCAGCTCATCTGCCATTTTCAAGCTGTGAAGAAGGCCCAGATGCTAGTAGCAGAGAGAAGAATAAGCAGAAGAAGAAGAGGAGGAAGAGGATGAGGAGTTTGGATTTATATCCCCCTTTCTCTCCTGTAGGAGGCCCTTTCCACACAGGCCATTTACAGCGCCCAAGGGACGGCAAAAACGCCGTCCCTAGGGAGCTGTTCACATGGGGGGGGGCGCAGCTGCATCGCAGCCGCACCGCCCTCGCTCCCCCCAGCGGTGCGAAGCCGCTGTTTCCAAACCTCACTCCCCGAGCGAGGTTTTCTGGAAACAGCGGCTTCCAGCCACTGCCGTGCGAACGGCAGCAGCTGGAAGGCGCCATCCCTCCCTTTCCTGATCGACGTACCTTCCCTGCGACCTTCCGGCGTGTCGCCCAGGCCTGGGAACACGCCCTCCCCTGCCCTGCGACTCCAGAGCTGTCGCGCAGGGCAGGGGGGCAATGTGCCAGAAGGTCGCAGGGAAGGTACAGTGCTGCGCCATCTTCCCAGCCCCTACCGGGGGGGTGTCTATGTTGTATACGCCGACGCACCCCCCAGTGTGGCCGTGCGGAAATGGCCGGAGTCTCAAAGGGGCTGACAAACTCCTTTCCCTTCCTCCTTCTCAACAAACACCCTGTGAGGTGGGTAGGGCTGAAAGAGCTCCAGAAAGCTGTGACTAGCCCAAGGTCACCCAGCTGGCGTGTGTGGGAGTACACAGGCTAATCTGAATTCCCCAGAAAAGCCTTCACAGCTCAAGCGGTAGAGCGGGAAATCAAACCCAGCTCCTCCAGATTAGAATGCACCTGCTCTTGACCACTACACCACTGTTGCTCCCTCCAGAGGAAACAATGCCAGCATGTTAAGCCCAGAGTTGGCTTCTTTTCTTTGCCCTCTTTCTTTCTCATTCCTGCTGCTTCCGTGTGTGTGTGTGTGTGTGTGTGTGTGTGTGTGTGTGTGTGTGTGTGTGTGTGTGTGTGTAATGACAAAAATAATGGTTCCAAATTGCCTAGGCCTCAAATACTGGGGAACAAAACCCAAAGTAGTAACAGTACTTACAAAAATCAGGATAATGAAAACAGTGCCCTACTTGAAATCTGAATCCAAAATCATTATGAAAATTGTTGAATAACACATCCCTAGACCAAAGGAAGAGGTTTTAGAGTTGGTGCCATACACCTCCAACAACCATCATTCATCATTAGTCATATGGCCACATTTGAAGTTTGAAGGGCAGGCCCCGTGGGTGGTATCAAGCTTTGCCTTCCAGAACCCTCAGCTAATCACTTTCAAATAGAGGACTGGAATTCTGAAAAGAAATAAAAAGGAAAGTTTTGACAATTTAACTGCTGGCCAACTGTCAGACTTGGGAGATTATTGGATTTTGGTAGGACAAGGGTTAGGAGGTCTTCTGGTTCGGCAGAGAATCTATTAGAAACTTTGGGTATTTTGAAGATATGTAGGTCTGAATGCTCTTCATGTCAAAAACAATTAAAAGGGGGAAATTCTATTTTCACTGCATTATAAAGGTTTGGGTACTAATCATGTCAAAACAGTTAAAAAACCTTTCTGTTCCATGTTATAATTCTGAATCGGTCAAACAAAAATATGCTTCATAACTATTATGGTTTATCTGGCCCAGCTCTTCAGTAATTTAGTACCTGTAATACCGAGATGGCTGAAAAAAATGAATACAAAAAATAACAAAACCACACATACCTAAAAACTCTGTTTCTTAGTTGTTTTTATCAAGCCTACTTTGTGGCCCCTTTCAAGCCTATAATCCTCTCATAATGGGCCCAGTGAATGTTGGGTGGCACCCTGACTCCAGGCATTGCTTTCTTTGAGAACAAGAAGACTAAGTTGTCCCAAATACCTCAATTATAAAAATAAAAGTATAGAGAGGGAAAGAAAGTTTGTAGGGTGTGAAATTTAGATGCCTTGTTTCTAGATCTGAAGACAGAGTGTCATCACAACTCCATGTAAAGGGTATTACAGTAATCCAGCCCCAAAGTCACAAAAGCAAGGCTTCATGTAGCTAGGCTGGCAGAAGTCAAAGCCTGATAAAATGCAGTGATCAGTTTCTCCCATTCAGCAGGATGCAACCAGTTTTTTCCACTGGTTGAAAAGGGAGGTAGAAGTTATCTCTGACCACCAAAAAGCATAGCTGAGACTTGTAAAGACAAAAGCCATGTTTGAAAAAACCTGTCAAACAAAAACTGTCTGAGGTAGAGCAAAGGAATTGTCTGAGACTGAGCAAAAATGTTGACTGGATCCAAACCATGCTGTTTTGTAACAACCACATTGGGTTTATACTGCAAGACTGAATGTTATAAATTAAGAAAAAAATTAAATGTATGTGTGATATAATGATAAAGGATTTTTTTACCTTCTGCATCTGTGTTATTTGGATATGTTTTACTGGCATGTTTTCAGCTACCAACCATCAGTAAATCAGATGATATCATGAGGCAAGAATTGATATTTTACCGCTTTTCATTTTCCTATTAAAATATTTTTCTTGTTCTAGTTCAGTTGTTTTGTTTGGCATGCGCTGGTCAGCTTCGATGACTGTAAACTCCCCTGAAGACTGGGTCTAATAATAAGCAGCAGTTGGGCTGTGTTGAAAATCTAGAAATTGACTGCAACACAGCTGGTTCTCTTTTTTTTGTACCTTCTGAAACAAATATACATTTGCATGGGCTGTGGTTTCATTGCCCAGACCTAGCAGCGATGTGGAATTTAAGGGTCAAAGAACAGAATTTCAGGGTTGTGGAGAGAGTTAGTAAACAGGGGTCTAAGTCCATGTTAGGGCAAAAGTGAATACATACAGTTTTATCACAATGTTGTTAGTAGTTTACTATTTCTAATGGTGCCATGAACATTGGCAGTTGCCCTATTGCATGGATTGGACAGAGCTTAAAACTTCTAGTTGATGCTTCAGTTTGTATTGGAAGGAGCCAATATAGTGGCATTGGTGTGCATATGAATGCAGGTAGATGACTGGCAATGTGTGAGTTGCCTGATGAAATGAGAAAGAAATGGTTGCAATTTGGTAGGATGGGATTGTGTTGATTGCCTAACGGAGTGTGTCTGTGTGTGCGTGTGTGTGCAGGAGGGGGGTTGGTTCTGTAACCGTAAACTGAGAACAGTAGGTTTTGGCACATATCGACAGAGTGAGACAAAATAGGAGGCTGAATTCTTGGTTGAAACAAAAGACATTAGTCAGCAGAACATTTTAAAGGCACATAGGAAACAAGATGCTGAAGAAATTTTGAGCTCCTATATTGTGATTACATCTGTTTTTTCTGTGCTTCTCTTTACTGAACCTTCGTCACATTTTAGCCAAAGCTCGCCCTCCAGCCTCCCAGGCCCTACACTTGCTGATGGTAATCACATTACATGCTTCATGGTATAAACTGATCAGCAAGGAATTTAGAGAAGAAATCACTTTGCTTTCTCTGTGTGCACAATACATGAAAGTGATTTTCTACTTTTCAGAAAGTTCTTAGGTTGGTTGCTGTTGGAGACAGATAGCCAAATGACTTGTTCACAAGTTCGTGGCATAGGTTATCAGTGATAAAATGCTCTCGTTTCTAATGATTTAATCTTCAGTCAAGTAAATGGTTGCATGTAGATGAATGTTTTGCTCTATCCTGAGGGTTTTTTTAAGCATCATCCTCCAGTTATCAACTCCCTAGACTTTCCCTTGTTTTATTCCAAACTTTCTGAAACCTGCCTTGCTATGCTGTTACCTGAAATATCAGATTCCAATATCACAGTCCAAGTGGGTTTTCTTGCCATATGGATAGGGTTTGTACATTGGTGCCATTTTACTGTTCCCCTCAGACTTCCCCTTTTTCTTGGTGCTCCAGCAGAGGGCTTTGTACCAGCTTTTGTGAACAAAACAAAACAGAAAAAATAGTTGCTGCAGCAATATAACACTACAGGGATATGGTAGCCACTATTTTTTTTAAAAAAAACTTGCAAAATACTTCCTGTGGTACAGGGGAATGGAATAGCAGCTGAAAAGGAAAGCACAAAGCAAAGTTCCATGCAGACGCTCAATTCTTGTAATGAGTCCCTCAGAGAATTGTCATTGTGTTGCTGCAGCCAGTGACAAGTATCTTACAAATGATGATCTTCAAAATGACAGCGTATGTATGTGTGATGTTATCTCCATGAATTTTTTATCCTTGGGGTTGGAAGGTCAATCAAGGTTTTCCATCAGAAGAGGAAAACATTTCCAGATATTAATAACATAAGAACAAGCCAGCTGGATCAGACCAGAGTCCATCTAGTCCAGCTCTCTGCTACTCGCAGTGGCCCACCAGGTGCCTTTGGGAGTTCACATGTAGGATGTGAAAGCAATGGCCTTCTGCGGCTGTTGCTCCCGAGCACCTGGACTGTTAAGGCATTTGCAATCTCAGATCAAAGAGGATCAAGATTGGTAGCCATAAATTGACTTCTCCTCCATAAATCTGTGCAAGCCCCTTTTAAAGCTATCCAGGTTAGCAGCCATCACCACCTCCTGTGGCAGCATATTCCAAACACCAATCACACGTTGCGTGAAGAAGTGTTTCCTTTTATTAGTTCTAATTCTTCCCCCCAGCATTTTCAATGAATGCCCCCTGGTTCTAGTATTGTGAGAAAGAGAGAAAAATTTCTCTCTGTCAACATTTTCTACCCCATGCATAATTTTATAGACTTCAATCATATCCCCCCTCAGACGTCTCCTCTCCAAACTAAAGAGTCCCAAACGCTGCAGCCTTTCCTCATAAGGAAGGTGCTCCAGTCCCTCAATCATCCTCGTTGCCCTTCTCTGCACTTTTTCTATCTCTTCAATATCCTTTTTGAGATGTGGTGACCAGAACTGAACACAGTACTCCAAGTGTGGTCGCACCACGGCTTTATATAAGGGCATGACAATCTTTGCAGTTTTATTATCAATTCCTTTCCTAATTATCCCCAGCATAGAGTTTGCCTTTTTCACAGCTGCCATACATTGAGTTGACATTCCCATGGAACTATCAACTAAGACGCCCAAATCCCTTTCCTGGTCTGTGACTGATAGCACTGACCCCTGTAGCGTGTATGTGAAGTTTGGATTTTTTGCCCCTATGTGCATCACTTTGCATTTTGCTACATTGAACTGCATTTGCCATTTCTTAGCCCACTCACCTAATTTATCAAGGTCCGCTTGGAGCTCCTCGCAATCCTTTGTGGTTCTTACCACCCTACATAATTTGGTATCATCTGCAAAACTTGGCCACCACGCTACCCACCCCTACTTCCAGGTCATTTATGAATAGGTTAAAGAGCACTGGTCCCAATATGGATCCTTGGGGGACACCACTCCCCACATCTCTCCATTGTGAGAATTTCCCATTTACACCCACTCTTTGCTTCCTGTTTCTCAACCAGTTTTTAATCCATAGGAGGACTTCCCCTCTTATTCCTTCATTGCTGAGTTTTCTCAATAGTCTCTGGTGAGGAACTTTGTCAAAAGCCTTTTGGAAATCCAAGTAGACAATGTCCACTCGTTCCCCCTTATCCACATGCCTATTTACATCCTCAAAGAACTCTAGTAAGTTTGTAAGACAGGATTTGCCTCTGCAAAAGCCATGCTGACTCTTTCTCAGCAGGTTTTGCTTTTGTACATGTTTTATAATTTTATCTTTAATGACAGATTCTACTAATTTACCAGGAACAGATGTCAAACTGACTGGCCTGTAATTTCCCGGGTCCCCCCTAGATCCTTTCTTAAAGATTGGTGTGACATTGGCCATCTTCCAGTCTTCAGGGATGGAGCCTGATTTCAAGGATAAGTTGCATATTAAAGTGAGAACATCAGCAATTTCATGCTTGAGCTCTTTAAGAACTCTTGGGTGAATGCAATCTGGGCCAGGGGATTTGGTAACATTTAGTTTATCAATGGCTGCCAGAACTTCTTCCTTGTCTACCACTATCTTCGTTAGTTCCTCGGATTCGCCTCCTAAGAAGCTTGGTTCAGGTGCAGGAATTTTCCTCACCTCCTCTTGGGTGAAGACAGATGCAAAGAATTCATTCAGCTTTTCTGCAATCTCCCTGTCATCTTTTATTCAGTCTCTTGCAGATTCCCTGCCTGAAAGTACTGACGGTGAACAACCTTCCTGCTGAAGAACAGAATCTTGTTGACTTCTTAACTCAACAATCCCCCTGACAACAAGTATTTGAAATACTACAGAGACCACTACTGGAACAATCCAATGTTGAACTTAGTCACCAGTCATAATATTTTCTTGATCAGCAAGTATCACTTAAAGCAAGTGTTCTGGTATGTTACTGACACATCTCTTTCTGACCTTGTCTCTGTAGCTGATGTGGGCAACCTGGACCTACTCAATGTCTTGTTTCTGATCTTTTCACATTTCTTCTTGGCAAACTTTGGCTGAAAATATATTTTCTGCATGTGAGGCAGTTGCTGGGAATTGTGAGAAACATATTTCCCCCTCTCCCACTATTTTTTATTTCATTTCCCTTTCCAAAAAAACCATATCCACCTTGGGTGCTGTGTGGTTTCCCGGGCTGTATGGCCGTGTTCTAGCAGCATTCTCTCCTGACGTTTCGCCTGCATCTGTGGCTGGCATCTTCAGAGGATCAAAGCCTTTGACGATACATATCCACCTTCCTTTCCTGCTCTCTTATTTCCTTCCCACCCACCAACTACAACCACTTTTCACTACCTTTATCTGCTCCCTGTCTTCATCTTTAGTTCCTTCCCCTCTTCTGACAGCTTGTCCGTGGGAAAACTCTGCAGGGTGCTGGCCACCAGATCAAGGCCAATTGCTCAATGGGGACCCCTCATGTTCCTCATTTTCCCTTGTATTCCCCCTCCACACTATTTCCTATTTTCCGCTTCTTGGCAGCCCATATCCTCCCCTTTCCCATTCACCTATCTACTAATCTTTTATTTGCCCATCCCCCAATCTTCTGCTATAATTATTATTTATTTACTTCATTTATACTTCATCTATCATCAAACTTGGGACTCAGTGCAGCTGACATAATTCACCTCTCCTCCATTTTATTTTCACAATAACACTGTGATGTAGGTTAAGCTAAGAGTGTGAGACTGGTGAGAACCTTGCCCACTTTTACTTGAATCCAACTCCAATGTTAGCTATTTCAAAATTCTATCTAGAATTATTTTAGTTCCTAGCATAAGTGATTTTCAGACTTGTATTTTTCCAGTCTCTAGAGCCAAACTGATCTACCTCCCAGTTCCAGGCATATTTCCCCCCCTCAATGGCTATGTGTATGTGTGAAACTACTATACCAAGTCATGTCATTTGTCCTTCTGACTCAGCATTTTAACCTCTGCCATGAAGTCTTTCCCAGTCTATGATACTGGAATACCCTTAATGGATATGCCAGGGTTTGAATCTAAGACTTTTTGCTTGTAAAATCTGCGTCCTGCCACAAAGCCATGTTCTTTCCTGAAGTACATGGTACCTAAAGTTATGCTAGTATTTACAGCTTTCCCTCTCAATTTATGGATTACTCTTGGTACATTCAGACTGAACTTTGGAAATAATTTATCAAGTCTCCAAAGAAAGAAATGGTCCCTTTTCTCACAGACTTTGGATTTACTCTGAATAGTTATGGCTAATGGATTTTATGGACACTTCATCACAGGCACAGCAGCTGGTTACTCTTTAACATACTGATATGCCAGTGGGAGGGAAAACTAACAGAATAAGATGCATTACTAACTTACTGCCCTGAAGCATATTGAAAGGCAGAGCATTTGTTCACTTCCCATGCATGCATTAGCACAGCTGCTGCAGAGTGAAGTCTATTCCATGAGTCACAGTTAGATCTGACTCTGGGGCAAGGTGCTAGTGGGTGAACAGCGGGAGGAAAAGGTGGGGCCATACATTACTGCCGCAGGTAATGATGTGCTTATATTCTCCAAGGGAGGAAAAAAAGTTCTTTCAGAGTGCTTAATAAGACCATTGCTCGCTGTGATGGCTGATGGTGTGTAGTAGCTGGTCAGATGGCAGGAAGCTGTGTACATGTGGATCCTGACCATGCCAATCCCGATACCAATTTTGTCAATGGCATAAAATCTTCAGAGAACAAACTTCCATAGTGCAGCAATTCTGTGCGAACTCCTTGATGACTGAAAAGCTTTTCGTACAAGGACCAATTATGATGTATGCCAAGTCTCAAGGCTTGTGCCAGCCATCATTAGAAATATGAAGTCCTGAGAAATGAACACACATTCTCTTCCTTGAAATCAGATATTCAGAATGAAGCAAATACGTACTCAACCACTTCTGCTATATTTACCATCTGACTGTAAGTTTCTAGAGGAATTAGGCAAACATTTGGTTTTAGCTTACTGCGGGAGGTTAGGCTGCAAGAGAGAAAGTTCTGCATCCACTCTGATCTATAAGTAGTCAAGTACATGTGTTTGTGAACATAGAACACGGCATGGTCAGGACAACACAGAAGTGACAGGCAGGACGATGTTCACATATTGTCACAACCCCAGACTTGCTCAAAAAAAGGAATTAGTACTTCAAAAGCAGAACTCTCATTTATTGATGACAAGCATAGGAAAACTGATGATAATATTGTTTGAACTGAATTCAAGGCAACAGGCAAAAGATTATATACCCCAGCAGACACACATCAGACCTCACCCTTTCCTTCTCCGAAGGTGAGAAGACATACACACTCATGCATTTTCAGAGGGAGAACGGAAGAGGGAATATGGTCACATGCATACACAAACACATTCCACAGATGGAGAGAATGACTAAGAAGAGGGAGTGAGAGACTAACAGGTTTCACTCCAACCTCCTGCAGATGTAAGTGATAACAGTATCTAGCACAAGCAAACTTTCCCAGGCCGTTTGAGAAGAAAGCTCACAATAGCTAGAAATATGGCAGGACCCAGCCTGAGGGCCATGACACGTACAGTGCCAATCTTCAAGTAGGACATGATCTCCTGATATTTTAATTGACCCTCCAGCTAATGAGATCAGTTCTCCTGGAGAAAATGGCTGCTTTGGAGGCTAAAGTCTTATGGCATTATGTTCGGCTGATGATCCTTCTATTCTCAAACCCTACCTTGCCCAGACTCCATCCCCAAATGTCTAGGCATTTCCCAACCCAGAGCTAGCAACCCCATCACCATGCTGGTCATTGCTGCCCCCCACTACTTTTGCACTTGATCAGCACAGGATGTCAATCCTTCTAGGCTTCCGAAACAAATTAGAATACTCTGCTTGGAGCTGTTCTGCCTGGGGCCACCCTGCAGTTGCTCCTTCAGCATGATCAAAGGATGTTTTACTTTGATCTGGCTGAAAGGGAGCCCCAGGGCTCTCATGAATTGGGCACACGGTGTGGAAACTTCCTGAAATTGAAGACATCCCATTGGGCAAATATAAAAAAAAATCTCCACATGACAACACTCATGTAAGCATGAAAAAGAAAATCCCCACATGACAACACCCATATAAGTATGACCCAGGAATTTGAATCTTGCAAAAATGATCACTCAGTTCAATGGATAATGGCAGACTGTGTAGGTAGAGATGCCCCTTGCAGGAATGTGCCAACCACATATGCAGCAGCAGAGGCGGAGTGAGGGAAAACTGCGCCCAGGGTGCGTGTGTGCCTTGCGCCCCTGCCGTGGCACTGCCCGCTCCACCCCCTCCACAGCCTGGCCATGCCTCCGCTGCGACTCTGCCCGGAGCGTTGCACCCCCTTTCCCATGGGCACGACGCCACTGTGCAGCAGTTCTTCAGACATAAGTTCTGAATCAAGCCAAAGAGCCCTGCATCCTGCATCTCCGAGCCAACTGACAGGTATAGCAGCAGCATTGCTTTTTGCAGCTTATAAGCAAAGAGACTTAGGCTGCACGTGGAAGGACCTGGGGTTCACACATTGCAGCTTTTGACATTTTCTCAAAAGCAGCCCCCTCATAACATTACAAGCTGCCTTGGAAAGTCTCCTGTCAAATTTCAAAAGCAATTTGCAGTGTGTGGGCATGATGGGACTTGGGGGTGGGAGGGTGGAAAGGTATGCTTTTCTTGAATCCTAGCCTAATTGGAAGAGGGAAAAAATAGGAAAAGGTTGACTTTTAAATTCGTAGAATGTCTTGATTAATGAATGACACATAGCACCAATTAAATATAGTACCTTGGCAGTTTTATTTGCATCATATTTCAAATTCTGCACTTTTAAAAAGAACATAAGAACTAGCCTGCTGGATCAGACCAGAGTCCCTCAAGTCCAGCACTCTGCTACTCGCAGTGGCCCACCAGGTGCCTTTGGGAGCTCACATGCAGGATGTGAAAGCAATGGCCTTCTGCGGCTGTTGCTCCTGAGCACATGATCTGCTAAGGCATTTGCAACTTCAGATCAAGGAGGATCGAGATTAGTAGCCATAGATTGACTTCTCCTCCATAAATCTGTCCAAGCCCCTTTTAAAGCTATCCAGGTTAGCAGCCATCACCACCTCCTGTGGCAGCATATTCCAAACACCAATCACATGTTGTGCGAAGAAGTGTTTCCTTTTATTAGTCCTAATTCTTCCCCCCAGCATTTTCAACGGATGCCCCCTGGTTCTAGTATTGTGAGAAAGAGAGAAAAAATTATCTCCGTCAACATTTTCTACCCCATGCATAATTTTATAGACTTTTTTAATGCTAAGCTTTTGTGGAATGGGGTGGGGGGAGGACTGGTGAAGTTCCAGTCAGCTGTAGACTGTACCAAAGAAGCTTACACTGGTCTAAGCCCTTTCCTTTATTATTATCTTTTAACATCTTGCAAGCAAAATCATTATTTCCTGAAAACGGTCAAAAGAAATAAAATATTTCTGACTTCAGAAATGTTTCCGTTCATACCACAAGGCTTTCTTTGAAGAATAGTATTCAACTTTAGCTTATCCTAGAGTACCAAACACAGAAATGAGACTTTAAGGTGGCCATACACTGGCTCCAATTCAAGCATTTTTTTTTGTTTTGCATCAAATGAGATTATAATGTAGAGGCTAATGCCTGGCCTCTACCAGACAAAATGTTCTTTCACAGGCCCTAAAATTTTAATTCCACCCCACCCCTGCCCTATATTTTTTCAGTTTGTGAACTGAATTCTGGCATCCCCCAAGATCTCCTGCAGTCTGTATCTACTGGATGAGTATAAGACACTTCAATCATTTGGATCCTGCTTGTCATTCTTGTGAAGGGTGGGAGATCAATTTCATGGTGCCATTGCTGAGCCCTCTTCCTGGATGTGTCTAAAGAAATACTTCTCAAACGTCTGCTAGCCAACTTGTTTCTGAATTAAAAATCAAAGGCCCAGTTTGTTCTTACCAACCCAAAGATGTATATTTAGAAGGCATAAGCATAATAATCACCCACTGTCAAGTGAGCCCACCCACTGCGTTTCTACATGAGTCACTGATCTGGAATGCATCCTGCCTAGACTTTAATTTCTTTGTGTTCAAGGCACTTTAACAGTCCTCTTCTAGTCTGAGAATTACTGCAGATCAAAATGGGAGTTCTAGGACTGGTTTTTTCCTCTTCCTTTTAAAACAAATAACAGACCCCAGTATGGACCAGGACAATATAGGGAGACAAGGGTAATTCAGCCTCCCCCCACCATTTCTCTAATCCAGTGGCCAGGCGCCATTTGAATAGGTCACGTGGTGGCCTTGTTCATTGTGCCCAGTCTCTGAACGCCATGAGGGAGGGGGCAGCCCACCGAATGCACTCCTACATGACCTACTCCAGTGGCACCCAGGGGCTGGGCAAGCTTGCTCTGGGTGCCATTTTAGGTAGCTCTAATCTAAAATAACCTCATGTGCCTGTTGAGCCCTGTTTGTCAAATGAGGCAAGTTGGACAATTGTGGAATTACTTCAGGTAAAGAAAAAGGGGACCTCAGTGGAGTGTAATGCTATAGGATACACTTTCTAAAGCATCCATTTTCTCTGGGTATACTGCTCTTTGGAGATCAATTGTTATTCTGGTATGTGACCAGGCACCACCTGAAGGTTGGCACATCTACAATTTGCACTGATGCCTTCCAGGAAACCATATTTCTGCAACAAGGAGGAAAAGCAACAACTTCCACTGAAATGTGCTGAGGTTCAGCTCTGCATAACATTGCATAGAAATGAATAATGGCATTGTTGTAGTAAGATTTTTGCATACTAGATACTGCATTCTATAAAGGATAAATTATTAAAGACCCCTCAGTGTCATTATAAAGGCACATTGAAAGCACTCCATAGTCAGCCCTCTAGGCTGTGCATAGCTATGCAACTCAATTCCTTCACTGAACAATGCTTCCAGAACAACTTTTTGTCATAGCTCAGATATTGAAAGGAAAGTGCATTCCACCCCATGAATATTTTAGCCAGCAACAATTAGCTTCCATGCTTATCAGAGACAGGGAGTGACCCTTCGGGCTACAAGCACTTTCTCAAAACAGGCTCAGAGAGGGAGTGGGTTAGATGGTCTGCTGAAATTCCTGATATGAAACCAGGCATTGTCTCACACATCTCAATATGTGGGCATGGATCTGTTTAAACTGAGGGACTCTGGCTAAGTTTCTCCAGACAGAAGTGGAGAATACTCTCTGGAAGTATCAGCCAAAACATCCAAAAGACTTAATGCTAGAGCACAGATAAAGGAAAACCAGAATACTTAATGAATCCTAGAATAATTGTCAGGTTTGGAGGTTTCTGTAATGAGAATTTGACTTCAAAATGTGCCCTGCTTCCTTTACAAAATGCATCAGCCCAATATTGAGAAAGATCCAGCATAATCTACTGCCAAGAATGCATTCCAGAATAGATCATAGCTGTGGAATGGAGACTGGGGAGACTTTCCCTTTCCAAATACACATTTGCACTTGAGAGATAAATTGTTGGCAGCTGGAATTCACCTTCATGAGACAAAACCTGATAGGAAGCATTGTGGGCAGGTTAAGTGAAGCCTCCCTTCCCTGTTGCTCCTGCTCTCAACCTCCAGTTTAAATGGTTTTATTGAAGAAAATAAAAATATTCCCCATCGCTGTTGTGGGGCTAGTACACATCTTACAACAAAATGCAGTTACCGTATATATTCATGTATAAGTTGAGTTTTTCAGTATTTAATTTTTTTTAGGGTTTTTACTTTGTCGGCCTCCAGGGAGTTTTTAGGCTAGCAGCACCAAAATTTCAGGATATCATCAGGTATCACTCCAAGTTTGGTAAAGTTTGGTTCAGGGGGTCCAAAGTTATGAACCCCCAAAGATGGTGCCCCCATCCCGCATTGTTTCCAATGGGAGCTAATAGGAGATGGGGGCTACATTTTGAGGGTCCATAACTTTGGACCCCTTGAACCAAATTTCACTAAACCTGGGTGGTATCATCAGGATAATCTCCTTCTGATACCAGCCAGGTTTGGTGATGTTTGGTTTAGGGGGTCCAACGTTATGGATCCCCAAAGGGGTTGCCCCCATGCCCCATTGTTTCCAATGGGAGCTAATAGTAGATGGGTCTACATTTTGAGGGTCCATAACTTTGGACCCCCTGAACCCAAACTTCACCAAACCTTCATCAGGAGGGTCTCCTGAAGATACTCTGAAATGTTGGTACTGCTAACATAAACATTCCTCCCCTGACCACAAATCCATTTTTGAAGGATTTTAACTCTTGTGTTTTAGCTTGGTTGCTGGTTGAGCTAAGGTTTTTTGTGCTTTTAAAGTTATTGTTGAGACCATATTGTTTTTGTTGACCCTCTTTTCCACTTACAGAGCTAGTTTACTGTTTTTCTTTGAAATAAACATTCAAAAACATTTAACCTACTGAAGCCTCAATTAATGTAATTTTATTGTTATCTATTTTTATTTTTGAAATTTACCAGTAGCTGCTACATTTCCCACCGTCGACTTATACATGAGTCAATAAGTTTTCCCAGTTTTTTGTGGTAAAATTAGGTGCCTCGACTTATATGCGGGTTGAGTTATACAGGAGTATATACAGTAGGTTATTGTTGGAGCTTGGAGCTGTTGTAATCTATAATATCCAAAGCTTGCTTCTCATCTATGATAGTAGTGGCTGGAGACCTCAGATTAAACTGATCTCCAGGTGATGAAGTTTATCTGGAGAAAATGGTCACTTTGAAAGGTGAACTGTATGGCTTATATCCTACTGAAGCCAGTATGGTGTAGGGGTTAAGAGGGGTGGACTCTAATCTGGAGAACTAAGAACATAAGAACATAAGAAAGAGCCTGCTGGATCAGACCAGAGTCCATCTAGTCCAGCACTCTGCTACTCGCAGTGGCCCACCAGGTCCCTTTGGGAGCTCACATGCAGGATGTGAAAGCAATGGCCTTCTGCTGCTGCTGCTCCTGAGCACATGATCTGCTAAGGCATTTGCAATCTCAGATCAAGGAGGATCAAGATTAGTAGCCATAGATGGACTTCTCCTCCATAAATCTGTGCAAGCCCCCTTTTAAAGCTATCCAGGTTAGTGGCCATCACCACCTCCTGTGGCAGCATATTCCAAACACCAATCACCCGTTGCGTGAAGAAATGTTTCCTTTTTAGTCCCAATTCTTCCCCCCAGTATTTTCAATGAATGCCTCCTGATTTTAGTATTGTGAGAAAGAGAGAAAAATTCCTCTCTGTCAACATTTTCTACCCCATACATAATTTTTTAGACTTCAATCATATCCCGCCTTAGACGTCTCCTCTCCAAACTAAAGAGTTCCAAACTCTGCAGACTCTCCTCATAGGGAAGGTGCTCCAGTCCCTCAATTATCCTCGTTGCCCTTCTCTGCACTTTTTCCATCTCTTTGATATCCTTTTTGAGATGTTGCAACCAGAACTGTACACAGTACTCCAAGTGTGGTCGCACCACTGCCTTATATAAGGGCATGACAATCTTTGCAGTTTTTTAATCAATTCCTTCCCTAATTATCCCCTGCATAGAGTTTGCCTTTTTCACAGCCGCCATGCATTGAATTGACATTCCCATGGAACTATCAACTAAGACGCCAAAATCCCTTTCCTGGTCTGTGACTGATAGCACTGACCTCTGTAGAGTGTATGTGAACTTTGGATTTTTTTTCCCCATGTGCATCACTTTACATTTTGCTACATTGAACTGCATTTGCCATATCTTAGTCCACTCACCTAATTTATAACGGTCTGCTTGGAGCTCTTCGCAATCCTTTGTGGTTCTCACCACTCTACATAATTTGTTATCACCCACAAATTTGGACACCGTGCTACTCACCCCTACTTCCAGGTCATTTATGAATAGGTTAAAGAGCACTGGTCCAAAAACGGATTCTTGGGGGACACCACTCCCTACGTGTCTCCATTATGAGAACTTCCCATATGCACCCACCCCTTGCTTCCTGTTTCTCAGCCAGTTTTTAATCCATAGGAGGACTTCCCTTTTTATTCCCTGATTGTTGAATTTTCTCAATAGACTCTGGTGAGGAACTTTGTCAAAAGCCTTTTGGAAATCCAAGTAGACAATGTCCCCCTTATTCACATGCCTGTTTACGCCCTCAAGGAACTCTAGTAAGTTTGTAAGGCAGGACTGACTCTTGTAAGGCTATGCCGACTCTTCCTCAGCAGGTCTTGCTTTTCTACATGCTTTATAATTTTATCTTTAATGATAGATTCTACTAATTTACCGGGAACAGATGTCAATGTGGCTGACCTGTAGTTTCCTGGATCCCCCCCCCCCCCAAGACAGTTTCTTAAAGATTGGTGTGACATTGCCATCTTCCAGTCTTCAGGGACAGTGGCTGATTTCAGGGATAAGTTGCATATTAAAGTGAGAAGATCAGCAATTTCATGCTTGAGCTCCTTAAAAACTGTTGGGTGAATGCAATCTGGGCCAGGGGATTTGGTAGCATTTAGTTTATTAATGGCTGGCAGAACTTCTTCCTTGTCTACCACTATTTTTGCTAGTTCCTTGGATTTGCCTCATAAGAAGCTTGGTTCAGGTGCAGGAATTTTCCTTACCTCCTCTTGGGTGAAGACAGATGCAAAGAATTCGTTCAGCTTCTCTGCAATCTTCCTGTCATCTTTTAGCACACCTTTTGTTCCTTTATCATCTAATAGGCCTACTGCTTCCCTAGCTGGCTTCCTACTTTTGATGTACTCGAAGAACTGTTTGTTGCTGGTCGATGTTCGCAGTCATGCATTCCTCATAACCCTTTTTTGCCTCCCTTACAGCTAACTTGCTTCTCTTTTGCCACCATTTGTGTTCCTTCTTGTATTCTTCATCAGTCGAGTTGGACTTCCATTTTCTAACAGACATCTTCTTTTTTCTGATAGTTTCGTCAATCGTTGTTAACCATGGTGGCTTTCTTTTGGACTGGGTGCTGCCTTTCCTAACCTGTGGAACACATTCCAGCTGAGCTTTTATTACTGTGTTTTTAAATAACCTCCAAGTATCTTGGACAGTTTTGACTTTCTTGATTTTCCCTTTCAGCTTCCTGCGCAATATCCCCCTCATCTTTGAGAAATTTCCCCTTCTGAAGGCGAATGTCACTACATTAGTAGTTGTCACTTGCTCACATGCAGAAATACTGAATCTGACGGCATTGTGGTCGCTGTTCCCTATCAGCTCAACAACACTGACTTCCTGTACCAGGTCCTGGGTCCCACATAGAATTAGATCTCCTCTGGTTGGTTCCACAACCATCTGCTCTAAGCCACAGTCATTTAGTATATCCAGGAATGCTCTCTCCTTACTATGGCCTGAACATGCATTTTTCCAGTTTATATGGGGATAGTTAAAATCACCCATTACCACTACGTTTTTGCTTTTTTTGGCCTCTCTAATTTCTTTTTCCATCTCAGAATCCTCCTGTGTGCTTTGGTCAGGGGGTCAATAATATATTCCTAATATTAGACTATCCTTCACACGTGATATTGATATCCTCAGTGCTTCTGTAAGGGAATCAGCTCCCCTTGCATTGTCTATGTCAGTGGTGGCAAACCTTTGGCACTCCAGATGTTATGGACTACAATTCCCATCCATGCTGGCAGGGGCTGATGGGAATTGTAGTCCATAACATCTGGAGTGCCAAAGGTTCACCACCATGGGTCTATGTTATGTGACACTATGCTCTCTTTGACATAGAGGGCAACACCACCCCTGATACGCCCTGTCCTATCCTTCCTGTAGAGCCTGTAACCTGGGATAACAGCAACCCACTGGTTCTCCTCATTCCACCATGTCTCTGTGATGCCCACTATATCAATGTCCTCCTTCAAAACCTTGTACTCCAGCTCCCCCATTTTAGCTTGAAGCCTTCTACTATTAGCACAGAGACACCTGTATATCCTGTCTCTGTCCCTAACCTGGGATTTGTGTGCTTTGCTCTCTGGCCCTTTGTAGACACTATCACTTATCACATGAGTGATAGAATCAAACCGGGTTTGATTCCTCACTCTTCCATATCAGTAGTGGATTCTTATCTGGTGAACTGGGTTTACTTTTCTCACTCCTCCACAAAAAGCCTGCTGAGTGACCTTGGGCTAGTCACAGTTTTCTCAGAACTCTCACATCCCCACCTAACCTCACAAGCTGCCTGTTGTGGGGATGGAAAGGGAAGGTGATTGTAAGCTGCTTTGAAATTCCTTACAGGAGAGAAATGCAGGGTATAAAAACCAACTCTTCTTTTTCAGCGTATAAATATTCCAACAAAAAATTATAAATGTCGTGTGTATATTCTCAGAATTCCTGCAACTCCATATCCATTTCTGCCTTTTCCAATACAGAAGGAACTTAGAAACCAGTTTTTTTTGGAAACTTTATGAACTTTACTTTATGAACTTTACTTTGTGAACAAAATACTGGGGCATATTTTGAGACTGTTTCCCAAAGCAACACTTACTTTGGTTCAATTCATACCTGGAGCTTGTGGTTACAATTTGAACAAAGAATCTACATTGGCTAGAAGGCAATTTTAAAGTGACTCTTTTTGCACACAACATTAACATTTCCTATTTCAAGTTACAATGTGGTAGATTGAATGCATACAGAAGGAGTATTAGATCACCTTTACTGACCCACTTTTGCCCATGAAAATCAAAGTCTATTTAGATATAAGCCTAGACCTTATAGGAGCTTTCTGGGAGAACATTGTGCATGCTTTTGAATTTTCTAGAACTCTTTGTCAGGGTTCTTTTAAAAAAAAAGTTTCAGGCCCCTGTTTTTCACTTTTTAATTTCAAACATATTTTCCCCCTTTTTCCCAGAAGACTAAAGTTACAGTTTGAAACCAGCTTCATTCAGGGTACAGATGAGAAGTGTTAAGATCAGAGCTGAAATATCCCCTTCCCCTCCTGATTTCCAGCCTGATGAAGAGTCATAGAAAAGTTGAAACCTTGCACAGTGAATTGTATTATTTTTATTGTCTTAATATAACTCATTGTTCCGAATCTGGCTTTTCCCACCTTTGGGCCATTGTGGCCACCTATGATTTCTGATTCTAGACGGCACCCTTATTTAATTTTTAGGGGGAGGGGATGACATTCCAGAGGGTTTATTCATCATAATCCACCACAGTCAAAACAAAGAGGGCTGCAGCACCTTAAAGATTAGAAGATTTGCGCTCACATAAGCTTTTGTGAGTCAAAGCCCACATCATCAGAAGAATGGATTGTTAGTTTCAATTGGCTGAAATAAATGTGTAAGAGGAGGAGGAGGAGTTGACTAATGTTATTACAAAGTAAGGCCATCAACTTAAGAGAAAAGTATATAGTGAAAGAAAGCCTTGAAAGATGCCTGAAGAAAACTACTTCCTGATATTCAGAGCTCAGCAAGCTATCTTCAGCCCTAAGGCATATTACTGTTTTTCTTTGTTATGTAGGACAGACTGATCAGAGACCAAGCCTGAAGCAATGGGTGAGGCTGAAAGAAAGCCTTCCCAAGGCCACCCAATCAGTTTTATCTGAACAAGGATTTGAACACAGTCTTTCCTTTTCATTTACAGTTTTTAGTTGCTTCATATTGCTGGCTCTGAATTTAATATTTACCCCCCCCCCCCATGTACTTCATGCCACATGAGCAAATTCCAGCCATTTTTATTAACTTTTTCTAATACCTTCCTTCTCCACTGACTGGGTTTAGGAATCAGGCATGT
Organism: Sphaerodactylus townsendi; assembly: GCF_021028975.2. NCBI lineage: Eukaryota > Metazoa > Chordata > Lepidosauria > Squamata > Sphaerodactylidae > Sphaerodactylus > Sphaerodactylus townsendi. Next base: position 46,288,528 of record NC_059428.1, on the reverse strand, counting down.
TCATGAACTAGTTTTCTTGAAGGCACATCAGCTGAATTGGGCTGAGGGTGATTTGTCCAAGGTAATTCATTGACTTTGCAGTTGAATATCTCCCTATAGCAATCACAGTACCATTTGTTCATAAATACTTACTTACAAAAAACTATGAGTGTGGCTGACTGGAATGAAAGGAGAAAGAGAAAGGGCCTGCTAAATCTCACTTAGGAATATTTTAATTTGACCACATCTGAATATATCACTGAAGCGGCTGTTTCCAAACTCTGTACTGGAGCACACTTGTGAAACATGAGAGGCTCTGAGTATTTTTGCTATGTGGTCACCTTTTTATAAGGGCAATTCTGCTTTGTCTCACTACTAACTGAATCAGACCCACTGCAGAGGGGCAATAGAATCAGCACTCCTCAGCACCTGGTCTGTCTCTACCTGAATCCTAGCTTTGAGTATGCTCCTTTTATCTGTTCACGTCAGGTATGAGATGCATCTGTGCCTCTAGGAACTAGTCTGCTTTTTCAGATAACAGGAGTTTGAAAAATAAGGTCACTTGAGGTCCTCTGTTTCGCTAGCGTATCTGCTTGTGGCATGTTGTGATCTACAGTGTGCTTTGACAATCATGTATCATAACATGGGGCATGCCAACTTAATCCTAGGCTTCCTTCTAATGTGGAAATTCATGGTTATAAAATGTTGGGGTGTAATACCACATTTAATTGATTTGTCACTTTGTCGCTTTATCCCACTTTTCTCTCCAAAGGGGACCCAAAACAGCTTACATGGTTCTCCTCTCTTCCACTTTATCCTCACAACAAGCCTGTGAGGTAGGTTAGGCAGCATCTGAGGCAAACTGGGAATTCACATCTGGGTCTCCCAGATCTTATACTCTAACCACTATTCTGTGGTTTCTTCCTATAAAACAGAAATAAATATCCTATTTTGTTTCTCATTTTTTGCCATCCTATAAACAGTAATGCAGATTAATATTCCTTAATGATCTAGTTCAAACACATTTTTGGAATGCAATTTGTGCATATGTCCCCACAAACTTACACAGGACTTTGCAAATGTGTTGAAGAAACCTAAAAGAGATGTTCTTCAATAAACCAGATCCATCCTTTCTCAATTTAATTTCGTAATCACTGTTGGGTACCTGAAAACCATTTATTTGCGAAACTTTTAAGAATGAAACAGACAAACATTCATATTAAAAGTGTTGAATTTGTTTAAAATGCATCTTTACAAATCCGGTAGCCAAATCATTGTTCTTGGGGCTTGATATGTCACTCTTGCATTGAGCTGCTTCTGTAGGTACTTCAGCCTATTATAAAACTGTTCTCTACCCTTTACTGGTTCCACATACCACTGCTACCTTAGTAGAGGCTGGAGAATTTTTGCTCAGCTCAGCCAGCAAACTGATTTATTTGTATTAACACAAGCCATATTTAGCAATGTATCTATGGTACAAAAGGCATGTACTTTCATCTCAGTTAGACACTCAACCCTCACTCCCATTTAGCTGAATCTCAAAAGCCCTCTGGAATTTGTTTTGCATGCCCAAATAAGGTAAACCAAAAATTTCAAAAATGCAAACCTAGTCTGAAATTGCTCTTGCCTGCACCTCTGAAGAATTATTTTTAGCTTTTAAAAATGTTTTGTTATATGTCTCAGGATACTACCTGGATCTGATTTTACTATTTATCTGCAGTCCAAAAACAAAACAAAACACAAAAAAACTTTTTTGCGTGTGAGTTTAAAATAAGCATGCAGCTAAGAATCATAAGAATAGTGATAAATAATGCTAATAAAATCCTTACAGTAGGATGGCCTGTTAAAGATCACAGAGTTTCAAAATGGATGTCTGTTCCTCTCTACAACAGGAAAAATTTTGAGATGTGTCCAGCTCAAGGCTGCAGTCATTTTCTAACTTAGGACTGGGAAAGAAGATTCCCAGCTGAATAGTTTTGTAATAATGACTGAATGCAGACCTCTGTCATTCTGTAGGTAGGGTAAATCAACACAGGTCTGATGAGACCAGTAAAATGCTACAAAATGCTAGAAGACTCACATCTTTAAACATTGATTGTCTCAATTTATGTTCTTCTGTTACTTGCTGCTTCTTGTTTCCAGTGTCCAGCCCACTGGATACTTTTCTGTTTATCTATCTCATTTTTACACTGTCCTTCCTCCAAGTAGTTCAAGATAGTGTACACATCATCCTGATTTGATCTTCTCAACAGCCTTGTAAGCTGGCTTTGGCTGTAGAAAGTACAATCAAGCAAAAGTTGATGGACTCTTAAGACATTGGCAGCATTTATTATTTATTAAGTATTTACTTATTAGTGCTTAAGGTATAGTTGGACTTTTATTTTGTAATATGAGTTTACGGTTGCCAACTGGTCTGAAGGGAAAAAAACCCTGTCCCTTACTTTTAGTAGAGGTTTTATGTATGGACTTAGGCAGCTGAAGATTTTCAGGGCATGGAGATAAATAACATCTCATAGTGAATAACATCATATTAAGCTTCTGTTAAAGTGCCAGGACATTTTTGCTTCAGGCTTTTGGCAGTCCTGCATGGGATTTATACCTACATGGAGATTTGCAATTGGATCTTTTCAGTATTTGTGTGAAACTTTAACCACTGTTCATCACTTACTCTGTCTTTTTTCCAGTTCTGATCTAGAACCAGAAATAAGGTTAAAAATGGCTGGCTCAATGCTGCTGGAAAAAAGCTGTGGGCAACCACTGTTTTGACCTTTTAAAGTACATTCAGCTTTCCCTATACTGGATAAATTTACCTGCTGCTATCGTGAGAAGTTTAAGCCTCAAAGAACTTAGAACACTGGTAAGTAGCAGAGGTAAACCCTTGAATCTTCAGTGGGACATGCAACTTTGAAAGCCATTATAAACAAATTTACTCAGAATCCTACTGAGGTCTATTCAGTGGGGCGTACTTACAGGAAAATGTTCTTAGGATTGCAATACTGGTGCATTTTGTTCCCTGTGGAGTGGTTTGATTAGTACAGGAAAAAAAAACCTCTTGTGTGAAGAGGCACTAAGAAAAATAACTGAAGATATCTGAATCAGTTCAGATTTAAAAATAGGAACAACAGAAGACATTATCCTACCATTAATGTTTACACCAAGGGTGGGGTTTTTTTCTTGTCTGCAATTTAAAATTCATACAACTCTAAATTCTATTAAAAATATTCCTCAGATATAGATTTTTGAATGGCACTCCTTCTTCTGTGTTGAGCCCATTTTTATGTTCCATGGACACCATTTCCTAGATGCTGTTTTTAAGAAGGATCGGTGTGTGTTGTAAATCTTTGACCTCAAGGCAGCACAATTTGATAAACAGCCCTTCTCTTTGTTAATGCAGTCCAGAATTCAGACTCTTGTTCTAGATGACATGAGCATTTGTTTAAATGCAGAGATAAAGAAAGAATAGAGTCTTCTGTGTCCCATGAGCTCTGTTGTTTCAAGTTTGAAATATATTACCTGATAAACTTTTGTTAGCCAGGATAACAAGTTCCTCTCAAGGCACAATTACTGCCTTTCAGAGACAAAGTTTTCTATGACATGCCTCCTCCTCCTCTAGTTGCTGAGATAACAGGGCCATCTATACAACTGGGATGAGCATTCATAATGTAACTTATCAAAATCTAATCACAACTTGTACATGCACTGTGGAAACAAAACTTATCTGAAAGTTGGATTTGCTGTAAGGAACTGAGTAAGCCATATCCCAATGTTATTTTAGCAGTATTGCAGTGAGCCAGGAAAGTGAAGACAACAACTGTGTGTAATGGGTAACATGTTAGACTAGGTCTTGGGAGGCAAAGATCAAATCTGTACTTGGCTTGTGGCCAGTCACTTTTCTCTAACCTTGCTCTCAGAAAGGAAAACCGTGCATGCTACCCCAAACTCATTGGAGACTCACTGTATCTTACAGTAAAGCATGGACCAGTCTGCAGATACTTAAATCTGCAGATTGGGACCACACTAACTAAAAACAGGCTGTTCGGCAAACTTCAGGAACTCCCCAGGTATGCAAAAAAAATCTGGAAACATTTTTAAAATGGTTTAAATCCCCTGACCCCAAATAGAATTGTTATCAGTGTATATGCAGACATTAAACCTATGCTCTCTGGTAATGCAAGGCCGTGGGCAGGGAGCTACACTGTGCCCATTGGTGGTAGCTGGGATGGTGGATTGGGCAGGAGCTGTTGCAAGCTTGTGGGTGGCAAAGGTGAATGCTCAGGAATGCTGCAGCAGGCTTGGAGGCAAGGACTGGGATTCTCTCCATTGAAGACAATGGTAGGGAGGTGGAAGTCATGGCAGACCCAGCAGCAGAGCCTCGGAGTTACTCTGAGCTTGCTGGCAGCAAAGGAGGCGGCAGTGGCAGTCAAAGGCAGGAGCAGTGGCAGCAATAGTATTTGCATGTGTGTGTGGGAGCTGCAGCATCAACAGAGAAGGTGTCTCACTATGAATATTATGGGTCTCCACTTTTGCATTCCAACCATAAAGCAGAGCATTTTATTGATGTCCCCTTCACACCTTGTCAGAATTTCAAATGTGCCTGCAGATTCAAAAAAGTTGGGGACCCCTGGCCAAAGTTTCAGCCTGAGATTTGTAGAATTTAACATAATGGAGAGAGGACAATTAACTGAGTGAAGGTAAGAAGTAATCCTCAAACTTGTGAGGCTACTAAGGAGTGGACAAGTGGACAAGCAAAGTGCCCTAGGCTGGCTCACTTAAAAGGAAACAAGGGTGCCCTGCTACATGGTCTTGAACTGTGGGAAGGCTTATTTAACTATGTCTGATGTTGTGGTCTACTGACGATTCCAGAACAGAGTCTGAAAGAAATAATGCGTATGAGAGGAGGAAGCATCCAAGTGGGAGTAAAGTGAGTAAAGATACTGAGTCCAGACATGCTCATATGAAAGCAGTGCTCTTATGGAGCTCTTTTGCAGCACACCTTTATTAAATTCAGTTTCTTAGACAGGTGTATGTGTCTTGAAAATATACACATAAAGACATGAAACTGTGCTAAGTCAGATCATTGGTCCAGTATTATCTATTCAGATGGTCAGGAGCTCTGCAGTTTCAGACTGAGGTATTTCACACTCCTCCTACCTGATCCTTTTAACTGGAGGTGCTGGTATGGTATGATTTTATTGTATTGGGTTTTATTGTTACTGGTTTCATTATTGTATATCTTGTTGTATTATGTTGTTTACTGAAACCTGCCTTGAAAGGTGGGGTGTTAATATTTTTTTAATAATAAATAAACTTGTGACTTTGCACATGCCAGCAGATGCTCTACCACTGAACCAAAGTCCTATGCTTTGTTATGTGCTGTCATTAATTGTGTATAGCCCTCGAGTCCAATGAGATACGGTGGGGTAGAAATGTCATCTCATCATAAAAAAGAGAATATAAAACGACTTTACACTTTTTCCCAAAATATTCAGCTCATGTGCCAAGTCTAGTTTCATTTTCAAATGTGAGGGTGACCTTTGTTCTCCCCAAACTGGCCAAATGTGAAAATAATTCCTGATTTGAACATGAATGGTTTGAATACAGAAGTAGAGCACCATATCAGGTATGTTCCCTATGCTTCAGTCTTTCTTGCTTTGATTTAATTCTGGACCGCAGCAAGCACAACACAGCTTTGGGGAATATTGACTTTGACCCTTTTTTGCTTTAAAATTTTTCCACATACACTCAGCCGTTTTGGCTTACTGAGCCCTATGGGTCATGTACACCTTAACTGGGTCACACAGAGGCTTGAACAAAATTGCTGTCATGTTACAGTTTCAGACAAAGAGATCCCTTGTTTAAGGAGAGTTCTTTGTGCTTTTTAAACCACAGCTGAGAATGTAATTTTCCAAGAGTATCCAAGCTAATCAGAAAATAATGCAGAAGATATGAACGGGCCTGTAGATTGTAACTAAAAGCATAACCAGATAACCTTCAAATATTCAAAGCTTTTACAAAAAAGAACATTGACACATTTTCTTGATAAGTCAGACTGAAAAATGGACTGGCTCATGGTCCCATGAACACATCAAACTGCACTGAGTCAGGCCATTCATCTATTAAAGTCAGTACTGTCTACTCTGAGTAGGAGCGACTCCCCAAGCTCCTAATAGAGGTATTTTACATTGCCTACTATCTACTACTAATAGAGGTCTTTTATATTGCCTACTGCATTGCCTACTACCTTTTAACTGGAGATGATCTCTCCCTGGAAACTAAAATTTCTACACTGAAACTATCATATTTTGGTCACATTATGGAAAAACAAGACTCGGTGGAAAATACAATAATGGTAGGAAAATTGGAAAACCCAACAGGAGATTGACTAAATCCCAACATGAGATTGACTAAATCAAGGAAGCCACAGCCCTTAGTATTCAAGATCTGAGCAGGCCTACTAATGATAAGATGTCTTGGAGGTTATTCATGCATAGGGTTGCCAGAAGGTGAAAGTGACTTGGCGTACTTAACTCCCACACAATTAGAAACTGAACCCAAGGCTTTTTGCTTGCAAAGCAAATGATCTACTACTGAGCCAGGTTCTCCCCAAAGCATTTTGTTTTGGGTTTGTCATAGGGTTAAGCCAAAATGTGGCAACTTTCAGTTTAATAGTCTTAGATGAATGGGAATATAAGACAATGTGTACAAGATGCATCATTCTCTCATATGGGTTCTTTAATGGCTCCTAAACCATTACTGGTATTTGCACACCAAGAACCCGTGAGAGATTGTGGGAGGGAAAACAATTTGGAAATCCCACACACTCAAAATATGCTCTTCCAAGGTTTTCAAAATTTTCAAGGACTTGAAACTTTTACTTCTAAAGAGGTCTAGGTGTCTCTTACTGGTCACTTGCTGTAACTGCAGGCATCTATGAGAAGAAAAGGCCTGCTGCCTACTTAGCAAAGCTGAGTTCAAATGTTAAAAACTCAACTGGTTTTTTGTTACTCTTCTTTTGTTCTGTTTCTGCCCTACTCCAGCTTTTTAAAAAATTTGAAACTGTAAACTGACCCCACTTTTCAGGATAAATGCTGAATAAAAGAGGTGTTCAGTGAGTGGTTCACATGGGTAAACAATTAACCCAACATTGTTACAAATCATAATAATGAATTACAATTAATTAATTCACTAAAAATGAATTCCATAGTTTAACATTAACAATACATTATTTTATATTTGTAATTTCACCCATTGATAGTTAAACTATCTTTTTGTTCATTTACTAAGGCTAATGCTTTAAAGATCATTAACCTAATAAGCGATAGTGTTCAGCTGCTAAATTGTCTAGTATAATATAATGTATTTATTAGATTTTTATCCCACTCTCCTGACACAGCAGGCTCAGAGTAACTTCCAATTTTGTTCAATAAAATGTGTATAATTAATTGTGACACCTAAAACTCAAGCAAGGGTGGAACAACTTAAACTTAAAACATTATTCATGTGTTACTTTATTTATTGGATTTGATATACCAACCCTCTCCTTTTGGGCTCAGGCAGCTCACAACATACATTTAAAACATAAAACTAGTTAAACATTACGACATTCCAATAATTTATTAAATTACAATAATTCATTAAGATGGTTAAAAAATATACTCAATCCTGTGAGGATTAACAACTAAATGCAGCAAGGTGGAGAGGGGAAGAGAAGGCCAGATGGTACCATAGCCACCTCAACCATACACCTGGTGGAACATCTCTTTGGGCCCTACAGGACTGCATAATATCCCAATGTTTCCTGGTCTCACTAGATAGAGTGTTTCTCCAGACTGGGGCCAGGATTCTAGTTGAGGTTAGTTGAACTTCTCTAGGGCCAGGGACCACCAGTAGATTACTGATCAAAGACCGAAGTGTTCTTTGGAGGACATGCCAGGTCAGACCTTCAAACACCCGTGCCACACAATCAAGTCAAGAACAGAAGAGGAGGGAAAGGAAGGCCAGCCCAGATGGATGATACCCTGTTGCTGCCCTCTACTATAGGTCTGGTGAAACATCTTGGTCTCAATTATACATACCCAGTATAATTAAATTCTGCAGGGCCCTGGTCTCATTGGACAGATTGTTCTACCAAGCCAGGGTCACAACCAAGAATGCTCTGGCTCTAGTCAGACAGCTGGACACTTTTTGGGCTAGGGATCACTAGTAGATTGTGGTTCTGCTTTTTGGGGGACATATTGAGAGAGATGGTCTCACAGGTACAATGGTCTCAGACACTTTAGGGCTTTAAATGTCAATAGTGGAACCTTGAACCTGAGCCAGTGCAGCTGATAAAGCACTGGTCAAATGTGAGCTGTTAATGGTGTCCTGGGAAGGACCTGTGTAGCTGCATTTTGTACCAGCTGGAGTTTCCAGATCAAGGGTAGCTCTGCACAGTGAGTTACAGTAATCCAGTTCAGAAGTGATTATTGCATTGATCACTGCAGCTAGGTCAGAGTGAGATAGGTAGGGTACCAGTTGCCTAATTTGGCACAGATGGAAAAATGTCAGTCTGGCAACATTTGTGACCCAGGCCTTCATAGAAAGGGAAGCAACCAGGATCAAACCCAGGCTCTTGACTGATGACTTAGGTGTCAATTGCTACCGCTCATGAATCATTCTGGCTCAGCCACAAGACAGCCATCTGTTGGATTTAATTTCAACAAGCTTTGCTTCATCTATTTTGCCATGCCCTCCAGACAGGTTACCATATTTTCTGGGGCAGCCCTTGGACAGCCACTAACCAACAGGTATGGCTGGGTGACATCAGTGTACTGGTGACAACCAAGCCAAAAATTCCAGACCAACTGGGATAGAAGGTGCATATAGATGTTAAATAGCACTGGAGAGAGATTGCTCCCTGAGGGACCCCACACATTAATGAATGGTGTGATGAGGTTCTCCCCCCTAATGCTACCCTCTGTACTCAACCCTGGAGAAAGGAGTTTAGCTACTGCTAGGCTGACCCTGGTATATACGATTATTTTGTAGCTCAGAACGTGTACCTGACATGCGTGACAAAGACCTGAGTTAGGGAGGGCAGAATAACTCATCCCACCAGATTTTGTGGTCCTTCACCTGTTTCAGACAAAGGACTGGGGGTGGGAGTGGTGATGCTAATCTGGGAGGCTTTCTCCTTCAGGTCAGTCCCTGTCCCAACAATCCCTGGAACTAATTGTGTGGGCCTGGTATTGGATGCTATAAAGAATTTGGCCATCCTGTTGACCAAGAACCACCAGCAGCCCTGTTCCATCTTCATCCAGTTGTCTCTGAAGATTGTCCATGAGAGTGAACAGAGCTATTCCTATTGCTTGACAAGGTCATAAGCTGCATTGAAATGGGTCCAATATCACTGATTTATCCAGGAATATCTGGAACTGTTCCATCATTTCTCTTTCAACTACCTTATCAAGAAATGACTACAGTGAAATTTGGGCAGTAGCTAAACTCCTGGATGGATCAAAAAGTAGGCAAAAGTAGTTAGGATCCAAGTTAGTAAATGTTGGCTGCAGTCCTAGGATCTCTTTCCTAGGAGTTAGTGCTGTTAAATGACATGAGACATCTGTGCGCACTTGTCAGGCCTCGCCATTCTCAGCCTGGCAAACAGCAAGTCCACATTAAGGCCACAGCTGGCCCGGCCATTATCATTGCTCGAGGCCGTGGCGTAGTAGTTAAGAGAAGGTGTACTCTAATCTGGAGGAACTGGGTTTGATTCCCCGCTCTGTTGCCTGAGCTGTGGAGGCTTATCTGGGGAATTCAGATTAGCCTGTGCACTCCAGCACATGCCAGCTGGGTGACCTTGGGCTAGTCACAGTTCTTCTGAACTCTTTCAGCCCCACCTACTCACAGGGTATTTGTTGTGAGTGGGGAAGGGAAAGGAATTTGTAAGCCCCTTTGAGTCTCCTATAGGAGAGAAAGAGGGGTTATAAATCCAACTCTTCTTCTTCTTTTTGTATGTAATTAGTCAATAGAACTTAACCGTCCACTCTTATATGCCTTTCTTCGAGGGAGTGAACCGCCTGTCCTTAAACAATGTCTCTGTTCACACCAGTCCTTGTTATGCTGATGTTATAGGAGTGCGAGGGTGGGTTTTTTGGGGATTTTGGGATAAGCCATGTTGTAATTTAGGTCAGAGACCCAAATTTCAGGAGTAACAGACCCTAACAACACCTGATCAGGATTGCCCCCTTTGTTGTATCAACACTTCAAAAGCACCCCTTGAGTATGAAGGGGATTAGGACTCTACCTGCATATGCTTGAAACTCAGAAAACTGCAACTCTTAGCTTGTCATCAAATTGTCAGATGTGGCCTATCAAGGACAAAAAAGCCACAAGCCTCATGATATCCAGTTGCACTTTCATCCTCCCCACTGGGCTGGATGCCAGTATCAACATAAAGGCTGAATGGTGCCCTTGTGCCAGTACCTGGGTTATAACTTCCTGTCCACTGTATGATTGTAGTTTAACACCAGCTCATAGTATCAATGGGGAACCAGCTCAGGTGATTGGTGGGATGGCATGGGGAGGGAAGCACAGCTGACTCTTGTCCCTTAAACAACAACCTTCTCTCCTGCCCCTTAGCCACAGTATATAAGCAATCTGGTCCCTTTAATCTCAGCAGAAAATCTTCAGGTTATCTGGTGAAATCAGTGAACCTTCAGAGTGCTTGAATGACGCTGGATTGTACCAAGTATATTAAAAAAAAATGTTCGGATAACTTGTAAAACTTTTTAAAAATAAGCCAATGGAATAATCACACAGTGAAGGCATTTTCTAACTCTTCAAATGCCCCCTTGAATATTACACAAGTAATTAAATATATGATTAAAATATATTACTGTCTAAGCGCTAAAATCCCACTCCATAATTTGAAAGATATTTAGTTGAAAGAGAGTATTGTTGGTTTCAGTGAAACTTTGACTCATAATTGTAGGATATCTCAGAAGAATTTGTGAAAGCCCCTTCTCTAGAGATCCTGGGTAACTAGATTCAGGATCTTCCATGGGAGCTAACAGGATTTGGTGAGAATGATTCAGCTATGACTTGGTGCAAAAAAGCTTCTTTGTGTCTTGTTATCCCAGTCCAACAAAAGGCACACCCTGTATATGATAATTTATGGTCAGGAACGGATTAGTGTCTGACATACGGCTCTGTTATAACAGCTTCCTTTCTTTCAGTTTTATTCGTAATGTACTCTTCAGACTTGTTTGTCAGCTCTCTGCTTTTTAAATGGCCAATTTCTGTTTTACAGTATTCTTACCTAATATTGAAACCATTCTGTTACATAATAGGTCTTCAAAAGAACAGATTAGGTTATTACAAGGCAAGATAAATCAGAGACAAATATCTAAGGCATAATTCACTGGGAACTTTTTTCCTTGGAAGATATAGGTGGGAAAGCAATAAGGAAGTGCCATTTGACCACTCAAAATGGCTATTCTGGACCACAGGACCAGTATGTACAAAAATCAAATGCGACGCAGGGGCCAGAGTATGTATATTTCTCAAAAGAAAACAGAAAAAAGAACAAGTGGAGGATCTCAAAATCCAGCAACTGAATAGAATGTTTAAAAGAAAAAATTATACAAATGTAGACAAAAATATGCTTTGGGTGTGTCCACTCATTCAGTTTTTCTGATGTTATGACCCATATCAATTTTAGAAAATTCATTGAATTTTGAGGATGCTTATGAATTTTGAGGATGCTTTTAAATTATCAGTCCATCTTTTGGAGACTAACCAATCGACAATGAAAATGGACCCTTACTGCAGCTAAAAGACTTGTATCACAACATTGGAGTAATAAATGCCCACCTCCAGTAAATCAATGGACTGAGGAGCTTAAAAGTTTATCAGTACTTGAACCCATGCCATACAGACAATTGCACATGGCCTTATTTCCAGATAATCTTTTGTAAAAACCTATGTGTAGATCTGACAACACTACAACAGCTGTACAAGACCACCTCTGTACCACTTCTATTCCGTTGGTTTGCACTGGAGAAGTGTTCAACCGACTGTGCCTTTTAAAAATTAGTAGGGTTGCTGTATTCTAAACATTATAGGTTTTTTTTAAAAGTCATTAAATTGAACCTTAGAGTGTGGTATTAAACTACTTCATTTTATCAAAGGCATTTTTTTGTCACATTCTAATTTTGAAATTTGAATTTGCTGCATTTGTGTAAAAAACATTTTATATAATGAACACAGCCATCCTAAATACATCAATTTTGTTTCAGCCTTCTTTTACATAACTTTTTTGGGCTGCTTCTCCTATGACATAATTGCAATATAACATAATTACTTCACAAGCCCTTTGGAAACAGGATGTGAACATGATATATACCTCTCCCATATCTCTATCCCATTCATTATCAAAACGACTTGGGAAGCTATCATGGAGAAGTGGCAACTGCAGCCAGCAAACTAGTAGAAGAGGATGGTGTGACAGGCCTTGCTCACCTTTGAGTGATGGGCCTCCTCCATCTAATGGATCCCTTCCAGCCTACTTTAAAAATCTTCCATCCCTACTACTGAGATGATTTTTTATGCAAGCCTGTCTAAATGTACTCCCCCCTCTGCAGTTGGCAGATTTCTTCAGGTCCCATTACAAGCAAGAACTTGTCAATGTTCGCCCAACCAAGTGGAAACAACTGCTCATATACTCTTGTATTGCACTTGCTATACAGAATTCAGGAGTCTTTACATTGAGCCCCATATTAATTTAAATCTTGCAACTTCTGATCAAGACAAGATGCACCTGCTTCTGAATGATCTCTGTTCTAAAAGAACTGTGGACTTAGCAAAGTTTTTGGAGACAATTTTATCAACAACCGCTCACTCCCGATGATCCTCCATTAATCTTTTTCTTTTGTTTGCTTGATTGTTGTTTTTATCTATGCCTAATGAAGGTTAGATATATATACATTTACTGAAATGCAATTTTTCATTTGTTGCCTGCTAGCAATGGCCCATGTTACAGGATGCCACAGAACAGGATGAGAAACAGGGAAGGAAATATAGAAAAAAGCTTATACAAATATATAACTCCCAATTAGGATTTTTGGAAATACCAGAGAATTACCATGATGTCTTATATCCTCCCATTCTAATAACCACAGTTGTGTTATTCTGTCAAAGGGAACATAGCCATTGTCATTTGGGGACAGGTTTTTTTGGGGATGTGTTTTATGAAGAATAGGCAGTGTCTTACCATCTATCGAAAGGCATACAGATTTTTTCCCACATTCCTTTGAATTTCTGCAGCTATTCCTGATGCTCAGAAACATCATTCTAGGATCACAAGATAGAATTTATGTAATTGTGAGGGTTGGTGAAGAGGCACAAGGGGATTCTTCCTTGCTTAAGCAGAGCTGTGCTTGAGGAAGAGCAAAGAGTAATGACAGCCCCTCCAATCCTCCTCCACAATGGTCCTGTGACCCCAGGAATCATCTTTCTGGTGGTGGTCACCGGAGGTAATAAAGAGGAATACAGGATACTGACACCTTTCCATCAGGGTGTGGCAAGATACTGTTCAATGTTACCACTATGACAATAAGGTTTCTTTAAAAAATCAATTACTTTAAACAATGAGTCTTAATAGAGGAGTCTTAGGTGGACTTAGTCTTGTGTAAGCCCATGAAGTAACTTTGCATAGGATTCAATGACCAAACACAACAGGGACTGAGAAGTCATACTGTCCTGGAAGCATTTGAATTTCTCTCAAAGGACCTGGTTCATAACTTGGAGGTGCTGCTTGATCCTGATTTCCAGCTGGAGGTTCAAATCTCCTCCTTGTCATGAAGTACATTTTACCAACTTCAGTTGACACGCCAGCTATGGATGTTCCTCAAAAAGTGTAGACATGGTGATCCACACTCTGATTGCAATAATCTCACCAAGATGTATTGTGCTCTGCTTGGCAATGCCTTTGAAAATGGTTTGGAAACTTAACATCATCCCAAATGTGGCAGCCAGGCTATGGCAGAGTACAGGGATCATGTTAGCCCAGTTCTGAATGATCTACACTTGCTGTCCATTTGTTGCTGGACACAATTCTGAGTGCTGGTTCTTATGTTTAAGCCCTGAATGATTTGGGGGCCAGGATACTTAAAGGACCTCTGCTCTCCTAAGGCCCAGCCTGCCAGCTGAAATATGCCATACAAGCTCATCAGAGGTGAGGTGGGTAGCAACTAGAAATAGTGCTTTTTCTGTAGTGGCACCTTATCTATGGAATGACCTCCCCCCTTGATGCTTGCCTGGAACCTATATTATTCTCTTATTCTCTTATTCTCAAAATGTCTCTGTTTACCCAGGATTTTAATTAAGGTGTTGACCTTTTAACACCATCCTTATATGTGTTTTAGTGGGCTCATTTTTAGCAGCTTGTTGTTCAGTGAGTTTATGTTGGAGCTGTATTTTTAGTGCTTGATTTTAATGAATAACTTCTAATGTTTTGTTTTCATTATGTGTTATATTGTAAGTCATCTTGGCAGGTTCCTCGAAGATGCAACATAATTTTTTTAAAAATAACAGGAATGTGCTGTAACTCAAACAAACCTATCTCAAATGGAAATAGTGAAAATAACATGCCAGTTTAATTAAATCAAATCCCCCTGATTTGCTCTTTTCAAAATACATGTTATTTTGAACCAGGACTGTTGCATTAGTTCAATACTTGTCCAATATGAAATATCACTCGTGAGTTTAAACAGACTCACAGCAGCCTAAACGGACTATTCCTGCATAGATGCACTTGAAATCACAGCCCAGATTTTGTTCTGTTTTTGAGGAGAGGAGGTTAATGAAAAGGGAACTCTTGTCTCTCAGGAATGATTGACCTTGTCTTCAATGGTCTGTAGCTGGAAAACTAAGCTCAAAGAACAGCAGCACTTCTCAATGCCTTCTGTACCTTAAGGGCAAAACATGGATAACCAGCACAGCTGGCAAACTTTTCAAGGGCCCCATCTGCTTTCTATCAAAAGCCATGAGAGAGTATTTTCCAACCTCAGCAAAAGGCTGTGATGTGGTTTATCTTAACAGGTAAGCACTCTGCCATGTGTCATTCATGTGGCTGTACTGAGAAATTTCCTCTCTGCCAAAAGATCTTTCTTTATGGTAAATTAATGAGCCCCAACACAAAGTACTATAACCGATTGGCTGCTCTGGCACAAAGCTGAACGTTAATTGCCTTTCGGGAGACTCAAGCGGACAATCCCCAGCTATGAAAAGTCAAAGGACTGTAGAGCTCTGTATTCTACTGTGACTTTATTCTTTGCAATATCTTGAAAGTTAGCAAAGTTCAAGAAAGCAAAACACATCAAACAATGTTACTTGTGTCTAGCCCACAGTAGCATCTGAATAGGCTTATTCAGTCTGATTGATGCTTAGGGATATGTTGGGACTGAAAAACCCTGTCCAGGTTCTGGCGGATGCCGCCTGAATATTTCCTCCCAGGTGGAACTTGGACATGCTGGACAAATGCATATTGTGAAGAGCCACAGCACACCTGCACTTCTTCAAGCTCATGCTCATCCCCATCTTCAGTAGGAAGTTGATTGGCAATTGAGCTGGAGCTTTTCCTTACTGACATCCTGACTGTCGAATGTCACTGCCAGAAATGCTTGCACAGCACCATTCCATTTTTTTGGCAGCTAGTTTTATTCATCCAAGCATTTGATTGCTATTTTTGTTCTGCTTCTTTGTACTAGCTTACTTACTAAACTGGTTTTTGTGTACATTTGTATGAGGCATGCAAGTTGCCTTTAATTTTTGTTTAAAATATTTCAAACACATTTGGCAGCAACAGTAAATTTCCTGTTTGGAATTTTTTTTTTCATATAGCAAGTTAAATATCAGTAAAGTGCTTTCAGGTGCAGGTTTGATTGCTAGGAAGCTCTTAGAAGGAAAGATTCCTAAATAGGCCATTCATCTACCTTATGGCCTACCGGTATGCAAGTGTGGCCATTCAGGGCATTTGATACAATCGGAAACTGCATGATTCTCTTTTACACCAAATTCGGCTCCCTTAGAGCAACAATGACTACTGAGAGGGAAGGAAGAGGGGTCAGAGAGCAGGTCCAGGTTCAAAGAGAAGAACATCCCATTCAAGGGATAATGTTATGCACAAAGTGAATTAGTGCCCTGCAATGTCCAGGAATGCCAAGTTGTTCACTTCAACAGTGTGTTGGTTGTCTATAGATTTATGATTCTGGAATGTTCAGAAACAAATGTAAGGGCTTTGGAAATTGACATGCTGTTGTGCTGACTACTTAAAGCTGTGTTGGCTCTAACGTTTGATTTTTTTCTGTGTTGGAAAATTGCTTGTCACAGAAGTGGTATGTATGCTTATACATACACCCCTCCAAATGGGGTAACTCAAAATGATTTTAATGGATGGAAGTAGTTACATTTTTGTTTTGCATGTTTTAATTTTTTCTAGAAAAATGCAGGATCGCTTTATTCATGACCAAGCTGAAAAAACATATGCGGCTGTTTAGAACTCTCGTGACAAACTCTGACAAGAATCCATTTGGAATGAAGGCTATGGAACCTGTGGCAAAAAAAATACTGCCGAATGTTTTCCATCCATCTCTTAAGAACAAGTTGCTTGCCTGTGTACTGGGCAACCACAATCCAGGTCACTGAAATTCAAAAGGTCTTGAAAAATAAGCATTCTTGGTCAAAGGATTCTGTGACTTAAGTCTGAATGGAAACAAATATAAATGTTTGGTTGTACTCTAAAAATAAACATATGTTGTCATTTCCTGCCATTTTGTAGCTAGCCTTTTGTAATGTTTACTATTACCCTTAACAGCAATGATAATATTGATAAATGCAATGTCTTTTTTCAGTTAAATTTTGACAACGTTGACCTTTTACATACAAGTTATTTAAAACATTTCTGGCACATTAATAAATATAACTTTATTTTCCCATATTGATACAACAAATGTTTTATTTACCTTTTAATCCTTCATTTCAGAATCCCTTTTACGATTTATTTCCCTGAAAACATTTCCAAGCCAGCTCCATTTGCAGTGCAATCATCTTGAAACATTTTAAATTTCCCGTCAAAAGCTGGCCTTTTCTAAGTCTCTGTGCTGCTGTTCAACTTTTCCCTCGCCTCGTTTCCTCTTTTGTTGTTTATAAACCAGCCTGTTTCCTAAGTCCCTGTGCCCTTGTTCAACTTTCCCCCACCCACAGCCTGGGCTGCTATGTTTTAGTGTCTCTTGCCTGTGAAACGTTTTGAGGAGAGTGTGGACTAACGTTGTTGGAAATGGGGGGACTGAAAATGTTCTGCAAATGTTTTAATTGTGCAAAAACAGCCATTGTCATACATCTCAATATTCCTAAGGGGCATGGCTCAGTGCCAAAGCATCTGCTTTGGCTGCTACTAATCAGAAGAGACAGCTAGGTAGACCAATGTAGCATCACAGTATAAGGCAGCATGTGTCCTTTACATGTGGCCTGAGATCATGTCTTGGGAAAGTGGGATTTTTATAACTTATCTGCCAATCTACACCAAAGTCTGTTTGTCTGACATGGGCAAAATGTACCCAACTGCAAACACAGAAAACATGAGTTATGTATACTTTCCAAACAATTGCTTCTTTCAGTCATAAATTTTAACAATGACATTCCTAAACCATTACACTGTATGTGTAATGAGCTGCTGTGACCTGGCAACACCTGCTTTTATTAAAGGATGTTACAAGATAAATGAAAGTGAAAATAAGACCAAATCTCCTGATTCAAAGAAGAAGAAGAGTTTGGATTTTTATCCCCCCTTTCTCTCCTGTAGGAGACTCAAAGGGGCTTACAATCTCCTTTCCCTTCCCCCCTCACAACAAACACCCTGTGTGGGGCTGAGAGAGCTCAGAAGAACTGTGACTAGCCCAGGGTCACCCAGCTGGCATGTGTTGGAGTGCGCAGGCTAATCTGAATTCCCCAGATAAGCCTCCACACCTCAAGCGGCAGAGAGGGAAATCAAACCCGGTTCCTCCAGATTAGATTGCACCTGCTCTTAACTACTACGCCACTACTGCTCCCACAGGATGATACACAAATTTTCTAAATAGAAACATTGTTCTTTACTAACAACCCTCGACAGTGCAAATGTTTTAAGAATTTCAGCATAATGTTGTAGTTGTAATATGAGGCTACTTGTTGTTTGCACTGCAGTATTTGAATAAAGTAATCCAAGGAAGATTGTATAGTAAAGTAATCCAAGGAAGATCTTAATAGCTTTGCACAATTAGAAAAAAAGCAAATAATCTGAAACCTTTGTTTTGTGTATCAAAATAATTTTATTACATTAAAAATTATTACATACTTCTTGTGTGAAGTTAAAAATCCCAGGATGACTCAGTAAAGTACTAAATTAATGTAAGCATCAGATGTAAGCCCCACATTTTATGTGCACAATTAAAATGAGGTACTCTAGGTTTACAACAACCAGAAGGGAAGAAACAGAACATGGACCATGTTCAGTGAACAATGAACTAGAACAGAACACACATTCTGAGGGGAAAAAATGAAGTGTAAACTTCAGAGGAAAAAAAATCAAACTATAAAAGCAAAACATCCGACTTTCTCATAAAGCAGTCAGATACCAGATGTTTACATGAAATAAGCCCTCCGGGGGAGGGCGGTTTATAAATACAATAATAAATAAATAAAAATAAATAAAATAGACTTAATGAATGCATGTATAATTTTAAATTGCAAACAAAATCAACAATACTAAGAGTAGGCTGCTAACGGACCACAAGTGACCCAATAAAACTCAAATGATTTTCCTGCTTAATTATAGATTAGGTTCCTAGTTTGCCAAGCAAAACCATAACTGTGAGCTATTTTCATTAGCATGAATACAACTAACTCAAAACACCACCATTATTGTGTACTGCTGGTGATGGCAGTGCCTAAATTTGGGCAACAGCTATGCCTACTTTGATAGTTGCTGAATAATATTCAGCTTGTTAAAAATATTTCAAATAACAAATTCCAGAATAAGGAGATATATAGCAGCCTACAAGTTAACAAAACAATAAGGAAATAGTTCAAAAATATCCAGTCCCTTTTTACTAAAAGACTTATCCTTCCTTGCTGTCAAATTGCACATGGAAGACCCCAGCCCTACATTTGAAAAAAAACTGAAATCAGTTTGATATAATTGGCATTGTTGAGGGTGCACAGCATCCTTGACACCTTTGCTTCTGAAATTCCTCCTTGTTCCCAACACAAGACCACATCCTAAACCTGCCATAAACCATGTGAAAAGTAATTCATTATCCACCCAGTTGTACATGGTATGCAAGTCCAAGTGATTCCCCACAACCACACATGTAGCTCAAGTGGATTCTAATAATGTTAATAATAATAAACTCTATAAAATAGTCAAAGTCAGAGGTTGCAGCAAGTATCTAAGATGACCAAAGAAGGAGGAGCCATTTGTGTAAATGTACAAACTGCCTGCCATTCTAAAATTTACAGCAATAGTTCCCCCACCAAGAAAACAATGAGGGTTAACAAGGAACAGACCTTCAAGTTTAAGCACATGTTGAGACCATCAATTATTTTTATCTTGTGTAATGACAATGTCCCCTCACAAGCACTTCAAAATCATGAGTTAACACTTCAGTGTCATAGCAATGTTCCTATACATTGCACCAAATACTTTAAGAAAATTGCTACGTTGTATGCTCAACAATAGTGGGAGGGAATGCCACATGGTATAGTCAGTGGTGGGATTCAAATAATTTAACTGGTTCTGGTGGTGGGATTCAAATAATTTAACAAATGGTTGTTTATAAGCACCATTTTAACAACAGGTTCTGTTGAAGTAGTCCAAACCTGCTGAATCCCACCACTGGGTGTAGCCCAATCTTGTTAGATCTCAGAAGCTAAGCAGGATTGGTGCTTAGATGGGAGACCAGCAAGGAAATCTGCAATGGTAAACCATCCTACTTAATTACTTGCCTTTAAATTTCAATATGTCGGCTGTAACTTGATGGCACTGTGTACACACATGCTCAACAAAGCAATGAGAATAAGTGAAAATAAATGCTCATTGTTTATTACAGTGGGAGGGGGAAAAAAGCAGAAACCCATGTTTTGCCCCATATGCTATTTTATTCAAATAAATACAACCCATTTAGAAAACTCATAATAATAAAACTGTTTTCATCCCCAACTGATGAGCAGAAAACACTTCAAACATTATCTATTTAAGCCCAGTGATTCTATCTTGAGGAAGGCTCCTAGAATAACTAATTCTCAGGTCTACAGAGACCTCTGTAAACTAGTCCTTCAATAGTCATCCAAACATTGCCACTTCAAGTTCTTTCATACTGGCTGAAATGGTTTATAACATTAAGAATGGGCTTAAGAAACAAATGGTTCGAGTGTTGAACTATGATCTGGGAGACCGGTTTCATTCTTCTATGGAAGCTGTTGATGACCTTGCCCCATCACACTCTCTAAGTCTAACCAAATTCACAAGGTTGTTGTAAAGATGAAACAGAGGAGGGGTAATCAAATGCATTAGGTCCCCACTCCCCAATGTAAAATACATTAGGTCCCCAATGCGAAGAAACATGGGGTATAAATATTTTGATAAATAAATAAATAAATGGAGAAATAAATAAATAAATAAACCATCAATTCACAATCTGGAATCTGGGGTATGCACAGAAAGAAAAACAGATTCACTGGAAATTATCAATCTCGCATAAAGCTGCCTTATACTGAGTCAGATGACTGGTCTATCAAAGTCAGTACTTACTCTGACAGAGGGTCTCCAGGGTTTCAGGACTTTCTGTGTGCACAGATGATACTTTACCACTGAAACCCCTTCCCCAGAGGTGGAGGTGCAATGGGGACATCTGGGGCAGCTTGCCCCAGGCTCCGCCACTGCAGTCACATGTTGGAGACATGTTGGGGTGTGGTGGGGCGGGAGGGGGCACGCAGGCAGTTCATGACCCGGGCACAGTTTTCCCTCTTTTTGTCACTATGCTTCCTCCCATGTCAAGTAAAGAATTTCCAAAAATAAAGTACAATAAATGTATGTTTCCTGAATAAAAAGTATATACCGTTTTTACAAATCTGTAAGGCTCATTCCGCACATGCAGAATAATACACTTTCAAACTGCTTTCAGTGCTCTTTGAAGCTGTGCGGAATAGCAAAATCCACTTGCAAACAGTTGTGAAAGTGGTTTGAAAACGCATTATTTTGCGTGTGCGGAAGGGGCCTAAGAAAACTAAAGCTAAAATGATCTACTATGCTAAATTGGGCCATCAAATCACTGGTGGCAAAATTGGGATTTAAATGGGGTGACTGATTTCACCAGCAATCTATAGAACATGCAGCCCTCTGTTTGTTTCCCAAGTACATGGAGGTCTCACTTGAATGCAGGACCACAGAGCGATGTTAAGCCTCCCTCACAGCATTATTTTCCTGATCTACAACAGCCCTGGGGAGCTACTACTGTTCCACTGGAGGAACTTAGCATGAACCAATTGGCTAAATGTTAAGTTTCCCCACAAAAGGAAATAACAGGTGCCAGGCACCATGTCATATTGGGAAAATGGCACTGCAGGGAAGGCACTTCTTGCACACCACTGTCCTGATCCAAATGGGGCATCTGGGAAACAAATAACTTATTAAACATGCCTCCCTATAGATGAAAGCCATGGATGTAGCTGTAAAATAATATTACACAGCAAAGAATAATACACCCTGAATAATATTGGAGGCACACTGCACTTCCATGCCAAAAGATTTACTTTTAGCATAGTTTGTAGTGTGCAGTAGTAAAGATGACACATGAAATGTCATCTTCCACATTTTGATTTGATCTGGGATTGCCTTCTGACTGGAATGCTATAAGCATAGAGTGGTAACTCATATGATGCCACAACAGACAGACTCTTCAGAGGGTGGGTAAAATTCATGCATCTGGGAGCTTATGAACAATTCCATCCTTTCCATGTCTTTCAAATCAAACACAGCTTGAGCTTGATGCAGACAGAGCAACACTACAGCAGATTCCGCATGGGCCAAAAACAGCGGTGTGAGAATGGTGTGAAAACAGTTTAAAAGGGTTTAAAATAGTGTAAAAGGGTTTTCACACCATTTTCACACTGCTGTTTTTGCCCCATGCGGAATCTGCCTACCTTGCAGGGAAGACTGATTGCAAGTAAACAAGTGAAAATCATACAGGAATGCCTGGTTTAATCAATCATTTTCTCGTGGTAAACAGCAATTCTCTCATGGGGCTTAAATCCCTACTCATGCCATGAGAGCTTGCTTGTTGATGTGGGGCCAGTCACACACTCTCAACCCAACCTACTTCACAGTATTGCTGTGAGGATAAAATGGAGAAGATGAAAATGATGTCCCCATTGGGGAGAAAGATGGGAGTTAAATAAATTAAATAAATATGAAAATGGCTACCATTGATCTTTCCAACAAAATACACAAACATAATTTTTCACATTAATGAATCATTTCAGAAAATATTTTAAATACCTTGGGAAAAACATAGTCTTAGAATAGAGAATTACAACATAACTTCCCACGTCTCAGCATAGTTGTTTCAATAATTAACACAATTTCTACAAAGGATACACTTTTGTATTTAAAATAGCTATCCTTTGGAACCTATCACCTCCCATTAAAAAAAATTACAATTTGAGTAGCATAAAAAGGCTGGGGAGATTTTTGAAAACATAATTTCACAGTGAATTCTAAAAGGTCACAAGCAATATGCCTAGAAGTCATACTGAACATTAGACTTGCTGTTTTTTTGTTTCTAAAAAGTGACTGAGGTAGAATAATACAGTTCACTGGAGGGAAGAGTGCAGTGCACAGGTCTGACGGATGTAGCCAGCCCAGTAATACTGTGCATAGAGATCAATAATTATCTTTTGAACTGGATCCTAGACTTCACAATAGGCAGGATTCGCATAGTAAACAAATCCAAAGAGAGGCCTCTGCTAATTATTTGCATGTGTGCAAATATCCAGACTCCAAGTTGGCTGGCCTTCAGCATACCCTGTATTTTAGTAAACACAAGCAGAGAAGTTGCACAGAAAAACCCACTGTATGTTGTTCAGAACGGTGCAGACCATCAGCGTGTGCAGTTTGGTGCCTGTTTTCTTGATCCTTTGCAAAACAGCAACATGGTGAGACATCTTGAAAAAAAATTATCCGCATTACTGGACCATATTAAATACAGGCAAAATAAATTCTGTAAGTGACAGAAAGTTTAAAAAAAAGAATCAGGATTTATGTAGAGCTCTTTCCCTCTTCTAACAAGAGATCATTTAATGCAATTACGGAAGCTGCAAAGTCAACCAACTCCACAAAGTCTGATGTAATTATGTTAACACCCATGATGCCTGGTTTCTGTGACTTCACCCAGTTCAATATCAAAGGGAGATTCCTAAAGAGAAAAAGAAAGAGAAACATAAAAAATAACCCTTCAGCTTGTGCACCATCGACATGTTAGCTTCAAATTATGATTCTGCACATGTCTAGGAAAATGATTTTCAGATAATGTTTGAACAAATCAAAGACACATTATGTTATGAGGATGGAGAGCCGTGTCTTTAGAAGATGACAATGGCAGCCCATCACGTAACAGACTTTGCTATGCTGCCTTTACTCATGAAGAGAAATTAACAGCCACACCAGATGATCTCAACCATTACAGACATGCTTTAGAATGCACAAGGAAGATCTCAATAAACGCCTGTGTGTCTAGCAGTGGGGGAGGAAACAAGCAAATATTTTACCATTTGCTCTGTTTTTCATAAAAAAATTACTTTAGAAGCATGTGGTTATGTGGGGGATGTTCTCCACTATTTCTGACTCTGAGTTGTTTACAAGATAAACTGGAAAGGACAGAAAATTAGAGGGGTAAGATTGTTAATTTTTATTTTTGGAAATGTATTTTTACTAAAACAAATACTATGGTTAATACTTTAATATCTCAATGCAGGATCCCAGGCAAAAAAATGGATGTGTACATGTTCCCAAGCCAATGAAAACATTGACTGGAAAAGCCCCATTTGATTCATTTGTCTGAGAAAACAAAGTGAGGGCTGCAGTGCAGAAAACAATGAATGAATGAATGTCATTTGTTCATTCATTGTTTAGAAAGTTCAGAGATGTCAGAGAGAGGCAGGGAGACTCCTCCTCCTTTCTCTTCTCATCTCCCCTTTCAGCTTTTTGCATTTACTGTGGCACAGCACTGCTGTTGTCCCATTGAAGCACTTGGTCACCCATCTTATAGGTGAATGGGAAAAAAATCAGACTCTTTTTTCACATGTTGCAAAAAAAACCCAACGAGGTTTATTCCTCACTAGCACAACTCTGGCTTGTCGCCAGGCTTCCTCCCTTCTTCCACTTTTTCCTCTGCAGCACCAGGGAGACTAAACCCTTTCTTCATCAGTGAACTCCATTTAGTTCTGATGCTCAAAGGCAGGGACTGGAGCTATCTGAAATATGTTTATTCCTCAAGCTAGGTTTTCTAAACCAGAACTATGGTGTAACATACCCATCACTGGGGAATCAACAAGCTCTGACTTTCACAGATGCCTGTACTCGGACTCCGTGACAAAATGGGAAACATTCAGCAAAACTTCTCAACTAAGAAGCTTCCAATTGTGCTCCAAGAGGAGCAGGAAAAGGAGTGCATGAACAGAATACCAAGCATGCACCCATTACACAAACCGGACATTTCTCATGAGCACAGCCTCCCCCTCCCGTTCACTCTTCCTGGTACATTAAGCAGCAACCCAGCTGGCAGGGTACAGGGGTAAGGTCTCTTGCCGACATCTTCAGGAGGTTTGGTGCTGGGTGCCATCAAAGATGCTCAGCTTTTCCTCCTGCTAGATAAGCAGCTGGCAGCAGGGCTCTTGGCATTCTCCCATTGCCTGGATGTTGTGGTCCAGTAGTTAAGGCGGAGCTGGATGAAGTTGAATTTGTCCAAATCAGGTGTTGGTGCTAATCTTTAAAACACTTAATGTTATGGTACCCTTATACTATGCCTGTTCTCTTACAATCGTCCCTCCTCACCCCCTTCAGTCAGCTTCCAGAGGCTTCTTGAAGATGCCTGGCCCCAGGAAGAGGAAGAATTTGGACTTTATTCTCCTGTAAGAAGGCTCAAGGCAACTTACAAACTTCTTTCCCTTCTTCTCCCCACAACAGACACCTTGTAAGGTAGGTGGGGCTGAGAGAGTTCTGTGACAACTCTGACTAGCCTATGTGACTAGACTATGACTAGACTAGTCACCCAGCAGACCTTTTGTAAAGGAACAAGAAAAATAAAACCCAGTTCATCAGATAAGAGTCCGTTGCTCATGTGGAGTAGTGGGGAATCAAACGCGGTTCTCCAAACTAGAGTCTACCTGCTCTTAACCACTACTCCATGATGACTCAGTTAGCTGTCTCTACAGGAAGTGCCTTTTCAGATGTGGCCCCTACCTGTGGGATGCACTTTCTGATGACACCTGTGCAAGCCAGCCTGCAGGGGGGTTGGGCTCGGTGGTGGGCACCCACAGTGCCTGTCTGGTCTGCCTGCCATGGTGCCCTCCCTGCAGACCAGCCTGCAGGGAGGGTGGGATGCTGTGGCAGGCAGCTGCGGTGCAGGCTGGCCCAGGAACCCAGGAGCCGCGGCACCTTTCTGAGTCATCCCCGATCCCTGTCCTCCCTTGGCCTCCCTGCTGGCTCCCATAAGTGGAATGCTGGGGGGGCAGGGAGCCGGGGGTGGTGGTGCAGGGAGGCAGTCATTTTCCCCCAGGCACCATTTAGGCCTGGTACGCCACTGCAACAAAGTGAATGTGATTTATTGTTCATACACTATTTAACCCTAAAAATATCAACAGACTTTTTTTAAAAAAAATGATTCTAATATATAGTAACTAGATTAAAATAACACATTCAGGCACCAATGCCCTCCCCCAAACAAACCCATTTCAAACCAAGGGTCTTTTGAAACAGTTCTGCTTTTAGAAGTAAGAAGAAAAAATACGGCCTTTATTTCACTGGTCATCCCATTCAATAATGACGGTGCTCACAGAGGGAGAGGAAGTATAAATCTTTTTGAATGGAAACTTATATAAGTAAGACTGACTTATATAAGTAGAAGAAAGTACAAATGAAGGAAACTTTTAACATGATTTTTTTTTCCACATCAATACATAGCAAAAGTCCAAACAAGCGTGAACTCTCCTTAAAAGCTAAAATGACGAAACTGAGACTATTGTACTTTGGTCACATTATAAGAAGACAAGAATCACTGGAAAAGAGAACAATGCTAGGAAAAGTGGAAGGCAGCAGGAAAATAGGAAGACTGAACATGAAAAGGATTGATGCTGTAAAGGAAGCCATGCCTCTCAGTTTACAAGATCTCAGCAAGGCTGTTGATAACAGGATGTACTTTGATTGATAACTACAAGTACTTTGATTTATAGGGTTGCTGAGAGTCAGAAGTGGCTTGATGGAACTTAAACACACCCACAATTGTTAGAACTCCTTTGAAATTAAATTCTTTAACACTAGACAAATCATTCTGACCCTTTAAGAAACTGTCTGCTTTGAGGAAATCACTGTGTTTTATTAAGACTATCTAGCACAAAAAAACCCCCACCCTAAAGATCATGGAAATATTTATTTGTTGAGCAACTTCCTTGTAAAATAATGTTTTTGATAATACTCATTTAAACATGGATAATGAAAAAAAATACTGTAGTGAAGCTCATTCCTTATTAAACATGTTAATGTTTGTTTCTTAATGATTAGAGTTGTTTCACCATTCCAGCAACTCTTGTAGAACAAGAGAAGCTACATTATGTCCAAGTGGCTGCCCTTTCATTGGGCTGCCTCCTCTGCAGCCATCTGGGACATGTAAGTCACTCTTGTTATGAACAGCACTGGATGTTTCCTGAGGCCACTGGGATGGGCAGGCAACAATGTTCCATTTCTTAGTTTTGCAGCCAACCAGAGCCAATGACACAAGTGCTTTCATCTATATCTCTCTCTTGCTAGTCTCCCTTCATACAAAGTAAACAACATGTGGATCACCATGTACAAATTCGGCTTGTATTCATACTCAACTCACAGTTTCAGTAATATTAGGATAGGAAAGAGGAGCTACGTAAAAAAATAAGGAGAAGTTATTGTTCTTGTTGGTACAATGGGATATTTTAAAAAAAAATTTAAAAAGATTTTTCCATATTCCTAACTTGGGTTTTGATGATGGGGAGAAGCTACAACTTGCAATATTAACCTTCTACGTAGGCAACACACAGCCATGTTTAGGCTAAAGAATTAGACACTGAAATGCATTTGTTTATAAGTGGGATACAAGCACTTTGGTGCCATCTAGCGTCTAACAACTGTCAAGCAAAATAGAAGGGTTGGTTTTTTATAATTACAAGTTACATATTACAGAGTTAGAAGTTCTGAACACCATACACCTATTCACGATATTCTTATTAAAACTTTTGCAATTGTAAAAGCTATAGTTATTTGTTACATTGGCAGCCTACAACTGAAGAGATTAATCTATTATTATGATTACATAATCAATTGGTTATTTTAAAGCAAATCAATTTATGTGTAAGAAATTTAAATCTCATCTCTCTCTCTGTAGTCAACCTATGAGTAAAATGGAAGCCAAAATAGTATAAAAATTATTACCCCCTAACAATAAAACCTATCACTTACAAAGCAAAGGCTTGTTCCAGATGGATTCTGGGCAAAGGGTTGGACTATATGAAAGAGATGAAAAGTACCGCAGAACTGCTTAGAAACATAAAAAGTCCCATTTCACATGCACATACCTAAAAGAAAACTCCTTACATGTAAACAGAAATGTCCCTGAAATCTTTCAATACTGTAACACAATTATAGTGACCTAGCATATGTGGGATAACTTCACCATCCATTTATCTGGGGAAGGGGAAGTATCACAAGGCTACATTCTTGGCTTCTACCAAGATAACCAAGCTGACCTATCAGGTCCTTCTGCAAGTATGTGGATAGAAAACATGGGGTTTTTTGCTCATATATTTGGTTTACAGCAGGAAGAAACCAACCTGATCTTCAGCAGTTTACTAATCAGCCTATTTGTGCAGTTTGATGAAAAACTGATACATACAACCCTATTTTGTCTTTTGAACTGGGCACAAAAGTGCTGAGTGAGCTCTGTAAGCACACATGTAGCATGGGCCTCAGTGACAACAGTTAGGATTTGGCTGGCTGCCATACTCTGCAGAAGTATTTCATCCTCCATCTCCTCTTGTTGCATCACAATACCAGAACCAAGGCAGACAGTGCCAGCAGCAGGACCAACTTCCTACCTAAACAAAAGATGGAGGAAGACCCTGTGATCGTTGATACAGAATGAGTTGCTATGGTCAGCTTGGTGGCACCTATACTATTCATTTGCCCAGATTGAAGTGGTGGGCTGGGCATGAGGGAGATTTCCATATTCAGAGCAGGACTGCATGCCACTTCAAGTGTGCTCTGGACATCACAGATAAGAATTTTGATGCATATCAGCTGAAATGGGCAAAAGAGAGCATGCCTGGGATAAGCGCTCCAAGAATTCAAGATAACATTACATGCAAACAGAATCTGTTGACCAAAACAATGTAGCCAGGTTTCTGGGAGAACACTGAGATGGATTCTGAGCAAAGGGTAGGACTATATCACCTGTATGACCTGTCATGACCCTCTAATGTCTTAGCCATATTTCTTTGTACAGAGTGCTTAAGCATCCTTGAGATTGTCTGCCTTTCATTTCTCCCTGAGATTGTTTGCCTTTCATTTCTCCCTATACCAGTCTGCAGATAGAGTGTGGGGGGAGGTTGGGACTGGGTGTCTTCTTCCCAAGTTGTCACTGTCTGAGGAATGTGTGTGAGTGTGTGAATGTGTGACAGTACTTTTCCAGGGGAGGTAAGGGGGAGTTGTGGCCCTGATGCATCTATGCTGGGGGATGTATTGCGTTGCATGTTTTAATGTACTCAGTTTTGACAACGGCTTTTCTATGCTTGCAGTCAATAAATAAGAATTCTGCTTTCAAAGTACTGATTCAATTATTGCACAAGTCTGGGGTTGTGACATGACCTCTTCCAACTGTATGGCACTGTATGCACTCCTTCACTTTGATAATTCATTCCCTTCAGGTTGGGTTCTCGGATATGCACATGTTTCCCCCTCTCATGAACTCAGATAATCTATGTGGTTTGTGAAACATCTGAAAGCATGACTTTTCTTCTCCCTCTGCAGAGAGTATGAAGGCAATCAACATGAATTTCACTTTCTTTGGGGTTTTTGGTTCCTTTTCCCACCCACACAGCAGCAGTTCCTCCTGTTCTTCTGGGCTCCACTTCAGAAGGATCAAAAGGACTGGTTCTTAAAAAAAATTCATCTATTTTATTTGACCTAGTAAATTACCTCTAGACCAAAGACAGCACCCCCCACCAAAAAAAAAGATGGCAGACAACCTCCCTAACTGTGCATGGATAGAGCAAGGATGGGTGAACAAAATGGAGGATCAACTTGGCTGAGGACAGAAAAATCCCGTTTAAAGAAAAAAAACATGGAAAAAACCACTGTGAAGCAAACAGCCCCGAGGTAAACACTGCATGCAGAAATGGTCTATGATTCTGTGTCTTAAAAGAAAGTAATAGTATTACTTATTTTTAGTCTGTAGGTGGCAGCAACTTGCTGTAATAATGATTTTGATGTTACCCATATAAGCACTAAATGTCTTGCGCCTTGCCGTATTGCAACATTATTCATCTTTTAGACTTACAGTTGTAAGTACATTCAGTTAGCTTAAGATCACTAAGTGTAATGTGACACAGAAAGATTTTATTTTGATGACAAAACAGGTTGATCAGATTCAAAACCTAGACAACAAACTGGAGTGAAGTACTGGGTTGGAGCCACTTTCCCTTCTGCTCATGCAGGTAGGAACAGCAATTTCTGCTGATTTGTCCTTCCTGAACTTGTATAATTTCTGTCCAATTTCAGGAGTGGCTTTTCAAAGGTTTCAGAAAGGGGAGAGAGAGGAGAATCAGAGTATATATGCCCAATAGATAGGACTCTGCCTCCAAGGAGCTTACACTCTGAACTGGGATGGATGGAAATAGTAGTGGTTGGAAAGGATGAAAAATGAAAGGTAATAAGTCCAAATTAACACAATTGCTTAGGCTTTGTTTCTGTTTGGCACAAAGTATGCTAAACGTTACACGATTATGTTTACATGTACTGGAAAAATAAAAGCAGCAGGCAAATCAATGAGATCCCAGTGAAATTTTAAGAGGTACTAACCTGTGAACAAGTGTGTTTTTCAGGCCCCGGATGAGGTGCCGTGCAATAGTTTTGACCCTTGGAGTGAGAATAGCTTGTGAAACGTGAAAAGTTCCATGTTTTGCTCGCTCTCCGAGTGTGGTCTCTAAGAACTGTAACAGTTTATGCACACTGGTTGTGTTTGCCCATGGTGCTGGCATTTTATTCCCTGGCCACAGAATGGGGTTTTCTTCGTAGATAGGATGATGGTAGAAGATAAGAACCTGAAGAATCAAGAAAGAGGCAAAACAAAAAACAAAACAAGCAAAACATCAGAACCATCTTTCCAAACGTGTTTCTGTTTTAATACAAACCCACCGAAATTGCTTTCTATAACTGGACAAGGAAAAGGATAGGAGAACAAGGCCTTATTGCTTTGGTGTCAATTTGTTAATTAGAGGACCAGGGCAGAGATTAAAAGCAAGGAAAGGCTTCAGTCGAATAAATCTCATTTCAGCCACTAGGTGGCTTTAGGACTCTTCTCTCCCTGGATTGCTATAAAAATGCAGATGTAATTTGAGCAATGGAACAAAATGCTATAGATAATATTTATATTACTTTTACATACTGTTACATACTGTTTTTTTAATGCTATTAAAATTGGTCTATGTTATTTACAGATGAGACACTGAGGCTAAGAATGGCTTCCCTACAGTCACCTAATGAGTCCATTGCCAAAGTAACATTTGTAAATTACCAGTCAGGAAGTGCTGATAAAACACTTGATAATTACAGTGCAATGGGCTTAAAAGGGTGTAACCGAGTCTATTTCTGACAGTGCCATCTTATGAAGAGTCACTCCATGGGCTTGAGACTACAGTAACTTCAAACCGGTATATTGCCAGCCTGTACAGTTTCTGAAACTACAGTTTCTAACTCCCTCTTACCAAAAGTTTATAAATATATTTTACTTTATTTTTTTATTTTTCACAAACTGCGCATTCTGTCTTCTGCCCTAGATCGCAAGTGGAACAAGCCATTCCTTTAGACACATGGGATAAAATGTGATCAATCATGCAAAAAAGGAAACAAAATCACACAATGCCTTTTATTGGGCATTGACTTAAAACTTAAGTCTTAATGACTTAAAACACTGTGCAAGCTTTTGAGTTCTACCATTCTTTCCGAGGGCAAAAAATTACACAATGAAGGAGGGGAAAAGGACATTTTCTAGTGTACTGTCAAAGGCTTTCATGACCGCATTAAACTTGTGGATTTTCTGGGCAGTATGGCCATGGTCTGGTAGGTCTTGTTCCTAACATTTCACCTGCATCTGTGGCTGGCATCTTCAGAGGTGTATCATGGAGAGAAGTCTGTTACACACTGTGTCCAGTGAGAAGGGAATGTTTTTAATGGGGTATATATTGTCCATGTCCCAGGGTGGGGAACCAATCGGTAAGTGTTTGGGTGGAACTTGCTATGCAAAAGTGTGCTTGACTGTATTGTACTGCCTTTGATGCTGTATATTGGCAGGGTCATAATTTGATTGTTGTGAGTGTGAAACTGCAGAACTAGGATTCTGGGAAGAAAAAACAAATAATTTTGATTTTGAATAGAAGGCGTAACTTGATTTTTTTCTAACCATGGACTTTCATGGACCAATTCAGCCCATAGTTATGACGTGGACACAGGCAATGGCAAATGACTTTAACATGTATTACCCTGAAAACCTCACCAGGGATCACCATAAGTCAGATGTGACTTAATGGCAAGCAAAACAAAACCAACCCATAAAACGTTTTGAAGCAGCTGCCACTAGGAGGAGCTTCTTTTAGCACGTTTCCAACCCTTTGACCTTCCTCAGACAGAGAAACAGAGAGAGAGGAGTGACAGTCGACAAGTGTACAGCGTGGGAGGAATGCAGCTCACTGGAGCTTATGCAAATGAATGGTGGCATGTACAGATAATCTTTCCAGGGTTTTACAGGATGTCGAAACATAAGATTGATAAGGCATGCATAAGCAGCAGAACTACAAAACAGTAGTAGATGTCTAAAGTTGTTCGTATAAAGGCAGCAACAAAGTGAAGCAATTTTATTGAGATGTCAAAATCCCAAAATTGGAATAGTGCAACTAATAGGGCCAGGATAATTTGGAAGGTGGTCACTAGAATTGATGGGTGTGCAATTCGTAATGGGAAGATGTTGGTTAAGATTAATTTAGAAGTTATAGTATATTCCAAGTAGCACACTATTTTTATTTTCTTTCTTATGGAGAGAGAATATGAAAGTTGACATAAGTTCACTAAGGCACATTCAAGGTGGAGTTATATTTACTTTTAAGGAAGTATTGGTTCATCACCATTTGTTGTAGTGTGTACTGGCTACTGAGAATTTCACTTTGCCGTTTTATCTTGAAGAAGTGGGGGAAGTATTTTGTTTCCCAAGTAAACAATCTAAAGGTTCCCTGTTCTTAGCTGGAACAGAGTGGGAGACACATAAGCAAGGTGTAACAGTTCAAAAACAAGGTTTATTGCTTAGAGAATTGAGACCCTAACTCCTCCCAGGGTCTAACTAAGGTAAGGTACTTGCTTGACTGGTGAACAAACTTGAAGTTGTAGACTTTTATTCTTTCTTGGCTCCTTTCAAGAAAGTCCACTTGTCTTGCTTCCTCCTGGTTCTTTCAGTCTTTTATCTGAATTCTACTTTCCGTTGACACCTCAACTTTATGTTCTCTAGACTATATATACTTTAGTCTATGCACCATAGACATAACAGATTTTGCAGCCTTCCAACTCCCTAGGCACCTTAAACTGACTGAGCTATACTGGGGTATTGCTGGGTAATTAAGGAAGTCTGCCTCTAGGGAAATTTCTTAAAGGGACAGGGTCTAACTAAAATTCCCTCCCTTAGAACACTTATACAAGGAATACAACCCATGCTAGCTATAGGGAAACGTAGGCCTCTTCCACACACGCAAAATAATGCGTTTTCAAACCACTTTCACAACTGTTTGCAAGTGGATTTTTCTATTCCGCACAACTTCAAAGAGCACTGAAAGCAGTTTGAAAGTGCATTATTCTGCATGTGCGGAATGAGCCTAGACTTCATAGAAAAATTACAAAGCTTCTGTGGGGACATGACAGGAAGGCACTATAATAATAATAGTTTTCTTCATGTCCACATAGAATAGAATACATAGAGTCACTAAGTACACTTTTTCATTTAAGAAAATTCAAGAATCCTCATTTCCAAAACAAATTTTGCCACTTTAACAGTCATTCTGACATTTTAAAATGAGGTATTTGTAGGCTAATGTTACTTTATAATTAATTATCAGGACATAAAGACAACACATTGCCACAATCAAACCCCTGCTTACAAGTCATTTGAATTACTGAACTAGATCCAAACTTAACTGGCCATTTCCACCCATCCCCCTTTTCCAATGCAGACCCTCCTCATGTCATTGCTCAGGGACCCCCACCCCCCTGGAGATTAGTGAGCTGCAGCAGGAGAGGGCAGGTAGGGAAATTCCATTATGCTATTGGGAAATTTAGTCTGGATACAACCCTCTTTATAGAATTTTGGTTCTAAACCCAATTATATGGAAATTTCTTTCTACCTGCTGTTTCTTTTCCCAGAGGTAGTTCAATGTCACATTTTCTACACACTCCTTTGTACAAAGCCTTGATCCAAATACTTCTTTGATCCTGCCAATCAGGTACACATGATGGTTCTTATCCATAGCATAGAAATGGTTGAAGTCCAGGAAGACCACTTCTGTGGGGTGATGTGTTAGGAAGGTGTTTATCTCCATCAGCCCGTCAGACACTCTGATTCCAAACAAGCCATGTATGAAATAAATCTCCTGTCCAGCTTCGCCTGGTTTGGAAGATACACGAAGGTCAAAGTAGCGTATTCCACTTTCAAGTTGCTCCTTGAATGTCAGATTTTGTGTCACTGACCACTTCTTCATTAGTTTTTTTACTAAAGAAATTTTAGCCAACCGTTTGATAGCTGTGGCTTGATCTGGCCCCACGGGGGATTTGTCATCAACCCAGTAGCTGAAGGAGTCATGTGATCCTACAGAAAAGAAAGGAAATACTATTTTATTCTTACCACGTTAGATTTTCTACTGAAATCTGGATTCTATTCTTGTTCTGCTCCTATTTAACTGTGGTAAATCACATAGTGCAATCATATACAAAGTAATTACAGTCTAATGGTTAATCCACATGGTACAAAGTCTTCATGTCTTTCTCCCATGCATCATTCTCCTCACCTGGAGAAGCCTGCTGTTACTTGTCTTGCTGAGAAAACCTTTTGAACAATACATCAGCATTCCCCAAGTCTCCCCAATGGAAAAGTGGCAGCTCATGGGGGAAGGGTTTCAAATCAGGAAAATGGTGTCTCAGGCTTAGGCGCCCTTTCCCAGCTACAGTCCTTATCTGAATCAGGCCCTCATGGATCTGGGATTTAAGTTCTGAGCCTAAAACTCTTGAAGAACATTTGCTGGCAGAAGCTTTGTGGAGCTTCTAAGATTACTAAATAAATTAACTTATAAGGCAACAATTCTGCACTGGTCTGCATTGTCAAGGTCAGTTCACATTGCCTAATTCAGGGGTAGGGAACCTGCGGCTCTCCAGATGTTCAGGAACTACAATTCCCATCAGCCCCTACCAGCATGGCCAATTGGCCATGCTGACAGAAGAAACTGATAAGGGTGGATATGTAGATTCATTACGAATATTCTAACCCTTCGATTTTAGCTGGATATATATGTTAACTAGACCACATATACAAAAAGTTAGCATAAAGTGGTTGAACATGAGGGAAGCCATTTCCAAGCATGGCTGATGGAATCACTGAAATGACATGCATACCCTGAATCACACTAGTCTTTCTCCGCATGGCTTATTGCATTTGGACATTATCAATAAGATGTCGTGCTTTCAATAACAACATTTTTGGAAGCATATTTTCCCTAAAGCCTGGTCTTGAAGAACCTGGATTCCAAGCATATACTTCACATGCTTCCATTGCTATTTTGAGCAGGATTCTGGACAGGAATGATTAAAAATCCTGCCAAAACAAATAAATTGCCAGTCTACTTAATTTTTTTATGCCAGTCTGACCAGAAGTGTGCCATGTTCAAGGTAAATTGCCCTTATGGGGCATTTGCAGATGTAAGCACTTAGCTCCACGAACAATGGAATTGTATGTACATATTTTGCAGGAATTCAACTTTTCAGTCTGCCAACTTATGGGTCTTCATAAAGTTAACAGCCCCCTGGTCTTCAATTTACTCTTTCTGATAAAAGGAGAGTTTGTGATTTCCCAGTCTAGCCTTGTCTGTTAGTACACTTCCACTTAGTATTAGGAGCAATGATCAGTTTTCTATGATGGACAACTGCGCTACAAATTGGGAAGATTCGTATTCAATCCTCTTGTTCAAAAGTGCTGCATAAATTTTAATGTAACCCAATATTTTGCCATTCTGTCCTATCCCCAAGAGAACAACATCCTATGGATTCTTTGTGATTCTGTTCAACAGCAGAAGTATTTTCCAGGTGGGTTACAGATCAAAGTGTTCTGAGTTCTAACTCTCGTCTCATGCCTTCAGACATGGGACAGGTTCTTTTTCTGCTGACCTTACCTAAAGGCTAACTTGTATTGCTAGGAAACCAAAGATTTGTGAATTAGAAAACAGCTCCCAGTTCTTCTCCACCTTTGTATTCTGAGTTATCCATACAGCCTGTGAAACCATGGATCACTCAATTATTATTATTTATTTATTTATTTATATTTCGATTTATAAACTGCCCTTCCCTGCAGGGCTCAGGGTGGTTGGTGAGCAACAGTAGTAAAACATGATAAAAACAAGATAATAATAAAATATTAACACATAAAAACAGTTTAAAACATTCACAGTAGACCATCCTACACCCTTACACATCCTTGGGAGGCCACAACAACAATTTGATTTCAATTCAAAACTGGCTGGCCCGATGTAAACACCTAGCAGAACAGCTCCATTTTACAGGCCCTGCGGAAACCATTCAAGTCCCGCAGGGCCCTGATTTCACTAGAGAGCTTGTTCCACCAGGTAGGGGCCAAGACAGTAAAGGGCCTGGCCCTCGTGGTGGCCAGCTGAATATCTTTTGGGCCAGGGACCACCAGCAAATTTTCCTCTGAGGAGCAGAGGGATCTTAAGGGGCAGTGTGGGGAGAGGCAGTCCTGCAGGTATGCAGATCCAAGACCGTTCACAGCCTTAAAGGTCATAACCAGAACTTTGAACATGATCCAGTACTCAATTGACAGCCAGTGAAGATGATGCAAGACCGGAGTAATCTGATTCCTATAACATTCCCCAGTAAAGTGCCTCCTGGTTTTCCAGTAAGGAGCCTGGCTGCCGCATGTTGTACGAGCTTCAATGTCCGGGTCATGGACAAAAGTGAGACCAATCAATAAGAAACAGAAGTTGCAAAATAATACAATCTGGAGGTGGCCGTTGCATGGATTACTGTGATCAGGTCAGAATGGGAGAGATATGGAGCCAACTGACGTGCCTGACGCAGATGGTAAAAGCTACCTGGGCAGTCCTGATAACATGCGATTCAAATGAAAGAGTTGAGTCTAAAGTGACCCCCAGGCTCTTGACAGATGAGGGCAGATGTAATGCCTCACCAGCCAGCGTAGGCAGACTGAAGGCCATCGGTCATTCCCCCCGATCCACCCACAGAAACTCCATCTTCACTGGATTCAGCTTCAACCTGCAGCAATGAACTCTTTAACCATCCCAGCCACGGCTACGAAGCTTTAACACTGGGGGGGGCCCTCTGGGGCCGAGGTTGAGTGGCCAGCCATTGTAAAGATGAGCTGGGTGCCATCTTCATATTGATGACACTGCAGCCCAAAACTCTGAACCAGCTTGGCTAGGGTGTGCATGTAGATATCAAAAAGCATCGGGGAGAGGATCAGTCCTTGCAGCACCCCACCCTGGAGTTCTCACCCCCCCAATGTCCCCGGCAATTCTTAGTCTCAAAGGAACAAGGTCAGCCAAAGGCTGTCCCTCAAAACCTGATCTCGGTGAGGTGGTAGACCAAAAGGTTGTGATCTACCATATCAAATGCTGCAGTACGATATAACAAAAGCAGGAGGGCTGAACTGCCTCGATTTAGCTGGAGTCAGAGTTCATTCACGACAATGACCAGCATTGTTTCAGTCCCATGACCAGTGTGGAAAATGGATTGGAAGGGATCCAACACATTAGCATCATCTAGGAACCTCTGAAGCTGTTCCACCACCACTTGCTCAATTACCTTGCCCAGAAACAAAAGTTTCGATACTGGGTGGTAATTGGCCAGATCCAAAGAATCTAACTGAGGTCTTTTTTAGGAGCGGGTTGACCACTGCCTCTTTAAGCTGCCCAGGAAAAATTCCTTGCTCAAGGTAACGATTGATGATATTCAGCTGGGTCCCCCAAAGCTCCTCCCTGCAGGCTTTCACCAACCAGGAAGGGCACGTATCAAAAGCTTAAGTGGTAGATCTTACTGCTGCCAGCATCCTGTCCACATCAGTGTCATGATGGTGCATTGTAGGGGAATCGCTTTCGCCTTTGCAGGTGCAGTATGATCACTTCTAGCTGTGGCCTTGGAGTTCTGCGGCTGGGAAGAGACTCCAGGCTGGACAATGCCAACTGTCTGCTTCTCATGGGGGGTGGGGGTGGGATCTTATATTATCAAGAGCGGTTTTCGCCAGAACTCTCTTTCTATGTTCCTGACATGTCTTCAATAAAAGCCTTGAACCAATCAAGTGATTTATTGTCTGAATGGGAATTTGACACCAACAAGTGGTCCAAACAAGGACCAGAAGACAGCCAAGGGACCTCCCGTTCCCTTACCGTATCAATCATGGCGGGAAGGGTTTGGCAGAGGAACAAGACTTTATCTGCAAAATAACTCACAAATGCCTCACAGCTAAAAGTCAATTCCTTAACTTTCTGGACCTATAGAAGAGGTTGTAAGTGACTGAATCACACCAAACAATTGTGCCGGGCATGAGTTTGCAGAAGCATTGGAGGAAGCAAAGTACACTTTCTTCACCTCCTTCATGGCTTTCTCGTAAGACTTCATAAACATTCTATACCTTGACCCTTCATCAGGGGCCCATCGCCATACTCGCTCGAGCCATCTCAGCTCCCGTTTCATCCTTCTCCACTCCTCTGAATACCAGAGATCCGGTCTGGTGCAGAGGTGGAGAGGGCATCTTGGAGCGACAGTCTCGATGACTTTAGAGAGCCTGGAATCCCAGCTTTCTACCAGTGCATCCACAGTGTCACCAGTGGGTGAGTTTCCTGCAGGATGTCCTGAAGCTGCTCCTGGTCCATTAGTCTCAGTGGGTGGGCCCAAATATGCCTGTCGCCTAGACATGGGGGTGCAGCAGCATCAATTCGGGCCTTAAGGACACGGCACTCTATATGTAGAGGATAAGGCCACATAAACACCTGTAGTGAAGATCAGGTCCAGAGTGTGGCCACCTTGGTGGGTAGGATCCTTGGTGTTTACAAGAGAAAGGTCTAGCGTCGCCATGGAAGACACCAGATGTGCAGTCACCAAAAAAGAGGCCGAATCAGCGTGGACGTTGAATTTATCATTTATGTATGATATTGAGATGCATTGTGTGTGTGTGTGTGTGTGTGTGTAAGTGCCATCAAGTCACTTAATATTAATGATGCATTGTGCGTGCGTGTGTGTGTAAGTGCCTTAATATTAAGATGCAGTGTGTGTGTGTGTGTTTGTGTGTGTAAGTGCCATCAAGTCACTTCCAACTCATAGTGACCTTATGGCTCAATGTCCTCCAAAACGTTCTTCTGTTAACAGCCTTACTAAGGTCTTATTTGTTGCATTTTTTATATTGCTTTTATTTCAAGAAGCCCCTCACCTTTGTTTAACCCCCACATCAACTCTGTCAAGTAGGTTAGAACAGGGCTCTGCAACCTGCGGCTCTCCAGATGTTCATGGACTATAATTCCCATCAGCCCCTGCCAGCGTGCCCAATTGGCCATGCTGGCAGGGGCTGATAAGCTATGTATCCATGTGAACATCTGAAGCACTGGAATTAGGCACCTGGAGTTAGAAGGAGTGAGACCTAGCCCAAGGCTTATAGCCTTCATGGCTTATAGGAAGATTTGAACCCAAGTCTCTTTGTCATAACTACTATATCACATCTGCTCGCACTCCAGTGTACTTGCAGTTACAAACATGACCCTAATTAACTTTTTGAGTATTTCTTCCCTGCTCCCATGGTTATTTCTTTTTTTGCAAGCACTTACTAACACTTACAAAGGTTCCTTTCTATAAAGAATCCACTTTACTTTTTCTAAAGCAACTCAGTTTTTTTAGTATCTAAGATGTACTCACCAAAAGCAATAGTTTTCCTATCACTAGGAGCTGCAGATGAGAATAAGATCTTAAGTAGATTACATTGTTGGGAGATTTGAATCCACCTGAATACCCACGCACAGGACAAATCAAATATCAACATGACTCATTCTGAGAATACCAGCATGAAGGATTATAGTCTTGTTTATGTAGTTGTAGAACATTTAAATCATGAATTTGTAAAAAAAAAATGGGTTACTTGGCTTTACAAATACAATGTTTGCTTTTAGACTCCTTCAAATTGCTTTATGTATCTGAGCCTCTGGGATTGAACAATCTGAAGAAAAATAAGAGGTAAGGGCTTTTTTAGCCTGAAGCAAATAATGTAAATAATTTTTTTCTTTCACAAGACTGAACACATGCTAGCATGAAAATATTTACAAAGAAAAAGCCCTGTGGAATCTAAATGCACAGAGATCATCAAAGAGAATCCAAACAGCCTCTGACTTGCAAGAAGTTTAGGGGTAGCTGCCGCATAATTAATCAAAGTGAACGAAAGCTTACAAAATAATTAAAGCATATGTACAATAGGAAGACAACTAAGTGGAGTAAAGCAACTCTTTCCAGCACAGATTGCCATGAATGGTTGGCATGTTATAAACATTGCTTACATAGTATGATCTTATGACTGGAAAACATAA
The DNA here is from genome assembly GCF_021028975.2 of Sphaerodactylus townsendi. Taxonomy (NCBI): domain Eukaryota; kingdom Metazoa; phylum Chordata; class Lepidosauria; order Squamata; family Sphaerodactylidae; genus Sphaerodactylus; species Sphaerodactylus townsendi. The sequence continues at coordinate 46,248,115 of NC_059428.1, read as the reverse complement.
CAGATAATCTACTGTATTAATCAGGCTGGCCTGAACTTGTCAGATCTTAGAAGTTAAGCAAGGTCAACCCTGGCAAGTATTTGCATAGGAGACTTACAAAGAATACTAAGGTCATGACATGGAGGCAGGCAGTGGTAATCCATGTCTGAACTTCCTTTGCCTTGAAAATCCTACCAGGGGTCACCATAAACTCAGGTGTAACTTGACAGCAAAAAAATTGATCTATAGTGCAATCCTAAATCGAATTGTTATATCCTATACCAATTAATGTCAATGGGCATAGAAATGTATAACTCTGCCAAAGGCAGGACTGTTAATGGGCTAATGCAAATTCCTTCTCTCCAGAGTTCTAAAACTCTGTTCCCTCTCTCTAACACTAAATTTGTCCAGATTTAATATTAAGAAATATGATACTGTTGCATTGTAAGTCATTCATTTATTATACCCATAGTATACTGCTCGTACTCTGATCTGGATGGCTCAGACTAATCCAATCTTGTCAGGTCTGAGAAGGTGGCCCTGATTAGTATTTGGAGAGGAGACTACCAAGGAAGTCCAGAGCTGAAACACAGATGCAGGCAATAGAAAACCACCTGTGAACCACCTTTGTTGCCTTGAAAGGTCTAAAGCTGAAAAAGGCAAACTCTATGTTGGGGATCATTAGAAAAGGAATTGATAATAAAACTGCAAAGATTGTCATGCCCTTATATAAAGCAGTGGTGCGACCGCACTTGGAGTACTGCGTCCAGTTCTGGTCGCCACATCTCAAAAAGGATATTGAGGAGATAGAAAAAGTGCAGAGAAGGGCAACAAGGATGATTGAAGGACTGGAGCACCTTCCCTATGAGGAGAGGCTGCAGCGTTTGGGACTCTTTAGTTTGGAGAGGAGACATCTGAGGGGGGGATATGAGTTGAAGTCTATAAAATTATGCATGGGGTAGAAAATGTTGACAGAGAGAAATTTTTCTCTCTTTCTCTGTCTACTCACTAGGAGAACCGAAGGGGGGGCATTCATTTGAAAATGCTGGGGGGGGAAGAATTAGGACTAATAAAAGGAAACACTTCTTCACGCAACGTGTGATTGGTGTTTGGAATATGCTGCCACAGGAGGTGGTGATGGCCACTAACCTGGATAGCTTTAAAAGGGGCTTGGACAGATTTATGGAGGAGAAGTCGATTTACGGCTACCAATCTTGATCCTCTTTGATTTGAGATTGCAAATGCCTTAACAGTCCAGGTGCTCGGGAGCAACAGCCACAGAAGGCCATTGCTTTCACATCCTGCATGTGAGCTGCCAAAGGCACCTGGTGGGCCACTGCGAGTAGCAGAGAGCTGGACTAGATGGACTCTGGTCTGATCCAGCTGGCTTGTTCTTATGTTCTTAAAGCTGGGATTTTGAATTTATTTGTGATGACCGTCAGATATGACATAAATGTGACAGCTGGGCCAGACCCTGTGGGTGTGTGGCTGCCTTAGCTGGTGAGCTCCCATCAGAGTCTCCAGTCCAGATTAGCACTGGGGGAGATGGAAAGTGCTGAGTGGAATGACTACCTCAGCCGGTGAAGCCACAGCAGGCTCGCCAGCCCAGATTGGCACTGGTGTATGTGTGTGGGGGAGGGAGGATGGATCACCAGGTCAGATTAGGAGGGCGGGAAGATGGCTGCCTGGACTGGTGAGCCTAGTTGGCAAGGTGGAGGGGGTGGCTGCTGCAGCTGGCCAAATTGGGAGCTGGGGAGGGGGTGCCTGAACTGAGGAGCCCACAGCAGGCTTGCCAGGCAAGAGCAAGGGGGAGGAGTTGACTCAGCTGGCTCATAAATCCTCTCCAGAGGCTGAATCTGGTACACCTACCACATATTTGACAACCCCGGTTTACAGGGTAACAAAAAGTGAGCTGTGACTTGATTGTACTTTCCATGACCATAGATATATGAAGTTGTTTAACAAGTTGCTAGGAAAAGGATGCAGGTTATAAACAATTTCCTGGATATAATAAGAATGTCAAAGGAGGCTTGCTCAATCAGACCACCTAAGTCCAGCATCTTCTTGCATGCCGTGGCCAAAGCAGTTCCCTGGGAGGCCAAGACAAGGAGCAGAGGTCAAGGCCTTCCTCTTACACTGCCTTCTAGAAATGGGTTTTACTGATTCTGAATGTGGATATTCCTACGGTCCATTAATGGCTATTAGCCATGATAATGAATCCTTCATGAACCTGACTATCCTTTTAAAGTCATATGTGATTTACTACGTCCAATGCCAGCAAATGCCATAATTTCATATTGGAAAAGCAATTCCTTTTTTCAGTCCCCAATCCTCTGTTCATCAGTTTCATTGGGTTCTAGTATTATGGGAGAGGGACAAAAAGTCCTCTTTACCCAATTTCTCCCAAGCCATGCATAAATTAATAAATTTCTATTCATATCTCCCCATTAGGTATATTTTTTCCTAAACTGAACATCTCCATACTCTTTAGCCTCTCTTTTAACACTATGTGCTATGGCAATAATTTGAAACAGAATTATCCTGTGTTGACAAGACAATTCACTTTCAAATGACTGCTGTAGCACAATAAACAAACAATGAAAGGATGCAGTCCCATTTCTCTTTTGTAAAAACAATGAAATGAGACAAGTAGTAAGGGCTAATCAGAGTACCTCCAGTGCAAAACGAGGCTAATCCTTACATACTTCCAGTTCCAAGCAAGGGATATAGTTTTGTTCCATCTGTAATCTGGCTAATCCAATCCACTAGCAAAAAGATAAATGTCCAAATCCACTGAAGCATTTTTTAGCCACCAGTTAATCATAAAAAACTGCCAGAAGAACTTCAATATACATATGTCAGGATAGATTTGTAAGAAATATAAATTTTTAAGCTTTTCCTCTAGGTAAGCATGATTTTTTTTACAACAAACTGTATGCTAAGTAGGAGAGAGGTGATATGGGCCTGTGACAAAGTATCCTCATTGCAGTGCAGGCAGAGGGTATATGGTTCAATTCTGGCATCTTTGAATTAAAAGATCAAATAGTATTTGATGTTGAAGACCTCAGCCCGCGACCCTGGAAAACTGCCACCAGTTTTTTTTCAGTGAGGATTTGCCCATAGTGGTTTTTTTTTAAAAAAAACCTACCTAAATCTCACAGGATGCAACTGAAAACAGAGATCATGTTTAAATTACAGGAGGGGACACAAAGTGTTCTGTCATTCCACCTCTTGTGATAGATCCCTTAGGTATAGTTTTAGAAGACCCCCAGCTATTACTGTTCCAGGGCCATGGTCTATGCCTGGATCTCTTCATGATAAGAACATTGAAACAAAAATGGGTCTTCCTTGATCATGTCTTTCTCTAGCCATGTGCCTGTTTGAGGACAATATTCTGGTCTCCAGTTGTGCACTGCTATGTCTCTTCTGTTCAGATCCAGCCATATTATTACTCTAGATAGTCTTTAGTCAGATTACAAGTTACCTGCCCATGCCTTCCATTCACTTGGTTTGTTCAAATACATTCTCTTGTCCATCAAAATGACTTGCCATATTCCAAAGCTGCAAACACTGGCTGATGGAAGTTTAGAATCACATTAAATTGCTTTAAATCTTCCCTTCTACCTGGCAGTATGTCAGAATCCAAAACATCATGGAATCATATCAAGAGTCTGTTACTGCATCCTGTGCTATCCACCCTGTGTTTTATCTTATTGCCCGGGGTGAATCTAGCACTGGGGAATATTTACCTTTTCGTATCTGACAAAACTGAGTAGGGATTTATTATTACAACTAAATGTTTCCCCTTTTGGAATAGGTCCTATATGAAGAATTAGCAGGCACTACTCCAGTTGCTCTTTCTCTCAAAATTGCAATTTCCAGGGCTGCTTTTCACTTAAATAATGAAGATTACACTATGTAAAGTGTAGTTTGAACCGTATTAGCAATCTGTTCAGCATGACAAAATTGACAAAAATACTGTTAGTCACTCTAAATGAGGGATTCTCAAACCTATAACAAAGCTTAACCATCACAACTGATAGCATAAGAATGTTCAGAAATTCTGCTGAGGTTTAGTAGGTTGTTTTCTTGTGGTCATTTCATATGCGATGATAGAGAAAGAAGGAGCCTACTTTTCTTGACACCCACGGTTACACCCAGCATGTGCTGTGCCAACCACATGCATCCGCTGCCACGTGCCTAATTCTGCCATTATCACCAACCTACAGCAGAGCAAGTTTCAGAAATGTGTTGCAAGAAATACATACAAGGCCAGAACTTGGGTGTGGTTAACAGATCTTTTTACTGGAGCTGACAAACTGCCTCCTTTTACTGGAGGTACACAAAAATCTGTCAAAAGTTTCAGAATTGTTTACATCAAAACTATCATGTGGATGGTCTCAAGCATCAAGTCATATACACTAGGGATTTTTAAAAATGGAAAGTCAGCCTAAGTCAAAGAACCTTTTCTTTGGGCATCCAGGAGTTTCTCTTTCTAAAGTCTTTTGTAGCCTTTTGGAACCCCCAAATCTCTTTTCTCTGCTTGGCAGTTGTGGGGGGCGGGACATGACCCAGCCCATTGTCTCTTGCTATTTCCAGTAGCATTTCTAAACAGGTTGGTGAGGTGAGGTGGGCAAGCAATTGAATGACTTCCCCCTCCCTTCTGCCCAGAGGAAAAAATGGTTAAAACATTTCCTTTAGACCTCAGTGGGAAAAGCTATTTCTTCACAACTTCAAAAAGCCTCTTGCCATATATATCTGATCTTTTACAGAAAATAAGGGATCTGTCATAATTAGTGGCAACACTGTCAACAAATTATAAGTCTCAACAAATATGCAGAGGGTTGGTGTGTGTGGGAGAACAAAATGTAAAAATATTGAAACAAAAGGAGTTTCAATTTGTTATTATAATGGTTTTTTTGCACTTGAGAAAAGTCTACCCTTGTAGAAGGATTTGTTACTGAAAACATCTACATATCCGCAAGTCTCTCAGGCATCCCAAATCCCAAGATGGGATAATGGATTGACACAGCTTTTTGTACATAGAATTCAATACCATGTCTAGTACAGGGATAGCCATCCCTGAAACTGGAATTAATCAGTCGGTTGGGGCCTCCCACTACCCATTGTGATTTCTGCAATTTCCTCATGGCTATGACCTCAAAGTAAACAGATGGCCAGCTTAGTTCCCTTTAATTCAGTGAATCCTTTCATCATGTTGCTCTTGTTTGGATTCCATGGAGTGATAGTGGAACAGTGCTTCCCATCCCCCATCCAAGCCTTTGAAAGAATAATTTATTTCCTAAATAGTTTTCCTCTGTGAGGAGAGAAAACTTCAGCAAAGCTATACAAAATGATTCTGAGGGAGAAAAGGGAACTAAAAATCAATGTTTACTTCACATACACGCTACAGGGGTCAGTGCTATCAGTCACAGACCAGGAAAGGGATTTGGGCGTCTTAATTGATAGTTCCATGGGAATGTCAACTCAATGTATGGCAGCTGTGAAACTTAGTGGAAACTCTATGCTGGGGATAATCAGGAAAGGAATTGATAATAAAACTGCAAAGATTGTCATGCCCTTATATAAAGCCGTGGTGCGACCACACTTGGAGTACTGTGTTCAGTTCTGGTCACCACATCTCAAAAAGGATATTGAAGAGATAGAAAAAGTGCAGAGAAGGGCAACGAGGATGATTGAGGGACTGGAGCACCTTCCTTACTGAGGGAAAGAGCTGCAGCGTTTGGGACTCTTTAGTTTGGAGAGGAGACGTCTGAGGGGGGATATGATTGAAGTCTATAAAATTATGCATGGGGTAGAAAATGTTGACAAAGAGAAATTTTTCTCTCTTTCTCACAATACTAGAACCAGGGGGCATTCATTGAAAATGCTGGGGGGAAGAATTAGAACTAATAAAAGGAAACACTTCTTCACGCAGCGATGTGAAGTTGAGGTGTTTGGAATATGCTATACCACCGCGAGGTGTGTGTGATGGCCACTAACCTGGATGAAGCTTTAAAAGGAGGCTTGGACAGATTTATGGAGAGGAGAGAAGTCAAGATTTATGGCTACCAATCTTGATCCTCTTTGATCTGAGATTGCAAATGCCTTAACAGTCCAGGTGCTCGGGAGCAACAGCCGCAGAAGGCCATTGCTTTCACATCCTACATGTGAACTCCCAAAGGCACCTGGTGGGCCACTGCGAGTAGCAGAGAGCTGGACTAGATGGACTCTGGTCTGATCCAGCTGGCTTGTTCTTATGTTCTTATGTTCTTAATGTGAATTAATTTGCTCTGAACCACTGTTTTTCTTATCAGCAATCAGTACTTACTCCTCTTACATCTCTTTTTAGCACTTTTACGGATGATATTAGTTATATAACAAAAAAAATTACCTCTAAAATTGAAATCTATTCAATAAAACCATTAATGGGGGAAAAACATCTGACAATGAAAATATTCTTCTCTAAATTCCCCACATTTCTTTGATGCAGTTGAAAGCAGGTGTGGTTATCAATTATTACTGCTTCTATTGTCCCTAGCCAGGTGTAGAAGTAGTAATAATGATGCTGAGCAACATTAAAAGATTTTACTGGTTATATTCATCATTACAATGGCATGCCTTAAAAAGTAAAATAATATAGGTCCCAGGCTGCCTGTACTGTCATAACGTGTCATGAGAAATATACTGAGAGGAAACTGACCGTCATCTAACTTAGTCATTGGCTTATCTCTAAATGCTTTTAGTGCACCTCATACAAGCGATGATGTTTTACACAAAGACAATACAGAACCCAGTATACTGTACACATAATTGATCAGGCTTCAATTGTATGTTATCTTTATTACACATTGGGAAGGAGTCATTGATACATATGGGAAGTTTGCATGTAAATTCTTTTTCTAAATAATCACCATGTGTCCATTCCTGCCTCATTATACAAAACATTTGCATTATTTATTTGATAACAGTTGAGGAATCATGGCAATTAGTTCCCTGTGACTTAGAATACTGGTGGCAAAATAAAGAAAAGAAAAGAAAAGTTAAAGCTAACAGATCTCAGACTTATCTCCAAACTATTACCTGTCAAGTGGCATAGGCAATTGATGAACAAAGCACCATTTAAGAGATTATGTGCCCTGACACTGGCAAGAAGTATGAGTCATGTGGGTCATAACTCTTCTCACAATAACTTATCAGAGTAATTAAGAATGCTTTCAAGTGTTATCCTTTGCGATCCCCGTAAGGAAGGTAGATTGATAGCATCGTACTGGGATGAGCTAATATTGTTAAACTTAATAGCATTATCTAAAAATTGTTTTTAATTCTTCTAAGTATCTGATGACAACTTTAACTCTATTCAGACTGAATAATACTATTATTTATTTACTTTATTTATATCTCACCTTTCTCCCCAATGGGTACCCAAAGTGGCTTATTTTGTTCTCTTCTCCTCCATTTTATCTGCACAACCTTGTGAGGTGGGTTGGGCTGAGAGTGTCTGACCAGCCCCACATCACCCAGCAAGCTTTCATGGTAGAGTGGGGATTCAAACCTGGGTTTCCTAGATTCTAGTTTGAAACTTTAACTACTACACCATGCTAGCTCACCATAGGTCTCAGCCCAGTTAACACTATATCACAGCACATGGGAACTTTTAAGTAAGTATTTACTGTGCAAATAAATAATATTCTAATTGGGTATGTCATTTATTTGGTCTGGAAAAATAGCACTGATTCCAAGCAACCAGCATGGCATTTTAAGGCACTAATTCTATATATTTAAATTCAATAGTATCTGCATGTGCACTGACTGGGTGGATTGTAAATAGCTATGGTTGGTTTTAAAAGAAATGGGTGCTATAGCACCTGATTATTTTGTAGTATTTGTTCAGGGATCCCTACAATCATGTCCCAATACTATCTGTACTCTGGACAAGAAGCTACTGTTAAGGCAGAAGATTGATTGATTGATTTATTGATTGATTGATTGGTTGGTTGATTGATTGATTGAGTTTCTATACTACCCCTCCTCTCTCGGGGGTTTCCAACTGGCAAAGGTTCCAAGCAAGGATGTATTTTATCTCCCTGTCTCCTTGATCTATATGAAGAATATATCATAAGGAAAGCTGGAATAGGGATTAGATTTAGATGAAAGTGGAGTGAAAATTGGTAGGAGGAGCATTAGCAATTAGAGATATGCGGATGACTCCACATTCTGCCAGAAAAAAGTAAACACTTGAAATTACTGATGAAAAAAAAGAGAGAACTACTGGTAATGACAACCTTTAGGCTGCAATCCAAAGGCAGGTGGGACTGAAGCCTCCCTGAATGCAATTTAACCCCTATGCTAGAGTCAGTGCCACCAGCACCATGCAAAGAGGCACAGATGCCAACATAGGAACACTTAGACAAGAGAGTTTCACATATTTGGAACCCGACTGTCTTGTACCACAGAAAGTCATGCTGGCATGGAGGGAGATGATCCAGGAGTGTTCCCAGGTTTTTGACTTGGAACACACCCCTTCAACAATGCAGACTTATGCCACCAAAAGTGTGGGGTAAATCACGATTTCATGAACTTTTCCAGGAGAGAAAGAAGAAGAGTTTAGAGTCTCCTGTAAAGAGATTCAGGTGGCTTACAAACTCCTTTTCTTTTCCTTTCCCCACAACAGACAACTTGTGAGGTACGTGGGGCTGAGAGAGTTCTGAATGAACTGTAACTAGCCCAAGAGCACCCAACTGGAATGTAGGAGTGGAGAAACAAATCTAATTCTCTAGACAAGAGTCCACCCATTCTTAACCACTACACCACATTGGCTCTTTTCTTCTTTCCCCTGGCACTCGCGCTGTTGATTGCCTCTTTGGAGGTGTGCCATAGCATTGTCCCCAGTTGCCGCTGTACCCCACCCCCCATAGATTGAGCTGCCTGACCTTGAAGGATCCACTGAATCATTCTCTTTTTCTCCCTCCGCTCCCCACAAAGCTTCACTGGACGTTGACACATTTCTTTCTATGTTTCCTTTAACAGCATGTGCTGCAACCTTCTTCTCTAGTCCCTTAGAATAGGTAAAATCATTAAACGCTCTTTGCATCTTGAGAGTTTCTAAAGAACAAAACTAGCAGATGGTCACTTGGATAGTATTATAGAACATTTTTCTGTTTACTTGTCTAGCACACAGATTACTAGTAATAAGTAACAGTGTTGCCTGGTTTCAATAAATCCTTTCTCCAAGATTTGCAAACAGTGAAAACGTAATTACCCAGAATTTTCCAGGTAATTCCTAAGTAGCACATTCTACAAGGAAAATTAGTTGTGTAATGTTCATTCCAATGTCTCTTTAAGCACTTTAGAATCTTATTCATCTTTATCCAAAGATAAGAATGGCAGGCTACTGTGGGTTTTCCAGGCTGTGTGGCTAAGGTTTAGTAGTTTTTGATCCAAATGGTTCATCCGCACATATGGCTGGCATTTTCAGAGACATGCCATGGTAATATGCGTTACTCTCCATGGCACAGTGTGAAAAGATTGTGTAGTGAGGTATATGTTTTGACCACTGCACAAGTATGTGTGTGGAAGGTGGGGTAAGGCACTTTTGCATGTGTTTAGAGTTCATTTGCAGTTGCAGTTCTGTCTGCATACCTCACCCATCTCACCCCTGAGATGGACAAAACATATACTCTACCACACAATCACTCCACACTGAGCCATGGAGAGAAACACATCTTACCATGACATACTTCTGAAGATGCCAGCCATAGATGCAGGTGAAACTTTGGCCAGTTACACACAATGTGCTTGGCGCGTGATGGGGACAAATGTCTGTCACAGCAAGATTTCTTGTACAGACCTGTTTCCTCAAGCCCTGTGTTCACTTTCTATTCTTTCCATGGCAAGCGAGACCACTATTAGCATGACTTTTAATTTGCTTCACCGCCAGAGCGGGGAAGTTTACCAGTGAGCACAGCGTTGCCTCAGAGAGCTTCCCTCTGCTCACAGCCAGCCTTTCCTCTTCCTCATGCTGCTTTGCATGCCTCCCCCCCCCCCCCATTGCTGGCTGCTTCAAGTAACAGAAAAGAAATTTATTTGAATAATACTGACCACTAATGTTCCTGATATTTTCATACATTAATATAAAGAGAGCTTGAAAATAACAAGCCTCTGTCCTCTGGCGGCAGCAGCACCAGCAGCAAGAAGTGTTGTGTGAAGTGGAGGGAAGGGAAGGGAAAAGAATATCTGCTTTAGTAGTCTGTGTTTCAGGAAACTGCTTTGCCTCTTTTATTTGTGGGGGAGGGGAAGGATTACTTTTGGAAGAGTAATATCGACGTAAGTGCAGCTTAAAGGCTAACCCAGCAGTCTTGACTACCGGGTGTAATGAGTTCTGTGCCTTTAACAATCACTTGATGGGTGGAGTGAAGAGAACCAGCCTGGAGAGCTCTCTGGAGAAAACCTTTGGGGAAAGGATGGAGTGTATCCTCGCATGTAAACACAGAAATATGAGGAGAACCCTCTGTAAGCCACTGTGCAGAGAAGAGTTCTGAGGTAAGCATGCCATGCATAATGGCCCATTAGAAACAAAAACTACCAAACCACAGTCACACAGCTCATAAAACCAGCTGATTTCAGCCTTTGACAATACATACAAATTACATCTATCCATTTCTTAAAATAACATTGCTGTAAATGAGCCTAGCTAACCAGGATAAAATGTTCAGTACTGCCCACCTCTGGCATTAGGATGTAAATTGATCGCAAGTTGAGATCAAGTAACATTTCCAGCCACAGCCCATGTTGTTAATGTATTATTGCAAGCACGGATTAATTATTGAGGAGGGAGTGATCTTTTCTCTGAAACATCCAGGACTGCTTTCTGCTAGAGACAGGATTCCAGACAAGATGAATCATTGTTTGGCTGTAGCAATGCTTATCTATGGTCACCTTCCAAAATAGTCATATCCATAGTTTGGCACAAGCTGGCATTTGGCTGCCATATGTAGTATACGTAACTAACTGGAAATGTGGCTGTTCAGCAGAGCCACAGGTTTAATCCTGGTACTAGAGATTCTGCTAGCTTTTCCAACATGGTCCACATCTGAAACTGATTATAAGACTGATACTTATAATCCTGAAGCATATGACTTTCTATCACAACTATTAGATGAAAAAAATGACATGTAGAATTTTACTTCATTTATACATAATGAAATATGTATATACATTAGGGCAAAACAGGGAGCTGCACAAGGCACACTATCATTGCAAAATTATTGTGTATAGACAAAAGTTTTGAAGATAGTTCAAGAGGCCTATGAAATGGGGAAAATGGTTCTTTATTCTGAGTGAAAGCAGAACATATCCTTATTCTAGTTTAGCTTTGTGAAATCTCTGTATGCGATACTGTGCTAGCATCATAACCATGGTATGATCTTAATTGACTGAATCATATAGCTAAAATCATGAACCCTGCTCCCCCCTGCTGTGTTACAGCATCTCCAAGAAATGAAAACAAAAGGAAAATAATATTGAAAAAATTGAACAGTCTTGGGGAAAAATTTTGCTTCCACCATATTCCAAAGTTATGTAAAATCTTTGCTCATGAAAACTGTTCTTTTCATCATAACTGCTGTATACAAACTGATACTGTAACAAAATATTGGACCACAAGTTTTGCTTCAGGAATATCCTTGAGCCTATTAACTTTTTACTAAGTTTCTGGCATAGTCCCAAGACTGAGCATTCTCTGAGCACACAGATGAATTTTTCAGCATATCAGCTCTTCACATCCCCATGAGAGGTGACAATTTGCATTTTAACCATCTCCAGCTTACGTTGAAGTATTGACATGAGACCTATACAAACAACAAAAAGTCATGGGGCAATGTTACCTTATAAGCATACCTAACTACTCTTCTCATAAACTCCTTTCTGCAATCAGGGGAATTAAAAGTACAGGCAGGACTTCAGAAAACTTAAGAGAAGGTTGGAGTCCATAGTTCAATTACTGTATTTGCTTATTTCTTAAATCTTCAAAACCCAATTTCCTTCTCTTCAGCCTAAAATATTAATATATGACACCATAGAAGATAGGATAAATAGATCCACAATACAGCTGTGCACATCCTTGCTAAAATGACATGAAGACTGCATATCCAGACTATGCATCAACTGCCTTCCAGTTGGGGATTGGTTTTAATATTGATCTTTAAAGTACTATACAGCCTAGTGCCAATGTATCTCTGGAACCCTTCTCTAGTACTCACTTGTGAGAGCCTTACATTCATCATCTGAAAACCTATTGTTCATTCCTGGTCAGAAGGCTATCAGTTCAGAGGCGTTCTGCCCATTGAACAAAGTGGGCATTTGCCCAGGGTGCCCCCTTGTGGGAGGCGCAAAAACTGCAGGTTCGTTTGTGGGATTTTTAATATTTTCAGTGTTTTTCTGTTTTTGGCCTGCAGCGGGCACAATTTTTAGGCTAACAGCACCATAATTTCGGGGATTTTGGGGAGACTCTCCTGATGATATCACCCATGGTTGGTGAGGTTTGGTTTAGGGAGTCCAAAGTTATGGACTCCTAAAGGGAGTGCCCCCATCCCCCATAGTTTCCAATGGGAGCTAATAGGAGATGGGGGCTACACCTTTGAGGGTCCATAACCTTGGACCCCCTGAACTCAACTTCACCAAACCTGGGGGGTATCATCATTCGGGTCTCACAAAGATACTCTGAAATTTTGGTACTGCTATGTTAATAATTTCACCCCTGACAGCAGGCACCCCCTAAATTTCCCCAGATTTTCCTTTTAAATCCACCCCCTTCCTGCCAATGCTTGTTTTATTTCTTTCTTTTATTCTCTCAATGCCTAATAAAGGTTGTTGTTGTTGTTGTTAAATCCACCCCCTTCGGCATGGATTTAAAGGGAGAATCTGAGGTCCTCAGTCCCCAGTTTAAACATTGAAAGTGATGCTGTTTCAGGGTGGGGGATAATCCACCCCAAAACAGCATCACTTTCAATTTTTTTTAAACTGGTGATGCCAGATTCTCCCTTTAAGGTGGATTTAAAAGGAGAATTTGGGTTCTCTAGTTTAAATGCCATTGAAAGTGATGCTGTTTGGGGATTCCAGCATCACTTGTTTAAACTAGGGAACCCAGATTCTCCTTTTAAATCCACCTTGAAGGAAGAATCGGGGGTCCCCAGTTTAAATAACATTGAAAGTGATGCTGTTTCACCCAATTGGGGGGACTAGATACAATACCATAAAATGTTTTCATAGCAGTAATAAAACATTTTGAAATCATTTTGAAAATGTTTTCAAAAAAATTTCTGCTGTGTGGCATGACCCATTGCTGTGTTCAGATTTGTGAGCTGGGGCATGTTCTATAATGTGATGGTGACTTTGAAACGAACTGGTGGAAAAAAATCACTGTTTGGTCACGGTGGAAGAGGGTGGCCGCCCATGGGGGGGGCATCAAACGCAGGTTTTGCCCAGGGCTCCAGTTTGCCTAGGTACGCCACTGCCTCAGTTAAGACCAGGGCCTTCTCAGTCCTGACCTCTACCTGGTCGAATGCTTGAGCTTTAAACAAAATAGTTCAGTTCCTCAGGCTTGTAAGGCAGAATTGTTCTGCTAGGCATATGGTTGAGGCAGAAACAATATATAGTCAATGTACTGGCTGGCCTGGACCTTGTGCTCTCCCCCCTCATATTGTGCACTATTTTATCATCCAGTTTCCTCAGCAGATACCATACCAGCTCAGTTAGCTAGCTGCATATTTGCTCCTGGAGTATGAACTGGTAGCTGTATTTAGGTCGGGAGTACTACTAGAGCCTGCACACTACTGCTATATTATACTGTTTTAATTTAGTGTTAATCTATGTATTTATTCATTTATTACCCATCCTGAACCCTGCTGTGAAGGGAAGGGCAGACAGACTAAATAAATAAATAAATAAATAAATAAATAAATAAATAAATAAATAAATAAATAAATAAATAAATGGAGGTAGGGATAGATGGGAGGGAGTTCTCTACAAACTTGAAGGAAGTCACAGATATGCAGAGAAATCTGAAATGTAGTTTGATAGAACCAAATACATGCCTGTAGTGTTAAGAAAAGAATGGCCATTGAAAACTTGGCAAACCTTTCATTAATTTTTGTAAAGCTAAGTCATGGGGAAGAGGGTCAGGGAGGGATTGGAGGCAGAACAGGCCCAGAAAAGTCCCACTGTTCCCTTGGGATGACCCCCTAATGGAGGAAGACTAGCTGCGCAGCAGTCACCGGACATTCAATGCTTACACCACTTGGCTCAGCAATCACCATACAATTTTGCCAAGCTTTTCACAGAAAGGGGCTGCCAAGCAGAAGGAAGGAGGGAAAAACTGAAGACAAGGAGCAGATAAAGGTAAATTGGCTGGTGAGTGGGTGGGAAGAAGAGAAGGAAATCTGAGAAGGGGAGAGGCTGTGGGGGCTGTCAGGGAAGGAAAAGAGGAAATAGTGGGTCAAGGGATACGAGGGTAAATGAGATTTTCCATGCAATCCTCGCAGATTCATTGCTAGGTTAATTCTAAGTGCAGAGTTCGCTCTTGTTCCACTAAAAATGTTCAAACGCTGTGAGACTTAGTGCAATGTGTGAAAGCCAGTGAGGATGTTAGGATCTCAGAGACCAGGTTTGAACCCCTGCTCTGCCAAGGAAGTTCACTGGGTAAGCCACTTTGGGTCCCATCTGGGAGGAAGGAGAAGCAAAGTATTGTTAGGGATTCCCAGTGTTCATCTAGTTTATCATTCTACATATGAATTGGACAGTAAAAACTTATTACGATACACTTCCACCCATTCAAGTCTGGCCTGGATAGCTCAAGTGAGCCTGATCTCATCAGATCTCAGAAGCTAAAAGGGTCAACCCTGGCAAGTATTTGGACGGGAGACCTTCAAGGAATACCAGGGTTGTGACGTGGAGGCAGGTAATGGCAAGCTAACTTGGAACATCTCTTGCCTTGAAAACACCACCAGTGGTTGCCATAAATGTGACTTGATGGTGAAAAACATGGCCCATTCAAGCATAACATCTCTGTATGTTATCTGCTTTCACTTTTTATACTGTTCTTTGAACTACCATACTAATCTTCTGCCAGGTTCCTGACTGATATGGAAGAATCAGACTGATCTGCTTACCTATTCCCATCACGTTTCATAATAGTCCTTAACCAGGGATCTAAACATACAGACCTAACTTGCACTGAGTTACGTAACTGATGCATCTAGCTCAGTATCGTCTACTTTGACTGGCAACAGTGGCTCTCCAGATTAAGATCCTTCTATGCAAGTACATTTAACTGGAGATGTCTCAGACTGAACTGGTGAGCCACAGCCTGTCTCAATCAGACTTTCAAAAAAAAATTAAGTCAAATGAATAAAATGCATTATCCTCAACAACTACTACTACCATCCTCCACAACACAGTGATAATATAGAGCCTGTGCTCATTCAAATATATACTGGTCTGAATAGCCCAGTATTCTTTACTTTGACTGGCAAAGGCTAAATTCAGCTTCAGGCAGAGGTTTTTCTAAGTCTTTATACTTTAGCTGAAGATATCCACAATTGGACCCTGACCTTGACAGTCCACGCTAGTCTGATCTTGTCAGATCTTGAAAGCTAAGCAGGGTCAGCTCTGATTAGTATTTGGATGAGAGATCAGCAAGGAAGTCCAAGGCTGTGACGCACAGACAGGCAATGGCAAACCACTTTAATGTTTCTTGCCTGGAAAACAAAGTCACCTTAAGTTGGCTGCAACTTGACACTTTTCACCACCAGTTTGCAAGTGCAATATTAGTCATTCTAATTATTTCTTCTCAGCTGAGTCTCCTCATGCATGAAATATGAATTTCATACACAACTATAAGAAGTCATAACTGAACAGTTCATTACTTCATGAAAAATATTCTACATCAGAAGTTTTGAAAATTCTACATTAATTTAAACTGATATGCCACTTTACAGGTAATTTCTTTGCTTTTTTTATTGGTAAGCAAAAACTTATTTAAAAATAACGATATAAGTGTCAAGCAAGAATGGAAGATAATAAAACTGTTATTTTTTTTCATAAAGGCAAATATGTGAATCACATAAATTTGACATTGAGCCAGTCCCACACACACAATTCAAAACCTTTTGTGTCAGTCATCTAGCAACATGTGGGACATGATTTTGAATTTTACAGTAATTAAAACACAAAGGTCTCCAACCCTTTGGAGCCTGTGGGCGCCTTTGCAGTTTTGACAACCGCAAAATGACTGCCACAGGAGGAGGAGACAATCACACAACATTAGGGACTGAGGTAATGCATAACTCTAACAGTAATAACATCCAGAAGTTCTGTTTAACAGGAGGCCTTTTAAAACTAACACATTCTTCTAAAATATTTGTTGGCATTCACAGAGCTCACTGTCAGTCATGCAATGAAGATCTTGGTGCTGTGGTAGCAGCTGCTGCTGAAGCGACTTTAAAGACCTGCACAGTGAATCAGAAGCCCTACTGGGCAAAAGCCCCACATGACCTTCCCACTTTCTAAAAATCATGCTGTCCTTGCAAGTATGTTTAAAGTGCCTTCACTGCTTTCTGATGTTTAGCTATGTTTTGGAGGAATGAAATTATTGTACAGCAAAGTACAGCCAAGAAGTGTTATATGGTCCATTACATCAGAATCTCGACCTGAATTCAGCATGAACCTGCAGTATGACTAGGACTGGTCCTACCATTTGAGAGAGTGACCTACCTCAGTTAATTCTGGAATACTATTAAAATTCACGGAGGACAGGTATATTTACAACTTTTAGCCATAATGTCTATATAGAACTTCCATATTCAGAGGCAGTATGTCACTGAATACATGATCTTCAGGATAATAGCAGACAATGTCTATTAACTTCCTGACCAGCTTGTGGGTTTCCTGAATACACCTAGTTGTTCACCAAAGGAAAAATTATATGTGGTGCTTTATACATTTATACAGAACTAGCTTTGATCCCACAAGCCTCTTCTTATGTCTGATGAATTAGTTATGTTTATTACCACCATAAAACATACCATTTAAGCAGGTTTCTGCCTCAAGCACTATGAAATATCTTACTAACTGTAAACTAGGAAGAGAAATGGGCACTGGAAGGAACATGAAATGGAAATATTAACACTTAAGTACTTTGATGGTATTAAATTACCTTCCAGAGCATGAATTACAGCTGGAAGCCCAATACAAAACTATGTTGTGTATGAGTCACTGGATGACCTTAGATAAGTTTCTCATGTCTCTTACCCTTCTGAATCTGTAATATGCAGAAAAAATTACTTGCATAGTGCCAAAACTGGAAACGATACAGGCGTTCCATGACTGCAATTCCAGATATGATGTCTGTCTCCGAAAACCATCCATAGAAAGACCTAGTAATAAACTGGGGTCACATCACTGGGAAAATGACAATTTGGCTGCATTAAACCCCAGTACAGAAAGATACAGGTACCACTTTGCTTGTCACTATTCCCTACTAATGCTTAAAGCAGATGCGGAAGATATTTTGGGGAAGTGATTTGAGGGAAATAACGCAAACATAAAGAGTTAATATCCAGCACTTGTGTTCCTAATCAAGATGCCCTAAAACTGACTTTTACACCCAAATTGCACATTAGAACTTCTAATCATAGCATTTCAGCATGTAGTTTGGCCATTATTTCACAGTGTTTTATAATGATTACTGAGACAATACTTGTGAAAAGAGAGAGAGAAGGAAGGAAAATGAGAATTTCACACACACACACACACACACACACACACACACACACACACACACACACACACACACACACGTATGACATTTTCAATCAATTCCAGTTTCTTTCACCACAGGACCTGCCTGGGCTTGAAGGTGGATTTTTTAGAAGTGTAAATAGCAGGTGCAAGGAGACCAAATTTGGATCCGAGGCTCTGATCGGGACAGAGCTTATATTTCAATTTCCTGGACAAACTGCTCTCTGATTTGCTATCTCTGCATTATTTCCCATGTGGAATTGCCTACCTGAGTAGATCAAGAAGGCTCCCACCTTTCTATCATTCTGTTGATTGTACAAAACATTTTTAAAGGAAATTTTTATAAAGAGATTAGAATTGCAATATAATGTGACAGTCCAAGAGCTATTCAATCTCACAGTTTTATACTGAGTTAATGTTTACAATATTTTTGTAATCTGCCTTGAATCTCAGTAAAAAAGGCAAGTGAAAAAATTAATTTCAAAAAATTGTCCAAATATCATACAAAGATACCCATGAATAGCAGGTAGCAGCTTGATGGTAGTGGACATTCACACCAGAAAATATTTTTTTGTAATCCACCTGGAGTCTTAGTGAGAAAGGCAGATGATAAAATAATACATATTTTTAAAAAGTACAAAGAGAAAGCTTCTAAAGCAGGGGTCTTCAAACTATGGCCCTCCAGATGTTCATGGACTACAATTCCCATCAGCCCTGCCAGCATGGCCAAGTGGTAGGGCTCATGGGAATTGTAGTCTATGAACATCTGGAGGGCCATAGCTTGAAGACCCCTGTTCTAAAGGCACCCATAAACAGCAGACAGCAGCTTGGTGGTGGGGATTCACACCACAAAAATGTCCTTTTAATTCACTTGCTACCAAGATTGCTCTCAATAACTAACTGTAGATTTTTTTCTAATTGCCTTAGTGGACCAGGACCCACAACTGAGTTGTACTCAGGCTGAAGGTGGCCAAACCAAAGACTATACCATTATTTCATTAGAACAGATGAAAGCCATGAAGACAAAGAGGTGACCAAATAGTCCACTTCTAATACAAATGTTAAAAATATAGGAGCCCTGGCCTTCTTCACATCTGGTCCTGCTAAAAAGGGGTACGATCATACGCTGTAAAATAACCCAAGTCCCAGGAAACAATTCCACAATGGGGAAAAGGAGGAAATACTAGTGTTCTTACAACTTGAAGCTGCAAGAGCATTTTACTTCTCTCCTTTGTATAAATTTATATTTTACATCATAGTTAAGTATTCCAGTTTGTAGAAATGCAAGTTTGTGTGCATTTTGTCATTATACAGACAAACAAATACATACATGCATACATACAAAGAATACTGGTAAGCCGTTAAAAACGATCACCCTAAATTTGGGATGGAATCACAATTGTATTTTAATTTGCATAAAATCCCAAAATAATAGTAGTACTAGAATAGCAGACTAAAGTGCGAGAGAACCAGGTTTGACTCAGCTATGGAAACTTGATGGGTGATCTTGGGCCAGTCACATATTCCCAGCCTAAATTATCTCACAGGGTTGTTGTAAAGATAAAATGGAGTAGAGGATTACATAAATCACTTTAGATTCCCACTGGGGAGAAAGGTCAATGAAGCAAATAAATATTTCTAGGTCCATATTATCTGAACCTAACATGAGCCGCTGCCTTAAGTGATTGGTTAGCCTAAGATCTGAGACACTCCAATTCAAACCCCCATTCTCACTAGTTAATGTTGGACTATTCGCCTACTCTTAGTCTAGCCTACATCACAGGACTGCTGTGCGAATAACATTGTATGCTATTTTGTGTCCCCACTGGAGAAAAGGGGAGGGGTCATAAAAAGCTGAGTTGATTTTTTTTCCTCACACGTCCCCAGATGAATCGTAACTGTATTAGAAAAACAGCCGTGCGTACTCTGACATTGTTTCTGCATTTTACAAAATGTATAGAGGACTTTACAGTATACAGTGAACTGTCAAACCAGTCAGTGAAACTTTAAAGCTTAGAAACTCAAAACATCCATTGACGTCTCACATTCCAGCGCCACCGGAGAAGCCAAACACGCGACTTACCTGGGATCGCCAGATTGGCAAGGGGTAGAGCGCGGAGAGCAGGCGGCAAGGAGCCCATCCACTTGGCGTTGCTGCCGTCTCCGGCCATCCTTCCTCCGCCTCGGGCTCCCAAATTCACTGCTCCTGCCGCTGGCCCACTTAGAAGTCAGCGCACTCTTCGGAACCAGCGGCGAAGACAAATCCACTGGCGAGGCGTTAGGGCTGTCGCCTAAGAGCGCCTCTTCCTTCTCGCGCTCCGGAAGACTGGGCTGCCCTCCTGTCCATCCCAGTCACTAATCTGACCCCGCCTCCTCCGAGAGGGGTGCCTTCAGCGAAGAACCTGCTGGAGACACCTGATCTCACACGGCCCGACAGTGCGGCCTCCCCCTCCGGCGAGGCTGTACCACTGGCCATGTCACAAGAGGCTGGCTTGCTCTGCCCCGCCGCACCTGCGAGCCCGGCAACCGCGGCCACATGCCTGGCGCGCGCGGAAAGCCGAAGCAACAGCAGCGCTGGGCACAAAGCGCCGTCACTGGCTGCAGGGCGACCGAGCCGCATTCTCCGCATGTCAGGGCGGCTGGGCAGTGAGGCTGCAGTTTGCATGGCCGGACAGTTCTCGGGTGTCGATTGGCTTAGGGCCCTCTTAGCTCCGATTGGCTAGTTTTCTTCCTGAAATTTCCACTTCTCCAGTCGCCGAGGAGGCTTCTTGACGTTTCCGGGTTTGAATGCTACGACTCGAAAGGAACAAGCGGGAGAAGGTTGCGGGGAACAACCTGCCTTGTCTTTCGGAAATAATAACATAGGAACAGGCTTTTGGTGTCTGTGGAAGATGCATGGTAACCTCTCCATTGTTTGGGTTTGATGTTTTTTCTTTTTCCTAAATGGAACAACAGCCAACCTTTATATTTGACTCTCTAATCGTTATTTTTTGACATTCGGCATTAGAGTCCAAAGGGTTGTCATCTTCTCAAATAACAATACATTCTAAAATTTGAGGAGACCTCGAGGAAATGGTAACATTTTCTAGGTTTAGGTTTTGTTTCTTTAAAACTGATTGAAACTCTTGTTTTGCACTCACACAAACGGCCTCTTCTCATACCAAATAATTATTTTATACAATCTTCTGTTTTGTCGAAGGCTTTCACGGCCGGATTCAACTGGTTCTGGTGGGTTTTCCAGGCTGTGTGGCTGTGGCCTGGTGGATTTTATTCCTAACATTTCGTCTGCATCTGTGGCTGGCATCTTCAGAGGTGTATTACAGAGAAAAGTCTGTTTCTCACTGTGTCATTGTGTCTGTGTCTCACTGTTTCTCACTGTGTTCCTTTCGAGTCGTAGCATTCAAACCCAGACACCGTGAGAAACAGACTTTTCTCTGTGATACACCTCTGAAGATGCCAGCCACAGATGTAGGCGAAACGTTAGGAATAAAATCCACCAGCCCACGGCCACACAGCCCGGAAAACCCACCAGAACCAATCTTCTGTTTCTTCAGTGTTCAAAGAACATTCTCAACTTTTCAGGTTTGGTGCGGCAATCCTTACCATACCAAAGTACAGAATGTTTATAATAACTCAGTAGTGTTATAATGCTGTACTTTCTTGCTTATTTGGGAATAAACCCAAACAAGCTCTTTGGAATTTACTTCCTATGAAGTAAATAATTAGATTATAAAATTGTCATACTATACTCTTCTTTATCTTCACAATAAAAATGAGGCAATCTTTCTCTTTTATGAGAAAGCTATCTTGACTGTCTCCATTCTCTCAATGATGGTAGTTATTTATTACTTATTTCCTTCATTTATTATCTGCCTTTGGTCGATTCCCCACTTACCATCTGCTGCATGCTACTCTTGGCAAGTAGCGCGGGGTCCCGCAGCACTCCCCACTACAGGGGCAGCGACAACGCAGCCGCCCCGACGCTGCCACTCTTGCACCCCCTCAGCGCACGTCATTCCTGGCACTCCTCAAAATGTCGCCTTTTGATGACTCCGTGCAGAGCACGGGGTCGTGGGGAAGCCTGGGAGCGCACCAGAAATGACGCACGCTGAGAGTAGCGCGCAGCAAGGGTGGTCGATGGTAAGTGGGGAAACGACCTTTCACACTGAGACTCAGGGAAGATTACAGAGTTATAAAGACAATATAATAAAGACTATATTGTACTGCAATAATGCTTGATTTTTAGAGAAATGAAGAACCAATGACAAAAAGTTTTAAAAATAATTATTTTATTGTGATATGAAACTATAAAAAGAAAACTAACAACTGTCATCTTCTCCATCTTCTTGGCTGAGATTTGGAGGCAGGCTGACTCAGAGTTGCTGACTGTTGATATTAGTAAATTTATTTGGCAACTTTTAAAAATATATGAAGATTTTATTAGTAAAAATAATCACATAAAAGAACAAGAAAAATACAGACAATAAATATCAGTTTTGATGATATACTGAAAGACACTTTTGATGATATACTGAAAAAAATATACTGAAGACTAAGGGTTGAAGATGATCCCAAAGTTTAATTTACTTTCCTGGAGCTGTTGACTTAACTGTGCCTGTTTTGGTCCTATTTAATCATTATACTCTCCTAGCTACTGAAGATAATACAAATCAAGCATATTATTCAGTCCTGGTAAACATGAGTTCTGAGCATTCCATGCTGACCTTATGAAGACTTTACCATTGGATTCTTTGGGCAGGATTCTCCTAACTGACCTCTTATAGCATATTCACCGATTCTCAAACCCGGTTTCAAGTTCTTCCAAACAGTGGATAGCCCTGTTGCAGTGAGGAAATGGTACCTTTAAAGGAAGATTACTGCTAGCAGCTTCACACAGTGTTTCAGCTGTGGTAATTTACTACAATTTATCCAATGAAGAGCTTGTAACTATGACTCATCAAGGAACTGGAGACATTGTTGCTGTCACGATTACAGAATCAAAGGTTAGATCCTGAATTACTTAGAAGAAAAAATGTTTGTCCTAACTACAACAGCAGTTGAAAACTACCATCAAGCAAAAAAAAAAAAAAACTAGTCGCATCAATCAGTCTCTTCTCATCATATCAATATTGTTTACAGTTTTGATGATAATTTCTTCAGCATGGTTAATATTTTATTTCATCTAAAAGATCAGGTACACAAGTGCACGTGATTGAAATCAGCAATGTCTTTGAGACGGTGCCCAGAAAGCTGTTGGCAAACTGCCAACTAGGACTATAAAGGAGGGTGACAAGGAAGCAGACCCAGACTTTGATCACTGTACTGTCTGCATCAAACATTACAAGCTGAATGTTGTCCACATTCTGAATGTTGTCCACATTCTGCCTTGCAAGGATGTTTTCCACAAAACCTGTATGGATCTCTGGGTCAGTGAACACTGTACCGCCCTATGACTAAAATGAACATTTTATAAGCCATGGGAATTGTAACAAATGTTCCATGGGCCAACAATATGGCCTTTGACATGGAAACGCTGATCAGAGGTCAGTTAGGCTACAGGAGATCAATACTTGGTGAACTTAGCAGTGACAACACACTCAATCTGGAACCCTATGTATCTCTGGCATATCACAGTTTCCACAGGATGGGGAATTGGTCCCAAGGCCAAAAGAGATCAGCACTGCTGTAACTAAAGAATGGTTTATTATTGCCAGTTTTGGCCTCTTGAGGGCCTTTACACTCTAGCTACATGATCATCAAAGTCACAGCTAGCTTAACAAGGATGAGTGGTATTGAAGGAACATTTTGACAAATTGCCTTGAAGAGTGAACCACCTATGATTTATTGATCATATAACTCAAGCATATGTCTAATACCTTCTATTTTCATAATTTGCTAATGCTAAAGCTTTGTAAGAGAAAAAAAATCAATTAAACTTTAGTTATTAAAAAAACCTGTGAAACTATTTTTTTTAAAAAAACCAGTCCTCAATCTCATTGCTCCAGGCCATTACTTAAAAACCATTAATAACTTTTCTTTCCTACAAAGTAGGTCAGATTGGAGCAGGCTGAATGCAGTCCCATTGCAAGAGAAAATCCTTTAAGCTATTCTTAGCAACTGTGACAATAAGTCTGCTTTGAAAATAATACTGTGCTATAGGCTGGGGCAGAGACCAAAGGTATTCAGTTATATTCTGTTACATCTTGTTACAGCTACACCATTGAGTTAGATCGTATATAATTATGAAGTTCGGACCACATTGTGGATAGCAGAATCCATGCAAGGGGCAAAATCTGAGACAGCACTGCATACCAAAAAATCAACATCTTCCTTAACTTCACTGTTGGGATACCACAGAACATTAATGCTGCAAAGAAAGCCAAGATAATTCCCAAACTCTTGCAAAGCTTCAGGTGCCATTTGGGGCTGCTTTAGCAAACTGATCAGATGTGAGTCTTACAGTCCCCCTTGTACAGGCTGTTATCCAAGGATTAGATACGTACAGCAGAAGACAGAGCTGTGTGTTCTGTAGACAGGCCTTGTGACACAATTGGTGCCATACATATCAACATTTGTTGCTTTGTTGCAGCTATCCAAAAAGCCCTGCAAAAAGAGTTTGGGTGCCATTTTGAATTGTTGTAGCAACCAAAGCAGGCACCAATGCAACTCAAGGCATAGAAGGAGGACAGGAATGCTAACAACAACACAGTGAGTTCAGTATAGACTTTGCTCTAGACTGGTGGGTCCAGTTCAGAAGTATAGAAAACTAAGACAATTATCTTGAATCTAGGTAGACATAGCAGTGACTGGTGTTTGCTATAACTGTCCTGTTCTATTGGCTTCAATGGAATTTAGCTTAACTTTAGTTCCATGTCAGATATTTCTCTTCACACTTGAGAATGGTTCAGATATTGGAAATTTCACACACTTGAATAAAACATTCTCTCTTGTTTTCCCTTAGGCCCCCAAATCCTGTGTACGAGCTATTTGTTTAGTCACCAGTGATTCCTAGCTTAAATTCAGCTTTAATGGATAATGTATTGTTTGTGCAAGTCTTGACTTTGGGAAAAAATGTCAGGCGTGAATCCATAGACACGACATTGTAGGGTTTGACATGGACCAAACTACTTGAATGGTGTTTAGCTAGCCATTGTAATGAAGTCATTGTTGCATGAACCTTATCGAAGCATTTAAAAATTCAAAGCTTTTACATATGATCTGTATTGTAGTCAGACATACTAATAAAATTCTCCAGTCACGTTTGTTTATGATTATAATCTCAGATATATATATATTTTTATCATAAAATGTATTGGATGTTTTCATAGTCAATATCAGAAAATCCTTTGCATTCCTAATTCAGTAACCTGATCACAGTGGACTCATTTAAAATAAGCAATAGGCATTGTGTTTTGGAAGGAAGTCTAGTCTCTGCACACTGAGGGTTCTTATACTTTGCCAGAACATGATCTGAGGGTATTGTTTTCACTTGGACATGAATTATCATTATGCCCACTGGACAGACAAAGGACAATGCCTGTTTCAGAATTTAATTCCACCTGCAACACTGCTGGGCCATGAATGGATTAACATAATACATTTTGCCGCTGCATAAAGGGATTTATTAAAAATAGCATGAAGAAAGCACTGCTCACTGTAGATACCATGTCTGTAAAAGGATCAGTTTCTCAAACCATTTTAAAATCACTTTAAAATGGTTGCAGTCTCCTTGTGTTGGCCATGAAAATGCTGTTTCTTCTCATGTTACCCAAGAGGAAGCAGTTCCTGTCTCTGCGGCAAGCAAGAAGGAATAGTGGATGGTCCTAGGCAGTTACCTTTGCCAGGGTTGTTGTTCTGATGTCAGCAAATGATTAGGAGAAGTGCCGGTGTGCTACTAGATTTCCCCTTGACTGCTGCAATGCTGGGATCAAGTAGCCTTCACTCTTGCCATTGGTAATGAAAGAAAGAACATGTAAAGTGATAATCTGCCACCTACAAAATGGAATTCTTGGTCTCATTGAATATTTAGGACTGGGTTAATTAAGATCATAGGGAGAGGCCCTCCTGACTGTCCTATCAATCAAATAAGCTCATTTGGTGGATACATGAGAGATGGCCTGTTTGGTGGCAGCCTCATGATTACGGGCAACCTATCCAGGGAGGTGCACCTGGCCTCATCACTTTTGAATTTTAGGAGCAACTGAGGCCAGTTGTATTTAGGACTGCATTTGACTACTTTAGTTTTTATTTATTAGCAATCCTAATTGAAATATGAAATTGCAATCTTTTAGGCATTATTTTTAAAACAAATAGACCATGTTTTATATACATTGTAAACCACCTTGAGTGCCATAAGGTAGAAAGATGGCTAATGAATGTTTTAAATAAACAAAACAAATATTTGGCAATATTTTGATGTGGTAATATACTACAGTGCCCTGACCTGGATGGCTCAGGCTAGCCCAAGCTCACTGTATCTCGAAAGCTAAGCAGAGTCATCTGATTAGTATTTAGGTGGAGACCACCAAGGAAGTCCCGGGTCATGACACAGCCAAGCAATGGCAAACCACCCCTGAATGGCTTGTGCCTTAAAAATCTTATGAAGTTCCCTTCAGTCAGCTGTAACTTGGCTTGTACTTTTCACCACCATTAATATACTGCATTATCAATTGGCATGTCATCTTTACTAATATTTGAAGTATGATGTATGTCTCTACAGGAAACCAAGTCATTCATGATTCTTATTTCAAGACTGGTCTTGAACTTGCATCT